>NC_069071.1:3942332-4572718 GCF_025698485.1 Gossypium arboreum
TAGCGACGGCGATGGGAATTCCAAGAACCTATTTTCATTGGCTTCCAAGACTCACCATTTCTATAATAATCCCTTAACCAATCCTTCTGCAGCATGTTGAAGAGACCCCAACAAGGGCTTTGTAGTGAATTAATTAATTAGTCAATTATTTTAATTTGTAGAAACAGAAAAACAAAAAAGTATAATTACAACACGTTTGTAAATAATATAAGATATAGTAGTTGTATGTATGAAGGGATTATGTTTGTATTTATTATTGATTCTTTTATTTAATGGTGTATACTTGTTTATATCAAAATTTTGCCCTCTTATTTTAATTACATGGCTATGGTTGGAACAATGAATATATAAAAAGGAAAAGATAAGAAGATTATTTGATGATGACAACTTTGGTTTGATTTTTCTTTTCTTTTATTTTAAAATATTTAAAGATAAATAATAATTATGTTCACATTAATTGACTATCTTTTCAAACATTTTTCAAACATTTTGGGGGTACAAATACACTTGCTTTGAAACTTCTTCTTACATACATGCTTAACACAAATGTCATAGTAATATATATAGTCTTTATTTGGCATAGTATAAAATATCATGAAAACAAAATGAAAGGGTCATTCCATTTCCATGGTGTAAATGGTTTCCACCTTTTTTGGTGTTTCAAATAAAGAAGAAGATTTTTCCCCTATGAATTTGGTTAATTAGGTGGTAAGAGTTAGATTACGTATTGTACTTTTTATTTAAAAAATTAAAATGGTTAACACAATAATCAGTTACACGTTACGTATACCTCATGCTGATATATAAAAATCAATTTTAATAGTAGAAATAGATGAAATTTTTAACAAAATAGCTAGTTTACTCTTTGATCTAATGTATAGTGGCTAATTTTGCCAATTTATTTAAGTAAAGAATTTAAAATGCAATCCAACTTTTAATACAAAGACTTCATGGTACTTTTACCTAATTAGACATACTTCTTTTTATCTATTTTGATACTTAAATTTGACAATTAAGCATATCTTAATCATTAAACTTAAATTCCATAAAAAATATAACGATTAATAAAGTAACATTTTAAAATTATATCACGCTGATCACATTTTTACAGAATCTAATTTTATGAATAAACTTAAATTATGATTTAAGTGAGAAAGGAAAAGTGTGTGGCTAAGGAGGTTAGATCATGTTTATTTGTCTCTAATTTAATAGAAAAGTAGAACCCATATAAATATATTTTTATAATTATATGATTATATCAAAATTTATATGAATAAAATTAGAAAGCCAAAAAAAAGTGGGTAAAGAAAATTTAAATTATAAATTTGAATAATATTCGATACATTGTCTGTGGAATTTTAGATTTTATAAATTGGGTCAAGGTTGACAAATGCTTTATAGAGATATAGTAAAATATTTTAAAAAATACATGTCAATTTTTCAAGATTACTAGTGAAAAAAGTATATTGTCGATGTACCAAATACCGACCATTATAATTATGAGCATTCTATTATTTAATTTGAGATATAAATCTTAGACTTTTAATACATCATTAATTAATTCAAATAATTAACATCGTTAATTATTTAGATAAAAATATTGACGTAAACTAAAGAAAAACATTAATTCCATGAGTAAGATAAATTGGACTGAGCGTTTAGTTTTTAAGAAAAAATTCAGATATATATTTTAATTAAAATAATTAACAATGTTAATTATTTAAATTAACTACCAAACGTTATAAAAATTAAAAATAAAATTACATCAAATTAAATATAAATTTAAATCCTTAAGGATAACAGAGGATCAAAATTAGAATTCTACCAAAAAGACAAAAAAATGGTGTAGAAACGTGTAGACAAAGAAACGAAGGGATAATTCACTTGAAAAGCGAAAAGGCACAATAAATTAATTATTTTATATTGTCAGTGAAATAAAAAACGACTTTATAACTACATTTTGATTGTTGTTATATATTTTTGCGTAAATTGCACCTAAGGTAAGTAGATATTAGTAAATTTATGTTTTGATCATTTAATTTTAAGAAGTTACAAAATAATCATTGAACTATTTAAAAGTTTTCTTTTAAATCAATGAACTATACAAAAATTTTATTTAATTCACTAGGCTATTAAGTTTTTTTTTTTTAAAAAAAGTCTAGCTAGTGAGTTCTAAGCTACAATTCGATGAATGATATGGTGGGATTAGTACACATTGTTAATTAGAATAACATACCTTATAGTGTTGGAGAACAAAAAAGAAAGTTGTTTGGATTTTGATATAGATTCATGACGTTTAAAGCTATTTCATGAAATGGGAGTTTTTTATTAGTACAGGTGGTGCGAATAGAAAATGTCATACAATATTGATTTTAACACCTCAATGACTTAAATAAAATCTTTTGAAAGTTTAGTGATCATTCTGTAACTTTTTGAAGTTGAATAACCAAAACATAAACTTACTAATAATTTAATGACATTTAGTACAATTTACCCTATAAATGTAGAGGTTTTTTTTTTTTTTCTGATGGGTCATGCATCCACCTGATGTCCCAATGACTCAACCCCTTTTTTCACAATCATTATAATGGAGATTTTCCCCATGGCACATGAGACATTTTTATTACTAATGGACCCCTAAAAAGACACTCCAATTCTCAAATAGACCCTCTTTTTATCAAAATTCCAAAATCTCAACTAGAAAAAGTTACATATTCCACTTTACCATAAAAGGAATCTGATCTCAGTTTACCGACATTTATTAGATTGGGCATTAAGGGATTTAATGTTGAAAAAACTTTTCCTATTCCTAATTTATAATTACCTCAAAGCTAAAAAGAATATGGGCAAACTGCAACCTAGGTCATTAAATTATTAATAAATTTATGTTTTGACTATTAAATTTCAAAAAGAAACAAATGTTCACTAAAACTATTTGAAAGTTTTTATTTAAGTCATTGGGCTGTTAAGTTTTTTTCTTTAAAGTCCGGCTAGCGAGCTTCAAGTGACGATTCGACGATCAGTATAGTAGATCAATATCCATCAATATAAATAAAAAAAGTATCATACAATAATAATTTTAACAGTCTATAATTTAAAACAAATTTTAAATAATTAAATGACTAATTTATAACTTTTAAAATTTAAATTATCGTAAACTTACACTTAAAAATATCTGTTGGAGTTAACTAGTTAAATGCATGTAACCGTTACAGGCACGCTATCATGATTGCTGTCCACTGTTCACACTCGACAGTAACATTATTAATGAATCACAAGCTTTTCCTTGTCAAATTCTACTACTACAAAACTGTTATTATCATTATTTCTTTTTTAATTTGATGCCCTAAATCACAGCACTTTCCTGGAAAATAATTAGGGTAGCTTTCCGGGAAACTTACTCTGCCTCTCTCATTGCTCATCTTCTTCCCCATCTATCATCATGATCGTCATCCCTTTCATCATCAAACACTTTTTGAACTTCAAACATTGAATATAATCATCTTTTGCAAAAAGGATCTTTATTGATTTTAGACAAAATTATAAAAGTTTAACATTAAATTTTAAATATAATAATTCGCATAAAAATTCATATAACATATAAAATAAATAATATTACATCAACGTGAACTATCACACTATATCTTAACTTTATTTCTACTCTATTTGGCAGTTTGAAACAAGTGGGAAAACATATTTGGCAGTTATACAATATAGAATTAAATCGTTAACAGTTAATGGAGAATTTGTCAATTTCATTTCCTCTCTTCCATGATTTAGATTATTTGGCTTACGTGTGTGCCAACGTAATTTATACACGAAAAAATGGAACATCAAATGACATGTGTCGTGAGTTGGCTAATTTGTCGGTCCATGAAGCATATTTCTTTATACATATATCAAAGATTGGATATGGTATTATTTATTTTTGTATTTATTATTAGTCAATTAAGGTTTGATACTAACTAAGCTGGGGGTTTTGTTTTTAATACAACAACAAAGCATATTACGTGTTGTTTTGTATTAAATGAGACACTGTCTGTCACCCTCCAATTATGGGATTACCTTTGAGTGCAACTCTTTTGGTCTCTTTCACCAATCAATCAAAGATTTTCCATCTTTCATTTTCAATAATAACAATAATTTATTAAAGAAAAAGAAAATAGAAAAAGTAGAAGACCTTGTCAAGATCAAATTAATCAGTGTATTTAATTTGTTTTATATATATATGTGCTTGTAAGGAAAAAGAAAAAAAGGATGCTAATTGCCAAGCCAAATGATGAATTCTCTACCTTTTCTTTTGGACTACGGTTCAACTTTTCAATAATGGATCTTGTAAATTAGAAAAATAATCCCTAAATTATTTGAATATTTTTTATTTAAGTTGTTGAGGTATTGAGTTTTTTTAACAAAAGTTCATCTAGTAAGTTTTGAGCAATGATTCATTGATTGGTACGGTGAACCAGTATCCATCGATAAGTAGAGAATGAGAGCTTCTGATTGGTGTAAGCGGCACAAATAAAGAAAGTTATACAATAACGATTTTAACAACTCAGTGACTTAAATAAAAAGTTTCGAATAATTCATCGACCAATTTATAACTTTTTGAAATTAAATGACTAAAACATAAACTTACTAATAATTTAGTGTCTTGGATATAATTTACTCATTTTATTATTATCCACATAAGTATTTCGATATATATATATCACTTTAATTTGTATTATGTAAAGGATGTTCATAGACGAGAACGAGTTTAATCAATATATGCTATTAATATTATACATATATAGTTATATGAGCTCAGTTTAGTTAGAATTATTAACTATAAATTTTGTTAAAACTAACTTAAAAGTTCACTATTTTCTTATTATTAATGTATTGTTTTTGTTCATATTTAATAATTATATATTCATTTAATTATTAAATATCTAAATATAAACAGTTTAACATTTTTTTACCATTGAGCATATTTAATTTTCATATATATAAACTTGAAAATCGATCGAATTGAACTCGAATTTTAAACATTAGAGTATAATATCAACTCTTATCCATTTTCACGTCTAATATATTATAAGCTTTCAAATTTGAACAAATGATCATTGAGCTAAACTCAATTTTGAATATTAAAATCTAAGCTTAACCCAGTTAAATTTTTTATAGAATTTATTTTTCAAGCTTGATATGCAAACTATTCAAATCATCGAATAAATTTTCAGATTTAAATAAATTATTTAATCTGTAAACAAATGTAATATGAAATAACACTTTTCTCAAATTATATGTAGATTTGTATTACAAGTATAATTCAATGAATCAAAAGATCATATCATTGAAAAAGTTGTTAAAAAGATTAGACTTTTAACACTAGGTCATGAGTTATGATTATTATTGGTTAAACAAAGAGATGACCCTGACTCATCCGTGACTTAAAAGTGGGATCAATGGGGGAAAAGAGCCGACCTTGGAGACAAGTGGGTACTTAAGATAAAAAAGCAAAACATAATTGAAGACTAAAATGACTTACGACCAAACTTAGTCATATTCCCATTTATGTACAAGATTTTACACCATAAAAGTCAAAAGGAAATTGGAAGGAACAGGTCACGCCATGTTGCTTAAATGAGAAATCATCAACCTACAATCATATCAATAGCATGTGATTTGTTGCCTTTCTTCAAGACAAGAACGGAATTTGCCCTCTATCAAACTAATTGCAATGCTACCATTTAAAGTTCGTCGGCAGGAAAAAAATCATTTGTTCTTATTAGGGTTAATTCACATTTTAGGATTTGAATTTGATTTTTTTTTTATATTAGGGTCTGTATTTTTTTGTCTAAGTCAAACTTTGGAATAGAGATGCTCATGGACCGTGTCTAAGCATAATATTAACATACTTTATGTTTGTTAAGCCCGGCCCAACCTAAAATCTGGACATAAAATTTTACCCAAATCTGTCCATATTTGCAAAAGACTAACCGCCCATATCATTATTTAAAAAAAATCTAAATTATTTTATCTTAACATTTAATAATTTTATACATTTTTATTTATTGAATTTTTATAGTCATCATAATATTATTTTAATATTTACATTAGAGTAATATTATATATTTAGTATAGGTTTATTTTTTAATGTGTTCGAATTATATAATATATATAAAAATAACACAATATAAAGTATTATAAACTTAAAATGAGTCGGGCCAAACTTGGGCCTTGAATGTTCAACCCTGAGCCTAACCCATATTTTAAACGGGCCTAATTTTTTTATTGAAACCTATTTTTTAGGCAAATATTTTTGCCCAAATCCTCCCAAATTTTGGGTGGGCCTTCAAGCTTCGGTGGGTAGCCCAACCCATGAACATGTCTACTTTGGACTTGGTAATTGTTCTTACATTAGGGCCTAGAACGTTTTTTTGTCCAAATTAAACCCTGAGCTTGGCAATTGTTCTCACATTAGGGCTTGAACTTTTTTCTTTGGTCCAAGTTAGTCATTGAAAACCCTAAAGCTCAGGCCTCAATGTGGGAACAATTGTCAAGTTTAAGGAGTAACTTCGACATAAAAAAGTTTAAGCCCCAATGTGGGAATAATTACCTAATTCAAGCCTTGTGGGAACAACTACCAAGCTTAAAGAGTAACTTTGATACAAAAAAGTTTTAGACCTAATGTGGGATTGGTTGCCTAGTTCAGATCCCAGTGTGGGATCAATTGCCAAGTCCAAGACCTGACTTGGACCCAAAAAAACTTCAAGCCTTAATGTGGGAAAAGTTGTCAAGTTCAAGCTCCAAATAGTGATTTAACTCTTAATTATATTGAACATTTTGGATTTCAAATTGGTTTCAAAATTTTAAAATATATTATTCAAATTGTAAACTTGTATATTTATCACATGAATAGCTTGCGTACGTTGCATTTAAAAAAAATCATGGATAGTGTAACGCCCCAAAACCCGGCCTAGAAGTTTAAGCCGAATCTCGGAGGTCACATTGATCACTGAAGTGATCATAGGAAAATTTTAGTTTAATAAGCCGAAAAACATAATAGTATTTAAGTTGTGTAAAAACTCTCAGTTATAAATCCTGATATTTTAAAAGAAGATGCAGTCCCCACGACACTTGTGAGCTTATAACACCAAATTTCGTACAACAGTTTTCAAATAGTACTTTCAACACAAACTGTTTAATTATAATCTCAAAAGTTATAATAACAATATTAAAGCCTGTTTTTAATCGTGACTGTCCGAGACCTCCGCATACCACCTAGCATCAGAACACGTAAATGTACTTGAAAGAGGAAAACACTAAGAGGGTGAGCTACACGAGCTCAGTGTGAGTTTGACACGTGACTAATAACAAAATTAAAAAAATTAATTTGATAGCGAAACTACTTATAGAGATCCACAGAATCAGAAAGTAAACTCAGAACCAACATCCCAACAAAATGTAACAATTCAAGCACACTATGCCATACACAAACACTCAGTCACAAATGTTATTCAGTCAAACAAAATACAGTCAAATAATTTTACACCCAGTTACTTAAACAGATGCGTATGAATGCAGTCAAGTAACAAAAACCACTCATCCAACCAACACACCTCTCTGTCTCCCAATCACACCCCAAAAGAGCTGTATAAGCTCATCCAACCAAACACACCACATAGGACCTCGAAAGGCCCATCCAACCCTACACACTATGTACGCGGACTAAGCCACTCAAATAATAATACGCAGCAAAGTTGATGTATATACCGTACAGTACATTGCGGTAAACCGCTATACAGATATGTTGCAGTTAAAACTGCCAGATTAGATTAGAATAAATCTTCCTTCTCTTCATAACCAACCTAAAAATTACTTTATGCAAATGCATGCAGGCTTACAACCACACAGAAATAGTGAACACATCAACAGAAAGTAAAACAGATACAGACATGTACACACCCAGCTAACCGGATTCAGATTTAGATATCGTGCACATCAATCACAAATAATACATAAGTCGGAGACCAGATCAGAGTCTTAACTACCCTCACTAAAGCTTAGCCAAAGGTCGGAACATACAGACACATTTTCATATCAAAAGCATACACAAAACTAAATTGGTAACTTAGGGCCACACGGTCATGTGGAAATGCCTAGGCCGTGTAGGGGGTCAACATGCCTGTGTGAGAGGAGGCACACGCCCATGTAAGCCACGGACATGGTCGTGTGAATAGGTCATGTAATTCTCTGTCCAATTGTGCTAAAATAGGGTTTAGGATAGATACGGCCGTGTAAGGGTCTCACACGCCCGTGTACCAACCAGACAAGACCGTGTGAAAATTGACTAATTTCCCCAAATCAGCCACACGACCGTGTGGCATGAATTTTCGTCCAAAAACCCTAATCCTTAATTCTACACGGCCATGTGAACCAGAACACGCCCGTGTGGTCGCTTATATGGTCCCGAAACCACCTCGAAACATCCTGCAAACTGTGAATTCACACACCAAACGCCCCCTAAAATCTAATAGATCAGAACATGCCATACAAAACCAAGTTTTACGAAACTTAGAAGCAAAACCTACCACACATTCACCAAAACACTTAGAACATGTCAAGTTCCACACAATTGAGATAACAAATTGAAATTAAAGAGTTTGAACCCACACCTGATTCGCGAGTAGAGACGTCTAGAACTCGACTCGATGACCAAGAAACCAAAGTTCTCTAAAAACCACAAGTTCTCTAAAAACCACAACACAACCTTTTTCAAAAAAGAAAAGAAGAAAGAACAAAAAAGAAAACAAAGAAAGGGGAAGACGAGAACGTCTAGAAAGAAAAGAAGAGAAAAATAAAATAAAAATAAAAATAATAAAATAAACACTAAGTAAAGAAATTAATTATCTAAATCTTTAAAACAAAAAAAAAATGGTCCCTCAAAACACTCTTAAAGACTCAAACCCGAGACCCAAAAACACACTAACACACTACTAACACAATACTAACCACCAAACCAATAAGCCCATTCTATCACTTAAACACGCAACTAAACCCAATAGCACAACCTACTCACTGACTTTAACTACAAAGCTCAAAAATTTTATCCCCAAAATTCGGGATGTTATAGATAGCTATCCATGCAATAAAAACATA
Organism: Gossypium arboreum; assembly: GCF_025698485.1. Taxonomy (NCBI): domain Eukaryota; kingdom Viridiplantae; phylum Streptophyta; class Magnoliopsida; order Malvales; family Malvaceae; genus Gossypium; species Gossypium arboreum. The sequence continues at coordinate 3,951,477 of NC_069071.1, forward strand.
GGCGTTTACAATTGATTAAATTTTGCTTTTAGTCCCTATAATCTTCTCATATTTAGAAGTTCGTCCCTCTATTTTTATTTCTAGACATGTAATCTCTTTACTTTAGAAATTTCAAATTTTGGTCTAAATGTTAAACACTATTAAAATTATTTTGTTAAGTTTATTTGTGTGACGTTTTTAAATAAAAAATCATTTAGTAGCTATGTAGAAAAAATAGAAGACACCATAATGAACCTAAATTTAAAATAGAATTTTAAATGTTAACAATTAGACTTATATTTTTAAATCCGAAAAATAGAAGATTAAATTCCTTAAAATAATAATAGAGGAATTGGATTCCAATTGTACAAAGAGTATAAGACTCTAGACATATTTTAACCTTCACAATTTAATTCACTTGTTTTAGAATAGATATACTCCATCTCAAATTTGAGCTAACATTTAACGCATAAACCAATGACGAAGAATCTGATTGATACGATACTAAAGCCTTAAGGGCTGAATTAGAACATTTTGAAGTTAGAAACTAATTCAAAATATGTCATAATTTGATAACATTTGATGAATTAACCCTTTGATATAATAAAGCATCTCTTCCTATTTGGGCTCATTCAAGGTATTATTTCTCTTGCCAAGACAAGGACAAGCTAAAGGGGGAAAAAATACATGACCATGACTAATTAAGCTCTTTGAAAATTACTTTTATGCATTCTTTACAATATCCAATCTTGTTAACAGGATTGCAAACATCTATATTATTATTAATGTTTTGATTGTTTTCATATATATATATATATATATATATATTTGGGCAATTTTTAAATTATTGTGTGGAACTATCATTGAAATGTCCATGTTTCTGCATAACTTGTAAAAGAAGTAAACCAAGGAGAAACTCAAAGTCGTTCAAACCTAACCCAAATTTTCTTGCACTAAGAATGGTAAAACATGGACCCAACAAATTGGAAAAACAACAAACAAGAGAGCTCATTAACATTGGGACCCCATCAAGCACATGACAACCATTAGCCTGATTGGGGAATAAAAAATGTTGTAGCTAGTTTACAAATTTGGAATTCTAAAATTTAAATGGAATTATTAATATTAATTTTTTATTAAATTTTATTGGTATCACATTTTGAAATAAAAAAAAAAATACTAGTTTGATATCAATGTAATTAAAAATTGACGTTATAATGAATTTGAATTCAATAAAATAATTTTATCAGTGTTAATTTGAACATAAATTTTAAAATATAAAAAGTAAAAATTAAATTCTAAAATTACAAAGAGTTATCAAGTATTATATATATATATATATATATATATATCTTTGCCATCATTCAATGAGAAACTAAATTATGTGTGAATATAATTTAGATGGTCCCCCAACACTTGCCTTGCCAAGACTGGAACAGGCACACCAGGCAATAAAAATGATTTTACCCCCAAAAAATAGAAAGAAAAGAAAAACTTAATTAATATCCATTGAATTAGTTCTAATGAAAGGACTACAATGTCCCCACTATAAAGAAAATTAAATAAGCAATAGATTAGTGTAAATAATAAGATAAACTACATTCCAATTCTAATACAGTCAAACTGTCTTAGCTCGATTGACATAAACATTGTTGTCAATGTAGGGGGATATGGATTTGAATATGCTCATGCGCATTATTCTCCTATATATAAGTTGAGAATGGACTATGGGTAGTTATAGATATTATCTTAAAAAGTTCAAATATTTTCAGAATTTATAATGAGATTGTTTGGTTTTAATGTTTAATTTAGTATCTGAGTATTTTTCTTTTTCAGATTTGATACTTGTGTTTGGTTTTAATATTCAGTTTAGTACCCAAATTAAACGACATCATGTGGCTCAATGAATATTTAATATATGTGCTATAGATCTAATAAGATATTATAGAATAAATTGTAGATGAAGAATAAAAGCAATTGTAAATGTTAAAATTCCAAAATTAAATGTACGAAATTACACTTTTTTTTAATGAAAAATGCATCAACCAAGAGGGGTTCTTTTTCTCAACTTTGTTTTGTAGTAAATTACATGATTAAATCAGCAAATATGGGTGAAAAATGTGATGAGATCATTCAGAACATTAAAATAATGGCTTGAATTTAGTATACTTTTAAAAGAGAGTGACATAACCATCATGCAAGTGTGATGCAACTTTCTCATCATTATAATAATATACTTTATTTTTTCTAAGGTATATAATATAAATCGCTAATTTATGAGTAAGTTTTTGTTTTGGTACTTAATTAAAAGAAGTTAAATTTAGTCACTGAATTATTCAAAAGTTTTTATTTAAATCATTGGGTGGTTAAGTTTTTTTTCTTCTTATAGTTCCACCAGTGAGTTCCAAACGACGATTTGACAATTGGTACGGTAGATCAGTACCCATGGACAAGTAGAAGAACAGACCTTAGATTCAAGTTGATCTGACGGTCTGTGTTGGAGATTAGAAAAAAAAAATGTTCTTTGAATTTTGGTTTACAAATTTGTGACATCCAAAGTTATTTCGTGAAAAAAAAATTGAATTGTAGAAGAAGAGGAAATAGAGTTTTTGAATGGTACAAGCACTGCGAAGAGAGAAAGCCATATAACATTGATTTTAACAATCCAGTGACTTAGATGAAAACTTTTGAATAGTTTAGTAACAAAATAACAACTTATCTGTAATTTAATGACTAATGGTGTAGTTCACTATTTTTTACAACTACAATCAGAATAAAGAATTTTACAATTATTGAATTTTACAATTATTGAATTGAATAATTAATTTAACAACAAATTAACTATAGCGGACATAAATTTAGAAAAGAAAACATACACATCTGGGTAGGACTTGAACACCAATCTCAAAATTCTTAAAACCTCAACCTTATCATTGAATCCAGAGTTGATTTACTATATGGTCGGAAAATTTTATTTGAATGGTTTTAATTTATTTATTTTTCAAACTTTTTGACCTAGAAAACTTTGGCTTCAAATAGAAAAAGCTTTATTACCCTAAAATAAATATTAAAAAAGACATATATCAATTTCTTTTTAAGATTACTTAAGAAATAAAATAATGATATGTATATATCCTAAAATTATTACCTGTAGAAAAGTATGTCAAAACATCAAACATATCTTTTAGAAAAAGAAATTAAAAACATGCCATTGTTAAGCTAATAAAATCTTTTAAATGTCATTTATCTGAAATATTTAATCACTTTGTTTGAATTAATTATTTAATGTAATATTTATAATCAATGGATGTGACAATATAATTAGGATATACTAACACCACATACGCTACATATTGAATTCAAGGGAGGTTATCTAAATAAATGCCTATAACTTGCTTTTCTGAAAGCTCAAACCTAGATGAATTCTATAAGTGAACATCCCTTGATCACCAAACTAATCACGAGAATTTATATAATCTTATTTAGTCTCAACTAAAAATTAAACGGGATATATACCTATCTTTCACAAGTTACATAACAAAATTTCAAATAATTCATAGACTAATAGAAAGGAAAATTGCATGATTGTTTGAATCGGACTAGTTGAGTCAAATCGAGAATCGACTGAAGTATCAGTTCGAAAAAAAGGTAGTAGATTGGTTGACTTGAGAACCAGTACAGATTGATTGTACCAAGAAAAAATGATTGAATAGGACAGTTGAACCGATTTTCTTAATTTTTATAAATTTTTAGTGATTTATTTAACCAGAAACAGTTCCACTACCAATCTGATTTTTAAAATCTTTAAAAAGCGATAAATAATTTTGTGTTGCCTTAAAATTTAAACTTAAATACTTATTATTGGGTATCAGATTGAGGTTACAACTTACAAGCCCTTTTTTAGTTTTTACTTTACTCTTGATAAAAAAAAGATAAATTAATATTTAGCTCTTGAACTTTATAAGTTTCTCAATTTAGTCCTAAAACCTTTTTTTTTCATAATAATCTTGAAAATTAACAATTTTTTTTATATTAATCGATGTGATAATGTGGCATTATCCTATCGTGTCTCATGATCCAAAAATTATATTTTGATCAACATAAATAATGACATGGTGCTTTAATATTGTGCAACGTCATAAAAAAAAATAATTTTTGGTGAATTTGGTTTGGGGCTTTGGGCTAAGAAGCACAAGTCGGCATCCACCAATTTCGCTCGTTAAAACTTGGGCCATGGCGGGATTATAGATTATGGGTGGAGTAATAAATGTTGGGTAAACTACACCACAGGTTTCCCAATTATGGCTTAGGTTTTTTTAGTCACCAAATTATAATTTTTTTAAAAATTGGTCACTAAATTAGTTAGGTTTGTTTTTTTGGTCATTTTCCGTTAAGTATAGCTAACAATCCAATTAGTCCTAATCATGGGTTGAGTTAATACAAAATTTTAAGTTCAAGCTCGACTTGAAAAATTGGCCTAAAATTTTGTCCAATCCTAGCCTAACTATATTAAAAAATTATATAATTTTATATAAAAATTTAATAATATAACACATCAAATACACCAAAAACACTAAAATAAATGTTTTCTAACAAATTAAAAATACATGAAAAATATCTTTATACTTAAACAACACTAAGATAGTTACAACTTAGCAAGCAAATATCTCTAAAATAGTAACAAAATTAATAATAAAATAAGAGTTATACAATATTCAAACAATAACAACAAAATAGTAACAATATAATAGCAAACTAGAAGCAAAACAATATCAAAATGGCAGCAAATAGCAAGAAAATAGTAGCAAAATAACAGTGAAAAAAATTAGGCAAATTCGGGTCGAGTCAAGTTCGGGCCAAAAAAATATTATCTCATTTTTTGGGCTTATATTTTTATCCAAACCCTCATACTTTTTACATGAGTCTTTAGGCTTTATTTGGTGGGTCGACCCATGATCGGGTCTAATTTCAGAATATGATGTGGCAACTTAAAAATTAGTATAATAACAAATTTAGTATTCAATCTTATATATTATGTCAATTTAGCCATAGTTTTGAAAAATTAGCCCTCAACATTGTGAATTATTTCAATTTGGTTTAAAATTAACCCTCAACATTGAAAGGTGGGGTATAGCCCTGATATTTTTGGAGCTTTCCGAATAGGGTTTTGAGGTTGCAAAATAGCTGAAAGAGCTTAGAGAGATTAAGGTCATTGCTAAATGTAACAACCTAATTTTGCCTGGCCCACCATAAACCCTAAAAAAAAACTAAAATAAACAAAAGTCCATTTACAAAATATGCCAGCCCAATTACTAGCCCGAATATAAACAAAACCCTAAAAGCCCAAATAACCCAAATCCCACAACCTAAGCTCTTTCAGAAAACTAAAAAAACCTGGACCCTTTGAGCCGCCGCTCCTTGCCACGTCAGTGGGCACTTCGCCCGAAGACACCTGCACCCCGAGGTCTGCCGCTCTGCCATTGTTTCACTAAAATGGCTAAGGAGCGACTCCCGTCGTCGTCGTTGACCCTCCACCATCACCTGCAAAGAAAAAGAAACAGGACAGAAAAAGAAAAAAAAACAAATACAATATTTGTAATCAACCGGCTATAAAAGCCGAATAAACAGATTGTAATGAACACAGAGAAAATACGAAGAACAAAAAAGGTTAAAAGGAAAAGGTGATTCATTTTCCTTTTTTTTTTTATATTCAAAAAATAGAATAAAAATAGAACTTTTTTGTACTTGTTCACCGTCGCTATGAGGTCGTCATCTCCGATGAAAGATGACTCTTTTTCTGATGAAAAGGTTTTTCGAAACCCAAAAATCAAAGGGTTCTTTGAGGATTTTTACGATCTTTGATGAATTTTTGGAAAGATTGACCCTAGATTTGGATTCTGGGAGCTGAAACGGTCAAAAGGAAAGTCACTTTGAGGATTTCGGCCACCAGACCTCAATGCTAGTTGAGAAAAAAAAAAGGGGCTCAAATTGTTTTCTTTTTTAAAAACTAAAACTGAAAAAATAGGATTTTCCGGCAGATCTTTTGAAGCTTTTGAAGGGACGTTATGTAATATCCTGATTTTGGGCCTAGTCAGAATAGTGGTTTCGTGACCACAAAATCCGAGATAGAAATAATTATTTTATGATTATTTTAAGGTCTATGATATGATTGCATGATTGTGTGAAAATTTCGTGAAGAAATTTTATGCATAAAGTGCTTAATTTGAAATTTGGGACTAAATTGAATAAATTGCAAAACTTGTGTTCTAGAAGTATTTTGCATAAAATTGAATTAGATTATTAATTAGAGGTCCTTAAAGAGTAATTTTACCAATTTCTAAGTCTATGGACAAAATTAGGACATGGAAGGAATTTTGGAAAGTTTAGTAGTAAGGGCATTTTGGTCATTTAGGGTAAAATGAATTAAAATACAAAATTAAAAGCCAATTTTGCTCATCTTCAACCCCATGGCCGAATATAGCAAGGAGAAACCATGGCTATGGTTTTCAAGCTTCAAGCTCGATTGTAAGTCCGTTCTAGCCTCGTTTTAATGATTTTTACGTTTTTGGAGTCCGTAGCTCGATTTAGCTTATGCTAGCAATAATTTAACCTAGGGTTTATATTTGGAAAAATACCCATAGGTGAAATTTGTGTATTTTGGTGTTTTATGATAGAATATGAGGTTTTAAATTATGTTAGACAACTTGTACTACTCGGTTTTAAGTGAAAACAAGCAAAAGGGCTTAATCGGTAAAAATACCTAATAGTCATAAGTACATGTTAGAGTGAGAATTTGATGTTGCCATAGAAGGAAAAATGATCAGCATGTCATAAAACATAAGAAAATAGGCTAAATTTTAATTTACGAGCTTTGGGGCAAAAGTGTAAATATGCAAAAGTTTAGGGCAAAATTGTAATTTTTCCAAAATATGATTTTGGGTCAATTTGAATAATGTGAGTCCTAATTAGACTATATTTTAAATGATAGAGCAAGGAAAACTGAAATTGGGCTAAAATGGGGAAAATACCAAGTTGTGGACGAAATGGTAAAATAGCCATTTTCGCATACGAGGTAAGTTCATATGTAAATGTTGGTAACATAGTTATTATTTTAAATATTTTAATGTTTTTTAAATGATATGATAATTATTATGAAATATTATACTTGTGATAATTGTTTGATAATATGTCAAATTATGTGATATACTTGGAAAATATGAAATACTACCGAGTATCGGTATCGGCATTCCGTAGAAGATGGTTGAGACACATGATTGGGAAAAGGTCCGTTGAACCTTAGGAATGGATTAGGATACAAGTGACATGTCACTGGGATATTTGGGCATCCGAACTCGTTGAGTTGAGTCCGAGTTCACTTATGGATGCGAGCGTCCGAACTCGTTGAGTTGAGTCCGAGTTCGTGAGATGTAACTAGGCATCCGAACTCGTTGAGTTGAGTCCGAGTTCACTTATGGATGCGAACGCCCGAGCTCGTTGAGTTGAGTCCGAGTTCACTTATGGGCGGGTTACATGGTAGCTTGGCTACATATGTGGCACTTATGTGCAAACTTTCCACGTATCCGAATTATATTCCGATATGTTCAACGGGTAAAGTTCTACTCAAATGGAGGAAAACTCAAGATGAAAGGGACGTATTGGTAAGTGTTGTGAAATGGATAATTTGAACAGGTATGTACCTAACCCTCGGGTTGAAAACTCGATATAACAACAATATGGTAAGATGATAAATGAAAAGGTGATATGAATGTCTTGGTGATGATTATGCAAATGATGTTTTATGTTTGCTTATATGGTTATGTTACTTGCTATTTGCATGTGAGCTTACTAAGCATTTATGCTTACTCCCTCCTTTTCATTCCTTGTAGTGTTGACAAGCCAGCTCGGAAATCGGAAACGGTCGGAGGCACGCTCACACTATCCGTATACCATCTTGGCATAATGGCTTGTATATTTTGAGTATGGCATGTATAGCATTATAATCATTTTGTATATATGGTCTTATGATATGGTTATTGAGTTGTATGGAAATAGAAATGCTTGGTAATGATTAGCCATTGGAATGGCTAATCATGATCATATTTGGTATTATGTATGTCAAATTGCTAGCTAATCCATGGAAACCATGAAATAGGTAAAATTTACCATAAAATAGATTCAGACAGCAGCAGTGACGTGAGTTTAAAAATCACTAAAAATAGTAGAAATGGAATTAAATAATGAATAAGTTATGGAATCGAAGCTTGATGAGTCTATTTTCATATGGAATAAGCGAAACAGGTATATGAGCTATATTTTATGAGATGTTTAAATTTTTGTGAAACAGGGCCAGAGCGATTTCTGGATCCCCTGTTATGACTTTGGAAATTCACCATAAATTTTATAAAGATAATTAGAAGTCACGATTTATATGTACAGATTCCTTATTGAGTCTAGTTTTATTAGAGACAAACAGCATAGTCATTGAAGGTCTGTATAGGGAGATATCTGATTCGTAATACACAGAGGTCAGAGTAGTTGAACCCTGAAACAGGGGAGACTTTAACTAATAAACTGTACTAATTGGCCTAACCAAAAATTCTAGAAAAAAAATTAGTAGATATATATATGAGTCTAGTTTCAGGAAAAATTTACGGAATTGGATTTCGAGTTTTGTAACTCGAGATATGATTTTTAAAGCGACTGTGATGCAGTTAGCCAGCTTGTCTGTAAATTTTAAAATGAATTGTATGAGCTGTTTAATTAATGAATTAAGTCCGTTAACACCTCGTGTTCGACTCCGGAAACGGTCTTGGCTACGGGGTGTTATACGTTAGCAGTTAAAATAACTGTTGATTGTCTTGGTATGATGTTTGATCAATCTGTCAAGGATACTGCTTAGGTTCGAAGCTTACCGCATTTGGTGTAAAGGGAGAAAGGAAATTGACAAAACATCCTAACTACCAGTACAAACATGACCAAAGCTTCAATTACTTTTTTTTTTTGAATTATTCATGTCTGTTTATAGTTTATGTTCGAGGTTCATGATAGCCCCTCCTAACATTATCATCTTATTTCGAATCTCATAATTATCACCAAACAGGTGGGGAATCCTAATAACTATCAACATACGCGGCCACTTTCTACTGTTTCTACACCTATTCCAGTTTCCATTCAATTTCTTATCTACCAACAAACGAAAGTATCAATCTAACTTGTTGTTTGTGAATTAAAATAAAATTTTTAAATTAAACCTTAATATTGCAACTTATTTCAATTTAGTTGAAAATTAGCCCTCAACACTGATTAGGCATTTTGAAACTGTAGGTACAATATTAGAACAAACCTTAAAGTACAAGGGGCTATCATGCCATTATCCCTTTATTTTTTTAAATTAGGACCAAATTGAAATAATTTGCAATACTGAGGGTTTTTTTTTAAAAATCATGACTAAATTGACACAATATATAAAAGTTGAGGGCTAAATTTATTATTTTTAAGCTGCCAACTCACCCTTCCAATAAATAGTTAACGTTACTTAATGGAAAATAACCCAAAAAACAAACCCAATTAATTGGGTGACCAAAAAGGAAATTGGCACATAGCTAAGTGACCTATGGTTTAGTTTACCCATTAATATATAATTGAGTCTTAGATCAATTAACGTGTTAGTAATATAATAATTTGAAAGATGTAGATTCAAATACGCCAGATGTGTAATACCTTTTACTTTAAAGATTGAAGACTTATAAATAATTTTAATTTTGTAAAATGACAAAATAAAATGAAAAGTACTTAGATAATTTTAACATCTAATTTTTATTAAAAAAACTAATGAAATAAAAATTTATATAAGTAGATTGACATGTTTAAGGTTTAAACTATTTATTTAAATTTAAATGTGAATCTGAAATTTGAAAAGGTTTTACAAAAATCTCGTTTAAAATATAAACGTGTTTAAGTTTCAATATCTAAAATTGAAGTAAGACATGTTTTTAGGGCTGGCAAGGGCCTAGCCACCCTAAAATGGAATTTTTTTTATTTTAGCCCTTTAAAATTTTAAATTAATAAAGGTAAAATTATACTCTGGCCCTCCAAAAATGATAAAATTTTGATTTAATCCTTTTAAAATTACATTTTTACTATCATAAAAATTATAATTTAATTTTGACATCTTAAAAAAATTTTCTGGCTTCGCCCCACGTGTTTTCAAGTTTATGATATGTAATTTAATTTTATTTCATATATTATTTAATTTATACCATAGAAAAAAAATTAAATATATTAATTATTTATGTTAAATATTAAATATAATAATTATATTAAAAAAACAAATAACATATGCATAGGCCCGATCCACAGCCGATCCGATGCCGGTCCATCAAGTAAAGAATCTAAATACTTTCGCGCCTAAACCAACCAGAAAACAGCGCCAAAGAGGGGCAAAGCAGAAACGCCTGAAACCGCCGCTACAAACGCTGCTCAAGCCGCCGTCACCATACCAGCACCAGCCAAACGTTAACGGAGCGTTTCCCGTTCTTTCTTCTCCTTAGAGAAGAGGAGCTAATGGTAATTTTATTTTCTTTCAGCGCTTTCTTGTTGCCCACTTGTGTTGCTTGATCTTCACAATTTTTGATGAATTGTTTGTGAAGATGCCTGAAAGAATTTAGGGTCTTATGCTTTCTGGTATTCAAACTTTATCGTTTAATAGATATAAATGTAGACATAAAATAATCAAAACCAATTTGGTTGGCTTGAAATTACTAGACATATTTATTTTGCTATTGAGTCCTTTTTTGCTTGCAGGAAGTTAATCAACAGGCTAGATGTAGAGAGTTGGCTAAATCGTCCTCATTTTATAGTACAGTTTACTCTGAGGTCATTTAAATTTTTTTTTCCCTTTATATTTATTCTAATGTCAACCATTTTATTGGTTTTGTTTGGTTTCTCTTGATGAGTTACTTTTATTTGTACAGATAGAAGAGGTTGGATGGGAGCATTTGGTGAGGGCCGGAGGAGACCTAAGTTTCCTTATTTTTCGTGTTTTGTAAGTACACTTTTGATTGTATTGACAATCCATCTAATATGGGAAAGTTTTTGGAGCATTAGATTTTGTAGTAAACAGCTAGTGCAACTTCCAGGGTTAGTCACCTAATCATGATAATCCTTTGGTTTTCTGCAAACGAATGGAACCTGTATATTTTCTTAGGATGGTGATGATAATCTGGGTTATGTAACTAACCTGCAATATCCAGCTTGGTGCTGTCTTTAATTGTTCTTACTGTATCCATTACTAGCTCTTTTTGTACTCCATTCTTATCAATGTTATAGTCATGTACTTTTATATCTTTAATATGGTATTGATACAGAATTGGCTATATCTGAAACCTAAAGGCTTGAATATATTTTCTGAAAATTGATAAACAGTTGATATTGGAGTTATAAAATCCTCAGTACACCATATATCTCTATATACCTGTTAAGATGTTTCTATTGTCGAACTTCGGTATTGGTATTGTAACCCTCTGTAGTTTTGTTCTCCTTTTATATTTCATGTTATCCTCTTTGTTCCTAGTTGCTATCCTGTTATCCTTCTTGTATATTTCGGTGCTAGAGATAAGAAGGGAAGAGTGCATGTTATGGAAATTCAATTGGATAAAGCTTATCCTAGAGTTCCTCCAATGGTTTCAGCGGTTTGTCTCCTATCTTTTTGGTCTTAATTTTTCCAATGTAGTCCTACAGGTGTTTTATCTTACTCTGCTTTGTTCTCAGGATGTTCCCTATGTCTTCAATTTAAAATGGTCAATGAACTCGAGACTGAAAAACTTGGTACAACAGTTTGAGAAGGTATTTGCTTCGACATTTTTGAACCCAATGTAATTCTATTCTGCTTCAGAACATATTTTTGGTGCCATGGCATGTTTAACTATTATTAGAACTTAGGTGTTTTCTCTTTGTATCCAGCATCTGGAGAAGCTTCAAGCATTCTGGTCTACTTTGGATGAAATTGACAGGTCCCTTCAGATTGTTGATTCAAAGCAAGCATCTCGAGCCATTCCGAGTCGCCAAATCCACGTAGGTGAGTCATTACTTCATACCGTCTTCTTTTATGTACATTAAAATTTTCTTGCCCCCTCCTTTATTACTGAACACAAGGTTTAACTATTTGCTACTCAGGAAATGGTTGCTTCATCATATTGTTCATCGATAACAATGATCCTAGATCATTACCAGAGTAAGAATTCATATAAAATTATATTAAAAGCTGCTAGCAAGTTGGTTTTGTTCAGTATGAATAACGAATATTTACGTGTTTGTAGGTGTCGTTTTATGGGTTTAGGTAATACTGTGAACTCCTTGAGAAAGACATGGAAAAGAAATGTTGATAAATGGTATGCCCTTGAGTCTCATCTTAAATTTTTAACTTTTGTACTAGTGAAGTGAACGTAAGGTTAACAGTGGAGGAAGAAAATTACCGAGTCGCGTAATTTTCTGCATGCAATCTGTTAATTCCTTCTCTAGAAACAGAGAATGCCTGGAATTGGAGCCTTGAAGTCTTCCATCTAATTTAAGAGGATAGAAGCTTATAACATCGTGTTGTATAAGGGGTAGATTTCATTCCATTGTACTAACTTTACATAGTCTGATTAATTGTTTAGGGAGAGGGACAAAGCCTTTTTAGAAAATCTTGAGTGTCTTTTGAACACCCAATTGCCAAGGCTTGCTGATGCAGAGACCAACAATCATCTAGATGAATGTGGAATCTGTTATGCTCAATATCTCCCCATTGGTAATGCTTCACATGCTTTAGATGTCTCTGAACTATTGTTTTGAGACTTAATTCTCAAATGTTCCTGTAGGTGATGAGCTTGGACCTCAGACTGGAAGTGCAACTGATTACACTTGTGAGAATAACAGTTGTAGTAAGGCTTTCCACAGCATGTGCCTACTGGACTGGTTAAGGTCGATCACGACGACAAGGCAGTATGTGGAGCTCTTAGTGTACTTGTATCTTTTAATCTACACTGTGTCGGAGTATAATTTTATTCCTGTCCACTATGTGCTGTGATCAATTCAAAATTAATTGCTTGCGGAATTTCCTGCTTTTGGCATTGGGCTACCTGTCTACCTGAATGATCAAACCTGCAAACAAGTTGGGTCACTTGATACTCGTCTATGTGTCCTCCTTTATATCTTATTGATACAACTAGTAGCCTTTAGTAGAGGTAGGATCGACCGTTACTGGCCTCATATTTTTCAGTTGCAACTATGTATGGTAGCACTATTTCTGGAGTCTGATCAAGACGGACCTACATGAAAGTTGAAGGGGCTATGTTTTTCCAAGCTTTTGAAGGCACTAGTACATTATCCAAAACGTTGTCCAATAAATTGTCGGAGCTACTTTTGTCCGTTAGACTAAATGGTGTGTTAAGGTTTGCTAAGATAGTGATATAGTGCCTTTTTCTCTTTTTACCTTTTGTGTGTGTCGTTTGGCAAATGACCCTTCAAGTTATATGATTCATGGTACTTGACTTTTCATTCATAGTAAACCGGGTTGCCTTTGAATTTGCCTTATTGCTTGTACATACCTCACATTCAAATTAGCTTTGATTATTTGCAATTAGTTTATGAAAAGATATTAGCACAAACTTATCTTCAATTTCGTCCGTGGCAACTTGGTTGCTTGATTTATGGTTGTGAATCTTGTGTTGCAGGTCATTCAATGTTCTGTTTGGAAATTGTCCTTATTGCTCAGAGCCAATTGCAGTGAAAATCAATGCCACAAATAATTAAAGATCTTATAAGTCATAATCTATGATCCTAAGCTGATCCATCCTGTCCCGGAGAACCCTTTCACGAGCAGAAGAGGCGTGTGAATTTCAATTACTGCCAAAGCAGCAAAACTCTGAAGATTAAAGCTTCTCTTGTCCATGCAGGTACCTAAAACCAATTCCGTTTTGCTGAAATAAGAAGCATTCAATGTAGGTTTGTGCCCACTAGCACTATACAATTACCTTATGGCCAACAATGATTTGTGGCATTCCCTTCTTTATGTTTTGTCCTGACTTATCTAAGGCATTATTTACTTTGATCAAAAGTGTTTCACTTGATTGGTAGAGTTTCCTTGAATATTAGATTCTTTGTCCCAACACATTCATTTCTTTGCCACTGGTATGTCATATTCCAACAATATGTTACCTCTATTAAATGACTGCTTTTAGCTGGAATTCAAGCATGTTTTGTTTCACTCGTTATTCCAACATATTGGCTGCAATGACAGAACACAAAGTTCAAATTACTAAATAATTCACACTTGGGACTTCTTGCATGGGAATTTATTCATGTTTAAATATGGACTAATGAGAATGGAGTTGTGGAAGATATTGTAGCTTTGCTGCGGCATCAAAGGATGGCCCTTTCTCTCTTAGCTTTAATGGTGTTTGCCTCCAGAAGGCAATCAATTGGGGGTCATATGAGAATTTATGCCTAGTGGGGACCTAGACTGTAAAAATCCTAGTAAATAACCCTAGACTGCCAAGTTGTTTATTTCCTTGAGGATGTGAGCTGTCATCATGAATTATAATTTATAACCCCTTTGTTGTGCTCAATGACCAAAAAGGTGCGTATCTAAAATTCTTTTCTCTATCCCCATTATTTTATACTTTACTAAATTATCAAATTAAACGACCAAAAGATTTAGCGAATCGCACTTGAAAATTTTCCTCCTTTATCCATGAGCCATTAATGGTAAAATTTTGATGATTTCAACTAAAATTTCATTTAATTTTAAAATAATTTTTTTATAAATATAATTTTATATAATTTTTAACCGTATCTTGTACCATAATGTAATACATATTTACATATTTGGTTCACTTAACTCGTAATATAAACTCAATTAAAAATTAATTAACAATTTTATCTATTTTACAAAATAATAAATATTATTAGGAGATTATTTTTATTTCTTCTTATAAAATCTAGGAAAATCAATCTAAATCTAAAATAAATCTAGAAAAAATTAAATCTAAAACACTAAAGTCTTCAAACCTTTAATTTTATTATTTCAATCAAAATTTTATTTATTTTTATAAATTTAATTTTCACATAATTAAGCTTGTTATAATATGGTATATCCTAAAATTCATAGACCTAAGCATAAAAGAAATAATTATAAATGTAAAATTCAAATAAACATTTATTAAATATCACCTTTAAAAGTGATTGTATTAAATAATTGAAAGAGAATTATTTCAAAGTACAAAATTTTTGTTTCTCCAAGAAAATAAATTAAATATGGATTTGGATGGACAGTGCACGGTTAGTTTACTTTTTTTATCTCATACTATAGTATCATTATAGTATCTAATCTCACCGTTATCGTTGTTTTTACACTAACTACAAATAAATGCAACGTCTATCTAAACCCACCTTAATTGATTCCAAACAAAAAATATGGTATTAGAAGTGAAGGATGCGAGGAGTATCCCTTCACACTGGGACCATTATGAGCTTTTTATGCACTTCGGGGACGACCAAAATGAGCCAAATTCTAGCCAAACATTTAAAGTGAATAACAGGAAAAACCAAAACAAAAGGGGACCATTCTGAAAATCAATTGAAAGCCAATTACTTCAAACACTAATTTTGAATTTCTAACATTCACTCTTTCCTTGTTTTCATCAACCCGTAAAATGAAGCAGCAAGTAGTTTTGTCTTAGGCCTGCAAACTCTGAATTGGATAATACAATAATAATAATAATAAATACAAGTTTTAAAATCAAATATTTGCACACCCGATCACAATTTATTTCCCTTTATAACCCCAATTTTTGCATGGCCCTCTTATAGCATATACATATAGCTATTATGGTACAAAGGGAGGCATATACATCAAAGTTTATATGACAAGAAACATATTGGTATATCAAATATTCTGGACAGTTCAGTTGGATATGGAATAATGGGAACTCTTGATAGTACTTCATATACCTGCCATGCACTCCGGTGGGGTGACCGGGTACCGAGACTTGTCGGTGCAGTAATCGTAGATCATGTGGTTCATCCGAACCCACCTGTATCTCCTAGCTTCCATGGCATTAAGAGCTTGATAAGCAGTACCTTCCCACCAGTTCCTAGGGTTACTAGCACAATTTGCTGGCCCTGGAACTGGACACCCTTCAATGTCAAAATCCTTGTAATAAGCCAAAAATGGTGCTTTGCTCCAATCAATTTTCTCAAGTCCTCCCCTTGTTGCCCAATCATCAGCTTCCCATAGAGTCGAATATACCCCCATAGGTTGAAATTTTGGGTATGGGATGTTTTTTGCTTCATTGTTCTTGTATACTCTTATTGGCACTTCATCTACATAAAACCTGTTAAGAAAAACCACCCAAATGGTCAAATTTTAATGTCATATATGCTTATTAATGTCACATTTATAGCTAGATACTGGACTTACACAATATGATGATGGTTCCACATAATTGTGTATGTATGGAAATCAGCAGCTGGATCAAACCAGAGGTTAACCCTTTGTTCTCTATCACCTTTACCATGAGCATATATGTTGGTTTGGACCGTGTATGGTTTCCCAGTTCGGTTTCCCAAGAATTCGAAATCTAGCTCGTCTCTTACAGTGTCCGTATCAGAATTCATCTGCAATACCAGACTACAATGAAAAACCGATTAAAGGATAAAAGTTATGTCGGTAGGTAGCTTTACGTACGTAAAAGGCGGTGACGGTTCCGGCCGAGTCACCGGGGATAAGCTTGATCTTCATGCTGACACGTCCAAACAAATACTGTCTTTTGGAAGCAAATCCACAGCCTATAAAACAAAATGAATTAACAACACATTATCGAAGGGTTAACACATTTAATCATTGATTATTATTTTTAAAAAGTTAAACCTGAATTTTGGTCTAGAATAAGTTGAATGGCCCTCCCTCCATCGATTTGCTTGATATGGGAATCGGACCAAGTGATTCTAAAATCTTCGAGGAAAGTGGTGGGTCGTCCCGAAACCGAGATCGAACATGCAAGGAAACAAGAGAAGATGAAAAGAAAAGCACTGCTTAGAGTTGCCATTGTCATCAATGTTTTGAACTTAGAAGATTAAATTGTGGTGAATATGTGTATATGTGTATGCATGTATATATATAGGTGGGAGAGATTAAGGTTGATGTAGACCGCTGCATTGAAATAGAAAGTGCCATCATAAGTTTAGCTTTCGATACAGCTAATGGCAAGCCGTCTTTAGGCCCTACATACCCCCCAACTGTGCTCTAATTTTGCCCTTTGGGAACCTAATCTTAATGCTTCCACTTCATAACTTTCTCTTTGTTTTTGTTTTCATTCTCCAACCTAACAAGAAAAAGGGATCACCTATATTGAAATTTTACAATTGAATTGATCGTATATGTATTGTTTGTCATGATCCATCATCATCACATGAAAATTTGATTAATTTTATATATGGATGGATAATTTTCCATCTCATGAAATTGATATGGTATGAAGGTGGTGTAGAAAAGGATTGAAGACCAATGAGGTGTGCCTAAAAGTTTGAGTCAAATAGGGTTTGGACTGAAGTTCACAAAGGCAGTTTCATTCAATATTGCTTATCTAATATATCTGTGAACAGCTTAGATTGATATTGAACGGCCGGTTGGCCGGATCCGCCGAGTTACATGCCCCACCATTAAGTTTTTTGGGGTCTAATCTTAAACTCTGGTCAATTCGACAGGCCAAACTGGAAAACAATCAATATACCAATTTAGATAAAAGAGTTAGATAGATTTTAGAGTGAAGCACTTAAAATCGAATTTGAACCGTAAGCCGGTTGAACTATTTTTTAATGTTTTTAGTCCAAATTAATGGTCCAAATCGAGAAAAAAATATCAACCGGCAAAATCCAAATACTTAAGTATATCAACCCAACCCACCCTAATACTTAAAATAATAATTATTATTAAGAAAAAAAAAGAGAGGAGAAAAACTAACATAAATCGAAGTGTGATTATTGTTATTTATTTGTGTTTATAAAATTTTGTTTTTAATTTTGTCAAAATTTTACCTATTTTTCAAATTTCTTTAATTTTGGACCAATCGAATTAAAATTTGGCGATTTGATTAGTTCAATCACCAATCCAATTCTGGAAACATTGGGGTAGGGGTTGTCTTATTTTCATATTGATATAGTAGACGTCGATAAAAATAAGAAAAATAAGAACACATGAATTTTTTCAACAAGTGACGAGATTCGAGTCACACAATTTCTAACACATATTAACATGGCTAACTCTTCTAGAAAAGCTTTTAAATGTTAATTGAAAACTTTCCCAACTCAAATAAAAAAATCTTAAATTCAAAATGACTCAAATCCTAATTATTAACCTAAACTTAAAATAACATAAATAAATAACTCGAAATAACTTAACTCAAAAATTCACTAACAAACCCGAATAATTTCATCTTACAAGTAAATCAAAGCCGAAATAATATAAAACCTAAAATCACTCAGGCATGTTGAAAATTGGATCAAATTCCATCCCCATCTTTTTCTACCACTTGACAATTGTTGTGACAAGGAATAATTTCAAACAAAAGTATTATACTATTTTACATCAATTGAAGGGAATTTAAAGTTAAAACACAGATAGTGAAAGGCTGAGATATCTGAAAATTCGAAGACAGAAAGGGATCATTTCTTTCACCATTTGCATAATTGACGTACAAAGATTCTTGGGTTTAAAGTTCAACCAATGTTGGCTGCCAAACCTCAATTATTTTAAAACTTTGACCTCAAAGTCAATATAAAAAAAAAAGTAATACTAAAAATATGTAGTCCTTAAATGATTAAATATGCAAATTTCCTTATCCAAATAAATTTTTTAATTTCTCCTCAAAAATTATAATTAATTTATAAAAAATAAAAATTGAGGGTAATGATTTCCTCTCTCAACTATTGAGTTCTTTTAATAAGAGTGAATACGGTTTACCACTGCACCTAACATTTTATTTTTTAAAATTATGTATAGGAGGAGGCAAATTCTCTTATATCGTGTATGTTAGTATTGAGTTGTGGATTTGTTGTGTTTTGAGTTGCAAATAAGGAAATAATTGAAATTGAAAAAGAAAATGGTTAAAATATGTAATTTCAAGAATTTAGTTCCTTTGCTTTCTAGATTTTAAAATTCAAGTCTAATTATTAATTATGTTAATTTTTGTTTTATTAAATTTGTTAGTGTGTGACATTTTGAAATGAAAAAGAACTCATTTGGTAGTAATGTACCTAAAATAATGTCGTTGTAGTGAACTTGAATTTAACAAAATAATCTTAATAATGCTACAAGTTGGACCTAATTTTTTACATCTAAAAAGTAGCGTATTAAATTCCAAATTTACGAAGAGTTTAAAGACTTATAATATATTTTATCCAAAAATTAGTTACAGAGTTCAAAACCCCTTCCTATGTCAACAGCGTTTTACTCAAAGAGTGATTCAAAATAATTCAACAACACAAGAGATGATTTAAGCTCAACGTACTCAACTTGTTGTTTCCTACATGCATATATGTATATTTGGGGTTAGATCACTTTTTAGGATCAAAACATGGTAACATTTTTTATATTGGGGTTTGACTTTTTCAAGTTAGGTCATCTTAGAATTGTTCTTCCATTGGGAACTAAACTTTTTTTTATTCAAGATAGATCCTGATTTAACAATTTTTTCAATACTAGGGTCAAATTTTTTTTTTCAAATTAGTCCTTGAAAACCCTAAAAGTTCAGGTCAGGCCTCAATGTGAAAATAATTGTCAAGTTCTTGGACTAACTTGAAAAAAAAGTTCAAGCCCCAATGTAAGAACAACTGTCTAGTCTAGACCCCAATATGAGAACAATTGTGAAGTTTAAAGTCTAACTTGAACTCAAAAAAATTCATACTTCAATGTAGAAAAAGTTACCAAATTTAAATCCCAAATAATGATTTAACACTATATTTTATATTGATAAAACATAAAAAATATCTTAATTAAATTATAAATAAAATTAATTATGTATCGATTAATTTTTTGTCTAGTTAAATTTACCGACCGATCCGATCCGATCCAATCCGACGCTATTAAAATAATATCGGTGAAAATGATGGCAAATATTTTATGGGGATTGGGAAATGTGGATGCATGCATGGAATGGCATATAAGTGATTGCTGGGATAAGCTAATAAATGCGTAACAATATCTGAGGTAAATTTCAAAAATAGTCCCATATCTTTGTTTAAGTTTAATTTTGGTCACCGATGTTTCAATTGTTACGCTTTGTAGTTCACTTTTATATTCGGACCAATATATTCTTTCCCATCTTCTTTTTTCTCTTCTTCTAACCAAACCCTAGTCGCTGCTCACAGCCATCGATGGTCCTCCGGCCGATAGTGCCACCACAACTCCTCCCCTCTCCGTTCACTGATTCAGATTTCTTCTAGACCAAACAAAAGGACAAAAGCCCAAGTTGAAGCTTAAACCTTTTCCAACCGTCAGATCGGCCTAATCCCAGGATATGTGCCTCTCCTCCGTCCAATGAGGCTTTTCACCATTGGATTTGCGAGCAAATAACTAGAGCCCCGAGAATTCAACAACCCGAAATGGGTTTTCTCTTCCCCTTTTGATTTCCATTTGCTCTCTTTTTCTTGACTTTTTATTCTCTTTTTCTTCATTTCTCTAATCTCTCTCCGCAAGTTCTTCTCTTTTTTTGAGCTGTTACTCCTTCTTCTTTTCCGTGACATGGAAGCCGCATTTAATGGTACAACTTCTGAAATGTCAGATTTGTATTAACACTATTAACGGCCATTAACGGACCAGTAATCAAATTAATATCAATTGATAAAATTCAAAATCAAATCATAACAATTGAAACATCAATGACTTAATGTAAACTTAAACAAAGATATGGGACTATTTTTGAAATTTCTATAACATTATTAATGCCCATGGTGGTAAAGGGCCTAATTTATTATTATATTAATTAAAATTATGTACAATTAGTAAAAATATTAAATTTTGTAATTAATTATCTTTAATTACTCATTTTTAAAATTAACAAAATTTAAATTACTTTAATTTTTATGAGATCAATCTGCTCGATATTAAAATTGAGAGGGACTAAATAGATATTTTTACCTAAAAATTTTTAGTATAAGCCTAGCACTTTCCAAGCCAATCAAGTCCTTATCATATGGTTTGATTGTCAAACTCAAAATTAAAGTCAGTCTTTCTTAATATTAATGGAAAGTATATCAAATAATTGCGAAGTGTATAGCTTTTGCCGGTTCTATCTTAATAATGTAGTCCATCAAATAATATATATTAAATGGGTGGTGCCGATTCAAGTTCGGATTAAGTTTTAAGTATAATATCAACATAATGTATGTTTGTCCAAATTCGCTTAGTCTAAAATATAAATTTAAAATTTTATCTAAATCTACTCATATTTATATATATTTGGTCTAAATTCATTTTAAACTCCCTCATATTATCTTTAATTTATTATTTAATAATTTATTTTATTTATAAAAATTTTATATATAGACATCTAACATTTTAATGTTTACATAATATATATTAAAAATAAAAAGGGTTTGGGCCAAGTCTAACTTCAAATGTTTAAACTCAAATTTAATCTTATTTTAAATGAGTTTATTTTTTGTTTAGGCTTATTTTTACGAGCTTAACCTTTTCAAATATCGGACAAAACGTTAAATTTAAACGAAAAACTCGATCTATGAATAGGTGTAGATTAATCCCAAACTGAATTATTTGAAAAACATAAAAAGGCTTAGGTAGACAAAAAGGTTTAATGTATTTTGTTTTTAGCCGGTAAATTGAGAATGCTGGAATTGACGAAGCAACAATAAATAAGAAGCATCTTTAATTAGAGGCTGGCAAGCCAATGGCTCTTCAATTCCTATTTTTTCATTATCTTATATTAATAATTAATTTGGATTATTTATTTATTTTTCTTGATAATGATTAAACATAAAAGTTTTAGTGTCATAAATAGAAATTGGAGTAAATATAGAGTTGTTAATAATATGGATGGCCCACTTAGCTTATGTGGTTTGATCCAATCTGAATTTAAATTAAATATTTTTTAGATTTTATATAAATATAAATATAAAATAATATATTTTAATATTTTTTAATTTTTAAATGGTGATATGGGAATTTTTATTGGCTTGAGCCAGATTTGAAATTTTTAAAATCGAATCTTAATCTAAACCGGTTCATAGGCACCTATAATCCAATATATATATATATGTAAATGTACAGTGTTTTATAGGATGGAATTAGGCTTGCAAGGGGTCCAAACTCATTTATTTTACAAATGAATAAATATTATTTTGAGAGTATTTATATTTTTTATATTTTGATAAATTTAAAAAATTAGACACATGATGAAAAACACGAAATTTGAACCAAGATATAATAATTTCTACTATTTTAACTTTACCATTTCAACTAGAAATATATTTGGTTTTGTACAATTTTTTAAAATTTGTTACATAAAATTTTTCACTTATATCACAGGTGTGATATAATTTAAGGTATAATATGCGATTTTTAGAAATCTACATACAATGCTATATTTGAAAGGTATGATGTCAACATCAGGTATGTGATCCAATTAGATGATTGGTATTCACTATTCATTTCATGCACACCACCAGATCATAAGGTCGCAATTTGATTTCAAAAATATTTTAGTTAATTGTAGCTAGAAGTGTTTACAATCAAATCAGGTTGAGTTCGAGCTAGATAAATATATGATTTCAATATTATATATAGTTCTTTAAATTCGGTCTGGCTCGAAATAATCAATCTAAACTTTGTTTAATTCTACCTAAATTTTTAAACCTTTTAAGAAATATATTATTTTTATTAAAATTTGATAATTATATATTTCTGTCACTACTATTATATATCTTTTACTAAATTTTTAAATATAAATAACTTACCTTTTTTAAATATATAGATTATGATATAACATATTTAATTTTCTTATGATATAATGCATAAATAAAAGGAAAAGTAACATATCATAAGCTTGAAAACATACTTGAGTTGATATTTGAATATTGGGGCTCGAATTAAATTTATATTTTAAATAAATTTAAATTTTTTTACATAAACTCACTCCTAGTATAGCGATTGTTTTTTTCGAATCCTCCCAATTATTGAGAAGGAATTTGAGTTAGGGTAGGTATATTGACCATTGAACAAATCTAATCATAGTTAATGTTTTGAAATAATGATTTAGATTTTTAATTGGTCGCTAAATTTTGAAACTTTCTAATTGAACTAGTATAAGTATCGTATCAATCAAGTCATTTCGAGAGTATAAATGTTGGCTCAAACGTAACATTGAGCCTATTTTAAACATATGGATCAAATTATAATATGTATACCAAATTTGACATATTAAGAAATGAACCTCTTAAATTTAATTGACGTTGTTACTTGGGGTAAACTATACTCAAGATCAATAAATTAATAAATTTATATTTTAATCATTTAATTTTAAAAATTACTAAATAATCACTTAACTGTTTAAAAGTTTTCATTTAAATCACTTTAAAGGTTTTAAATATATAATTTTACTTTTTTTTGTTTTATTAAATAAATGACCGACAATATTGTAAACCTTTCAGTTTCCCTTTTCTATCTTGTCTATCAATTCATGAAAATGTTAATCAATTATGGAAATTAATGATATCTATTGAGACTAGTTCTATGCACATCCCCCGGGGGGTTTTGGAGGGGTGGAGGGGGGATAAAACAATAAAGAAAATTTTGGGAAAATTCAAAATAATGAAAAATTAAAATTACTTAACTAATAATAATCTTTAAAAAATTAATTTTTACTATTTATCCTTATCGATTTATTTATTGCTATGTACTCTAAATTTATCATTTTTGGTTCTTGTATTTTTTA
Organism: Gossypium arboreum; assembly: GCF_025698485.1. Taxonomy (NCBI): domain Eukaryota; kingdom Viridiplantae; phylum Streptophyta; class Magnoliopsida; order Malvales; family Malvaceae; genus Gossypium; species Gossypium arboreum. The sequence goes on from NC_069071.1 coordinate 3,975,443, forward strand.
TGTTCTGAAATTTAGTGAATACTAAATGATAGTAGTTAAATTAAGTTAAATTTGTAACGCCCCAATTTTTGGGTTTTCTGTGTTTCTGTGATTTTTAAAATTTGTGTGTGTTCTGGTTGGTTAAGATATATATTTTAGCAGGTTAGTGGGCCTTTGGAAGGCCCAAACTTAAGTTAAATCCGTAGTAATCTTCGGAATTTTAATTTTATGAACAGGTGATGCAATTGGCGTTTGGGCTTTTAAGAGTAAAGGGGTAAAAGATGATACAAAAAGGAGTGTGGTGTAGTGGCAAGGTGGCGCCACTTAGGGGACAAGGAAGTGACGCCATAGAGGAAGCAAGGGGTCCAAGGTTCAAGTCTTGGCTCTTGCAATATATTTTGGTTTTTCTTTTCAATAAATCTGGAAGCAAGTAGGTGTGCTTTAAAGTTTAATGTGTTGGATTTATGATACAAATGAGTTGATGGCCTAGTGGTGGTGGCGTGAGTTGGCATGTGAGAGGACTTTGGTTTGAATCCTTTGGCATGCAAAGGTTGATTATTTTGCTATGTTGGGACGGCAAGAGTTGGTGTTGGTTTTAAACTCTGGTGATGGAGGGATCCAACATCGGGAAGCTAACATAAGGGTAGATGGAGATAACATAAGAGGAGATGGAGAGCTGGCTTTAAACAGAGCAAACCATGAGGAGAGTAGGCATACCCTTCTTGGCTGATCCCTTTCGCTTTGTGACGTGTTCGTTTGGGTTAGGCGTCAGTTAAGAGTGTTTGGAGCGCAGATTAACTGCAGTCTCCTAACAGGTGTGTATTTCTCATTACTCTAGCAGTAGGACGGCTATTTCGGGCCGCGATGGGCTGAAATGGGCCATATGGTCCCAATGAGTCCGTAGGCCCAAGTGGATAAGTTGTATAATTACCGAAATACCCCTGTAGGGTAGAATTATCGAAATACCCCTGTAGGGTAGAATTACCGAAATACCCTTATAGGGTAGAAATATCGAAATACCCATGTAAGGTAGAATTACCGAGATACCCTTGTGGGGTAAAATTACCATTTTGCCCCTAGGGTGTTAAATGACTATTTTGCTCCTCGTGTGTAAATGACTAACTTGTGTGATGATTGGGTTAGTTGACGTGGATTTATGTTAGTTATTGTTAATTCGTAAGTCTAATGTGTTAGTAATCGATTGTAGGATTATCGCGTGGGAGATATCGTCATCAATCGTCATCAACTAGGTGTGTAAACGACACCCTCCATTAGACTGAATCGGTAAAAGCTGAAATACCGAAACGTTAGTATTATGTGAACTCGCGAGCGTGCGAGCACTCGTGAGATAGTTGTTAATGAATATGGTGCATTTGGATGATTAGAGTGCAGAGTGTGCATTTTCGTGCACAACGATATTTTTGGGCTTAATGGGCCGAAAACGGGCCAATGAGCCAACGGGCCCACTTTGGTAAAAAGACGAGGTAAGTACTTCTGATTACTTGGTAAACGTTAGAATGAGCATGAAACCTTAGCAATAGGTAATAATTACTGAAATACCCTTATGCATGCAAAATTACAATTTTACCCCTAGGGTTATTTTTTTTTTTTCTGAAAAGCATGATATTCATTTCAGATGCGTATGCCATGACATATTATTTATGTTGCATGGGACATGGGTTTATATTAATGGAGGAAACGCTCGCGCCTCATTTGCAATCGGTGGCCTCGCCACATATATCTGATTCGGTGACTTCGTCACAATATCCGCACCTCGGCTGCATCCGGTGGCTTCGCCACATATATATATCTGCTCGATGGCCTAGCCACAATATTCAGATCTGGTGACTTCGTCACAATATCCGGTGACTTATTTGCAATTTCGTGGTGTGTAGCGGTTGGGTGGGTCGAGTAGTCTCCCACATGGTGTAAGGCTGATGCGGGGTGTTATGGATGGCTCTGGGTTGGGATTTACGCATTAATGATATATTTGTTCAGATCCGCTATAGGCCTATAGGTTTCATTCGATTTGCTCAGATTTGCTATGGGCCTATGGGTTTCATTCTGATTTCTGTACTGGGCCAAGGCCCAGATAAGTCTGACTCTAAAGTTTGATCTATTTTGGGCTATGGTTGGGTTATGTTACACCCTTTATTTTCATCTCTACAAGAAGTCCCCAACCATAGTGGGCTTGGAGCTGTGAGGGATTCGGAGTGGCGACATCATCTGCAAAGTTGGTTTTCTAAGTTAGTTTATTTTTATTATTTTATATTCGATTTAATTTTGGGTTTTAAGTTGTAATAAGGCCGCTATTTAAATTTCTTTTTTCGCTATGGTTTTATTTTCTGATTATATTTATACTATGTCGAAACTGTTAGTGTTAGGCTGTGCGGGTTTTCAAAATTAATGAATATTTTCTAAGACTCAACAAGCACAACAAATGGATAGCCTAAAGATTGATAAATCGGCTTTTCATTCAACCGCTGTTTTTACAAAGACCACCCCAATCACTTAAACCAACGAATGCATACTAAGTCGTAAGTTCATGTGACACGTTAGATTTGGAAATAACATCTGGGCCGGGTTTGGGGTGTTACATTTAGTGGTATCAGAGCTAAATTGCAACAACTCGACTGTGGAATGGGTCTAAAAAAGGGAGTTTGTAAAGAAACACTGAATAAAGGTTTTCGAAAATCGTTTTTTTTAGAACTTGATTATAAATTGTTTTCGAGAATGTTTCCAATATTTTCTCTTTACAAATAGATGATTTTAAATATTAAAATCAGTTTTCTAAAATTAGATTTTTTTTCACACCGAATCTCCTACCAAGTCTCGTAAGTTTTGAGCCTTTCGATTGTTTCAAATATCATTATATGCTTGTACAAAACCTTATCATGGTACTTTAGTTAGGGTAACAATGGAACTATAGAAACTCGATAAGTAGATCGAGATCGTAACTAGGTTACCTAAAAGGAAACAAACTCAAACTCAATTATCGTTATTCATAAGACATCTGTAATAAACACTCAAATATTAAACTGATTCATAAAATTCTTAACCAGATAATACGAAATGAGTACACGAGCAGCTCGTGGAAGAGGCCGTGGACGTGACCGAGGTAATGCTCAGGCTGAATCTTCGTCTTCAGGACATGTTCCGGCAGCAGATGCACCGGTACCACCGACAACGGAGGTAGAGTCTCATGATCGAGGTACCGGGGATGATGCTCTGTCCTAGGCAATGCTCCGAATTTTGGAAAGGGTTGCTGGGGTAAGTACGGAAAATGAAATTCTGGGGTCTATTTCTGAGCGGCTCCAGGCCAATGGAGTAGAGATATTTAGGGGCGTATCTGGTGTAGCTCCGAATGTGGCTGAGTATTGGTTAGAAGCCACAGAGCGAATTATGGATGATCTGGACTGCTCTGTGGAGCAGAAGCTGAAGGGAGCCATATCGTTACTCAGGGATGTGGCTTATCAGTGGTGGCTCACGGTGAGAGATGAAACTCCTTCTGGCAGTGTGACTTGGGAGCTATTTAAGACAGCTTTCAAAGGAAAGTATGTTGGGTCTAGTTACATGGACGCTCGCCAGAAATAATTTCTGAACCTGGTCCAAGGGAGTAAGTCAGTGGTTAAGTATGAGTCTGAGTTTTTAAGGCTGAGCCGATATGCTTTTGAGATTGTCGTTACAGAGTATGAGCGTAGCGTACGCTTCGAGGATGGGCTGAGAGATGAACTTAGGGTGCTGATTGCTCCGCAGAGGGACCGTAACTTTGCTGCTTTAGTGGAGAAAGCTAAGATAGCTGAGGAAGTGAAGCATACAGAAAGACAGAATCGTGAGAAAGATCGGAACCATTTTAGGAGAGATTCAGGACTTTCAGGTGGTATGAACAGGAATGTTAAGAGAGCAAGGGTAATGGAGCCAGTTCGAGCAGTACCGATGAATGCTGTTAGACCGTAGGGTTGTAGGAATTGTGATAAGATGCATATGGGTGAGTGTCAGAAACGTTCTGATGCTTGTTTCTGATGCGGATCTATGGAGCATAGGGTTAAGGATTATCCCCAGTAACCAAATCAGGTTCAAGTGTTAGAGTAGAGGGTCGCTCAACCAGTGAGGGGTGGACCATAGTTTCTGAGAGGACGTGGGCAAGGCAGAGGTGGTAATGGAAACGGTAGAGGAAGAGGAGCGCCTAGTAGGGGTGCTGGATTTGCTGAGGCTCATCAGTCGGCGTTGGTGTATGCAGCTCGTCACCGAGAGGAGGATAATGCACCTGATATTATAACTGGTACGTTTCTGATTTCTAGTATGACATACACTGCGTTGATAGATATTGGATCTACCCATTCATATGTTGCATGTGCTATATCTGGGTCGCTGGGTGTATGCTCTTAGGAGACCGTGAGTGGGGTATCTGTACTAAGTCCTTTGGGTTACTTGGTTAGGGTAGATAAACTGTATAGAGATGTGCCTATAGAAACTCAAGGAAAAGTTTTCTCTGGAGATCTGATAGAGCTACCTTTCAGAGAATTCGATCTCATTTTGGGAATGGATTGGCTTGTTAAGCATAGGGCTACTTTGGATTGTGCTGCTAAGCGAATAATGTTAAAGACCACAAATGATGGAGAGCTTTTGGTGATAGGCGAGCGTAGGGATTATCTGTCTAATGTGGTGTCGGCATTGAGAGTCGAGAAGTGGATTCGAAAGGGATGTGAGGCTTATTTGGCATTTGTAAGCCAATCAAAAACTAAGGATCTGACAGTGGATAAAATTAGAACCGTCAAGGATTTTCAAGATGTTTTTCTAGATGAGTTTCTGGGTTTGCCCCCGAATCGAGAAGTTGAGTTTGGAATCGACTTATTGCCTGGAACGGCACTGGTGTCCATTGCACCTTATAGGATGACACCGAAAGAGTTGGTAGAGCTGAGAGCCCAAATTCAAGAGTTATTGGATAGAGGCTTCATTAGACCAAGTGTGTCTCCATGGGGAGTACCAGTGTTGTTCGTAAAAAAGAAAGATGGGTTAATGCAGATGTGCATCGATTATCGGTAGTTGAACAAACTGACGATTAAGAACAAGTACCCACTACCGAGAATCGATGATTTATTCGACCAATTTAGATGAGCTTCAGTATTTTTCAAGATTGACCTTCGATCTAGGTATCATCAGTTGAAGGTTAAGGAGGTGGATATTCACAAGGCGGCATTCAGAACTCGGTATGGTCACTATGAGTTCTTGGTTATGCCATTTGGGTTGACAAACGCACCTGTGGTATTTATAGATCTGATAAATCGAGTGTTCCAGCCATATTTGGATCGATTCGTGGTCGTCTTTATCGACGATATTCTGGTTTATTCTGAAACTCAGGAGAAGCATGATGAGCACCTTCGTATTGTGCTCCAAGTGCTGAGGGAGAAGGAACTTTATGCGAAATTCAATAAGTGTGAGTTCTGGTTGAGAGAGGTAACTTTCTTGGGGCATGTTGTCTTTGCTGAAGGGATCAAGATGGACCCTCGAAAGATTGAAATAATTCTGGAATGGAAGCCACTGAGGTCAATGTCGAAAATTCAAAGTTTTCTGGGTTTAACTAGGTACTATAGAAGGTTTGTGGAAGGATTTTTTATGATGACAGCGCCTTTGACAAAGCTTATAAGGAAGAGAGTATCGTTTGTTTGGACTGAGAAACAACAGAAATCTTTTGAGAAGCTGAAGAAAGTTCTGATCGAGGCACCTGTTCTGATTCAGCTAGAGTCTAGAAAAGATTTTACCATATGCAGTGATGCATCACATGTAGGGTTGGGCTGTGTGCTGATACAAGAGGTAAAGTGGTTGCTTTTGCATCGCGACAGCTTAAACCATATGAAGTTAACTATTCTACTCATGATCTGGAGTTGGCAGCGGTAATCTTTGCGCTTAAGATTTGGAGACATTACCTGTACGGAGAAAGGTATATTATATACACAGATCATAAGAGTCTTAAGTACTTGCTGACTTAGAAGGAGCTGAACCTTAGGCAGCGGAGATGGATAGAATTGCTTAAGGATTATGATCTGCGATTGAGTATCACCGAGCAAAGCTAATGTGGTGGTGATGCCTTAAGTCGTAGAATCATGTCGATCCGAGAGCCATGTTTGCTCGTTTGAGTCTGTATGACGACGGTAGTCTGTTAGTAGAACTGCAAGTTAGGCCGACCTGGGTGGATGAGATTAAGAAAAAATAGTCGAGGGATGAGTCCCTGGTTTCTCGATTCCGGCAGGTTAAGAATGGGGATACTTTTGAGTTAGGACTGAACAGTGAGGGAGTTCTGTGTTACCGAGGTAGAGTTTGTATTCCGAATGACTCTGACTTGAGGCAAGCAATTCTGAAAGAAGCTCATGGAGGTCTGTGTGCTATGCATCCGGAGGAGTAAAATGTATTGCGACTTAAAGGAGTTGTATTGGTGGCCTGGATTGAAGCGAGAGGTAACAGAAGCTGTGGGAAAATGTCTAACTTGTCAGCAAGTGAAAGTTGAACATCAATTACCTTCTGGACTTTTGCAGCCAGTGAAAGTACCACTTCGGAAGTGGGAGAGGCTAACCATGGATTTTGTGAGTGGGTTACCCTTGACACCGTCGAAGAAGGACTCGATTTGGGTAATTGTGGATAGGCTGACCAAATCTGCTCATTTCATACTTGTCCGCACTGATTATTCACTTCAGAAGTTAGCTAAATTGTATGTGGCGAAAATAGTGCGACTTCATAAAGTGCCAATGTCGATTATTTCTGATCGAGATCCTAGATTCACATCTCAGTTTTGGCAAAAGTTGCATGAGGTGTTGGGTACGCGGTTGAACTTTAGTACAACCTTTCATCCTCAGACTGATGGTCAGTCGGAAAGGGTTATTTAGATTCTGGAAGACATGTTGAGGGGATGCGTTATCGACTTTGGAGGCAGTTGGGAGGATTACTTACCGTTGGCAGAGTTTGCATACAACAACAGTTATCAGGCAAGTATTCGAATGGCTCCTTATGATGCACTGTATGGGCAAAGATGTCGTACACCTAGTTGTTAGACCGAGTTGGGTGAACGACAGGTTCTTGGACCTGAGTTAGTGGCAGATACTAAGGATAAGGTCAAGTTGATTAGAAACCGGTTGAAGGAAGCGTCTGATAGACAGAAGTCATATGCAGATTTGAAGCGCAAGGAAATTGAGTACTCTGTGGGTGATATGGTCTTCTTGAAGGTTTCACATTGGAAGAAAATATTAAGGTTTGGGAGGAAAGGCAAGTTAAGTCCACGATTCATTGAGCTTTATCGGATTGCGAATGGGTCTAGTGGCTTATCAGTTGGAGCTACCTCCAGAGTTGGATAGGATTCATGATGTCTTTCACATCTCCATATTAAGGCGGTATCGTTCTGACCCTACTCATGTTGTGCCGGTTGCAGAGATCAAGGTGCAAACAGACTTGACTTTTGAGGAAGAGCTTGTGCAGATTTTGGATCGAGATGTTAAGATTTTGAGGAAGAAATCAGTTCCGATAGTAAATGTGCTGTGGTGTAATCATGGCAGAGAGGAAGCTATTTGGGAGCCAGAAGTGGCGATGCGTCAACAATATCCTCATCTGTTTGATTCAGGTAAAATTTTGAGGACGAAATTTTTTTAAGGAGGGTAGAGTTGTAACGCCCCAATTTTTGGGTTTTCTGTGTTTCTGTGATTTTTAAAATTTGTGTGTGTTTTGGTTGGTTAATATATATATTTTAGCAAGTTAGTGGGCCTTTGGAAGGCCCAAACTTAAGTTAAATTCATGGTAGTCTTCGGAATTTTAATTTTATGAACAGGTGATACAATTGGCGTTTGGGCTTTTAAGAGTAAAGAGGTAAAAGATGACACAAAAAGGAGTGTGGTGTAGTGGCAAGGTGGCGCCACTTAGTAGACAACGAAGTGACGCCATAGAGGAAGCAAGGGGTCCAAGGTTTAAGTCTTGGCTCTTGCAATATATTTTGGTTTTTCTTTTCAATAAATCTGGTAGCAAGTAGGTGCGCTTTAAAGTTTAATGTGTTGGATTTATGACACAAATGAGTTGATGGCGTAGTGGTGGTGGCGTGAGTTGGCATGTGAGAGGACTTTGGTTTGAATCCCTTAGCACGCAAAGGTTGATTATTTTGCTATGTTGGGACGGCAAGAGTTGGTGTTAGTTTTAAACTCTAATGATGAAGGGATCCCACATCGGGAAGCTAACAGAAGAGTAGATGGAGAGCTGGCTTTAAATAGAGCAAACCATGAGGGGATTAGGCATACCCTTCTTGGCTGATCCCTTTCGCTTTGTGACGTGTTCGTTTGGGTTGGGCGTCAGCTAAGAGTGTTTGGAGCGCGGATTAACTGCAGTCTCCTAACAGGTGTGTATTTCTCATTACTCTAGCAGTAGGACGGCTATTTCGGGCCGCGATGGGCTGAAATGGGCTATATGGTCCCAATGGGTCCGTAGGCCCAAGTGGATAAGTTGTATAATTACCGAAATACCTCTATAGAGTAGAATTACCGAAATACCCCTGTAAGATAGAATTACCGAAATACCCCTGTAGGGTAGAATTACCGAAATACCCTTGTAGGGTAGAAATACCGAAATACCCCTGTAGGGTAGAATTACCGAGATACCCTTGTGGGGTAAAATTACCATTTTGCCCCTAGGGTATTAAATGACTATTTTGCCCCTCGTGTGTAAATGACTAACTTGTGTGATGATTGGGTTAGTTGACGTGGATTTATGTTAGTTATCGTTAATTCGTAAGTCTAATGTGTTAGTGATCAATTGTAGGATTATCGCGTGGGAGATATCGTCATCAATCGTCATCAACCAGGTGTGTAAACGACACCCTCCCTTAGACCGAATCCAGAAAAGCGAAATATCAAACGTTGGTATTTTGTGAACTCATGAGCGTCTGGCGCTTCGTGAGATAGTTGTTAATGAATATGGTGCATTTGGATGATTAGAGTGCGAGTGTGCATTTTAGGCACTGCAGTATTTTGGGCTTAATGGGTAGAAAATGGGCCAATGGGCCAATGGGTCCACTTTGGTAAAAAGACGAGGTAAGTACTTGATTACTTGGTAAACGTTAGAATGAGCATGAAACCTTAGCAATAGGTAATAATTCTGAAATACCCTTATACATGCAAAATTACGATTTTACCCTAGGGTTATTTTTTTACGAAAAGTATGATGTTCGTTTACGTATGCGTATGCCATGACATATTATTTCATTGCATGGGACATGGGTTTATATTGATGGAGGAAGCGTTACAGCGGCCTCATTTCGCCGCAATCTGGTGGCCTCGCCACATATATCTGATTCGGTGACTTCGTCACAATATCCGGCACCTCATCGCCGCAATCTGGTGGCTTTGCCACATATATATATATATCGTGTTCTAGTGGCCTAGCTACAGATTCAGATCTGGTGACTTCGTCACAATATCTGGTGACTTCATTGCAATTTCGTGGTGTGTAGCGGTTGGGTGGGTCGAGTAGTCTCCCACATGGTGTAAGGGTGATGCGGGGTGTTATGGATGGCTCGGGTTAGGATTTCGCATTCATGATATATTTGTTCAGATCCGCTATGGGCCTATGGGTTTCATTCGATTTCATCTTGGGCCAAGGCCTAGATAAGTCGACTCTAAGGTTTGATCTGTTTTGGGCTATGGTTGGTTATGTTACACAATCGAGTTACCGAACTCACCCTTTATTTTCATCTCTGCAGAAATCCCCAACCATAGTGGGCTTGAGTGTGAGGATTCGGAGTGACCGCATCATCTGCAAAGTTGGTTTTTCTAAGTTAGTTTATTTTTATTATTTTATATTCTAATTTAATTTTGGGTTTTAAGTTGTAATAAGGCCGCTATTTAAATTTATTTTTCCGCTATGGTTTTATTTTCGATTATATTTATACTATGTCGAAAGCTGCTAGTGTTAGGTGCATGGGTTTTCAAAATTAATGAACGTTTCCAAGACTCAACAAGCACAACAAATGGATAGCCTAAAGATTGATAAACCAGCTTTTCATTCAACCGCTGTTTTTACAAAGACCACCCCAATCACTTAAACCAACGAATGCATACTAAGTTGTAAGTCCATGTGACACGTCAGATCTAGCAATAACGTTTGGGCCGGGTTTGGGGTATTACAAAATTTGTTATTTCTAAAATCTTACATGGCAAACATGTTTTTTTTTCACATAATCCTCGCAAAAAAAAAAAGTCAATCACTCTAGTTAATTGATAAAATAGTTATGGTTTGAATCGTAACTAAAATATCATAATTGAAAAGTTAAGGATTAAAAATGATAAAATTGGAGAACATGGTCTGAATCCATAATTTACGCATAATACAAGAATAATAGCATAATTTGATCTAACATATTTAACTATAGTTTGGATTGAGATTAAAATTTCAAAATTTAAAAAGTACAAAAATTAGAATTAACCAAATTAGAGCATAAGAACTAAATTCATAAATTATACATAATATAGGGACTAATAATAACAAATTTTGACCTTACAAATGAATAAAAAGTTCTAATGGCTTTAAAACTAACTATGATAAAAAAATTTAAAAAAGAAAGAAAGAAAGAAAGAGCATGAGAGAGAAGTTAAAATTAGGAAAATTTTTGAGTATCATCATGAGCTATTGCCATGGGTTGGTTTTATGTGTTGAGTTTAAGACTTATGAAGATAAATATTAATTACAAATAAGATCCCATTAAAATAATTTCATAAAAAGACTTTACAAATATATTCGTAAAGTTTAAAATAAAACAAAAATCTACAAGACATAACTGCAAGCCAATCTTCATAAATCAAGGGATCCAATTTATTTGATCTAGATCAGTCCAAACTTCAATGATTTGTAGCTCCACAAAATTGATCTTCAAATATGGGTCAACACATGTTCATAATATTCACTAAGTCATGACTCAACTGTTTTGGTTTAAAGAATTGTCGACATTAATAAGCCAAGTTATGTAACTTGTGTAGATCCAAAAGCAATGAACACCGACTGTGGCACTACATGAGACATTGCTCACATATTGCCTCAACAATCTCTTCCAACAAGAATTCCATATTTAGAATATAAATCCATCTTTATAAAGTACCATTTAATCGATCTTAATCTGTCTAAATTTTATCAAATCAATTACCCTTAATATAAGAATACAAATGATTGAGATAAATCTTCATAAAATCAGCTCGTGTCTTTTTGGATTTGCATATCCAAATATATAAGATAACTTAATTTGGACACGAGCAATATCACTGTTTTAAAAACTTACCTCAACCCAAATGCTTGTATAAACTTAATTTGTATTAGAAATTATAGAGAAGATTAATTAAATTTTAATCTAATTGCTGCAAAATTTTCAATTATTTTAATGGGATAATGATAAGAATATTATATGAGATTGAGACCCAACATTATTGTGAAATTTCAAATCAGACCTACATGACATTTTTTCTTCATATAAATCAAATTTAATGTATAGAAAGTTCTATTTTGTATATTTTAGCTGGATCACACATAAAAAGTACTTTTAATTCATTGAATTTTTGAAGGAAAATCAAATCAGGTATAATTTAATATTTCAACAAACACAAATAATTGATCGTTTGTGTGGTTTTAGATAAAAGAAATAAATTTTAAATAAATTGCTTAGAACCAATTGAATAGGATAAAAAAATGATTAAATTAATGATTGAATTGATTTTATACTTTTATAATTATTTTAAAATTTAAAATTATTAATAATTTATTTAATTAAAATTAAACTAATAATCAAATTAATCAAACTGAAAATCGATTATATGATGAATTTAATCACCAATCCAATTCTTAATGCATGTTTTTGATTTGGACAGAATTTTTTTTAATTTAATATTGGAAAAATGATTTATATATATATATATTTCTTTTTATAATGTTTTTGGCTTAAATACTCATCTAGCTTTTGAATTTATCATTTTCTCCCAAATTGATACTTATGGTTTTTGTCCCAAGTTGGTATCTAAATTTTCATTTCGTCAAGGGTTTTGATATTTTTGTTGCAATATTAAATACCAAAACCCTTAATAGAAACAAAAACTATAAGTACCAACTTAAGAGAACATGACAAATTCGAAGGTTAAATGAATATTTAAACCAACATTCACTGATTCAAGTATAAACGACTACCCTATCATAAATTGATAGATATCATCCTTCATTATAAAACAAAGTTGCTATGATAAATTTTATTTTCAAAATGAAATAAAAATAATTATTAAATAAACTAATTAAAAATATCAGAAAATAACAATTTCCTTTCGTTACTATCACACTCACTATAAATATACTCGTATATATATTAAAAAAACTAATAATTTTCTTTTAATTAACCATATGAAATTAATAATTAATTATTACATTTTTATAAACAATAAATTTAATTAAAATTGACACATATATATGTAAAAATAATATCTATAAATTAAAGCTTCTAAGAATAAAAAATTGAAAATCTAATTAAAAAGCTAGCTGCCTCAGAGCTCATTTAATGCATGCATGGCAATTGCAGGGTCAGGTATGCACACGCCCTGAAAAAGATTGCTCAAACATTTTCTTACATACAAAGACTTTTTTGCTAAAATTATACCCTCAATCATTTAACATCTCCCTTTCTTATATGCTAAATTCGATTTAATGAAAATAACTAAAATAAATAAATGACCAAAATATAAAATTTTAAAACTTAAATAATTATCGGAAAAATATAATTAATTGGAAAATTTATATTTTAATATAATGATAAAATTGTACTTTAATTCTTCTAATAATTCATAATTCATATCTAACTTTCTTTAAGTTAATTTTTAACTTCGTTCATGCTTCAGCGTATATAGGGTTGAAATCACCTTTAATCTTTTTATAATTTAAAAAATTTAAATTAATATATGATCAAATTACACTTTACCCTCAAGAATGAGAAAAAATTAGTATATAAACTATTAAAATAGTAAAATTTTACTTTTACTATTATAAAAATATACAACTTTATTCCGACCCCTCAACAAATTTTCTAACTCCGCCCCTCAGCGTATATCCAATCAAATGTGGTTAAAGGAGGTGTAGGGACTCAATACCTTCAATAAGAAAGTTAAAACCTAAAACAATAAAGCCTAGTGTAGGGGTAAGTGGTCCTCCTCACCTCAATTTCTCTGGATTTTGATTGATTTCAACTAGTTGTCACTGAATTGTATTACTGTAGAGTTGAATTTTATTCCAAAAAAAGCTATTAATGGTACCGATTCAATACAAAATATATATATATATATATATATATATATATATATAAAAGAAGTTCAATGGTTTCGATTTACTTTTTGCACAATCAACACGTTTGGTCTAAATAATTATGAAAAGGTTGTAAACTTATCATTGAATATAAGTATCATGAATATTAAAATATTCATCTATTTCTATTATTAAAATTAATGAAATAATAAAACAGTTACAGGTGACGCTATATGTACCTCACTCTAATATACATTAACCAATTTTTAACAATAAAAATAAATACAAATTTTAACAGAAAGACTAGTCTGTTCTTCGATTTAATGCATAAGGAGTAACTTACCCAATTTTAATAAAAGGGACAAAATAAAAAATCCCTATCGAGAAACAATGGAATTGAAAAAGAAAGTTGGAAGTTCAAATTCAATGGGATAGAAACCTTGAAAGGACAGTGGATAGTTCTCTTTGATCTATATAACATGTGATATAACAAAAACAGTAATTTAATTTGATTATTATAAAACCCTGGAAAGAAGCTTACAGTACAATAAATAGTTGTTCAAGAATATCAACTTGCAATTCTACTGAGTTGAGTAACTAGCTCCTTATCTGAAGAGTTTTTCAGATGTTCAATGATTTCGTCAACATACGGAGCTTCTAAGCAAATCCTTTTTCTAAGCATTAACCTAGCAAGCTTCACAGTTTCAACCGAATGGCTTTGCCGACACAAGCCAACCAAAAGAATAGAATAGATGTCAGTGTCGATGGATGAAATGTATTGCATCCGCTCGATTTCATTGTATAAGCAAAAACCATCTAGCACTCGTCCCTCACGACAGATCTCCCTAATCATGGTACTACAAGCAATGCCACTAGGTTTAGCCCCACTTACTAACATTTTCCTTAAGAGCTTCTCTGCCTCATTGAGTCTATTAATCCTAATCAAAGCCAATACAAGAGAACTGTAGCAATCACTATTGGAAACACCACGTCCGGCAACTCTATCGATCAACTTATATGCTTCTTCGACATGTCCCTCGGCGCAAAGACCCATGATCAAAATAATAACAGTTATACGGTTAGGAATACACTGGCAAGCTTCCATTCTATCCAAAATCCTCAATGCCTCTATTGTTTGACCCTTCTCACAAAAGCTTTTAATCACAGATGTATATGTGATTACATTCGGACTACAATTCCCACCTGCTTTCTCCATCTCCCCTAATAATTCCAATGCCTTTTCCGTACTCCTGTACTTACAAATACCCTCGAGAAGCACTGAATAAGCCACAGCATTTGGAGAAAACCCTTGCCCCTTCATAGCCTAAAACAACTCACAAGCCTCCTCCAATCTACAAGCATTACAGAAGCCCTTGATCATTGCAAAATAAGTCATCATATCGGGATAAAGATCAATCAAGCCAATCTCTTTCATCAATTTATGAGCCATATCCATATCCCCTTTCTCACAAAGTAGCCTGATAACCAGATTATAAGCAGTAATATCCGGACGTAAATTAAATTCAGGCATGGTCCTCAATAGCAACAAAGCTTCACCGGCAATATTAGCTTCTTTACACAAATTCAAAACAACCTTAAACATTTTAAGGTTAATTGAACACTTTTCCATCCTGTAAGCTTTGATAACATCCAAAACAAGAAATGGGTTTTGCTTAATTTTCAAAAATCCAGCAGCTTTGTTGTACATATAAGACCTATACCTACAATTTGATTGAAGACCTGCCCAAATGAAAAACCTTAAACCTATTTGAGATAGAGATATATCAAAAGAACATCTTTTTAACACCTCACAAACACAGTTTGGGTCCAATTTGGCATTGACTAAAGCTAAGGTTTTCTCTATATTGCTTGGTTTTTTCTCTAAAAGAGTGAAAAATTTGTTGGCAGAGGAGACCGAGCTGAATTGAAGATTGAAAATTTTGCTTTGTTTAGGGTGAATTGAAAGTGAAATCAATCTAGAGAGTGAAACAATTGACATTGTTTGTGGGGGAATTTAGTGCCTTTGCAAGAGTTGTGGTTGAACAAAACAATGAGGTAAAAATCTTACGAGATTGTTTCCGAATGAAGTTGGATAAGTTTTGGCAAGAATGAGGCCAGGGTGTACTGAGTTGATCGAATGTGGCCCAGTACGGTGGCATCAACTCATAGCCAGGCAACCATAACCTCATATATTGCCCTGCATTATAGCGATAGAGCATTAAGGTAACTCACAATTATGTATGATTTTCATTTTATTAAAAACATATCAGTATCAAGCATATATCCGTATTTGATGTTCAAATATGAGTCCGGTGTGTAAAACCGGAAACACGACATTTCCTAAAAATTATTACCATATTAGCACAAGTCAGTGATGGCTAAGCCTCTATTACATTGAAAGATTGCAACTATAAATTTACACCTGTAGTTTTAACACATTAACTTCATCAAAGTGGAAAAGCAAAACCGACTTTATAAAAACTATAATCGGAAACGAAATTCACTTCGACGGAAACCGGAATAACAACTGAGTTTAGTCGGTCGGTCCCGTCGGTTAATCATACCGAAAAAATATCATGAAAAAAGCTGTTTTTTTTTTTTTTAAATTTAAACAAACCATAATGAAAGTAAATTTGTAGTAAATAATTGAATTTCCCATAATTGATCGCAACAAAAAACTCAATTTACAACCATAATTAATTGGAAAAGCTAATCGAAAGTCATAAGCTACCTGTTTCATTTGGCTACTACTTCAAATGACTACCATAGAATTTCGAAATGGGCCTAAACTAATTTTAGGGTAAAAGAAAAGTAGGCAATGAGCAAGACGACAAAGTTGAACATCAATAGCTTAAATAGTTTTAAAAGAAAGATTGAACAGCTATATACAGTAGATTAAATGTGGCAAAAGCCAAAAAGAACTTACAGTGGCCGGTGACGAGGCGTTTGCCGATGAGCAAGGCGGCAACCGAGGTCCGAGAAAGGTTGAAGGCGATGAGCTGTTACCGACCGGCGTTGGGTTTACTGGTTCAAGGCTGTTGACCATAGATTTAGGCTTTTATTTTAATTCGTTTAATTTTTTTTCTTTTTTAAATGAATTAAAATTTGTATTTGGGTTTTTCAGTTTTTAGAATTTGTTTAGGCTTTAATTTTGATAGCTTGGATTTGAGATTTTATGTATAATGAGATTTATATTTTAAAAATATATAAATTTAATAAGTTATATTAATTCAATTAAATTTTAAAACCAATTGACTTAAAACAATTGATTTAATTTCTCAAATAGATCGAAATTAAAATTGATTTAATTGAATTAAGTGAATCAATTTAATCGATTAATTCAGTTTTAACTAAGTTTTCATCATCCTTAAATTAAGTGAAAGTATATATGTAAAAATATATACTATATTTGTATACTATATTTGAAACACATAAAAGAGTTGGTATCACGAGTCAACCGGACGCCAATTTAAGTGAAAATACCTCTATTTTACAAAGTAAATTATATTATTTTAAATATATTTTATCTTTTTACATCTTTTATATAGAAAATGTATACATATAATAAGACTTTAACTCGTACATTTATAGTTTCAACATTTCTACTTTACCATTCAACCAAAGTCTCATTTATTATATTAATTAATTATAAATATATTTATTATATAATATTATGTTTTTCGTCTATGTGGTTGTGTCATAATCTAATAATAATAGCAAATGAAGTTTATGCAATTTAGGTTAAGTGAGTCACATTATACTCATCTCTTTACGCGCATTTCGTTTTTCTCTTAAAGCTTTAAACTCACCAAGCTGTCTTAGTCATTCGCCGTAATGCTTTGCTTCTCTTTATATTCCAACGTCATTGGTTTTCTCTAACCTAAACTCAAAGTTTTGGTTGGCGTGCTTTTAGTCTCATTCGCACACTATCAACCACAACTCAAATCTTATAGTAGTCACTTTGAGCTTTCCAAATCTAGTTTGACTAAAATTGGGCCAATGAAGCATTTCATCAACGCCATTCACTGCTCGATCTTCTCACAAAGCCAACGACTTGCTCCTTCGGTTCTCATGAATTGTAGGTTTTGTGTTTTCCCTAATTTTTATTCCTTGTTGGATTGCATTGTGTCATGGGTCGAGACTTTAGCTCCAATCACGTATGACTTTAGACTCGATTCTTTTGCAACAAGCCTAAGTCAGCCTTTAGTCCTTGCTTGGGAGAGACTTTAGCACACTTAGGGAACTTAGATAGAACAAGAGAATATGGGATAATGTGGAAGTATTCTTATTAACTCTCAAAGGTAGCTTGTACAAATGAGAGAGGAGAGCCTCTCCTTATGTAAGTAAGCCCCGTTCAATCCAACGGTTACAATTAATTACAATAAATGGTCAATATCGCATTCTAGAACATTTCCACTTAACTCCATTAAATTCTATGCATGAACGGATAGTTCTAGAGCTTCCAAAAATATTCTACATGGTTCTAAAGTCTTTTGGGGCACTTCGAGAATCTTGTGGCTTTGTAGTCTCGTGTTTGCTTGATTTTAGGCTTGATAAGGCCTTGCTCACTCACGAATCATGACACTTGGATTAGTTGCCTTGCTCTATCTCTATTTTTTTTCAATTGCAAAATAGGAAATCAAGAAAACTACTAGGTTTGTGCTAGGGAATTTGCTTCAAAGGTAGGCATTTCAACCCTTAAGGTTCTTTTGAAAGGGTAAGGATAAAGGTGAAAAGGGGCTAGACTATGTTAACCAAAGGTTTCAAAGAATTTGACATTCAAGATTGTTATACTACTACCTCGGCTTAGACATGTGGTAACATGAAAAGCGATTGAGGAAACACACATGGATGGCCCTTCATCTTATATCGTTCATATGATTTCTCAATGACCAATCACTTGCATGCTTCGTACTACCTAGGGAAAAGGTCATCCATCCTTAACCACTTGATTGGACCCTTCGTTAGGCCACCCGCTATTGGCTAGTGCACTCTCCTCAATAGGGGACCTTCAAGTGGTGTAATTGGACAGGAGACCTCCTACCTATAAATACCTCAAGACACAACATACAGGGATCTTCTTCTTCCTTCTCATAAACCCTAAGTAACATACTAAGCCCTTAGTCTCTTATTCCCTCACTTTTTCAACTCTTCACTTGTTTAGATTAACCAACCTCATTCGCTCCACCACCTTCTCCTCTATATTTTCTCTTTTGTTGATATATTGTATCAACAAATATATCTAAATTATATATTATGTATTTGTTATATCTTATAAATATATTTAAAATAAATAAATTATATAAATATATGAAGTTTGTTAAGTTAATTGGTTCAATTATGAATATTAATAACCTCAAATGGACTAACTTAATCAAAAGCATATGTCAAGTAATTTAATAAAATACACTAAATCGATATTGGTTTAACCGAATGAACCAATTAAATCAATGATAATCAATTTTTGCTTACCCTATGTATCCAAAGAAATGAAAATTGATGAAGACCCAAAGCCATTTCATGCGATTATCATCCAATTCTTTTATTCACTCTGCCCACCATGCGGGGAAGGTTAAGCTATAGAAAGAAAAAAAACCCATGCCCTTTCCAATTTCAAAATCGAAATTTTTTCAATCAAAGTATCATAAAAGCTTACATAGTAGGAGTCAAATTGTGTTTTGTTCCTTTTACTTAAAAAATAAAAAAAATTAGTCTTTATATATTAGATTAAAGAGTAAATTGATCCTTTTAGCTAAAAAGTTCATCAATTTTTAACAATAGAAATGGATGAAATTTTTAACACTGAGGACTAATTGACTCTTTAATCTAATATACATTGATTAATTTGTCAATTTCTTTTAGTAAAGAGGATAAAATACTAGTACAGTATCATCAACGATACATTTACCAAAAATTCTCATATCACATAGGTTTCTTTTTATTTTATAACCACAAGTGTCCTATTCGATATGAAATTTGTTTCACTCGAATTAAGAATGGTTCGAGTAAAACTCTCTCGATAATGAGAATTCTAAAAATCAAACTTAACCTAAATGACAGACGGAAAAATCCACTCTTTCCAAGCATTTGTTAATACGGTTTCACAATATACTTAGACAAAATAATAATAATTGAAATAATTTACATTCTTCTTATGATACATCTGTGATTTCATATCGGTTTTGTAAGAACTGGTTGGCGTTTATGGTATTTGGTTGCTGTTTTTTGTTCCATAGTTGTCTTCTTTCTTTGTATATGTACTGAATTACGGCTTTTTCCTCTTCTCAAATGCTCCTTTCAATACTGTCATCCCACCCTATCTTTCAAATTCTATTGGCTTTCTTTCTCTATCTTCTATTATATATAGTAACTTGTCTCTGTTTCCCAAATCTTTGTTGGCCATTGTAGCTTAAACAAAAGCTCAACACCCGTGGTTTTACAAAAAAAGGTTTGTTTTCCTTTTCTGCCTTCTCTTTTTTTCCTTTTTGTCATTCGCTTCTGCATTAACTTACTTGTCCTTCGATCGTTACATCATTTCAACAGACTCTGATATATCGCCCGCCCTTATAATATTATTACCACTCTCCTCTTCGGTTATAAAAAGTATCCAAATTTTGCCTTCGTTTTCTTCATCAAAATGAGCCATAGTTTCATATTTTCCCTTCTTTTTCTCTTGATTTTAAGCTCAACCCAACTGAGATACAAAGCTGAAGGTAACTTTTAATCATCTTTTTCATTAGGCAATTTTTTCTTGCTTGCTTACTTTTGTTTCTGCAGGTAGATCAATACCAAAATCCGATGAAGAAAAGGCGAGGTTAAGAGCACAGATAGGATCAAGGCCACCAAGGTGTGAGAGAAGGTGCAATTCATGCGACCATTGTGAAGCCATTCAAGTGCCTACCAATCCTCAAATCTCCCATGTTGCTTATGCAAGAGGTGATGGAAGCTCTTACTACAAACCCATGAGTTGGAAATGCAAATGTGGCAACTTCATCTTCAACCCTTAGCTCATAAATACATATATATATATATATATTAGGTTCTTAAATACCCATTTTTGAACCATGTAAGTATTTTTTTTTTTTTCTTGTGAGAAGAAATTAGAACTGCATTGTAAAATTTCTTGATTATCTGAATCTTTAAAAAGAAAATGAATCTATAGTACTTGCTGTTGCTGTGGAGCGTGTATTTGTACTGGTATATACGTAAAAAGATACGATTTCTTGGGCAAATCGTTATGACGTTCGGAGGGGGGGGGGTCTAGAAATTAGTGTAAAGTATTTACTTAAAAAGTAGACAATGATTTTTGAGTTGGTATAGTTTCACCATACACGCCATCGTGTCTGGTTTTGGTGTCAACTAATGTCGAAAAATGCGACATAAAAGGAATTGAAGTGATCAGAGAGGGTAAAGAAAAAAGCTTAAACTGTTCTTTTAATGGCAGATTCCAGTTGTTTTTTCTTCTTATTGCCTCTCTTCGTTGCTTACTTGGCGTGTAAGGAATTACATAGTAACGATTCCGTT
The DNA here is from genome assembly GCF_025698485.1 of Gossypium arboreum. NCBI lineage: Eukaryota > Viridiplantae > Streptophyta > Magnoliopsida > Malvales > Malvaceae > Gossypium > Gossypium arboreum. Next base: position 3,996,239 of record NC_069071.1, read on the forward strand.
TGCCTTGAAAATTTACTTGAACAGTCAGCTCGCCTGGTTTCATTAACATGACAAAACATATATGGGTCTAAAATCAAAACAACTTTTAGGATTTAATCTAATTGTCTGAATTGATTATCAAGATTGCTCCGTTGGTTTATTTCGTTGTTTCATAATGATTAATTCGATTTTGAGTATTTAAATTAGATTAAATGCAATTTTCAGTAAAATAAACCAATCCATTTAATCAACTTTTCTATTTTTTAAAATATGTTTATAATATATAATTTTTTCGGTAAATAAAAGTAGTAGATATTATTACAAAAACTCATTCAATCTTAATCAATCTCTCTAAATCATTATGAATTAACTTTAAAACATGATTAGTTGATTGATCTAGCTCTCATCTAAGAACTTATTTAAGTATACGCAACCCTATTACCTTCTCCGTTGACATGTTGTATCTTTACTTCTCATTGATTTTGAATCAATTGTTTAACATCTCAAGCCACTGCATATTAGGGTACATCTTACGTAGAGTTCTGCAACATTTGGATAGCATCTAAGTTATCCATCTCGAGAATCACCTTTCTAATATCCATACTCCAAGTTTGTCGTAGACTATTATAAGCTCCCCATAGCACAACTTCTATAATTAAGCATATATCAATCTTTTGGACAAATCTCACCTTCCACTATCTCGTATCATTCCTAATAATATATAATTTTTAACTAAACTTTTATTGCTATTTTTATATCTCTTACAATCATATTTGGAAGGAAAAAAAAAAGAGAAGAAAATCAGCTCAATTTACTTAACCTGCCTAAGAATTAATGTTGAGCTTAGATAAATTAAGAACTAAATCAATCTTACAAAGTTAATGAATTATGAATACGACTTGAATAGTTTAGAGTATGTTAGACATTATCTTTAGGAATATTTATTTATATTTTATAAGATTCAACAAGTTTTTCTATCAATATATCACGAGTGGAATAAGTATCTAAGTCCAATTCTCATGCATGCAAATTCATCATCTAAGCTTCGATTTTTATAAACCTAATGATAGACAATGACTTGTAAATAAGAATGTCAAAGTTTTCTTTAAGTAACGTGAAATTTTGTTTTTACAATTAATCTGCCTATGAGATTAACTAGTTAAATCGATTTGTTTTTATTTTGCAACTAGAGGTGAATACAAGGGGACAGATAGGTCCTTGCCACCTTAAAAATGAAAATTTGTAATTCAATCCCTCTATAAATGATAAATTATAAATTAATATATAAGTTAATACATTATAAAAATTAATATTAACTTCTAAAAAAAATTATAATTCGATACTATCACCTAAGAAGTTTGTAGATATGCCCATATACCCCAACCATTAAATTGATCTTTCACAAATTCTCGTAGATAAAACAATATTGCAGAAACCTTATTAACCAATTATTATAAACACAAATCAAGCAAGAGGGATAGCTTAAGTTAAGACCCATCAAAAACAACGTTTTGGATCCAATAGAGAGGAGTAAAAATCCTCAACAAAATATACTAAAGAAACAATAGAGAGCTGTTTCTATACAAGAGGAAATGAAAAGACAGAAGAGAAAAAAAAAAGGTGATGATGAAGAAGAGCAGAGGATAAGAGTTGATGGGATATTTCATTATCATATTGTATGATTATTTTTTCCATCTATGGGTTTTTTTTTTTAAAACTTTGTTTTACGAAGTGAAATTCGCTATACTACAAAATTCATGCATAGATCTTTCACATAGACATGACTAAACAAAGGGTTTTCCTTGCATATAGGTACGGTTTTCTTTGTTTTTTTTTTTTTGGGGGAGGTTAAAATCAATCATATAAACAGTGGGAGCAAAGCAAAATATACTGAATGACAGTAGCTACTGGATAGGCAGACAAGGTGCTGGTGTAGCAAACAAGTAATGAGGTCAATACCTATATAGGTGCTCTTTGTTGGCTCAAGTTTGGACAGTAAACATATACGTTTGTACATGTAAATTTTGGAAATCTATCATTCTATTTTTAGGTCAATTGTACCATACAACTAGAATATTGAATTGGTTTTCAATTATATTTGAGTTTTTTTTTAATTACAAGAGGAGCAACGTGATTTGAATTTATGTCATACTTGAGGTGCTGAACACTCTAACCATTATGTCAACACACGGAATAAGTTTAAATGTTGAATGTTAATTTGGATTTAACATGAATTATAGGGTTAGAATTTTGATTAATGGGGAGTCAACAATATGGGTGTTAAAAATTGATCCCTTATGTTGTTTTCATCCAGTATTTTAAATATATTTCACATTAAATCAAATTAAATCAAAACTAATATTTAATGCTTGAGCTAACGAAATGGTTTAATTGAAATGATACTAATATTTTAAAGATTCAATTAAAATATTTTAAAATTTATGAACTAATTTAAAATATGGATCGTTAATGCCTTCATTAGATGGAGATAGTTAAAGATTAGTTCTAAGCTTCGGGTTTATAATAAAGTTTATGTTCTGGGATGATCTCCGATGTTTAAGTCAATGGAAGAATGACGATGAAAGCTTGAAATAATGTTGTTAAGTGTATATGTAGTGGTAAACATGTTTCTTCTTTATCCTTGAGCCACTAGCTGTGTCTATAGTCATTGTTCTTGAAGACAAGTGGAGATCAAAGCATAATTAGTTGAAGTATGCGTACTTAATTCGATAAGATTATATTTTTAACTCTTTGTTGGGTACATGCAACCTAGTCATCACATCGCACAAATGTATGCACTTGAGAGATTTGGGGCCTTCCAAGCTACTGTTTGTGAGAGAGCTCGAGGCTTTAGCTCACGACTAATATAACCAAAGTTATAATTTGAGGATCACCGATGAATTAATCATTTACTTTTTTGAATTTATTAAAATATTATTTTATAAAATAATTATTTCCATGCATTATTGATTTAAATCATGAGTTAATGCACTACAGGAAAACAGGTTTTTCGCGGCGTTTGAACAAAAAACGCCGCTAGAGTTCAGCATTAGCGGCGTTTCTAAACAAACGCCACTATAGATAGGACATTAGCGGCGTTTTTCCAAAAGCGCCGCTATAAATTTCAGCAAGACGCAGTCGTTTCCTTCTGGCCCTTAGTTTCATTAGCGGCGTTTCCAAAAAACGCCACTAAAGGATGAGTATTAGCGGCGTTTTATAAAACGCCACTATAGGTTGAGCATTAGCAGCGTTTTTCGAAAAACGCCGCAAAAAAATCAACTAGTTATTTTAAACCTTAGTGACATTAGCGGTGTTTCTTATAAAAACGCCGCAAAAAATATTTTATGTATATATTTATTATTTAAATGCTTTATTTATATTTATATTGATTAAAATACAATTTATTTTCAATTGAATATTTAAATTCTTCAGAAAAAACTAATGACATGTAGAAAAATTTGAAAATTTGAAAATAAAAAATATATGTTAAAATGAAAAAATTAAAATACTATTATTTAAAATAATTTTAAAGCTTTTGGGTATATGACTGATTGTTTGTCAAAATATATATTAAATAAATTCTTATATGATCGTAAAAGACATAATATTAATTTAAAAATATTGAATTAATTATCATTATAGTAGGGTTTATGGTTTATGAGCTAATATTTTAATTAAGGTTTAGAGATTATATATGTGTTTAGGGATTATGGGTTTAAGGGTTGTGGTTTAAAGTTTAGGGATTAGTGGGTAAAGGGTTAAGGGTTATGGATTATGGGTTATGGGTTTAATGGTTAAAGGGATAGGGGTTAAGGGGTTAAGGGGTTTAATTAATGGTTAAGGGGACATGGGAAAGGGGTTTATGGTTTATGAGTTAATGTTTTACGGTTTAGGGATTTTGGTTCATGGTCTAAGGGTTGGGGTTTAAGGTTTAGAGGTTAGTGGTTATTCATGGTTTAAGGTTTCATGGTTTAGGGGTTTATGGTTTGGGGTTTATATGGTATAGGAAAGGGGTTATAGGGTTAGGGGTTATGAGTTATGAGTTTAGGGCTTAAATTAATGGATAGGTGTTTAGGGTTTAGGGTTATAGGATTAAAGAGATAGGGGTTAGGGGTTTAAGGTAATTAATTAATTAGTGTGAAAAATTTGAAATACTATTGTTTAAAATAATTTTAAAGTTTTTTTGGGTATATGATTGGTTTTTTAATTTATATATTAAATAAATTCAAAATTTGAAGATTTCAAATTTAGAATAATTTTCAAGATTTCAAATTTTAAATAATTTTCAATATTTCAAATTTTATCTAATTCTTTTAAATAATAGTTAAATTTTAAAAATTATTTATTTAAAAGGAAAAATTAAAATACTATTATTTAAAATAATTTTAAAGTTTTTAGGTATATAGTTGATTGTTTTTAATTTATATTATTTTTAAATTATATATTAAATAAATCTAAATTTTTAAGGCATTATTGGGGGTTTTTATAAAGCGCCGCAATAGGGTACTTATTACTGGCGTTTTAGTATAAAATGCCGCAAATATGTGTTATGTTTTCATAAAACGGCGGCGTGTTGCTCTTGTTATTAGTGGTGTTTACTGAAAACGTCGCAAAACATGATAAGCGGTTAGTAAAACGACGACGTTTTATCATTTTTATTTAGTGGCGCTTTCATAAAACGCCAAAAATTTGTATTACAAATCCTTGAAACGACATTGTTTTATCATTGTTGTTAGTGGTGTTCGTTCCAAAACGCCGCAATAAGCTATGCGTTACCGGCGTTCGTTTTAAAAACGCCACAAATATGTGTAATTCGTGAGTAAAACATCGCCGTTTACTTTGTTTTTAGTGGCGCTTTGTTGAAACGCTGCAAACAATATTCAGTTTTCTAGCTAAACGGCGTCGTTTGTTTTCCACCTTTTTATCCCCAAAATTACACTCGAAAAACCTAAGTGTTTTTTCCCTAAAATTTTCCCCCTAACCCTAAATTTTTAGCAAATCGATCCCTAAACCATCTCTCCATAGCCGGACCCGACCATCTGTTGTATCGCCGTCGACTCGACCATATGCTGCGTCACCTTTGCACTCCTCTTTCCCAACCAATTGGTAAGTCGAAACCCTCAGTCAACTCTTTCACCCATTTTCTTCTCGATTCTCAAAAAAAAGTCTTGCTTTTCTTTTATTTCCTCAAAGTATAATGCAAATCCCATGAAATAAAAGGTTTACTATGAAGGCTAACTATTAGCAGTGGAGCATATATAGTATTAAACTTCGACTACATACGTAAATCATTCGTATTATGTGCATTTCTCTAGAAACTGCTTCTGACAATAAAGGTGGATTTCTGCTGTAAATGTTTTTTATTTGGTATAGCATCTCACTCCATTTTAAGCATAGTGTATGTGTCGGTTTTAGAGGCTATGTGAAGGTGCAATAGGACAGTTTATTTATTAACAGTGTTTATGTGCATGCAGGTGAAACTGTTTAAGGTACCAAAAGTAAATGGAAGTAGTGGTAGAGAAAAAAAATCTGGCCCTAAACCAATAGTATTACCCATAGTTCTGAAGATGTCTGAATTTGATCACAAGGTATGGCTGCTTTCTCATTCTACTTTTATGCATCCAGTTTTTACTATAAAGCACATGAAGCTTGTAGGTGAGTTAAATTTGTTTTAGTAAATAAAGCTGTTTCAAATTGCTAAAATTTGAGCAAATGGAGGAGACACCTATTCATATTCACATTTAGCAAAGATCCAATTTTGGTGATGGTTCTGCTTTCCTTTCTAATCTTTCTTTTCTGATAGAGACTGTACTGTTAGAAACTTTATTATTAAAGAGAGGAAAAAGGCTTAATAGATTATAATTTTCTATTTCGTTTTTAATGCATGTAACCCTGTTGTTACCTTAGCTCCATGTTTTGTCCCTATGTTCTATCCCTTGTTTGAATAGTTATTTGAACAAATCATTAGACAATAATCGAATCATGCCTTTCAAGATAGCCTAAGTGCATCATATTATTGGCATTTTTCACTTTAATCCTTATGGTGTGTTATTTTGCTTGAAAATGATTCTCAAATCATGTTTTATTCACTTTTAATGGTTATTCACTTTCAACGATACTAATAAAATTTGAAAAGGAGTAAGAATCGAAAACCCCATATCAAATCCTCATCCTTTTACTTAGGAGACCAAATTAGTTGTTAGGAAGGAAGATATGAAATAATTATTGGAGATAATTTAAGAGATAAATTCAATTTTTAACTTAAGAGTTTTAAGTTTATAAAGAAATTTTGAAGAGCTCTTTGTATAACCTATATATACGGTAACCCTATAAACATTACAAGTGAATTAATCCATAAAAATATAAAATTATATCTTTATAAATTTTTATATTTTATATTTTAAATAATTATAAATAATTTTCTCCATTTTTACTCTCTTTCAAGCTTTGTTTGTTGAGATCCACTTTCATTTCCACTTCTGCCTCTCTTTAATTTTTAATTATTGCATTCTTTTAACATAGAATAAGAACAAAGGGAGAATGCGAGTTGCAATCTTTTAGTACAGATTTATGAGATTTTTTTCTTAAATTTTTTGCCTTTAATTAATTTCAGCACAAAGCCCCAAAATTCAATGAAAATATGGTTCGAAAAAAGTAACTATTTTAGCCAAACATTTTGTGGGTATTTGGTCTATACATTAATTATTTTTGCTTAATTTTGATGTTTTATGTTCTTAGTTATTACTTAAATTTTTTTATAATTTTTGTAATTTTTAAAATTATTCTTATGATTTTTAATATTTTTATACTTTTTAATAGCATTTATATTGTTTAATACTTTTTATGCTTTTTTTTACATTTTAAAATTTTAATCATTTTAAAGTGGTTTTACTAAGATGCTCTATGTGGCGCTTTTGATTAGTGGAAGAAGTGGTTGATTTTTTTAAACTGTGTTAACAATTTGGGGGTGAAGTGTGTAATAAAAATAAACTTTACGTTCTAAATCGAAGTGCAAATAAGTATGAAACTGAAAAAATCAATATACACTATTGAAGGCAATTAATGCATTACTTCTTAAAGCTTTATCTTGATAAGCATATAATATAATATGAGTTGTTTGTGAAATTGATTGCTGATATAATTGTAAACAGAGGCTCCAATTTTAATTGTGTAGTCATTCATTGAGTTATTTCATTACAACCAGAGTATTTACTCTAAATTTGGTGAAGTTTCAACTATTTATGTTTTGGTTTCTAAATCACCATTTCTTTACTGTACACGAAAATTAATCTTTTTGGGAATCTATTGTTATCTTTCTTAACAATTTAGTTTCCAAACTTTTAACTTATGTTATTCTTTGAGAGTACAATATATTTTACCACTGCACTCAACTCTTATTATAATAACAATAATGTGTGCTTATTTATCAACAAGATGGAGCATATGATAAAATAAACATATTTAATTGAATCTAAATGTTTTTATTTTAAGATTAATTATATGAATCTGTTTCCAAGTATAAAGTTGAAACTATTTCTTGTCAATATTTAACAGGATTATGAAAAGGCTTAACAGCATTAAATTGAGTAGAGATATGCAACTGAGTCCTCTTTAAATGTTAGTAAATGCTTTGGGTCACTGCCATTGAGGTTCTACATGATGATACTTAGCATCGTGGTCAAAAGGAAATTTTTAAACATAGGGAAGAGTACATGGTGTTCCATTTTTGCTATTCTGATTGTTACTGCTGTCATTGATTTCAGGCAGGACTTGTTCTGATGATTTGAAACTCTTACACCCTATTACTGTAAGGTTGCATCTAGCTGTTGTTGATCAGTTGGTGTTTCTACAAAATAATCTGAGGGGCTGCATTGAAGTGAAGGCTGCTAACCTTTACCAGCAACGAGCAAGGTCTAAACTCTCAGAACCTCATTGTTTCTCTAAAGTAGATCATTTATGTTTTTTTTGAAGAGCAACTATTTATCCAATGCTAGTTCCTACTATTTTTTCCTTAACAAAGATATTTTAAAAATGAAAATCAAATAACGTAAATTTGATTATGCATTTATCCTATTATACATCTATGTTGTGATGCTAATGAAAAAAACCTTTTACAACAAATGTACTTATAAATACTTCATTCAAAAACAAATAAGATTATAGTCAAAATAACAATGTTCTAAGAGATTTTGGGTTAAAGTTTTAATATGCGTTATTTTTCTAGATTTCATATAAAAATATAAAAGAAAAAAATTACAATATTTTTATTATTTTTGAAAATAATTAAATAATTTAATACATTTTTACTAAATTAAGTTTAAGTTGATGGGTCACATTTTATAATTATATTAAATTGTTTTACTATTCCAACTTTATAATTTCAATCAAACTCGTTTATTTTACATAATTATTTATTGTTAGGTTAATTTAGGTAATATCGGTTGGGCTTAAAACCGACAAAACAAAAATCATTCCTTTCTAAGTTTTGTGTTTGTTTGAATTTGATAAGTTTCCACTTAAATTTACTTCAATATTTTAATTTCGGTATATAATACAAAAATAATTAAAATATTATATCATTAAAAATTATCACATAATTTGGATTAATTTATTTAAATATTATTTAATTAAAATAATTTTTTAAAGTGAAATAATATTTATCTTAATGTTAAATATATATCATATCATAACTTACAAAACTTACAAAACTTACAAAACTTACATAATATATAAATATATAACTTACATAACTTACGTAATAAATAAATATATTTTATATCATAATTTACATAACTTACATTCCTTACATAAATTTATATCATATCATAACTCACATAACTTATAAAACTTACATAATCTATAAATATATAGCTTACATAACTTACGTAATAAATAAATAAATTTCATATCATAATTTGCATAACTTACATTCCTTACATAAATTTATATCATATCATAACTTACATAACTTACAAAACTTACATAATACATAAATATATAACTTACATAACTTACGTAATAAATAAATATATTTCATATCATAATTTACATAACTTACACACCTTACATAAGTTTATAGTCATATTATAACTTACATAACTTACAAAAGTTACAAAACTTACTTAACTTACGTAATACATAAATATACACTTGAAAACCCCGCAACTTACCTGAATTAGTTTACACCCATTATAAACTTGGTACTTGATATGTATTATCTATTTTAGTAACCGTAATTTATTGTAAACTTTAGACTTCAAGAACAACGAAATGGATAGGAGTTGGATGAAATTGTCAAGGGTAAGCAACGCCTATCAAAATGGAGTACAAACTTTTTTAAATTTTGCATTTCAAAATGCAAGCCAAGAGAATATGATTCTTTGCCCATGTAAGAAGTGTGGCAACATCAATTGGCATTTTCTTGAAGTAGTCTACGAACATTTAATTATTGATGGCTTTATTCAGGGGTATAAAAAATAGATTTTCCATGGAGAGTGTACATCTAGTAGAACCTCTTCAATGATTAATCTGACTTATCTTGATACTGCTTATCGTCAGTATGATAGACAAGATGACATGGAAGGTATGATGTGGGATGCGTTTAATATGCACAGTCATGGTGAGCAATTGTTTTCACCTGACTTTATTACATCCGGTGGAAATGTTTTTTGCGAAACGGGAACAAGTGTACCTGATGAGGAGCCAAATGAAGAAGCGGTGAAGTTCTACAATTTACTTAATGAAATGAACGAAGAACTTTACGAGGGATCAAAATATTCGAAATTGTCCTTCTGCATTCGTCTATTTCACTTAAAATGTTTGGGAGGGTGGACCGAAAACTCTTTTACAATGCTGCTAGAGTTTCTAAGAGAGATGTTTCCATTTGCAAAAATCCCCTAGTCTTGTTAAGATATGAAGAGACTAATAAAAAATTTGGGCATTGAGTATGATAAAATTCATAGTTGCCCAAATGATTGCATGTTGTACTGGGGTGATCAGAAAAACCAACAGTCTTGTCATGTTTACGGTAAGTCTCGTTGGATGAATAGTAATACAGAATATGTGAATGCGGAAGAAGGTGGGGCACAGTTAAGAAAGAAGCCAGTCAAGGTTTTGCGATATTTTCCCCTAATACCAAGACTTCAAAGGCTTTTCATGTCGTCAAAGACAGCCGAATCTATGAGGTGGCATAATGATCAACGGACTGATAATGGATTATTAAAACATCCTGCGGATTCTTTAGCTTGGAAATCATTTGACAGTAAATGTCCAAGCTTTGCAAGTGATCCTCGGAATGTGAGGCTTGGGCTAGCAGCTGATGGCTTTAATCCATTTAAAATCATGAGTACTTCGTACAGTACTTGGCCAGTAGTGCTTGTTCCTTACAATTTGCCTCCATGGATTTGCATGAAGTAATCTTCGTTTATTTTATCAATGATTATCCCTAGAGAGAAAGGTCCCGGAAATGATATTGACATTTATTTGCAGCCACTTATTGAAGAGTTAAAACAATTATGGTCGGGTGTTGAGACATATGATGTATTAAGAAAGAAGAACTTTAATTTACGTGCAGCTTTGTTGTGGACAATTAATGATTTCCCGGCTTATGCTAATTTATCGGGTTGGAGTACTAAAAGACGTTATGCTTGTCCTTGTTGTGCTGCGCAAACTTGTTCGAAGTGGTTGTACAATGGGAAGAAGTTCTCTTACATGGGTCATCGTTGGTGGTTAGATGGAAATCATAAATTTAGATTTCAGAGGACTCTATTTGACGGTACTGAAGAGTACAGAGGAGCTCCTGAGCAAACCATTGGATCTGAAATCTTGTTTATGTTAAAAGATATCAATTTTAGTTATAGGAAGATGAATTAACCACCTAACACGCAAACAAAGAGAAGATCGAGGGATGAATCTGATGATGAATCTGATGGAGAGGATGATCTTAATGAGGCGGACTTGTGGAAAAAAATGAGTATTTTTTTTGAGTTGCCTCATTGGGAGCACAACATTCTACGCCACAATCTTGATGTCATGCATATTGAGAAGAATGTCTGCGAGAACATAATTGGGACAATTTTGAATATCGATGGAAAATCAAAAGACAATCTTCAGAGCCGACTTGATTTAGTTGACATGAGAATCCGGCGTGATCTTCAGCTTTAAGTACTTCCGAACGAAAAATATCGGTTGCCGCCTTCTATTTTTTCAATGTCAAAGGAAGAGAAAGAAGTTTTCTGCATAGTGTTGAAGGATATAAAGGTCCCAGATGCGTATGCGTCAAATATATCTCGATGTGTGAGTCTCAAAGATCGAAGATTATATTCATTAAAATCACATGATTACCACATCTTGATGCAAGATTTACTCTCAATTGCTTTACAGTACTATATGTCAAAAAATGTAACGTCCTGTATAATTGAACTATCCAATATAATGAAAGCTATTTGTGGCAAAGTTTTGGATGTTAAAGAACTTGAGAAAGTACAAGATCGAGTGGCTTTGACTTTATGCAATTTGGAGAAGATCTTTCCACCTTCCTTCTTCACATTATGGTGCACTTGGTAATCCATCTCTCTCACGAAGCAATACTTGGTGGGCCGGTTTTTTATCAATGGATGTATCCTATAGAAAGGTGCTAATTTATTTCTAAATTATTCATTCATTCACCTCTATACATTTAGTTACAGCTTTTGATAAATATTGTATATCGTGTTTAGGTTCCTAAGCAAATTGAAGTCATATTGTCACAATAAGCGTTATCCAGGATGATCAATTGCTGAAGGCTATTTGGCAGAGGAGTGCATAACCTTCTGTTCTAGATATTTAGAAGATGTTGAAACACGATTGAATAGACCAAGTAGAAATGCTAGGCTCAATGATCATAACTTGGCCGAAACTTATTTATTTCAAAGTTATGGAGAACCAATCGGCAAAGTTGAAATTACAGAATTAGATGATATATCGTGGATACAAGCACATCGATATTTACTTTTTCACCACGATTCAATTGAACTGTTGCGCAAGTAAGTTATAAAATTTCCTTACATATTCGTCGTTTTGATTTGTTTATCTTCTAACCAATTAAACTTGTTTTTAACATAGTGAGTACAAACAAATTTTGAGATCTTGTGCACACTCTCGAAGATTACAACATTGAGAGATTAATAAGTTATTCACAGAATCTTTTCATGAATGGTTAAGCCAAACGGTATGTAACTAAAGTTAATAAGTTACATATAATCGTGAAATTTAGTTAATCAAATAAGAATGTTTTTACATAATACATTTAGAATTATTCAATTTACTTTCGATTCAATAGGTTTGAAGTGGGAAGGATGTCAATGACGAAATTAAATGGCTTTCCCAAGGTCCGAACAGTGTAATAAAAAGATATAGTGCCTTCCTCATCAATGGATACAGATTTCATACAAAGTATCGCGAGAGAATGAGGAGAACTCAAAATTGTGGAGTTGTTGTTAATTCTTCAATTACAAGTTATGCTAGTGCTAGGGGCAGTAATCCGGTTGAGGGTAATGTGGAGTATTACGGACTTCTTACCGACAGTATTGAGTTGGATTACTATGGCAGATGGAAAGTTGTTTTATTTCGGTGTGATTGGGCTGATGTTAATATTGCTCAAGGAATTAAAAAAGATCAATTTGGTTTTACAATGGTGAATTTATCTCGTTTGATTCACACTGGACAACAATTGATGGACGATGAAACAAGTTTTTTATTCAAAAGATCCAACTAATGAGGGTTGGTATGTTGTACTCTAGAACACCCCTAGAGACTTGTTTAACATGGGTAATAGAAGTAGAGATGACATCGTTGAAAGATCAGAAACATTACCTTTTCCAGAACAAAACTTAGATGAAAATATCCCTAGTACTAGTTCACAACATCAATGGGTTCGACATGATGTGGATGAAGATATTTACGAATAATGATGTAGTAAGATTTTACGTTTTTTTAATTATATGTAATATTATAATTTTAATCTTGGTCGTGTTATATAATTTGACTATTTTATATGTACTATTTTTGTTGTAATTTGTTACTAAAACTTTAACTATTTTATGTGTATGCAGGAAAAATGCGTAGAAGAAGATTACGTGATTTAAGTATTGTCTAGAATACTCCAAATTCGGAAGAAGGAAATAGTGAACAGCAGACAGTTGTTGGATCTTCGAATGTGTTGGAGACACTTGACGAGCCTGAAGAATTTCAAAGTAATGTTAAGTTCATTTTTCATGTGTTGACTTTTATTATTGATTTATTTGTCAATTTTAATATAATAATAGTATATCATTTTTCAACTGAAAGTGGTGGGACGCGCAGAGTTCGAGGACGTACGCTGCTTAGAGATTTATACGACTTAGATCCTGTCGAGCGTGTCAAAGTAAGTAGAAATACTCATGGTCAGCCTGTTGGATCTGAAGCTCGACTTTTAGCAGGCTATTTGGGCATTTTAGCACGAAATGCCAATATGTTGCCCATCAACTACGAATCATGGCATCACATGCCTGATAGCAACAAAAATCAGGCTCTCGCTAATATTAAGGTAACAAAATGTGAATGTAATTTATAATACTTTGGTTTAAGTTTCATTTATATTTACATTCTAAACTTGTGTTTTTTTAGGAGAGATTTGCTTTAGAGGTCTCCGATGATTATATCAAGAAGGCATTGGGTAAAAAATAGAGAGACAATAAAAGCACTTTAAAAAAACAATATTTTAAGAAAGACATAAGCCTCGAGGAAAAATTGAGAAATGTCCCGCCGAGAATGCTGAGGTATCAATGGCAAGATGCGGTTAGATTCTGGAATTCAAAGAAAGGAGAGGTATTACGTATTTCCAAACTCTTATATATAGTGTTTACTATATACGTAATAATAATTTCATTATGTAGGACCGTGAACAAGTTGGAACAAGCAGCAGGCAAAAACAAAAATTCACGCACACGGTAGGGTCGAGAAGTTTTGCTTCTGTAGCTGAGGCCGAGGTATTATAAATTTATTAATTCTTTCAAATTTTAATAACTTTCTACTATTAAATAATATTTTTACTACTATATTGTAGGAAGTCAAATCTGGACAAAAAGTTGGACGCCTTCAGCTTTTTGAGATTACGCATAGGAAGAAAGATGGATCTCCTATGACATCCGAAGCTGGAGAAATTATGGTATATTTACTTAATAATATTTGATTTATTCTAAATATTTATAATGTTTAATTATAATTGTTTAATTCAATTCATCATTAGTAGTTTTAAATAATGTTAAGTTATGTTGCATTCATTTTTATTATATATTTCGTTTCTAAGTCTTTAATTGATTTTTTAGGAGAAAATAAAGGAGAAGAAGGCGGAATATGAAGGGATTGCTTTGACTGATAGTTCTGTTAATCTTGAGAACATTGATAATGTAATTATCCTTTGAAGTTTTGGGTCCTGAAAGGTACGGTCGGGTTCGATTTCAAGGATCTGGTGTTACCCCGACCCAATATTTTGGATCCGGCTCCCAGCAATACATGCCTTTTGGAAGTCAAGCTCAAGCTGAAGTTCAGAGGTTAAGAGACCAGATAGCTCAAATGCAAGCGAACACGGTTGAGCAAATTGCTGAGGTTCAACGAAAATATGAAGAACTCTAGCAACAACTTAAAGCGGAGGCAGCAGAGAGGGAGGCAGCGGCAGCAGCGAGAGAGGCAGCGGCAGTAGCGATGGAGGCAGAGGCAGCAGTAATGGCAGCAGAGCAGAGCAAAAAGTACGATGACCTCTAGCTACAGCTTCAGCAGATGATGCAGATGTTTCAGCAATCGCAAAAGTCGCCATCTTAGACATTAGTTTTCTAATTGTAAGAATGTTTTTAACTTTGTTACGTTTAACATTATTGTAAGAATATTTTAAATTATACTTTATTTATTAATTATATCATATAGCTTTCGTTAAATTTGAATTATCATTTAGAATTAATGTTTTTGGTTGTATTTTTTATGCTAAATTTGCTGTTTTTGGTTGCATTTTATACTATATTTGTTGTATTTGGTTGGATTTTAATGCAGGAAGGGCTGGATATTGGTGAAGAAATATATTGCAAATCTGCCAAAATTGGAAAACGCCGCTAAAAGTCATATTTAGCGGCGCATTCCCCACAAACGCCGCTAAAAGTTATGACTTTTAGCGGCGCTTTCCACACAAACGCCGCTAAAAGCCATGGCTTTTAACAGCGTTTTTTTTAAATAAACGCCACAAATTTTTGTGGCGTTACCTATAGTGACATTTTTTGCGACGTTTTAAAAAGTGCCGCTAAAAGTCTATTTTCTTGTAGTGATGTCACCTTTGACCCATAAACAATAATAATCACACGATTAATTGTGGTAATTACGTCTATAATTGTGATGTATAAACATAATGTAATATTCTTTATGGCAATTTAAATTCCTAAGATGAAGAGACAAATGACATCTTTCCATAACATAGAGAAAAATACAGACGGTACAATATGCAAATTCCAGTGGCAAGCTTTGCATCAATTATTATATGACTGTATTTTTTGTACAAATAAAATTTATATTACATTTTAAAAAATTCACAGAAATCCAATTCTCAATAATATCTCAATATATGATGGTGTTTTTTTTAAACTAGGATAGTGCTTAATTTTTTTACCGTAAATATTCTCCCAATAAGTAAATGAATAATCATAAAGATTGCAACGCTTTTATTCCTTGTCGATTAAAATAAATTTATTTAATTAAAATGTTAATGTAAATTTAGTTTAAGGAATAACTTACAAGGATGATATTAAAATTAAGATTTTAGGCACTAATAAAATTTTTCACATCATCAAATTTTAAAGACATGAAATTATTATTATATACTCATCCATAAAAATTTATTTTATGGACCATTCTCACCACATTATTTATGGTCTCTTTCCAATTATTTAATAACATTTTAACAATTTTTTCCATGTCATTGACACATAATTTTGATAATTTTTTACATTGAATCTAGATTCTCGAACCCTAGACTCAAAACCTAGAACCTCAAACCCTAACTCGTATCCCGTAACCTCAAACCCAAACATTAAATCTCGGGGTTTGGGGTTCAAGGTTTAAGGTTCAGGATTCGAATTCAAGGTAAAATAATTATCAAAATTATGTGTCAATGACATGGAAAAAAATTGCACAAAAATTACTATTTTTTAAAAAAAATGGTTGCACAAAAATAAAAAATATTAACTTATGGAAAAAATGATTAAATTTTGTAAAAGAAAAAAAGACGTTTGTTTATAATTTAAAAATTTAATTACTTTAAGTAATTTAATTAAAGTTAAATTAAGTTGGAGAAGATATTGGATATAGATAGTGTATAATAATATTTTGTTATCTTTAAAATTTAATGACGTGGTACTATTTTTTTAATGCCTAAAAACTATGCTTTTTTTGATCAATTTACTTGCCTGCTACCTTAGCACGTTTAGGTCTGCTGCCTTTGGCAAGAATTTTAGGGTTTTTTTTGGTTTACTG
This sequence comes from Gossypium arboreum, assembly GCF_025698485.1. NCBI lineage: Eukaryota > Viridiplantae > Streptophyta > Magnoliopsida > Malvales > Malvaceae > Gossypium > Gossypium arboreum. The sequence goes on from NC_069071.1 coordinate 4,012,751, forward strand.
TTTTTATTTTGCTTTGATAATTGAAGCGCCTAGCACAGTGGTCTCCTATCTACAAGAAAGCCAAGATCGAAATCTACCCCTGTAGTAATATAAAACGAATTAGCCCATTTGGCGATTAATGATGAAGAAGATGCAATTATTCAAATACAAACAGTTATGCAGAGAGAAAGAACGGGAGAGATTTTACAAATTGTGGGTTGTTTTTTGACAGCCAGCATAATCCATTTTCCAGCAATAAGGAATCCAAATCCGAGATCTGGGGGAGAAAAGGTATTTGTTTCAATTTTTTCATGTTATGGATTTGGAAAGGGTTATTAAAGGATCTCCACGGACTTTTAACAATCATTTGTTGATTCTTTATAAACTGCAATGGGTGGAGGATCCATTATAAGTGCCTCTAGTTTTGACACCTTTCTGGGTACAGATCCATGATGTCCCTATTGGCTTATTTTCTGAAAATTTGGCGATACAATTAGGGAATTTCTTAGGTGAATTTCTGGAATATGATGGAGCAAATTTGGGAAAAGAAAACAGAAACTTCATGAGAATTAGAGTTAAAATTGATGTAAAGCGTCATTTGAAGAGGAAAAAACAGATTTAAATATGCGAGATTGACACTATTCTGTTTCTTTTGTGGATGACTGGTACATAAAGATTCTTTTTGTGAAGCAAAGATGGCTCTAGGTGTGGAAGTCGCTGACATTGGGTGGGATTTATCGTTGCGAGCTCAGTCCCGAAAAGCTATGGCTATGAATAGCATTTGGCTTCGTAAGGAAGGGGATGGGAATGTTGGAGTAATGGAGGAAAATAATGTGGTTTTAAATAATGAACAGTGAAAGGCGTAAAGTGGAAAGAGGTTTGGGAATGTTGTGGATCCAGTTTTCGGTCTTAATTTTGAAGTGGGAGAATTAGGTGAAGGAAATCGAATGAGAGTCACATTGGAAAATCCAGCCCATATTGCGATGGACCATGATCTGGAGGATGAAACTTTAATAGGTGAGGATAGATGAATTATCTGAACAATATGATACTAACAAGGTAATGCCAAGGAATATGAGGGTGATGGAATTAACTCATTTATCATCGGTGGCTGCCAAAAGGCAAACCGACCGGGTGTAATGAAAATCCTAAGCTGGAATGTCTGTGGTTTGGGGAGCCCACGGGCAACTCGAAGACTTCGGCACTCGCTGAAGGTCTATAATCCCCAAATAGTCTTCTTTATGGACACTAAGCTTTGTAGAAAGTAGATGAAGAGAGTTCGACGGAGCTGTGGTTATACAAATGGCATCGACGTTGGTTCAGAAGGTACTAGAGGAGGATTGTGTTTGGCATGGAAAAATGATACTAATATCACGCTTCAAAATTTTTCTAGAAGACATATTGACGTGATAGTATATGATAAGAAAATTGATGTTAAATGGCGCTTTACAGGTTTTTATGGATCCCCGTACGCTCAAGATAGAGAAGACTCATGGGCTGTTTTGAAAAATCTTTATAATGATGAAGATATCCTTTGGTTTGTATGTGAGGACTTTAATGAAATTATGTATAGCTTTGAAAAAAAGGAAGGGCTGCCTAGAGATGAAAGAAGAATGGGAAAGCTTTGAAAAACACTAGAGGAATGTCAATTAAATGATGTGGGGTTCACTGGTAATTGGTTTACTTGGGAGAGAGGAAATTTTCTAGAGACATATTCAAGAACGACTTGATAGGGGAGTGGCTAATGAAAAGTGGTTGTTAATATTTTCCGAGGCAAAAATTCAACATCTGGTGCACTCTTTTTCAGATCATTGTCCTCTTTTAGTTGTCAAAAAAAGGGAGGAAGAAAGGCAGAAAGGAAATAGCTTTAAGTTTGAAGCTTAGTGGACATTGGAGGATTCTTTTGTTGATGAAGTAAAAAAATTATGGGGAATGGTGGCAGGGGATTTCTTACAAAAGCTACAATTTGTAAGTAAGGGGTTGAAAAAATGGGCTTGGCAAATACAAATGAACAGGAAGAGGAACAAGGAGTTTTTAACAACAAAATTGTCAGAACAGATGGAAGCTGAAAGGGATGATACGAATCTAGCTGAGATGATTGATACGAAGATTCAATTAAATTTTGAGATAGAAAAGGATGAATATTATTGGGAACAAAGAGCTAGATTAAATTGGTTGAAATTTAGAGATAGAAATACAACTTATTTTCATAGCCAAGCTACTCAGAGGAGACGGAGAAATTAGATTATCAAGCTGTAAAATGAAGAGAGAAGGGACAAAGAAGACGTGAAGGAAATGGAGGGTATGCTAGAGCTTATTTTCAAAAATTATTCATAGCTGGGAATACGACTATATATGAACAGTTAATCATGGGTATTGATTGTTCTGTTTATAAGGAAGATAATAGAATGCTTATAACACCGTACAATAGAAAGGAAGCGAGGGAAGCATTATTCGGAATGGGATCAACAAAGACTCCAGGGAAGGATGGATTCCCCGCCTTTTTCTATCAGAAATGTTGGAATATCATTGGAGAAGATGTTGTTTCTTTTTGCTTAAGGCTTTTGAACGGAGATATGGAGGTTGGCCAAATAAATTCAACACATATTGTGCTTATTCCTAAGATCACCAACCCCTCTAATTTGACACATTTCTGACCCATTAGCTTATGTAATGTTGTTTATAAAATACTGGCAAAAACTATAGCTAACAGGTTTAGGGGAGTTATTGATAAATGCATTGATGAAGCCCAAAGTGCTTTTGTGCCAGGAAGGTTAATATTGGATAATGTTCCACTAGCCTATGAAATTTTACACTTGTTGAAAATGAAGAAATTGGGGAAGAAGGGGTTCATGGCGGTTAAACTAGACATGAGCAAGGCTTACGATAGAGTTGAATAGAATTTCGTTAGGGTGATAATGAGTCGAATGGGATTTGATCAGAAGTGGATTGATGGTATAATGAAATGTATTTCTACGGTGTCATATTCTGTTGGGTTAATGAAAATATCGGAGAAATTTTCTACCCAACTAGGGGACTTTGACAAGGTGATCCTTTGGGCCCGTTTTTATTTTTAATATGTGGAGAAGGATTATCAAGCCTAATGAGATCAGCAACAAGAGAGGGATTACTAAAAGGTAAGGTGAGTAGAAGCGGTCCACAAGTATCTCATTTATTATTTGCAGATGACTACATCTTATTTGGGGAGGCAACAAGGAAGGTAGCTTCGGCAATCAAGGAAATCTTGCGTGAGTACAAAAAAAATTCGGGTCAGTTTGTTAATTTTGACAAATCAACCGTCTTTTTCAGTAAAAACACATCAGAGGAAGACAAACAAGTCGTTGTTAATCAATTAGGAGTTTGTATCTCAAGCGATCCGGAAAGGTACTTAGGTTTGCCGAATATAGTTGGAAAAAAGAAAAAAAAATCTTTTCAAGTTTTAAAAGATCGAATAAAACAGTGCATCGATAATTGGAGCAACAAATATTTGTCTCAGGGTGGAAAGGAAGTTTTTATAAAAGCTGTTTTGTAGGCTATACTGACATATTCAATGGCTTGTTTTTTATTACCAAAATCTTTATATGATAAACTGGAAGGTATTATTGCTAAGTATTTGTGGCAAAAGGGGAAGGGGAAAAAAGGTATTCACTGTGCTCGTGGAAAAATATTTGTTTTTGAAAAGAGAATGGAGGTTTGGGTTTCCAAATTTTTAGCCAATTCAATATTGCATTATTAGCCAAACAAGGTTGGCGTATTTTTAATTACCTAAATTCTTTACTGGCCAGAGTTCTTAAAGCAAAATATTTTCCGAATTCGAATTTTCTAAGTGCAGAATTGGAAAATTTACCTTCTTTTACCTAGAAGAGCATCTGGGCAGCAAAGGGTCTCCTCCGAAGTGGGTTGTGCTGGAGAATTGGCAGAGGGAATAAAATTTCTATATGGAATGACTGTTAGATCCCAGGGAGTGAAGACTTTGGTTGGCAAACTAGCGAAGAAAATAATGAGTTGCAGTTAGTTTCAGATCTAATTTATAGTAAAAATAAGACATGGAAAGTAGAATTAATCAATAATACCTTCCAAACGGAAGTAGCCCAAAAGATATTGCAGATTCCTCTTGCAGAAGCAGACTACAAAGATTTCCAAGTATGGAAAGGGGAACCTTCCGGAGATTTTTCAGTCTGAAGCGCCTATAAACTATTATAATATGCTAGCTTGGATCCTACTAGCTATTTATTACAGGCCGAAACTAAAGAATTTTATAGGAAACTATGGGACTTACAGCTACCATTAAAACTTAAATTAACCATTTGGAGGATCTCTTGGAATTACATCCCCATATTAGTTAATCTTAGACACAAACGTGTGGTTACAAATGACACATATCCCCGTTGTAACTCCGGAGCAGAGGATAGCTTCCATGTTTTTAAACAGTGTTCGGCAACAAATGAGTTATGGCAAGAGTTAGATCTTTCTTGGGTTACATCGCATACAAGCCACAACATCTAGGAGTGGCTGACCTGGGCTTTTAGAAAAGACACTAATGAACAGTGCGATTTCTTTTATTGCACCTTATGGTTCATTCGAGGCTCAAGAAATCAGTTTATACATAAAAGAAAACACATTACAGTCATAGATATGTCACAAAAAATTAGAAGATATGTTGCAGAACTTGAAGGGGTGCGCGATAAAAAGCTTACCTTTACTACAGTGAAGACTCATCAACCACCAAGGATGACAACGAGCACTACAGTACAGTTTGATGCTGCCTTTGACAGGAGATGGTTTAGATCGGCTTCAGGTTTAGTGGTTTGGGACCAGATGGGTGAGTTTGAAGCCTCAAAGACGATTCTCCATAGTAATATCTCATCCTCGTTAGTAGCAAAAGCTCGGGCAGGATTAGAAGCCATCAAGTTAATATTATCAATGGGTCTAAACTCAGCAACAATAATGGGAGATTAAAAAACAGTCATAAAAAAATGTCAATCGACAGCAGTGGATAAATCAGTACTAGGAGCAATCATCAAAGATATTCAGAATAAAAGATTGTGCCTCCCAGAGGTTACTTTTCAATTCATTCACAGATCTGAGAACCCTCACGCTTACAAAATAGCAATAGAAGTACTAAAAAGAAGGGAGGAAACATACCTGAAGGAGGATGCGCTGAACCATAGTGAGATCACTCTAGAAGGAAGGTGGAGAAGAAATCCAGATTGAATCTGGTGGTGAAGGAGGAAGTGAGAAGACAAATTAGCAGGTAAAGTAAAAAGATTTTTGAGAAGATGAATCTGCTGAAAAGGCATGGTTGATGGCGTGAAAAGAGGGGAAAATTAAATGATGGCTAGGTTGTTGATGTGACTAGGGATAAGGGTAGGTTTCTTTTAATTATTTCCTTTATGTTTGTCTATTTCAAATTTATTGTAGTTTTCTGTTTTGTTTACTTATAGCAACGGGCTTCTCATTTAGAAATGGGTGCCCGAGTCCCTTTTTTTTTTTATTTGTTTTTCTAATAAAGACTGAGCCCAATATGTGTTGGGGAGTTTTGGTAGCTATTTTTTATTTATCAAATAATAGCCCAGTCATTTTATTTCAAAAAAAATTATACTTTTTAAAATGATCCTAATATGATTTATTCCCAAGACAAGATCATAATCAATATATATATGATTAATAAGTACAGTTATAACCCTAGTATAATTACAATACAAATTATAAATAATATATAACCGAATCAATTTAATGTAAAATATATTAGACTAAAACCTAAAATATTATCTAGATTCAAACGAGAATAAATCTTTACAAAATGTAGACATAATAAACTTAAATCCAAAATAATCTAAAGGAAAATTCGTATCTCAATTTTTACCATAGTATAAAAACTTTATTAGCTTTAAAAATTAAATAATTAATTTGCTGTTACTTAAATAAGTTGATTATATTAGTGTAATGTATTTTAGATGTTGTCCAATTAATTATGAAAGAACAAATGTAATTTAGTGTTGGAAAAATTATAATTTTTGAAAAACTTTGAGATATATTCTTGATAGGTAAAGGTGGAGAGTTGAACCATAAAACTATGATTTTATATTCTACTCCATGAGACCTTTACAACAGTATATCATATGCTCAAAATGGTTGAGTGATGAATTAGAAATTGATGCTCAAAGTAAGCTACTTGTGAATATTTATTGAGGAAAAGGAAAGCTTAGATTCTACATTAGTTAAATACCAAGTGTATGATGTGTATATATGAGAATCTACTTGAAAGGTGATTGAATGACTAAACTTGAAACTCTACTTTGTGCGTAAGAAGGGTGTAGACCTAAACACATCGAGGTTAGGGCATATTCGCACGACGTGGGCGCCGTAAAATGTCCGAACCAATCAAGCTAAAATTAGGCTTTTGAATATTTTAGCCCAACACGAAATTTATTTTTCTCAACAAGTATATACAAAATGCGATTTAAAAGGACATATATCTTGATTTTATTTTATTCTAGTTGCTGAAACCATTTTTTTGAAAAAGATTGTCGACGAAAAAACGAAAATAGAGTCGCTACCAATCCTTTTTAGGTGTGATCAGATCACCTAGAAATTTGGTCATTTTAATAAAATATTTCGATTTACTAAAATAACGATTTTAGTCTAGGAAATTCGAAAAAACGGGTTCGAGAGTCGGTTACGTATGAGGAAGGGTTAGCACCCTCGTAACGCCCAAAATTGGTACCTAATTGATTGATTAATGCCCTAATGTCGAATGTTAAAAATTTGAAAAGAATTAAAATACGAACCATTTTTATTAATGTTTATTTTGAAAAATGCTTGAATTAAGTTGAAATGAGCATCAATGGCCCTTTCGTCCCGATATAACAAAATGGCACATCCCATAAGTTAGGATGCGACATTTGAACCCTCAAGAACAAGTTTGCCTTTAATTTTTTTATCGCAACTTTATATTTTGAAATTTAAAAGGATATTTAGCTATTTAGGTTTAACAAGAAAACTAAAATCCCGTAAGTTAGTGTACGATTTCTCGAATTTCCGAAGCGCGAAATATTGCCTTATTTTGAAGATTTTTCTTTTTTTGAATAATAACGAGTGTGACACTTAACAACATGCGTTTATTTTGTTTGAAATAAAATGGAACGATCTACATTGGATAAATACATTACCTTTGAAATGACTAATGAAACAAGAATGAATGACGATATAAAACATGGCATAATAATTTGCGAATAAATATCACAATAATAAATCACAAAGACATGAAAATACGAATAAAGAATTATAAGACACAATGGCAATAATCTCACAACATACACCATTTAAATACTAACATTAATAATCAAAGACCAATTAATTAAATAATATATATAACAATTTAAAAAATTATAAAGAAAATTAAAATAAATAAAATGTAAAACAAATTTTAAAATGATGATAAATGAATTTAAAATAAATAATGTGAAAAAATAAATTTAAAGAAAATTAAAATAAAAGAAAATTAAGATAAAAAGAAATTAAATAATATATATAACAATTTTAAAAATATATAAAGAAAATTAAAATAAATAAAATGTAAAACAAATTTTAAAATGATGATAAATGAATTTAAAATAAATAATGTGAAAAATAAATTTAAAGAAAATTAAAATAAAAAGAAATTAAATAATATATATAACAATTTAAAAAATTATAAAGAAAATTAAAATAAATAAAATGTAAAACAAATTTTAAAATGATGATAAATGAATTTAAAATAAATAATGTGAAAAAGAAATTTAATATCAATAATATACAAAACAATTTAAAAATAGATTATACGTATAAAAAATTTTAAAATGGGAAATATAGGCGAAAGTTTGAAATAAATAATATATGAGGGAAAAATTTAAAATAAATAATATGTAAAATAATTTAAGATAAATAATATATAAATGAGTTTAAAATAAATATTATGTAAAAAGAAATATAAAATAAGTAATATACAAAACATCTTAAAAATAAATGGTATATAAAAATAGATAATACATATAAAAATTTGAAATTGGTAATATATGAAAAAATTTAAAGTAAATAATAAAACTATTTAAAATGAATAATACATAAAACAAGTTTAAAGTAAATAATGTATAAAGCAATTTAGAGTATATAGTATATGAAATAATTTAAGATAATATATCTAAAACAATTTAAAATAGTTTAATATATAAAATTTAAAATAAATAAATAAAAATCAAAGAGTCCAAATTTACATGTATAAGGGCTTGATTGCAAATAAAATGAAATTTTAGGGTCCAAATTCAAATAAAATAAACGTAAGTATATAAAAAGAATTAAATTAAAATCTAAATAAATTCAAAGGGGGAAATTCAGATTAAAAAAATCAAGCGGAGGACGGATTTGAAAGGTGCTGAAACATGCGAGGGGTTAACTAAGAAAATATCCCAAACCCCATTAAGTGCGCCACTCCAACTTGCGAATAGAGCGACTAAATTGAATGCGAAATAAAATAAAAAGGTCGAATTAAAAAAGAAAAAAAATAAGACGGGACTTAATCGAAGTACGTAGCAAAAGCGGAAGCCCCATTTGCACAAATATCCCAAAATAAAAAAAAACACGCAGATCCCTTTGTGGAGCGGGTCGGGTTCGGGTTGCCCTCCCAAAACGACGCCGTTTTGGCATTTGGGGAGGCCAAATGAAACTATGTCGTTTTAGTGTTTTATAAAAGCCTATTTTTTTTTTAAATTTCATTTTCAACCATTAGTTTTTTTTTTAAAAAAAAAACTGAAAGAACTTTGGAATTCTTTCATCCTCTCCCCTTATCTCCTGCCGAAAGGGCCACCGGCCATCTGTCCGCCCGCCTCAGACGGTGGCCGACGTTGCGCAAAATGGGGTTGTTCAGCCCCTTTTCGAATGGATCCCAAGACAAAACCCTCCAAGCCCGTAAAAACCAAAAGAAAAAGGCCCACTTTCACCCCCTTTTTCTGGTCCGATTCTGACCGCGGAGAGAAACCTCCAATGATTGGACCACGGGGGGACGACGCGGCCGCGGGGTAACTCCGATGAGCCCTTTCCTCTTTTCTTTTTATTTTTTTATGGAAAAATAACAGAAAAAAAAACTTTAAAGCAATATTCGAAATAAAAAAGAAAAAGTCACCTTGAAAGTTTTTAATTTTCTGATTGATTTTCGTATTTCTTCTCTTTTGAATTTGGAGAAGAAGAAGAAAAATACAAGCATGTTGATAAGGCTTTTATAGCAAAATTATAAGACTTTTGATTTATATTTTTTGTTTCTTTGTTATTTGTTTTTCTATGTTTGTTCTTTCTGCTTGCGTGTAGATTTTCGTTTTGCAAGTGGTGTCAGAGGCGTGGAGGAGTGGTGGCATGCACGGGGGATCTGCTGACGTGCAGCGACGGCGGTAGGTTAGAAGGCAAATGCGGCTGACTTAGGTAGCTTTAGGTTTTTTTTTTTGTTTTGTTTCTGATTTGGGCTTGTAGTGGGCTAGGGTTTAATTTGGGTTGTGTTATTTGTTGTAATTGGACTCTTAATTTAGATATTTTATTTATTGTTTTGGGTTTTAATTTTGTTGTATTAACTTGGGCCAAAATTGGCTATTACACTCGTCAAATTGATTTAATTGCTCATTTAATACAAAATTTGATCTTTATTTATGGATATTTCCAAAATTCCTCCATATTGAATGCCTATAAAAACCAAAGAATTCTTTAGAATTTTTTGGACACACACTCACTGACACCGAGTTTATTTTGCTTTCCAAAATTTTTCTCTTTTCCTCTCCATATTTTCCAATGTTTCAGTGATAGAAGTAGGCAATGTTTGTTCGCTGATCACCGTAGAGGTACTACTGCTTTGTTCATCATATTGTTGTATCCTAGGAGATAGTTGACCAACGTTTCTCCAAGTATTGTAGGAGTAGCCGAATCTGTCTTTAGGAAATTGTGTAAAACAAACCTCAACATTTTATAAAACTCGATTCTTTATTCGATTTCTGATTTTTCATAATCTTATTTATTTAATTTATTTCTCGATATGGTATTTTAAATATAAATATTTATTTATATTCATATTTGTTCGTTAACACGACATTCAGTCACCACAACATGTGAATGTTCATGTCTAGATACAATAATGTTTTTAATAAAAAGAGATTGGATATTAGTCCTTTAAGAGATTGACCAAATCAACCGATTGATATTTTATTAAAACTTTTTTATTCTTATTGCATGTTCTATAAAGCCACATTCTTCGCTTTTAGCTGTGAGTTGCATCAGGTCTATTTATTGTGTGACGTGCTATTTCACATATTGTTTATTAGTTAATAATATTTATAATAAATTTTAATGGATTTATAGAATATAGATAATTAATTATTAGATTTGTTCGAATAGCTTCTATAAAATTTGAAATTTAATCTTATTAAAAACTTAATTATCTTACTCTTTTAATTAAAAAATCTTAGTTTAATCATTGTTGTCGTTGAAATCTATTACTGTAATATGTTTATTTTTAGTCAATCATATGTCATGTTGCATCAGCCTAATCAATATAGCAAATTAAATTTTTTTATAGAAAATATTTACAATTTTAATGATTGTATTGAAATTTTAAATAAAAATATATCAACTAAAACTTAAATTTTATCAAAATAGAGGACTACATATTTTAACCAATAGATAATATTCATACCAATTACACTACAAGCATAAGTGATGAAAAATTGAACAAAGCAAAACTAAACCGAAAAGGAGTTATGATCCACTCCATTAGTTTTTCATCTATTAATATTCAATATAATGATCATCGCTATTCAAATGTGTAAGACCCATATAAGACTTATCTATTAAAAATGAAAATCACCATGTGAATAATGATTAAATACGCATAGATATTAATGGATAAAAAAGTAATATAGTAAAGTCAAATCTTTCAAAAAGATGAAGACAAAGCCGATAGATGATGGGAATGGGACCCATATATTGCAATTATAAATTGTACGACTTGAACTTGGACATTCAAGGTTTGAGACCTCAACGTTTGCTAACTATGTTAATGCCTCATTGATTACAATTGACATTATTTTTAGTTCTCTTTTTATTTACTCACTTTTAAATAATAGGTTTATAAGTTTAAAAAAAGCCTTTAAAATGTAAAAAAAAAAATCTATTAAGCTCCTATATTAAATTTGTACTCAATTAAGCCCCTACTATTAATTAAAATAATCAATTAAGCCCTTCCGTCTTTGTCATTAACCACGTTGACCGTTAAAATAAATTGATAGACCAATCGATGGTGACACGTGGTAGCTTCTAGTTTAATCTAATATTTTCTCATAAAATATTAAAAATTAGAATAAAAATTATAAAAATAAAATTATTAATATTAAAATATTTTAAAATTGAACATTGATATAAACTTATAAAATATATAAAAATAAAAATCTAATAAATTATAATAAAATATTCTTACAAATATTTAAAATTTTATAAATAATGTATTAAAATCCTATAAATATCATAAAAATAAAAAGTATTAAAATGATATAAACTTATAAAATTGTATAAAAATTATAAAAAATTGAATTAGACGAGATCAATCTATTGGACAGATTAGACTGAAATCGATAAAGATACTGGTACAGATGAAATCATTAGACTAATTAACCTAGGAATTGGACAGTTGAAGTGATTTTTTATTTATTTAATGAAACCGAATAGCCAATTGAGCTAACAAATTAATAGTTTAATCGATTTGACTACTAGTTTGATTTTGAAAACTTTAATTAAAATATTACATTTTGATATATGCTAATAGTTAAATAATGAGATTTTGATGCAATAATAATATTAAAAAAATCATTAAAGTACCGATCACCGACTTTAACATATGGGTGTTGTTGACATTTGACATGTGGCCTAATTTGGGGGGAAAAATGTGAATAATTTTTGTTTGATGTTTCAAATAATGAGTTTATATTACTTACCACCTCCCGATGTTGAGTTCTCTTCCAAATTGACAGCGATTGATGCGGCCAATTCAGACAGAACGACACAGTTTAATATCTGTGTGTTTTTCACGCGCTTTTAAGAGAGTGAGTAAAAACAGAAAGAGTGAGATTGGCAGAGAGATTATGAGTTTAATTTGTCTAATATATTTTTTGTTATCTAACTATAGTATAAATTCTAAATTGGTCCTCAAATTTTAAAATATTCTGATTGAATCCTTAAACTACAATAACATATTAATTATGTCTATGTCAACCTAGAAGTTAGCTTAAATGTTATATTTAAAATAATAGATCAATTTATAAAAAGACATATTTACAGTTGAATTCATGTATTTTAAATATTTGTCTCATTAGATCTCAATTGACATTTATCGTCTAAATCGACTGAAGAATTTGGTTGATATAATATTAGTACTTTGAACTGATTGAGTATTAGTTCAGTTGACATCAATATTATTATTAGTGTAAGAGGATATGGGTTCGAGTATACTAAAGTGCATTTATTCTCTTATTTAAAGGTTGGAAACGATTATGAGTAATTTAGGCATTGTATAAAAAATATTAATATTTTGATATTTATTTACAACTGGATCCATGTATTTTAAATATTCTTCACATTAGATCTAAACTAACGTTTAATGTTTAAATTAACGACTAAATTGACAAAAATCCTTTTTTTTGGGGGGGGTGTTGAGATAAAAAGCTTTGATTCATACAATATTGATACTTTAACATAGGGGTAAAGAAAGAGAGGCATGCAAAGCCCTAGCCACTCTAAAATAAAAATTTATTGATTTAGTCATCTAAAATTTATAAAATCTTAAGTTATATTTTACCTCCTCCCAAAATGCTAACATTTCGATTTAGTCTTTTTGAAAACCATAAAGAAAGAAGCTAATATTAGGATAAATTTATATTTTAGCTCTTATAAAAATATATAACTTAATCTCAGCTTTTAAAAAAAATTTTAGCTTTGTCCTTGCTTTGATATGTAATTACCATTGGGTTCACGTGTTTTAAATATTATTCACATCAAATTTGAACTAGTATTTGAAATCTAAATTGACAATTAAGTTAACAGAAGGAGTAATTTAAAATCTAATCAATCTTTTAAGGACTTTTGATTAATTAATCATTTTTAGCTAAAGAATTTTTACACAATTACCCATGATGGACTCTCGATCGATCTAAAGTTAAAGTTTTAATCTTTAACTTATATATTCAACTAAATTAATAATTTTAATAAATACAAACTTTAAATGTAAACAAATTATATAGACATTTAATAAAATGTAGACACTTTTTAAGAAGGACTCCATATGAACATATATGTGGTGTTGAAAAAAAGGCACTGTTTCCACATTTCCAGATCCAAGTTCATTCTGCCACCGACACACAAAGTTTCCTAATCTCGAAGTCAAGTTTTTTTCTTTCTTCTTTAAAATTTTCCTGGAAACTTAACCATTCTCGGGATTTCCCAAGAAAAGTTAAAATCTCTCCTTCGTTAGTTTTAGTTTCCTTTTGGGGGATCATTTGGATTCTTGGTAAGTCTATCAATGCTTTCTGAATTTAATTTTCAAGTATTAAAAATGGGTTTGCTTTAAAAATGCAAGCTGTTGATCTGTTTCAGATTATAATCCACTTTTCGATCCTGCATTTTATTCCTTTTCCACTACCATTACCGCAAAAAAAAAAAAAAAGTTGCTGTTTTTTTTGCTTTTCTGTTTTTGTGCTTTATTAATAGTGATCTTTATATTTTTGTTAGTTTAAGGTCTAATATTTACTTCTTCTTTTTCATTTTTTATGGAATTTTCTCTTTGGATTGGATTAGTGTAATTGTTGTTATTATTAGTATGCTGGGAAGTGAAAAGTTGAATTGCATATAAATTATTTTAAGTTTTGTTCATAATAAACTACCACTTGAATATTTAGTTCATGGGTTGATCTGGATTTTTCATTGCATAAACACTGTCGATTTGATTTTTCGCATTAATTTCTTTCATATGATTCATTTTCGGCTTTATTGCAAACTTCTAGTTGATGAAATGTTGTGGTATTATTAAGTTGAATTACATGAATATGTCGGATTTTGAAGAATTTCGATGTTTTTCCGATGTTTTGCCGACAGGTTAAATCGAAAGGAAGTCCGACATGTTCCGGCTTTCACCTGGTAGGAACCAAAGATCGAAAGGATTGAAGGTGAAGCATGCTCTACAAATATGTGTTCTTGTTGGTATTTGCATTTGGCTGCTTTACCAAGTTAAGCACTCTGGGGAGAAGAAAGCCATTTATGAGAAATCTGGGAGTGATGTTGTGAAGTTGGGGCGAAAGGACTTCCCTCGATCGGAAGGGATGACTGTTACAGATGCACGGCATAAGGAGGAAGAAGAGGAAGAAAGTAAGAATGGGGATGAAGATAATAAGCCTGAGGTAACCGAAGATGAAGGAAATGGGGAAGTTGGTGGGATGCATGAGCATGATAATGAGAAACCCGAGGAGGGAACTGAGCGTGAAGAACATAGGAATGACGATAACGAAGATACTATGGAAAATGAAAACAAAGGAAATGAGGAGACTCGTGAAGGCGATAATGAAGAGAAAGAGAACATCAAGGATAGTCAAGAAAAGGAAAATAAAGAGATTGGGGAAGAGAGCAATGAGATGGAGAAGAGTGAAGGTGAGATAGAGAATGCAGGTAGCTCGGATGATCGGGTTCGTGATGGAATTGATGGGAATAATGAAGAAGCGAGAGAAGAGCACTACAAGGGGGATGATGCTTCAAGTGAAGTAGTCCATGATACCCAAAATGAGACGAGTGGTTCAGAAAATTCCAACGAGGCTGAGCAGTTGGAAAACAAAGATAAGAATGACCGGGAGGACGAAACAAATAGCAGTGAAGCGGCCAATGTCGGTCATGAAGAGTCGAATGTGCAAGAAAATGGAACAGCTGAAAACAATCAAGAAAGCAGTCATGGGAATAATGAAGCCGAGTCTAAAGAAGATGCACATCCCGATACAGCTACGGAATTGAATGAGAATCTGACAGATACAACACACAGTTCAACCGAGAATGTAAATGGTATGGTTCAGCTATCTGAGAAATCGGATTCAGGTGGCAATGATGAGCACTCAGATTCAAATACAACCCCTATTTCAACTGATAATGGGGATGGAGCTAATGGAGGTTCTACAAGTAATTCGGATTCCAGTGAATCAAATGGACAGACTGAAAAATCGAATGCCGGATCACACAGCAATTCAAATGCTGTTCAGAGTGAGGAATCAAACAATAATTCTGGAGGAGAGGGGACACACACAAATGAAAATTCAAATGCTGACCAGAACAGTGGAACATCGTCGAACACTAATGATAATGCTGGTGCAGGTCAGAATGGGAATGATAGTAGCAATTCTAACAATGACGGGAATGCGAATGGGAATGTTGGCAGCACAGACAATCAGAGCAACACCAATGACAATGTAAATGCAAATGAAGATGTTACTCAAAAGGAAAACAACGATTCAAGTTCAAATGAAAATGCTGCACAGAGCAACACCAACAACAATGAAAACAATAACAATGAAAATGCGGGTCAGGACGGGAAGAATGCCACTCAGAGTAACACTGACAACAATGAAAATGTGGGTCAGAATGAGAACAATGCTGCTCAGAGCAACACTGAGAACAATGAAAATGCGGGTCAGAATGAGAGCAATGCAACTCAGAGCAACACTGAGAACAATGAGAATGCGGGTCAGAACGAGAAAAATGCTGCTCCAAGTAACGCTGAGAACAATGAGAATGTGGGTCAGAACGAGAACAATGCCGCTCCAAGTAACACTGAGAACAATGAGAATGCGGGTCAGAACGAGAACAATGCTGCTCCGAGTAACACCGACAACAATGAGAATGCAGGTCAGAACGAGAACAATGCGACTCAGAGCAACACCGACGAAAACAACAACAATGAAAATGCAGGTCAGAATGAGAACAATGTGACTCAGAGCAACACTGACAACAGCAGCAACAACAACAACAACGAAAATGCTAGTCAAAACGAGAACAATGCTGCTCAGAGCAGTAACAACAATGAAAATGCAAGTCAGGATGAGAACAATGCATCTCAGAGCTTCACCGACACCACCAACAACAATGAAAATGCAAGTCAGGATGGGAACAATGCATCTCAAAGCTTCACCGACACCACCAACAACAACGAAAATGCAAGTCAGAACGAAAACAATGCTTCTCAGAGCTACACCGACACCACCACCAACGAGAGCAACGATGCCATTCAGACCAATACCAACAGCAACGAAAACTCAAGTTCAAATGAGAACAATGCCGTTCAGTCCTCCAATAACGAAAACGCAGGTCAGAACGAGAACGAGAACAATGCTACTCACAGCTTCAACGACAGCAACGGGAGCAGCAATTATGACACAAATACAGATGGAAACACCCAGAATAATCCCGACACTTCTTCAACGAATCAAGAAGTAAAAGAAGGTGAAACTGGTTTGGGAACTTTGCCAGGTACCACAAGTGAGGGAAATAAAAGTGAGAATGCAACTGCGGAATGAAATTGATAATGGTTTGAGATTTCAGTATATGAACTAATTACTGTCACTAAATTTTTGTTTTTCTTCTTTCCTGATATGGGATCAGGAAACTGTATGTTCCTGGTTACTTGTGCTTTGTTGTCATATTAGTGCTGAAAAATTTTATATTATTTTGTACTTGTAGATTTCTAGTTATAATAATTGAAGTTCCCCAGTTTTCATATCTTTATGAAGGATATATATTTTTATATATATAATAGGAAAGAAAATCCTTTTAGGTTTCTCTTCAAATGTGTCTCTTGGTGCTTAAATCATCCTACAAAAATAGAACTGCTTGACATTTGGGATAATTACATCAAATATTCTCAGCTACTCCTCAAATTACTTTAGGGATGAGATTTTGAATTATGGATTAGAATATCCACATGTATTTTTTTTTTCGGATTCAAATAATATTTGGATTTTATAATTATTATCTAATAGGATTTGAACTGGATGTGGATAGATGGCTTGGATATTCAATTATTCAAATCTAATTACTTGTTTGGATAACGAATGTAAATTTAAATTCAAACACTCAAATCTAGTGGTACAAAATACTTATAATTTTGATTTTATATATGTAAAAAGAATTTTACTGGATTCGAATTTGGATTTTTGCAAATTTGAATATTCGAAAAATGGTTAGAAATTTTGAATTTTTTTTTTAAATTTGAAAAATGACAATTTTAATAAAATTTAGGACAGTTATTATTATTCTTAAAAGTCAAATATAGGTTGTTTGTGCAATAAGTACACTCTGCACATATAGTTCAAGTAGTATTTAATGTTCAAGCTAGACAAAATGACCTAATCAATACAATACAAATACCTTTAAAAGGATCCAATTAAAACCTTTTAAAATTTGAGAAACAATGATGCTACTAGCCCTTTTTTTCTTTTAAAAATCCATGAATTTATTTCTTAAATTGCAAGGACCACTGGGGTTGGTGAAGCCTGATGGTGCCTCAATACCTTATTCATGGACATCCCAAATCCTCCCATGGTACTTGCTATTTATTTCTTGAAGCTTCTTCTATGGTAACTATCCTATTTTGTTAGGTAATTCATAACTAGTTGCTTCTGTTTTGCTTCAACATGCATATTATAATTAAGAAAGACCTGTGGGGATCTATTTTTATGAAATGAATTAGATAAAGTAATAATTGGTACAATCAATTATAGCTGCAATGTTTTCATTTGGAATTTTCTTTTCTTCCAAAGGACCTAATCATGAACAATCATTTTCATTTTAAAAAATACAACATGGTGCACTAATATGGTAGAAAAAAACAATTTTTTTTCTTGAATAATATAATTTTTGGCTCCTGACCTTAGCAACTAGGTCCGCTTTAGTACTTGAACTTGGCAACTAGATCCATTTTAGTCTTTGAACTTAGGTTCTATCAAGATTTGATGATGTGACCAGTGTTACTGAAACACGATTAGATCAGACTTAGAATTGATCGATATAATAGTCTGAACAAAGGGTTAAATTGATCGACTCGAAAACTGCTTGAAAGAAGTAAAAATTGAAAACTGAAACAAAAATTAATAGTTGAATAAGTTGAACCGGATTAAATTTTTTTATTTTTTATGATTTTTTAATTATTATTTTTTTGGCAATTGAATTGGTTGAATCAGGAACCAATGGTTTGACCTGTTCAACTACCAGACCAATTATTAGAATACTGAATGTGACACTCTGAGATTGTACCGCATCACCACTTGAAAATTTACATTAATTTTTAAATTTTCAAGTGATAATATTGTGCCTAGTTGTAAAGTTCAAGTCCCAAAGTAGACAAAAAAATATAGGTACCAAAATGAATCTTGTTACCAAGTTCAAGGGTAAAAAATTATACTATCATATTTTTTGCATTTCGTACGTATAAGGATGCGTTATCATCTCATCAAGAGCATCTTTCGAAAAGAGAGAAATATTTTTAAGGTTAACATATTATTTGGTACATATATTTAGCTTAAATATTTAATTTTGTACTTGAGCTTTTATGTCCCAATTTGGTGTAACACCCCTAACCCTTATCCGTCGCCGGAACAGAGTTACGAAGCATTACCGGACTATACAAATTAAATTCAGACATTTCACAATTTTTATTCTAAAATCAAGAACCATTCATTTAACATTCTTATTGTCCCTTAGAGGAGTCCTTGAGGCCCAATATACACCTTAGAAGTGAATCGGGACTGGACCGAAGGCTTCGAGAAATTTTCGCAAAATATCAAAAATTTTCTTTGAAATAGGAGACACACGCCCGTATGGCTAAACCGTGTGGATCACACGGCTAGGAGACACGCTTGTGTCTTTACCTGTGTAACTCTCTAACTTGTGACACACGGCCAACCACACACCCATGTGCTAGGCCGTGTGCAAAGTGTAGGGGTCATATGGCCAAGTCACACTCCCATGTCCCAGGCCGTGTGAAAAAACCTAGGCATTCTGTTTTGAAATTTCAAGGTGTAGGGGACACACAACCGGACGACATGCCCGTGTGCCAGACCGTGTGTCACATACCACTGAGACACACGCTTGTGTCTCTGCCCGTGTAAACGAAAATAGGCCATTTTGAAGTCATTTTTCTCACCCTTTTTATTATTAACCTGCATACAACATTCTCATATAACAATATATCCCAATCAAACAACCATACAAGCCAAATATCTTGTTTAGACATAATAGGACATCAGAAAACTTATTTACATAGACTTACCAAAATAATTTCATTCATTGATTTACTAAATACCACTACTAAATGCATGCATACAAACATATATATGTATCGTTCACAATTATATTTCAAGTTTAACTCCTTTCTAGTCTAACCCTATACATGCCATACAAACCATAATATGTATAACAAAGTCTACTGGAACAATCTAGATAGTGTGGCTCAATGTGTTGATCTGATCCTCCGAACTTTTTGACAATCTACAAAGAACATTCAATGACACAAGTAAGCTTAAAGATGCTTAGTAAGTTCATTTGGCTTTAAAAATAAATCTTACCGAATACACTATAATAAATTATTAAATAAGCATGTCACTAACATTTCCTACCATTTGCAATTTCAAATGATGAATTCACTTGATTGAGCTCAATACCAATAACTTCACAAATTCTATTTGTCACTTATCAATTTTTGTCAAATAAGAGAACGTCTTACGGATTTGAATACATTGTCTTCTTGATGTCATAGTCCAACTATAGTCTTACACATATGTTGCCATGGCATTGCCATAGCCTTACACTAGAATCTCATAGTGCCATAACCCAGTTATGGTCTTTCCATTAGGATGCCATAGCCCAGCTATAGTCTTACACACATATATATACTACCATGGTCCAACCATGGTTTTACGTTCATGGTGTCATAACTCAATTATGGTCTTTTCACTGAAATGTCATAGCCCAGTTATGGTTTTACATTTAAATATTTCCATGGTCCAACCATGGTATTATCTGTCAATTCATCTTGTGTCACGAAAAGATCGTACTCAATCCTGCGTTCCACTTAATTTAAACTTTCAATTCGATTTTCATATTATTACAATAATCATATTTCAATAACAAAATATATGAAATAATACATTATATCATTTCTAAATTAAAACTTAATCATAAAATATCAACCATATGAACTTACCTGGCCCAATTTGTAGAATTTGTTGTAATTCAGGGACTATTTGGCTAATTATCCTTTTTCACGATTTTCTTCGGGCTCTTGATCTATAATATAAAATTATTCATTCATCAGCATCTAATTCAATTCTTCACTTCACAATTTATGCCCTTCAATTTTTGAAATTACACATTTACCTCAAATTTTATAATTTTTTACAATTTAGTCCTTGATCGATTATCCCATCAATTGAGCTAATTTTTATTAATTACACTTTATACAATTATTTTAGACTACTATACAACCTTTAATATTTATAATTTCAACATCAAACCCTAATTCATAACATTTTCACAATTTGGTCCTAAAATCAATTTCTATCAAAATTACTTAATAAAATCATCATATAACAAAATTAAAGCTTCAAGTACATATTAATTCATCATAAACTCCCAGCACTCATCAATGGTAACTTTCAAAATTACCCATGAAATCAAAAACAAATGAAACATATAGTTGGACCTAATTGTAAAGGTCTCAAAAACATAAAAATTTCAAGAAATAAACAAAAATTGAACTTACATACAGTAAATATGAAAACCAGATTCTTAAGGGCCCTTCAATGGTGTTTTTGGCTGAGAATTTGGAAGAAATATCTAGATATTCAATTTCCTCCTATTTTAACTATTAAATTTTATATTATTTTCAATTTTGCTCTTTGTTCACATTATTTCCTTACTAATTTCTATATCTCTACCGTCCAGCCTTAATAAATTAGGCCCAATTGCTTTTTAAATCCTTCTTATTTATTAATTGGGCTATCTAGTTACTATTTCTTTAATTAACAAGTTTTACACCTTTTTCAATTTAGTCTTTTTTAATTAATTAACTATTTAAACGTTAAAATTTTTTAACGAAACTTTAACACTAACTCAATGACACTCCGTAAATATTTATAAAAATATTTACGGCTCGATTTATGAAATTGAGGTCTTGATTCCTCGTTTTTGAAACCAATTAATCTAATAATTATTTCTAAAGCGCAAATCACTAATTCTTAGCTTTCATAAATTCAAAATTAACTCATAAACACTAAATAATAATATTTAGGAGCTCACTTATCGAATTTTAGTGGTCTCAAACCACTATTTCTGATACCACTGAAAATTGGATTGTTACATTTGGTATTTGAGTTTAGCTTCAATGTTCAATTAGTACCTAGGTCATTTCAAATTAATACTTGAATTTTTCTTTGTCCTATACAAGTACCTAAATTTAACTTCAATGTTCAATTTTATACTTGGGCAAAGTACCATGGAGACCCCTATACTAAGAGTCGGATATCATTTTTCCCCCTCTACTAAAAAAGAGGACAAATCCATTTTTGTACGTTAGATCAAGAAGTAAATTGGTCCTTTTGATAAAAATTTCACCCATTTCTACTATTAAGATATAATAGATTATTGTCTAGTTGCTTGAATTAGTTCCTCCACGTAAAAAGTTTCACCCATTTCACAGTTTATTAACCATTCATTTCTTTTACTAAAAATGTCATGCAAATTGCTTGAATTAATACCTCCATGACAATATGAGATACATGTGGCACGCTAAGTGTCATTGTCCGATTGCTCCATTAGCCATGTTAGCACATAACGGTAAAAGGGGATAATTTTTTTAACAAAATATTACTCTTTGATCTAATGTATAAGGATTGATTTATCCATTTTTTGAGTAAAAGAGTCAAAATGCAATTTGACTCCTAGTACAAAGGCCTCTATAATACTTTTACCTTTATACCTAAGTTTTTCATTTTGTCCCAATTAAGTACCTATGGTTTTTTGCCAGAGCACACATGTCAAACATTTATTGGACCACATGATGCTATTCAGTTTGAGTACCAAATTGGATATTGAAACCAAACTCAAGCACCAAATTAGGACAAAAAAGCTCGAGAACCGAAATAAACATTGAAGCCAAATATAAATACCAAATGATATATTAACCCAAACATTTATCTGTGACCAATTTTTAACACCAACATCAATTGAGTCAGAATAAAAGAATATTAATGTCTTTTAAAAGTAAAATCTCAAATACTTTAGTTTCTTTTTTTAAGTAAGTTTTTGAGTATTTAAATTTCTTTTTATCAAACCTATGTGATAGCCTAATGGTTAAGAGTATTCACCACTCCAAGTGTAACCAAGGTTTGAGTTATATTAATTGCGTTCATTACTTGAGTTTTGTCCTATTAAAAACTATTTTTATCTAATATTCATAAAATCAATCCACATATTACTCGAATAAATAATAAAACTAAACTCAAATATTAAATTAAACATTAAAATCAAATTAAATACAAAATGACAACATAAACAAGACAAACTTCATGGATTTGGTGGACATTACCAGTCTTTTGGTACCAACAAAAGCATTCTGATATTCTAAATTAAATTTAATACTTTAAACCAACTTTAAATGATTATATTTTTATGTTGATCAGTTTTATATTTCATAATTACATTTCAATTTAAATTAACTTAGAAAATAGAATTAATAATTTCGCATTTTCATATGGATTTGTTGTATAATATATATTTCGTTAAAATTTAAAAGCAATAAATATATGTATAATTATTTTTAAAATACCCACTGAAACTGAAATCGGTAGGTATCAATACTATAACAAAAACTATATATGCCCAAACTAATATTTTGGCTGAAAAAGAAATATATCCTTCTTCAAGTAGTTCATGCAAGCATTCAATAGAACCATATCCACAACAAACCATTCAGTAATCTTATTATTTCGAAACAGAGTATGGTAGGCAGGCACAACCATATAGAAAACCTGATGAACTTGCAATTCAAAGTCCATAAACCGGAAATCGAGTGCTAAAATTACAAAAGATCCACAGAATTATCTGATTGATTTCTCAGAGAAATGATAAAAATGCGCCGAACTCGGAAAGATATGCATCCATCCGGCCATCCCTAGTGATGCTCCTTTCTCTCAAACAGACCATCCGGACCTGAATACCATGATAAATAAACAATGAAAAGATTGAATCGATCGATTACATAAATGAGTAACAATAAACTTAATATATGAAGATCCTTGATTAAGCATACATCCACTTCCAATATTGGAAAGCACAATTAGAAACTCCAAATGATAATATTAAATTTTATACCTAGATTACTTGATCACTCATGAACCTATTTCTTTTAAATAGGCTCATCATCAATCACAACAGAAAATGCTTGCTAGGTCAAGGGTGGCTGAGCCTACAACAGCGAGTTAATAGCAATGGTCTTGGTATAAAACTTTACAAATAAGAAAATGGTGGTTTTTTTATAGTTCATATGCAATATGATTGTCAAACTCTCCTACCAGTAATAACAGTTATCTAGAAAACAAAAAATAAAAAAGAAAGGCATTCTTAGATTAGTTTTTCATTAAAATCACAAAACGAGACACAACAAAAACATGTTGTTTATAAGATTCCTGGGTTAGATAACATAAGATACAATTGGAGACAAGCTAAACCCAATAATGTAACTGTAAAAATGATCAAATGAAAATGAGTTTAGACCAGGTCTTAGCAATTTATCTAGGAATTAGGCATGTGGAAACATAAGCAATGATTGTAAGATAGGCTGAAAGGAAATTTTTCACCTAGAATTTGGTTTAGGACAAAAGATAGTGTTATAGTTAGTATAATAGATATCATAGGAAGTAAATACTACGTTACTTGGACTTGGGTGTGAATGTCAGATATAGGTATGTATCCGACACAGGTATCAGTCTTTTCTAAGTTTTTCCATATATTTGGATGATCATTGAAGGTCAAATCCCCATATCAGTGTCTCGGACACAGGTAATTCAGTAAAAATGAAGAGTCTAAGTAACATAGAGTAAATACCCAACAAGTAACAACATTCAACATATGACTGCAAAGATTAGGTGAGAGAGAGAGGAAAAGATGGCCATTTTTTTCCATGGGTAGAAGATGGAAAACTAATGATTACTAGTAACCAAATTAAGTTAAAACAAGACAGACCATAATTGGTTGCCGATAGCATGTTGGATGTTTCCATATTAATTGATATGCAAAACATCACTATGAGTTGGCAACTTTTAAGTCTCCATATAAATTACCTAAGCTAGTGTTTTGGATGCTTGAAAAAGAAATTGTTTTAAACAAAGTGAATAGGATTTATTAGCTAATAACCAAAGCCAATAAAAGTAAATTTGGTTCTAGTTCTGCCCTAGAATATCTAAAATTGTCTAGAATTCCTTACGTTCCTTGACCTTTAAGCCAATGGTGCAAAATGAAAAGAAAATCCAGCAATTTTATCAGTTATAATTGTCATGGAAAGACCCAGTAGAACCTAAACAGAAAAATCTAAATACCAAAAAAAATAAAAATCAACTCGAACTTAAATAACTTGAAACCGTTAACAATAAGAATAACATACCCCATGGGAACTCCTTGTTGCGAATGTGCAAATATGGGTATGCCTGCAAACATTCAAACATCATGACAGCATCCAATTATAAAAATTAACAACAAAAATATATTTTTTAAAAATATATAATTAAAATTAAACATAGTAAAAGTAAGCTTACAGGAGGCTCTTCATGGTGGGGATGACCTTTTGATAGGTTATAAATCGCTAAAACAGTGCAGGTAGCAACACCTAAATATGTTATCTTTTCCCATTTTGCGGTTTCATCTGCAAATATATATATAAATTCGTGTTAAAACAAAAATATATATCTGATTTTTCCAAGCTGTTATAAGATTTTCTTTTCCTAAGATCCAAAACTACGATTCTTTTAATAATCTAAATTTTATTTTACTTACTCTATTTCTAACATAGATTCAATTAAAATCAAAAGGTTAAACTAGATAATAAAACCCTAAAGTACAAAATTGTTTTGCAACAACTCAAAATATAGGAAATCAATATATTAATAAAATAAAATTGATCCAAATCAGATAAAATATTAAAAAATAGAAGGAAGGTTGCATACAAGCATCATCGTGATGAGAAGAGGAAGCGAAGCCACGCTTGGGAGGAGCAGTAGGACGAGAGCCGCCGCGAAGGGCTGCTCGTAGGAGACCAGATCGAACACTCGCCATCGCCATTTTTATCGATTTCTTTTTTCTCTACGACTTGAAACCCTTGTTTTCTTATACGCTATATATTTTAGTCAACAATTAGATTAGACCAAACGAGAAGGGTTTCGCACGTGCAAAGTGCGTGGCTTTTTCCCCTTTATTTTTTGTTTTCTAAAAAAAAAAATCTGATAATATTGCAAAACAAACGTGAATATAAAATTTTAATATAATGGTAAAAATATTATAGAGGCTTTTGTAGGGGTCGGATTTAGTTTTGCTTCTCTACTCAATAAATTGAAAAATTAGTCTATTGACATTAGATCAAATAATAAATTGGTGCTTCTGATAAAAATTTCTATCTATTTTTACAGTTAAAAATTGGTATTTGTACATTAAAGTTGTCCATGAGCTGAATCGGTCTGTCCAAAAGACCCATTCACTATTCAAAGATTAATAAAATATTAAAAGCATATTTTTATTTGATATTCTATATATTTTATAATTAAATTTAAATTTTTAAAAAAATTATTATTTAAATTGAATTCAAGTCAGGTAGAAAAGTAAAAATACTTGTCCAAGCCTAGTCCAAGTAGGGTTGGGCCTAATACACATGACACAATACATGTAATTGTTTAGTTATTCCATTAGCTATGTCAATTTTTAACAGTAAAAATGGATAAAATTTTAATAGAAATGATAAATTTACTCCCGGTCTAATGCATAGGGACTAGTTTACTTATTTTTGAGTAAAATGATAAAATACAATCTAACTCCAAGTACAAGAGATTCAATGATACTTTTACCCAATATAATATACTTAAATATCTATACTATATTTAATTTACCTAACTAAATTGATGTCACGAATCAATTAATACCATCTTAATTAGATAAATTATTTAAAAGTCATTTTTAATAAAATAATAAATATTAATATAATGATATTTTTCTAAATATTGAACTTAGGTTATGAGTTTTTTTTATTTAAATAATTACCTTACCGCTTTGTTTTCTATTCAATTATTGAATAAATTTTTATAAATATATTTTTAATATTAACTTTTTCTTTTAAATGTTATAAAATCAAGTGATAATAATTAAAATGTATCATAATTTTATTTTCAATACACTTAATAATGAGAAACACAAAACACTATATGCAAAATGCAAATAAAGATCATAAAAATATAATATTTATCTTTTTCTAATTCTCAATTATGATTTTTAAAATATATATTAACAATTATAAAATAAAAAATTAATAATGACATAATTGAATGTACAATACATTCAAGCTCGAACATGTAGTTGAGTTACGTGACAAAAATAATAACTTGTACGTATCAATGAGTTTAGATTTTCCATTCAACTAAATTCATATAATTTTTAAGCTTTATGTTGGGTTGACTGTTTATTTATGCTAAATTATGAAGTCTAAATTTCAAAGCTAAAATATACTTTAATCTTACTTTTATTTTTAGAAATTTAGATTCTTTACTTATTGGATTTAAAAAATAAGGTCCAACGGTTATCATTGTTATAAATTAGTCCATGTTAATAATGAAGTTGGGAGTTCAATTCTTATCCATGAGAATGAAATACATTTCATTACCTGTTATTTACTTCATTAAAAAACACCCAATAATGAGAGGAATAATCATTGCTAATTACAATAAATATTCTAATTTTTTATAAAAATCCATATTATGATATTGTTGACTTCACCATGGACATGGGTTGTATTTAATGCACCATTAGGGTCAAGCCGTAGTAGTTGGGTCAGGTATAGAAGAAAGGCCACCGAGACCAAGCCCCCACTGCCCATTCCCCCTTGCCTTTACTCACATAGTCACACTCACACACTAAATTATGGATTGACCTTGAAGCCTTCAGGGAAAGGGCGAAGTCTATTGCACTTTGATGACAATGGTTTTTTTGTAGTGGAGTTCACGAGCCATTGAAAACGAAAGGGGTTGGGTTGTGTTTTTCTTAACGGCATTGAATTTATTAGCTTCATTCACACCAAACTCTTAGTTGACATTTTGGAATAGACTTGTACATGGTTAGGCTATTTACTTAGTTCGAAAGTCTGTCCAACATTTGAGAAGTTTAGACAAAAATGTTAAGACTCGAAAAATAAGTTTGGATAAAAAAATTAGGCCCATTTAAAATATGGGCTGAGTTCAGATTAAAACATTCAATGTCCGAACCCGACCCGACTCATGAATATCTCTATTTGAGAATATGAAGATTTTGATTTTTACTCTGTCCAAATATATTTTGTTAATAAGTTTAATAGTTCCCCTAGTCATTTTACTTTTTGAGATTTTAAAATTATTATTATTATTTTTACTTTTAATTCCAAAAATTCAGTCGCTCGACTTCTATAATTCAAAATCTAATTCATAATACCGGAAATGAACTTCCATTAAAATTGAATGTGTAACAATTTAATATTAGAAAGTTAGATTTAAGAATTAAAATTACAACCCCTCCAAAAAAATGAATTAAAGTTTTAATTGATAAAATATAAACAAAATTTCACAAAAGTTAATCAATACTTTAATTTTTAAATCAAGGAAATAAAAGGACTAAATTTCAAAAGTGTGAAGAATACATACCCGAAGCATAATTCTACCTTTATTGATACAACATATCACGGCTATATTAACATGCAAAATACATGGAATTATGAAAGTGAAGGGGCTGGATTGGGTTTTCCAACGGCGTTGAATTTATTGGCTTCAGTCAGCATTCAGCTCAAAGTTCTTAGTTGGCAAGTAGAACTTTCTATGAATCACTTAGATTATATTTGTGAGCTGTAATAATTATTAAAATATATTTTTGACATCGTTTTAAATTTATTTATAGGTTTTTTTTACTGTATTTAAAGAGTTAACTATTTGTTATTGTGAATTGAGTTTTATCTTAATTGATATGAGTATTGTCAATGCAGAAAATCGTAGATTCGAGTTTGTAAAAGTGCATTATCGTATTTATGGGTTAGGGAAGGGCTGTGGGTAGTTCTAAACATTGTGTCAAAAAAAGCATATATGATTATAACCAATAATGAAATTATTATAAATAAAAAAATATCGAAAACCGTAAAATTATCGGAAACCCAATTTTTTTTTTGGGGGGGGGGGATACAAAAAGAAAGAAACAAGAAAACTAAATTAGAATTACCCCCTCTCTACAAGCATCACTATGGAAAGGGTTCAAGGCTTACCGACAGCGTCTCAAGATGAACCAGACCTCTCTTAATGTTCTGAGCTAAATTTGTCAAGTGGTCCACGCAACTATTTCCTTCACGATGAATGTGACTAACCTCAATTACCCATCCTTCTTTTACCGAGTTAAGGCAATCTTTAACCAAAGTACCTAGCAAATGATTATTCTCAAAATGTTGTTGAAGAAATTGTGCCACTAGTAGCACATCTAACTCCAACATGAGCTGACGAATTCTCAAGGATTTTGCGAGACAAAAATCGGCTCGAAACCCAATAATTCTGCTTGTAGGTTGTCTGTTATCCCGATATTCACCATAAATCCTCCAATCCAATGAGCCTCGCTATCTCGGATAAGACCCTTGATTGAAGCTAAGCATGAGCGAGATTTTACATCCCTATCTGAGTTGAGTATGTAACTTCCTTAATGCGGTTTTGTCCATTTAATCCAACATGGTCCTCAAACTAACCTTGGCATAACAACACTCATGCCAACAAAGATGTATGTAACAAACTTCTAAGCATATTGCAACACTCGCAAACCTGTTGACCATCTCCTATTCTCCATTTGCAACCAAATTTGATAACAAGTTACGTCCTTAAAATCCCATGCCTAGTAGAAGAAGCATTTGACTTTTGTTCCACCTCCATAAAGGATGCAGCACGCAAATATTTCTTCCAGAAAACTTCGCACCACAAGGAATTCTGCTTGTTAAAGAAACTCCAAGTAGCCTTTGATACAATGACTAGATTATTTAGTAAATAACAAGCATTACTACGACGATATTTGTATCTTTTTATATTTAAATCTAGAAAAATACGCATGATGAGATTTGAAGTTAAAATATCATGGTATTTAATATCTCAAGTTTACCATTTCAACTAAAGCCTCATTTATTTGATTTGTCAAGTTTTTATAAATATATTTGTTATAGAAAAGTTTACACCCACATTATGAATGTGCCATAATTAATTTTATAAACATAAAATAGATATTAAAATACCTTAATTTCACATGAAAATTAACTATTTAATGAGATAAAGTTAAAAAATAATTAAAATATAATATAAAAATTAAAGAAACATGATCGAATAATTGGTACTTAATTAAAACAAAATCTTTATTTATAATGTTATTAATCACATTGAAATCCTTTTATCATAACAAAATCAGGAGGATTTAAAATATTTCCTTCTCATCACTTTTTTATAAATACTGCAAAGCGTCCGATAAAAAAAAAAATAAACGCATCACTAAAAAAATAAATACCTATTCAAAGGGACCAATAGCCTATTGATATTCCAAAATATACAGCTTGAAATTAAAAAGGAACCATTGACCATAATATTAATCTAAATTTATATTAGACCACGAATTATTGACAAAAAAATTATTTACAATAAAAATGTTAGATTTTGTATATGTATCACATGTGAAAAAAAATAATTTACAAAAATAATTAAAATGTTTGTATAATGAAAGTAGTATAGCATTACACGTATTGTGAGGTGAGGTCCATTATCGTTACAGTGCCTGCACTTTAATCCACCGTTTGGTTCTGCATTTCTGATGGTCATCATCCCTCATCAATGCAACAGCTACTGGGCGATTGAAGTTCCAAATACAGGCCTTCATCACCGTCGATATCATCAAGATCAAGCGAGTACAGTACATCTTCCCTACTCCAACCCGCACGCAATAACACAACCGACAAAACCCGCGTATGCCACGCGGCGTCATCTCCGTCGATCAAGGGTCGGGTCCCAATTTTTGGTTTAATCTGTGTTTGATCACAGCCGTCCATCATCATCATGTCCTTCACCTCCTCTTCTCTCCACCCTCCATCTCTCAACCTCCAGAACACTTCCTCCAAACACCCGCCTAACCTGAACTCCTCCTCTTCCTTTCTCCACCACCACCCCGTCGTCACCCCACGCGCCACCACCCTCCTCCCTTTCTCCGCCACGTCCGTCCAAAACTCGATCCTCCGAGCCGCTGTCGCCGCCCAAGCCGGCACTTTGTTATCAACGCCATTCCTTCTCTTCCTCATGAAAGGCTTGAAAACCCCACCTCTCCTCAAAAACTCAACCTCTTGAAAAAACCTATTAACATCAAAGCTCAATATCCTAACCTCCTCACCGTCGACGTAAAAAACAGGGTTTCCCGCCATGTTCGGCGTCGAAGGGATATAACAATTCCGATATATAGGAATTAAAACAGGCGCTGTTGTAAACAATCTTCTAACCAAACCCAAAGCTTCATTTGGATTCGAAGGTTTAGTACCCCAAGACGGAGACCAAAAGTTATGCAACGTAATGTTCTTTGATAAAGACAATAAAGGAAGACTGAGGAGAACGTTGAGTTGCTGAGGTGATGATGATCGCCAATTTGGGAACGAAGGGTCGATGGGGAGACCTTCTTGAAGTATGGAACGGAGGTCGGGTGGGAAAGTGAAGTGAAAAGCCGATTCGATGGAGGTGAATTCGTGGTCGGTTAAACCAGGCAGGATGGGGATGTCGAGGGTTTGAAGATGGTGGATAAGGGTTTTGGAATATGCAGCGAAAGAGAAACAAGCGAGCTTTGATCTTGGCGGTGGAGCTTTGAGTAAAGGGTTTGGACGGTGGGTTTGGGCTGTCGTTGCTGTTGCTGTTGCTGTTGCAGCCATTGGAGATTCAGCTGAAGAAATTGAGAGCTTTTTTTTCTCCAATGGCAGCTGCTTGTAGGTTTAAAAGGAGATTCAAGATTGATAAATGGGAGCCGAAAGAAGAAGAGATTTGAGGAAGAAATATGTAAGAGTAATCGATGGAGGAGAACGGGGAAGCTCACATGGAAGCCTCTTCTTACGTTGACAATGTCGTTTCTTCGCTTATATGCATTTATACAGGGTTAATTCCATCTTACATCCTTAAACTACAACCAAAATTCTATATTGGTCCTCAATTTTAAAAACATTTAAATTGAGTTTCAAAGCATCAGTATCTTATTGATGCTTAAAATATTTAAAACACGTAGATTAAATTACAAACATGTGTAGACTTGCATAAACAACTTGGATACGACGTGTTAAATAAAAAAGAAATAATGTTCTTAACTTTTATTTCCGTGTCTGTTTTTTAACATGTCATTTTCAAGGTGTACATATAATAGATACATGCATATTTACAATTTGATCGTTATGTTCAAAATATACTCCATATCATACTGAAACTAATATTTAACGTCTAAACTGACAAAAGAACATATTTGATATAATACTGATACTTTAAGGATTCAATTAGAACATGTATGGATATCTTAGACCTGATGTGTTAAGAAGAAGAAATAGTGCTCCTAAATTTATTTTTATTGGCATTGTATTTTTTTAGCGCGATAGATCCAGATTATCCATATAATAAGTATACATATATTTACAAATTGATACGTATGCACGGGAGCTGCTCTAAGTGTTCCAGTCGGCGGAGTGACCCTAGGACGAATTTTTAACGTGCTTGGGAGCAGTTGATAATTTAGGTCCTGAGATACTGCACAACATCCCTATTCATAAATCCGCACCCACTTTCATACAATTAGATACAAAATTATCTATTTTTGAAATAGGAATTAAAGTAGTCGATCTTTTAGCTCCTTATCGTCGTGGAGGAAAAATCGGACTATTTGGGGGGGCTGGACAGCTACGAAAAACACCATCGGATTTCAAAGTAGCACGATCTAATTCAAAAATTTCACCCAATTGAGCACGTCTAGCATATTTTTTCACAGTAGCAGGATCGCTATAACTCACTCCATTGAGTTCGCTGCCATAGAACTCAACAGTTACACCTACTTGTTCGACACTATACTTTAATTCTGCCCTTCTAAAAGGGACATCCTCTCTACATATATTTACAAATTGATACGTATGCTTTGAATATATTCCACATCAAATCAAAGCTAGTATTTAACATCTAAATTGATAAAAGGATATACTTGTTATAATATTTGATACTTTGAAGATTCAATCAGAACATTTTAAAGTTTTAGGACCAATTTAAATTTAGGTAATAACTTGAGGATGTTTAGTGAAATTAACGCTATATACAGAATATATGAAATCACTATCATGAGCCTGCAATGTATTTGTTTGCATCCGCTTCCTTGTTATTTACTTCAATAAAAGGGTAAAGCAAGGCTGGAATTGTGAAGTTTCTCCAAATCCATCACCCTATTCCTTCATTTAGGATAATATTTTTGGCACCTCCACCCAACAAGAAAATCTAAAAGAAGGCATTTACACACTATTTTGCTCATCTTACTTCAACAAATCAATGAGTCCAAACCATTGTTTGTCAATGAGATATAAATTAAATTAGAGTTTACGAGTAAAATCACAAATATAAATAATACACGTAGGATTAATTTTAATTAAAATTAATTTAATATAAAATAGTTAAATTTTAGTTCGATTGGCATAGGTATTATTGTTAATAAAAAAAGAGCGTGAGTTTAAGTGCGCTGAAGCACATTATCCTCTTATTTTATGGGTTGAACAAAATCTATAATAAAATTATTAAAAAAATAGACTTGAGTTTAATTTTTTCAACCTCGACCCAACTTGTTTCATTGTTAAAAATAAAAATATATATAATAATTTTATATTAATATATATATTTATTATTAAATTTAAATAAAAATATTTTTATTATTTTCAAACAATGGGTTATTTAGGAACCCAATTTAAATCCGACTCATTAACACCTTTAAACATACTCAAAGCATTATTGGCATAAACCACAGCATTTTAAGTTTAAAATTTTTGGTACAATTGAAATTATTTAAAAATATTAGTTTAGACAAATAACTGTTGGATGTAATGGTAGGACATGTTGCATTCTTAAGAAGAGAACATAGGTTTGAACCTTGAAAACGACATTATTGAAAGAGTCAATCATGAACCTTAAACATAGACAATAAATATAAAAATATTTTGATTCACATATAACAAATTAACTACAAACTAGAGAGGCGATTTTGAGACCTTAGCTACTTTTAGTTCCTTCAAGTTATTTAAAAATAAAAAATTATATTTTGATTCAAAAATTTATAATTTAATTCTTTCTTTCAATATAATTTTTTAATTTACCCTTTGAGTGTAGGCTTAACTATCTTTCAACAATCTTTGATATCTAATGATCTAAAAAATACATTGTTAAAATTAATATCGATAATGGTAATATAGAACGATTGCAAAGCAATAAGAAAAGAAAAATAAAACACACATATTTTACGTGGAAATCTCTTTCGAGAAAATTTCGAGAAAAATCACTAGCAGAGAAGAAGAAAATTCACTAATGTTGAAAATCAAATGATACAAAATGAATTTTAACTGCATTTATTTAAATGTTGAAAAACCCTATTCTAATAAATGTCAAATAGAAGAAGTATAGTTCTATACGGTTTCTACTTATGCAATATAGTCCATACATAGATCTTCTTATTTTGCCACTATATTTTATTTTTTTAATAATAATTGAGTCACACAACTTTAAGATACATATTAGATTAAATTGCAATGAATGATAGGAGAATTTATTTTAAAAATAAAAATAGAATTAAAAGATTAATGTGAAGCATATGATTGATTTTGAGACAGTGAAATGGAAACCAGCTTATTTATGATAGTTACTTAAAGCTATAAATGATATTTTTTTTAAATTTTCCAATCAAATTATCAAGTAAATTGACTATGATTACTCACAAATGACACAAATTTCTTCTTCATCACCTAAAACAAAATTTTAATAGCCCACCTAGCCATAAAGAAAGAGACCAGAAATGGTCTCATCACAACATGACATACTTTTCCATTCATTTTCAACATCTATTAAAGTGATCCAATTAAATAATATTGTAGGCAAAATCAGTTTAAAAAGTTAAATAAAAAAAAAAGAGAGAGAGGAAAGCAAAGTTCATGAAAATCTTGAATCTTTTTCCTTTGCTTTGATTATTATGATTCCGAAGGACCCACAATTTCGTACTTAAAATGTTTGAAGAGTGAAGACAAAATTGGCAATGGGGATTCTGGAATTGAAGAAAACATCACCATATGGCATGAAATTTTTTAGGCTAAATATTAAAAAAATGGGGATTTGTTAAAGGAGGGGTTGATATTTATACATTCTGGTTGCACAACATTGGAATCCAATGATTTTTCCCTTCTTTAAACTTATGAAGGATTCGGTAAAACGTAGCACTCACTTTTGAAGGACTAATGAAGAATGAAGTGAGTTTCAGCTCCTTTTAAGCGAGTTTGAAGAATTTAGCGAAATAGGTGGACTTTGAAGAGAGAAAACGTGAATGTGTCATATACTAAGCATTTTTTTACTTTTTTTTATACATTAGTTCATTTAGTTAGATGGTTAAATGTTAATGATTTTGTCTTTGAGTCTCGGGTTTGATTCCTCTAGTTAGATGGTTAAATAATAGTGATTTTATCCTTGAGCCCCAAGTTCAAATTTTCTTCTAAGCATATTTTTATTTCATGCTATTTCAAGCTTTTTTTAATTTTTAATTAATGTTTTAATTAATAAATATATTATTTTTATTTTTATTTTTAATTCATCTTTTAATTAATAACTCTTTTATTTATAAAATCAAATCATTATTGTAAATTATATAATAACAATATATATATTTATAAAATTAATATTTATTATTATGTTAATGTTATAAAATAAAGAGATACGGAGAGAATAAATAACAAAGAAAATATGAAAGCAATAAAGAATGTACTTTATTGATCAAAGGGATGATTTACAATGCTTCATTAGAGTCTTTATTTATAGGCATAAGAAGTATAAAAGAAGTAGATATCTAATTCTAATAACTATTAGAATTTAATATCTTGATAATAATGGACATCTACTTAATAAGATATTTATAACACTCCCCCTTAGATGTTCATTGGTAGATAATGTGCCTTGTTAAAACTTTGTTAGGAAAAACCTTGTGGGATAAAAAACCTAATGAAGGAAAAAGAGTACACAATCTTCTATTACAAGCTACCTCATTAAAAACCTTTACCAGGAAAACCCAATGGGACAAAACATTGGTTAAAGGAAAAGAGTACAACTTGTTTTTAGACTTCCCTGATGGCAACATTACTTTACATCTTTGAGTTGACACATTCCAATCTTGTGTAGTAGTCTTTCAAATGTTGAAGTTGGCAATGCCTTAGTAAAAAGATCTGCTAAATTATCACTACCACAAATTTGTTGAACATTTATATCACCTCTTTTCTCAAGATTATGGGTGAATAATAATATTGGTGAAATATGTTTTGTTCTATCACTTTTGATGTAACCACTATTCAATTGAGCTATACATGCTGCATTATCTTCATATAAGATAGTTGACATCTTTTCCTGTAAAGGCAAATTACATATCTTCTAGATATGTTGGGTCAATAACCTTAGCTAAACACACTCTCGATTTGCCTCATGCATTGTAATTATTTCTGCATGATTGAATAAGCGGCAAGTAATGTTTGCTTTGTTGACACCATGATATGGCAGTACCCCCACATGTAAACAAATATCCTGTTTGAGATCAACCTTTATGTGGATCTAATAAGTATCCAGCATCAGCATAGCCAACTAATAGGAATTTTAAATCATTTGAATAAAATAACCCCATATCAATAGTCCCTCTAAAATATCTAATTACATGTTTAATTCCATTCCAATGTCAACATGTTAGAGAAGAACTAAATCTTGCTAACAAGTTTACAAAGAAAGCTATATCAGGTCTAGTGTTGTTTGCAAGATACATCAATGCCCTTATGGCACTTAGATATGACACTTCAGGATCAAGAAACTCTTCATCATTCTCTCAAGGACGAAATTGATCTTTATCCACATCTAACGATTGTACAACCATTGGAGTACTTAATGGGTGTGCTTTATCCATGTAAAATTTCTTTAATATCTTTTTCATATAAGTTGATTAATGAACATGAATTTCATCTTTTAAATGCTCGATTTGTAATTTAAGATAAAACTTTAAACAATTTCATCTAAGATCTTTCATCTCAAATTCTTTCTTTAAACAATTTATTGTATTTTGAAGCTCTTTAAGAGTTCCAATAATATTTAGGCCATCAACATAAACAACAATTATCACAAAATCCAATCCAAATTTTTGTAAAGATACATGGATAAATTGGATCCTTTTTGTAACCTTATTTTAACAAGTATTCATTAAGAAGATTGTACCACATACGTCTAGATTGTTTTATTCCATATAAACTTTTCTTTAATCTGATCGAGCAATTTTCTCAAGAAACTTTATATATTTTCAGGATTTTAAATCCTTCAGGAATTTTCATATAAATTTCATTATCAAGTGTACCATATAAATAGGATGTAACAACATCCATTATATGCATGTCAAGTTTTTCACGTACTGCCAAACTAAAAAGATATCTAAACGTGATTGCATCCACCACAGGATAATATGTCTCTTCATAATCAATGTCCGGCCTTTGCAAAAATCCTTGTTTTACAAGAGCTTTATATATTACGACTTCATCAATTTCATTTTGTTTTCACACAAATACCCATTTATATCCTACCGGCTTTTACACCTTTAGGTGTTTGGACTACTGGTCCAAAAACTTCACGTTTAGAAAGTGAACTCAGTTCTGCTTGAATTGTATCTTTCCATTTTGGCCAATCTTTTCTATTTTTACATTCCTTAGTAGATTTAGGCTCAAGATCCTCATTTTCTTTTATTATTTTAATAGCAATATTATAAGCAAAATTGTTGTCGGCAACTACTTTTTTTTCCGATTCCATCTTTTTCTCATATTGACATAACTTATCGAGACCTCTTTATTTTCATCATTTCCATTTTCACTTTTAGGTACTTGAATATCTTCTTGATTTTTATAATTAGTTATGTCACGAGTCTCTTCAGGAACCTCTGCCTCCACTATATGACCATCTTGAATGTTTGCTCATTTTCTTTTACGAGGATTTTTATCTTTGAAACCGACCGGTCCTCCACGCTTCATGCATGGATTACTTTCTTTTGCATTAACTTTTTTCCCTATTAGGACATCAATTCGTATTGGAGCATTTTCAGCTGATATGTGAGATTTAATGAATCTGACGGTTAAATTGTAAAATCAATTATCTATTGAACTTCTAGTTCACATTGCTTTGTATGAGGATCTTAGACATTGATAATTTATTTCAAATACTTTATTAATCCAACTTTTTATTCTCTCCCCCTAATGTTGGAAAAACTGGCAACTCTTGTTATAACTAAATATCAAATTAATAGCTTAAAAATATTATAAGGAGACCTATATAAATATAGATTCTCAATCTCTTATAATGACCCCTCTTTGTGCATTGTGGTGGAGCAGTTGGAACATATACCACACATCCAAAAAATTGTAAGATGGGAAATATTTGGCTCTTGACTAAAAATCAATTGTAATGAGGAGTATTTATAATTTATTAGCATGAAAAGTATTTATAATTTATTGGCTTGATGCATACAAAATATAAATCAATACAATCTCATGCTAAAATAAAAAGTTTTTTTTTTTCTCATAAGTAATGATTTAACTATTAGTTGGAGGCATTTGATAAATAATTCAGCTAAATCATTTTATGTGTGAACATGAGCTACATGATGTTCAACTTTTATCCCAATTGACATGCAATAATCATTGAAAACTTGGGATGTAAACTCACTAACATTAGCAAAATGAATTGTTTTAGTTGCATAATCTAAAATTGATCATTTAAACAAGCAATATCGCAAATGATATGTTACGAGTTGATAACGCATGTGATATTTTGTATATGCATCTACCAAAATCATATAATATTAAAACCATCCACATGGTGGATGAATTGGCCCATATTCATTTCAGAAATGCAAGACATTAAATCTCAACTTTAGCTAGTGAGTTTCTAAGAACCAATTTTTATTGAGAACAAGCAATAAATGAGAATTCTTTAAATTAAAAAATCTTCTGGTTCTTTAATGGATGTCCATATGAATCCTCAATTAATTTTTGCATCATATACGGTCCAAGATGGTCAACTGGTCACCCCAAATAGTAAACATATTTGTATTAGTAAACTTCTAGTTTACTTTAACATGTGTTTCAATTGTACTAAATTGTAACAAATTGATAGTTTTATTATCATTCCTTTTAATTTGTATCCACATATAAGTACTATTGTGACATTTACTACTGGAAATGTCTAAATCAATGTGAAGTCTATAATGTCACCAAGTCAATAAATATAATTTCCAAATAATTATATGCAGTATTTGCTTTAGGGAATATGCCAAAATCTTCAAATGTCTAAAAATTTATTGATAGCAAACTTTGAGAGTGGATCTTATTTTCCAGATGTACAACATGTACGTAACCAATGATTTTTCATACATAAGTTTTCTCTCTTGCAAGTTCTCATCAGTAATATTTTACTACGAAATTTTAGTTGAGAACTTATTCTGAATACTGTAGAGTTATACTCACAGTTTTTAAAAAAACTTGCAACCTTAGGTGCATCCAACCATAATAAGCTTTAGATAGAATTATCATATTCTATTGCTCAAAAGTATATCTTTCACAATCAAATATTTTGTTTTCAACCTTTCAATAGGGATGATGACAAAAGAATATCACATATTATAAAATAAATATAAATTAATAACCCAGTCCCTTTATTATTCATATGAAATCTAATATTTTCTTCATTCATAATCTCAATATGAGATCCATTACAAATAACTTTTAAAAGTAATGTATTAACCATTACAAATTTTGTGCTTTTTAGATAATGAGATATTAGCTCTGTTGGAGCATTCAACTAATTTTGTACTATCAAATATTAGAATAATATTTATTTGTTTCAATACCAAATAAGATAAATATTTTCTATTTGTAATGATAGAATTCATTACTACATTTTCATATCATTCCTCAAAGAATATTAACAGAAACAAAATATTTGGGCATATGTCACATATATGGCCAATAATCTTTCATATCACATTGATAACAAGTTCCTTTACCCTTTGAAAAGTTATCTTGAGAACTCTCATTGTTCTCTTATTTATTACTATGTTCCCACTTTTAATGGTCCATGAGTATATATTTTATTTTCTTTATAATAGATTTACTAAGACGAACTTATAAACGTCCCAATAAATTATTTATTTCATAATCACCATCACAAACATGCGTGGATTTTAAATCAGAATCTATCTATTCATGTTGTCATGATTAGTCTCCAATTATAATAAATATGATATAATAAATAAAATATAGTAAAATATACTTGAAGATCTTTAACATCATTGTCATCACCTTGACAAATCTATTCTTTACCCATGCTTGTACAATTATAAATCAAAGATCGGGAATAAGAACCAAAATCCATTCTGAGATTGAATCTTTCAACATTCTGAAGATGAAGTTGTAAGGGAGAAAGTTTAAGGTGAAAAAAAATTTGACTTGTAGAATGACTTCGAAAGATTTTGAAAAAATAAAGAATCATCGTGCTGATAACGTGTTATAAAATAAAGAGAGACGGAGAGAATAAAGAACAAAGAAAATATGAAAGCAATAAAGAATGTACTTTATTGATCAAAGGAAGATTTACAATGCTTCATCAGAGTCTCTATTTATAGGCATAAGAAGTATAAAAGAAGTAAATATCTAATTCTAATAACTATTAGAATTTAAAGTACATCAAAACTTTATCTTGATCATAATAGACATCCACTTAATAAAATATTCATAATTGTTAAATATATTTTATTTTTAAAAACAACAACTAATCTTTTGATATATAATATTTATATGTCGAATATTTATTTTATCCACCTATATTGTGGGTATGGTAATTTCTAATATTATAAAATCAAATAATATTTCAAATGTCATTATCATTTTATATGTGAAATATTTAAATTAATTATTTCAAATATAATAATATTTATCTGTGAAATATTTCAAATAATTATTTTAAATACTCATACAAAAATATATAATACTAAAATTTACTGCACTTATGGTATGAATTGAAAAATAAATATTACAAATATATAAATTATATTTACTAAAAATAATGATATTTCTAATAATCATTTGATTTTATAAATAAAAAGTTATTAATTAAAAGATGAATTAAAAATAAAAAACTTGAAAACAATATATTTATTAATTAAAAATAAAAAGAACAAGCTTGAAACAACATGAAATAAAAAAAAATACAAATGTGCTTAAAAAAGGAATTGAACCTGTGACTCAAGAATAAAATCATTATTATTTAATCATATAACTAAAGGAGTGGCGTATTAGGCTATTATACATATAGAGCTAGTTAAGTGGCGTGTTCAAAGTTGATATGTACTTAGAATCTTTCAATTGGGTATAAATGTAATAAGTTAGGGTATCAACTCGAAAACTTTTTAACCTCATTGTCATGTATTGAAATTGTATTTACTTATGCATTTAGTTTGTCATGTATTGTAATTGATTGTAATTTGTATAAGTAGATTTGTTTTTGTCTGTATTAGTGATGTAATACCTAAGATCCAAATTCGATTAATCGGATTAGGTTGAGAGCGTTACAAGTTTAGTATCAAAGCTAGGTTTATTCAGTTCTTGGACTATGAAGATGAAGAAGCCATGTATGCATAATACGTTGAACCTGGTAGAGTTCCTCAGGTATGTTGAAAATTTTCTTACCATGAGATGGATGTATTGTAATGACCCAAAATTCACAGGTATCGGAAAAGTGCAATATCGGGCTTTCGTCTTAGTAAACCAAATTAGTAAATAATTATTAGGAGTAATTATGAGTCTAGTAGTGAGCTTAATTAAGTTTTAATTAGGTGAATTTAGCTTCACTAATAGTAATTAGAAAAAAGGACTAAATTGAATAAAGCTTAAAAGTTGAATTATAGATTACAAGAAAATAAAAGGGACTAAATAGAAAATTAAGCCTATTTCAATGAAAGAGGCGGCAATGTGCATAAAAATCTTAGATTTTATGTTGGTTAAATATTAAATTATATTATATTAATTATATTATATTATATTATTATAAATAAACTAAATAATTGATAGATGTATCGTGTTAATAAATTACATGTGTAATAAATATATGTGGACAATTGTAAAATACTAATGTATTTTCTTGTAATTTAAGTAAATAGATATTTATTATTTATTAGTATTATAATAAATATTATTGATATATTATGAAATAAATTGGACATAGACAAGTGTATGGTGATTAAATGATACATATGTAGTGCATATATTTATACAATTGTAATATATTTATTTAATTACTTTTTATTTAAGTAAATAGATTTTTATACTAAAATATTAAATTATAAAATAAATTAAGATTTTAACAAATGTAGGGTGATGATTTAGTACAAGTATATTACTAAAATACATAAATTTTAATATTTATATCTAATTAGTAATTAGATATTTATTATTGATTATTATTAAGTTAAAAGATATTTATTAATTAAATAATTATATTATAATATTTTTGTATTATTAACAAATTAAATGGTGACAATTGTAATCCAAATATTTGTATTTAAATAGATATTTATTATAATTATTATTATAATGTATTATTATTATTATTAACTAATACATATATATATATAAATATATATAAAAGATATAAAGAAAAAAAAGAAAGAAAGAAAGAATAGAGACTTTCGAAAGTAGAAAGAAAAGGAAAAGAAAGAAAATGGGAAATAAGGTTTTTAAATCTTGGAGTTTAATTTGGTAAGTCAATTAAACTATTTTTACTTAATTTTGATGTTTTAGAAACTTTAGA
Source organism: Gossypium arboreum (assembly GCF_025698485.1). Taxonomy (NCBI): domain Eukaryota; kingdom Viridiplantae; phylum Streptophyta; class Magnoliopsida; order Malvales; family Malvaceae; genus Gossypium; species Gossypium arboreum. Next base: position 4,055,236 of record NC_069071.1, read on the forward strand.
ACAAAGTTTTGTTGAAATTAAGTTGAGGTTTTGGAAGTTCTTAGGTTTTTGAATATAGCTCATGTTGAACAAAATAGTGAATTAGGGATTTAATTGAATGAATTTCAAGTTAGAATTGATAAAAGGGATTAAATTGTAAAAGAAGCTATAAGTTTTGTGATAAAAGGATTAAATTGAAAGAAATTTTAAATTAAGGTTTTATTATGAATATTGAATAGTTGAGTTTCATATGGCAAGAAATTAAGCAGAAAAGAAGTATGAATTAAGTTAGAAAAGTAAGTAAACTTAGTTAGGATTAAATTGAGAATAAGTAGGAATTGAATAAAATTCAATTATTTATTATAATTTAATACTGTAATTAATAGTGAAAATTATTATTATTTTGCAGCTAGCAAAGAACCTGAGGCATCGGTACCGAAAGGAAAGGAAAAAGTTGTCGAGGAGTAATTGAACAAATCCGAGTTTGTATTACTATAATTCAAATTATTTATTTATTCATTAAATGTTAAATTAAATTATGTATTTGGTATGTAAATTATGAGGTAAGTGTTGTTAGGGAATTGAACGATAATTGAAATGGTTGTTAAATAAATTTTAGTATTGGATTATGATTGAATTGTTCAATTGAAAGAGAATTTGGGATTTAAAGTGAATGAGAAATATGTGTTAGTATTGAATTGTATTTTGATTGGTGAATGGAAAGTGTATTTGATTTTGAAAGTGGATTTTTGAAATGAAAGTGAAATTGTGATTTAAGTGGAATTGATGTGAATATTGATTGAAACAAAGAAAGTGAATTAAATACCCTATTAACTAGTCGGGTTGAGTCGGATATAGTTGACATGCCATAGGATTGGAAGTGTTTAGGGATACTTCGACCTCGAGTCGATGAGACACTGGGTGTCACTATTGTACTTCGGATAGATTCGATGAGGTACTGGGTACCACTTTACTTCGGCTAGGCCGATGAGACACTGGGTGTCAACTTTGCTTCGATCTATCCGATGAGGTATTGGGTGCCATTCTGGTGTGTTTGGTTGGATCCGTATATCCGCCAAAGTCCGGGGCTGTTAATAAGGTGAAAAACTGAAATCAGAAATTTAAATTGTGAATTGAAATTGAGATTGGAAATGGAAGGCATGAACTAAAATTTGATGTACTGAAGAAAATTGAAGTCTATGATAATTGTTGCAACTGATAAATAGTTGAAATTGTGTTACCATTAATAAAAAATGAAGTTTAAGAATGAGTTAATATTTGAGAAAATTCAATTGTTATATGTTTAATATTTATATCTCATTATTGTTATTATAGTTTGAATTATAGTAATACCACTGAGTATGTCTATACTCAGCGTACGGTTGTTTTTGTAACACCCCTTAACCCTAACTCGTTACCGAAGCAGGGTTACGAGGTATTACTGAAATTAAACACTAATAACGAACAACACCGAGTCATAAATCTATATTTCAATTTAAAATTTCTCAAATTCCACCTTTAAGACCCTAATATGGACCTACGAGGCCCAAAATATACTTAGGAAGTGTTTTGAGATTAAACCGGGAACTTTGGAAACTTTTCCTTGATAATAGGGACACACGCCCGTGTGGCCTGAGACATGGCCATGGGGCCAGCCCGTGGGCAGATCTGACTTTCTCACACGGTCGTGGGACTAACTTGTGGGTAATTCTGACTTTACCACACGGCCTGGGCACATGCCCATGTGACTTGGGTGTGTGAAAACATGATTTTTCACCATTTTAAAGCTATTTTCACATATCAAACACACCTAATTCATGCCCAATACATTGACTTATAACTCTTGATCAAATAACATTCATCTATTCATTTCAAATACTTCTTAAAAGTTACAAAATTACTTACACCCAAAACATAAATATATTAAAGTGACTAACAAAATCTAATACATGCCACACTTCTCAGACCATAATTCAAATTATAGAAAATATAAAATATTATAAACATGCATAGATAATTCAAATTATAGCAAATATAAAATATTATAAACATGCATAGATAATTAACAAATCATACATATAATTCAGACCAAATTATCATTTTCATTATTTGATTCAATATTTCATCAATAAGATTACCAACTATTCATGAACCTTTGGTTCATCTCTCAATCACATATAAATATCCAATTCACATTCAAATATGAATAATTCATGAACCTTGGTTTTAAGCCTTCAATCTCATAGCACAAATTACATTTTTTTTAATTAATCTTACAATATCACTTTCTCATTTCATTTAATAATTCAATTTATCAATTTCACTTGATTTTTCTCTTTACATATATTTCCCCTATTAACATAACTCAGACTTTGGAGGATACGCAGATCCAACCAAACACACCAGAGTGGCGGCCAACGCCTCATCGGATAGTTCGAAGCAAATAAGTGACAACCAACGTCTTATAGGCTAAGCCGAAGCAAAGTGGCGACCAACGCCTTATCGAATCTGTGAAAAATAAAATAGAATAAAATAAATAAAAATAAAGAACACATAAATTTTACGTGGAAACCCTTTCGGGAAAAAAACCACGGGCAGAGGAGAAGAAAATTCACTATGTCGAAAAATTTTTTTTTACTCTAATACAAGAGGAATAGACTATGTCTATTTATAGGCTTGCAAAGCCATATTCTAGTAGGATTGAAACACCTTATCCTAATCAATATAAAATAGATGGAGTTTAATAAGGTTTAAAAACCTTATTCTAAAATAAAATAAAAGAAATCTAGTTCTATATGGATTTTACTTTTATTTTATTTTCCATCGTATTTTATTTAAATAAGAATTTGGGTCACTTAATTCTAACAATCTCCACCTTGACACAAATTCTCAATGAACAAGTTCTTCATCGCGAACTTTCAATAAACAAGTTCTTCACCTCTTCCAAAAACCCCTTAAGGGTTTAACTTCAACAATGAACACCAACCAAGTCTAAGCAATGCTCAAACTTGGTTATAGGAAGTGACTTAGTCATCATATCTGCAGGATTTTCATGAGTGCTAATTTTGCTCACAACAATATCACCACGAGCAATAATATCACGAACAAAATGATACCGAATATCAATGTGTTTTGTTCTCTCATGAAACATTTGATCTTTTGTAAGAAAGATGGCACTGATCGTCACCCTTTGCAACAAGCCTTGCTTTATATCCGAGTTCTTCAACTCCTGAGTCCCTTCTTTCTTTTTAAACACCCATTTACAACGAACAGCCTTTTTACCTTTAGGAAGTTTTACAAGATCCCATGTTCTGCTTTTTGTGGAGTGATTCCATCTCCTCTTGCATAGCAAACATCCACTTTTTCGAGTCTTCACACTAATCGCCTCGAATAATAAAATGGCTCTTGATTCGCATCTATATCTTCAGCCACATTTAAAGCATAAGCAACTAGATCAACCTCGGCATACTTCTTTAGAGGTTTAATTTCTCTTCTTGTCCTGTTTTTGGCGATAGAGTATTGCGGTGAAGAAGCAACTCTATTCTCAATTTTGTCTTGGCTTGAGGAGTTGATTCAGATTAACTGATGCTCCACCGCTTTTGGTTTTCTTTATTGGAAGAGTCTTTAAGAGATAAGTTAGGTAGTATAGCGGTTTCATCAAAAACAACATCTCTGCTAATCACAACTTTTCTATTTTCAGGACACCATAACTTATAGCCTTTTACACCACTTTATAACCAAGAAAACGCATTTAATGGATCTCGGTTCCAATTTTCCATTATCAACATGAGCATACGCAGGACACCCAAAAATCTTTAAATCGAATAATTAGCGGGATTACTGCACCATACCTCTTGTGGAGTCTTTTCTCAATGGCAACGGATGGAGATCGGTTGATCAAAAACATGCGATGAGAGGTCGTCGCCCAAAATGACTTGTAAGTTGGCATTTGACAACATACATCGAACCTTCTCCATGATCGCTCTGTTCATTCGCTCGCAACGCCGCTTTTGTTGTGGAGTATGACGAATCGTCAAGTGTCTCATGATCCCTTCGACTTGCACAATCTATTAAACTCATCGTAGCGTAACTCTAAGCCATTGTCTGCATGCGGAGGTATTTTATCTGCTTTTCCGTCTGCTTTTCAATCATAATTTTCCAAGACTTAAATGTGGAAAACACATCGCTTTTCGCTTGGGAAGAACGCCCAAATTTTTCGGAAAATCATCAATAAAGGTTAGCATATAATTAGCTCCACCTCTCGAAGGCACTCGGACGGCCCCACAGATCGTAATGGATATACTCCAACGCTTCCTTCGTGTTATGGATTCCTCTAGTGAATCGAACTCTCTTTGCTTCCCAAAACACAAGTGCTCACAGAAATTCAGTTTGCAAATTCCTTGCCCATTAAGAAGTCCTCTTTGCTTAATTACGCCATGCCATTCTCACTCATATGCCCTAGGCGATATGCCAAAGTTTAGTAATATCATCATCCGACAAGGAAGAGGAAGCGACAATTGCATCACCAAGAATAAAGAGAACCTCAGAAACATATAACTTGGCAATCTTTCTTTGCCCTTTCATCACAACAAGGGACCCTTTGAAATCTTTAAAACCCCACTTTCAGTGTGTATCTGCCCTTTTGAATCAAGAGTACTCAACGAAATTAAATTTCTTTTCAATTCGGAACATGCCGCACGTCACTAAGTGTTCGACAACTCCATCAAACATCTTAACTTTAATTGTTCCAACACCGCGATTTTACATGAAGCATTATTTCCCATCAAAACAACACCTTCAGATCATCGTTTCATAAGTTGTAAACCAATCCCGATTGGGACTCATGTGGAAGGTGCACTGAATCAAGTATCCACTCCTCGCCACTTTAGAATCATTGATGAAGCAACTAGAAGTTCACCATCGCTGTAGTCTTCTACAACATCGCCTTCACCGAATTTTTCGGTTGTTTTCCTTTGATTCGCAGCCTCCCTTTTAATCTTATTTTGTAGCTTATAGCACTCAGATTTAATGTGCCCTTTCTTCTTGCGAAGTTGCAAGTTTTACCTCTGCTTGAAGATTTCGATCTACCCTTAGATTTACCACGAGGATTCCGTTCTGTGTTCTACCACGATCATCATCAACATTCCGGTCTTGTCTCCCACGAACAATGAGACCCTCTCCCGAGAGTTGGGTTTAACCACAAGATGCTTCATCTTATCATACGAGGTTAAAGAATCATAAACCTCATCAACCGTGAGAGACTCGCGGCTATATAAAATCGTGTCTCTAAAGGTTGAATAAGACGGGCAACGAACAAAGTAGAATCAACCCTAGATCTTCCTTATCATATCGAACCTCCATGGCCTCCACGTTTGAGAGAATTTCTTTAAACACTTTGTTAAGTGTTCGTGTACGACGCACCTTCCTCCAAACGATGAGCATAAAGACGCCGCTTCATATGCAACTTGCTTGTTAGAGTTTTCGACATACATATTTGTTCTAGCCTCTTCCATAATGCGTGGCAGTTTTCTCTTTCATCACATCCCGCAAAATTTCGTTGGACAAATGCGATGTAATTGTGTTAATGCCTTTCGATCCTTACGCTTCTTCTCTTCATCTGTTAATGTCGAAGGCATCTTATCTATCCTAGCAGGGCATCCTCTAGATCCATCTGCAAGAAGCGCTTGCATCTTAATTTGCCACAACGCAAATCGGTGTTGCGATCCAACAATGAATTTCATACTTCAAAGACGCCATTACCGTGATCGAGATGAATAACCCTAAGCTCGATACCAATTTGTGAAAAATAAAATAGAATAAAATAAATAAAAATAAAGAACACATAAATTTTACGTGGAAACCCTTTCGGAAAAAACCACCAAGAGGAGAAGAAAATTCACTATGTCGAAAAATTTTTTTACTCTAATACAAGAGGAATAGACTATGTCTATTTATAGGCTTGCAAAGCCATATTCTAGTAGGATTGAAACACCTTATCTTAATCAATATAAAATAGATGGAGTTTAATAAGGTTTAAAAACCTTATTCTAAAATAAAATAAAAGAAATCTAGTTCTATATGGATTTTACTTTTATTTTATTTTCCATCGTATTTTATTTAAATAAGAATTTGGGTCACTTAATTCTAACAGAATCTATCCGAAGTAAATATGACACACCAAGTGTCTCATCGACTCGAGGTCGAAGAATCCCTGAATTCTTCCTATCCTATGGCATGCCAACTATATCCACCCTAGCCCGACTAGCTAATAGGGTATCAGAATCATTCGAATTCAAATCAGTCACAATAACAATTCAATCACAATTTCAAATTCACCACAAATCATTATACAATTCAATTTCACACATGAATACATTCATCAATCAAATCCAATTCTCATTTAATTCAAATATCACTACTTACCTCAATTTTATTTTTCATGCTCATATATTGAAATTAAACATTTAATAATAACTAACTTGAATTAAGGTAATACAAACCGATATTTTCTTGAGCTACTCATCGATCACTTTTTCCTTTCCCTTCGCATTCAACGTCTCGGTTTCCTTATTTGCTACGAAAATTAGCATAATTATAATTAATTAATAACACACATATTTTATAAAAAAATAATAACTTTCCATGCAACTTTAACCTAAATCCCAAATTTGTCCTAACTATTGTCATCTTCTTCCCTTTTTATAATTCATATTATTTCCTTATTCAATTTCCATCAAAACTTTAATATAACCATCAAACTTTTATCATTTTTCCATAATTTTAAATTTTATCAATTTAATCCCTATAACACAAAACTTATAACCTTGTTTACAATTTAATCCTTTAATCAATTTAAATCAAAATTTCTATCAATTAAACTCCTAATTTCATCATTAGTTCAACATAAACCCTACTTAAAAGTCTATCATCTTTCAATATTTTCACACAAATTCAAAAATATTTAACTCTAGAACTTCAAAATATCAAAATCACTAAGAAATAGACTTAATTGACTTACCAATTTAACTTCCAAGCTTTCAAACCCTAATTTCTCCTTTTTCTTTTCTTTTCTTCTTTCTTTCTTTCTATTTCGTTTCTTCTCGTAATTATTTCTCTCTTTTTTCTTTTGTTTCTTTATACAATATTCATACACATGTACACATATAATATTTCATCACCATACATTTACTTCATAACTAATTATACAATATTCTAATTAATACAAATAAAAATACTACAAGTGTATTCATACACACATATACACATGTAATATTTCATCACCATACATTTTCCATTATCTCTATTACTTGATAAAATATAATAATAATAATAAGTAAATATCTTTTACTTAATTTATAAGTAAATTTATATATTATATACATTTGTACTAATAATTTAAATACACATGTATTTATTTTCTAACTTACACATGTCACTAATTTAGTTTAATTACTAATTTAATCATTTATCCTTTCTCTATTCTATGATTAAGCTTTTATGCTCTATTCAATTTAGTCCTTTCTACTAATTACTTTTAATTAAAAATAAATTCACCTAATCAAAATCTAATTCAACTTGCAACTACCTTCGTAAGTATTTTATTTTATAAATATTTACGAACCCATTTTCTTAAGACGGAAGCCCTAAACTCACTTTTCCGGTGCCCGTGAAATGTGGGTTGTTACATTTCTCCCCCCTTAATAAATTTTGTCCTCGAAATTTACCTGAGAATAGATGAGGGTATTGAACTCTCATAGTTTCTTCCGATTCCCAAGTCGCTTCTTCCACCTTATGACTTTTCCATAGCACTTTCACTAGAGGAACCCTTTTATTTCTTAATTCTTTTATCTCCCGTGCTAGAATCTCAACTGGTTCTTCTTCATAAGATAAATCCGGTTGAATTTCAATATCTTCAATAGAAATGACATGAGAAGGGTCTGATTTATATCTGCGTAGCATTGAAACATGGAAAACATCGTGTATCTTTTGTAATTCCGGAGGTAAAGCTAATTGATAAGCAACTGGTCAAATTCTTTCTACAATTTCATATGGCCCAATGTAACGAGGGCTTAATTTACCTTTCTGACCAAATCTCAACACTTTCTTCCATGGAGAAATTTTAAAAAATACTTTATCCCCAACTGAATACTCAATATCTCGTCGTTTTAAATCAATGTAGGACTTTTATCTATCAAATGCAACTTTTAATCTTTCTTGTATTTTCTTGACTGTCTCTTCTGTTTCTTGAATCAATTCCGATCCAATCACTTTTCTTTCATTTAGTTCGGCCCAACACACAGATGATCTACATCTTCGTCCATACAATGCTTTATACGGAGCCATCTGAATACTTGATTGGAAACTATTATTATACACAAATTCAGCTAAAGGTAAATAACATTCCGAACCTCATTCAAAATCAATGATTGAAGCCCGAAACATATCTTCTAATATTTGAATTACCCGTTCGGATTGTCCATCAGTCTGCTGATGAAATGCTGTGCTGAAATTAAGTCGTGTGCCTAGTGACTCATGTAACTGTCTTCAAAATCTTGATGTAAATCGAGGATCTCGATCTGAGATTATAGATATTGGAATACCATGCAATCTAACAATTTCTCGAATATACACTTCTGTAAGCTTCTGTAATGACCAATCTGTTCTGACTACTATAAAATGCGCTGACTTAGTAAGTCGATCAACTATTACCCAAATAGCATTCTTTTTGCTCGCCGACAGTAGCAATCCCGTAACAAAATCCATTGTGATACGATCCTATTTCCACTCAGGAATACTTATTGGCTGAAGCAATCCAGTAGGAACCTGATATTCCGCCTTTACTCTCTGACATGTAAGACATTTACCAACATATTCAACTATATCTCTTTTTATTCTGGGCCACCAATACAAATCTCGTAGATCACGATACATCTTTGTACCTCCCGGGTGTAAAGTAAATGAACCATCGTGTGCCTCTTGGAGTATTAACTCTTTCAATTCAGATTTAGCAGGAACACAAACTCGATCTCAGTACCTTAAGCATCCATGTGCATCAATGCTAAAATTTTCTACTGTACTAGTCTGTATCATTTCTCTTTTCTTCAACAATTTGTCATCTTTCAATTGAGCTGATTTAAATTGGTCGAACATCCCTGGTTTAACTTTCAATTCAGCTATCAAACTCCTATCATCACAGATACTGAGTCGTGCAAACATTGCTCTCAAATCAATTGCAGCTTTTCTACTCAAAGCATCAGCCACTACATTAGCTTTTCCTAGATGATAGTCTATAACACAGTCATAATCTTTTAAAAGTTCGATCCACCGTCTCTATCGTAAATTCAATTCTTTTTGGGAGAGGAGATATTTCAAACTTTTATGATCCGTATAAATATAGCATTTCTCACCGTATAAGTAGTGTCTAAAAATCTTCAAGGCGAAAACACTGCTGCTAGCTCCAAATCATGAGTTGGATAGTTACGCTCATGTGGTTTCAACTAACGAGATGCATAAGCTATTACTTTCCCCTCTTGCATTAGTATGCAGCCCAAACCACTTAATGAAGTATCACTATATATAATAAAATCCTTTCTCGATTCTGGTAACGTCAAAATTGGTGTCTCTGTCAACATTTGCTTCAACTTTTCAAAACTTTCTTGACACTGATCATCCCACACAAATGGTACATTCTTTTATAGCAGTTTGGTCATCGGCAAAGCTATCTTCGAAAATCCATTTACAAATCTTCTATAATACCTAGCTAAACTAAGAAAACTACGTACTTCTGATACGTTTCTTGATGGTTTCCACTGTACAATCGCTTCAATCATTTTTGGATCAACTCAGATTCCATCTGCAGATACTACATGACCCAGGAATACAACCTTTGACAACCAAAATTCACATTTACTGAGCTTTCCGTACAATTGTTTTTCCCGTAGTATCTGTAGTACAATCCTGAGATGTTGATCATGCTCTAAATCTGACTTCGAATAAACTAGTATATCATCAATAAAAACTACTACAAACTGGTCTAAATATGGTTGAAAGATACGATTCATGAGATCCATAAAATAGCTGGAGCATTTGTCAACCCGAATGGCATTACTAAGAATCATAGTGACCATACCTTGTACAAAGGTTGTCTTTGGAACGTCACTTTCTTTTACTTTCAACTGGTAGTAGCTTGACCTTAAGTCAATCTTCGAAAATACAGAAACACCTCTCAACTGATCAAACAAATCATTAATGCGATGAAGTGGATATTTGTTCTTGATTGTTACTTTATTCAACTGTTTATAGTCAATTCAGAGTCGCATCGAGCCATCTTTCTTCTTAACAAATAATACCGGAGCTCCCCACGGTGATATGCTCGGCCGAATAAAACCACGGTCTAATAAGTCTTTCAACTGTATCTTCAGCTATTTTAACTATGTAGGTGACATCCGATATGGAGGTATAGAGATTGGAGCTGTGCCCGGATAAACCTTAATAGCGAACTCAACCTCCTTATCTGGTGGTAAACCCGGTAATTCTTCAAGAATTATATTAGGAAACTGACAAACTGTTTGAATTTTACCGCACTGGCTTCCGAATGAATTTGAATTAATAACATATGCCAAATATGCTGAACAACCCTGCTGAAGTAATTTCTAGCCTTTATTGCTAAAACAATTCGTGCCGACCCACAAGTACGAATACCATTTACTTCAACCCGACCTTCACTCGCTGTCTAAATGCTGAATCTCTTTTTATAACAGTCTAAAATCACTCCATGTTCAGATAACCAGTCCATTCCCAATATTATATCAAAATCCCCAAATGGCATAATTAACAAGTCAACCGGAAAAGTTTTATTCTGTAGAATCAACGAGCATCTTGGACAGACCTGGTTCACTAACACTATTTTCCCCAACGGACTCGACACCTCAATAGACACTCTAGATATTTCGGATTTTAATTTTCCCGACTCAACTAATTTTGAATTAATATAAAAATGCGAAGATCCAGGATCAATTAAAGCATGAACAGGCTCAGAATATAATAGAAATATACCTCTTACGATATCATGAGCATCACCTTCTTCTCGGGTTCTAACCACATATGCTCTAGTCGGCACCCTAGTTTCAGACTGCTAGGTCACTATGTCATTCCCTCTTCTCGTACCTCTTCCTCTCGATACTGATCCACCGCTGCCTGATCCTCTACCTCTAGCAGTAGATGTAATACCATCACGCCCGTGACCATCGCCAGAGTCGAGCTTGAGGTGTTACTAAACTTAATTTATCATTTAAAGAATTTTAAATCAATTATTCCAACTTTCGCGATAAACTGTCAATCTGCGACACTGTAGCTTAAAAATTCATATATCGAGTTCTGAAACTCGAAATTAAGATCCATAAATTTTTCATGAAACTAGACTCATATATCTATCTATTAATTTTTTTTATAGAATTTTTAGTTGGGCCAATTAGTACAGTTTATTAGTTAAAGTTTACCCTATTTCAGCATTCGACTGCTTTGACCTCTGTTCACTACGAACCATTTTTATCCTTTCAAAGAACTCAAAACACTATGCCATTTGTTTTTATTAAAACTAGACTCAATAAGGAATCTGTACATATAAAGCATGACTTCTAATTATTTTTGTACAATTTTTAGTGAATTTCTAAAGTCAGAATAGGAGATTCAAAAATCGTTTTGGCCCTGTTTCACAAAAAATTAAATATCTTATAAAATATGACTCATTTACCTATTTCGTTTCCTTCATATGAAAATGGACTCATCAAGCTTCGATTCCATAATTTATTCATCATTTAATTCTATTTCTAATATTTTTAGTGATTTTTCAAATTCACATCATTGCTACGGCAATATTCTGTTTTATAACAAATTTTACTTTACTATAAATTTTCATGGACTAAATAGCATTTTAAATATACATGACATCAAATATGGTTTAGATTGGTCATTCCAATGGCTAATCATTTACAAACCCTTTTCTTACCAAACCATAACCATATCATAAGATCATTTACACAAAGTGGGTATAGTGCTATACATGCCACACTCAAAATATACAAGCCATTTTACCAATTTAGGGCTTCGGATAGTGTGAACGAGCCTTCGACCTATCCCGATTCTCAAGCCGGCTTATCAAAACTATAATGAATGAAAAGGAAGGAGTAAGCATAAATGCTTAGTAAGTTCACATGCAAATAACAAGTAACATGATCATGCAATCCAACATAAACATCATTAAGACACTCATGTCATAAGAATACTTACCACAATTTTGTCTTACCAAATTCTCAACCAATGATTAAACTCATACCTGTTCATTTTCACTTCTTCAACACGTTCCTCATCGAATCACTTTCGTTTTAAGTACTCTCTCTATTCTCTTATGATTCTCCCGTTCAACACATTGGAATATAATTTTGGATACGCGGATAGTGTGCACGTAAGTGCTATACTCATAGCTAAACAAGCTCAATAGCTTCTGAAATCTATGTAGTCAAGCTACCATGTAACCCGCCCATAAACGAACTCGGACTCAACTTAACGAGCTCGGCCGTTTGCATCTATAAGTGAACTCGGACTCAACTCAACGAGTTCAGAACTCAACCATCCTAGTGACATGTCACTTGTACCCTAATCTATTCCCAAGGTTCAAATGGGATTCTTCTCAATTACACATTTTGATCGCCTTCTTCGAAATATAGAAACCGATATTTGCTAGCATCTCATACTTATCAAGTTGTTCATATAATTTGCATATTATCAAACAATAATTCACAAAGCATAATATTTCATGGTAATAAATATCATATCATATAAATAACATTAAATGACTTAAAATAAAAATTATGTTACTTTATTTACACATGAACTTACCTCGATACAAAATTTTAGCAATCGAGCCTATTCCTCGTAAACTTTGTTTTTCCCTCGATCACTACTTGAATCTTGTTTCTCTTGATCTATAATACCAAATTAATTTATTTAATACAAACATTCATCAAAACAGCCCCTAGAACGAACTTTGGCAAAAATACCATTTTGCCCCTAAACTTTTACATATTTACACTTTTTCCCCAAGGCTCGTAAATTAAACCTCATCCTATTTTCTTATGTTTTATGACATGCTGATCATTTTTCCCTTCTATAGCAACATCAAATTCACACTCTAACATGTACTTATGAATATTAGGTATTTTTATCGATTAAGCCCTTTTTTTCTCGTTTTCACTTAAAACTGAGCAGCACAAGTTGTCTAACATAATTTAAAACCTCACATTCTATCATAAAACACCAAAATACACAAATTTAACCTATGGGTATTTTTCCAAATATGAACCCTAGGTTGAATTATTTCTAGCATAAGCTAAATTGAGCTACCGGAATTCCAAAAACATAAAAATCATTAAAAACGGGGCTTGAAATCACTTACTATGAAGCTTGGAAGTTGAAGAAACCCTAGCTATGGAGAGAGGTAAGGTTCAGCCAAGATAAGAAGAAGATGAACACATTTTAGCCTTAATTTCCCTTTTAATTAATTTTAATTACCAAATGACCAAAATACCCTTAATACCTTTCTTTGAAAATTTTCATGTACAAGCCCATTTTTGTCCAAAATTTTATAAATTGGTCAAATTTCTATTTAAGACCTCCTCATTAATATTCTAAAGCAATTTCATACTAAAAACTTCTCGAATGCGAGTTTTGCAAATTATTCGATTTAGTCCCTAATTTCAACTTAAGCACTTTATGCATAGAATTTTGTCACGAAATTTTCACACAATCATGCAATCATATCATAAACCTCAAAATAATTATAAAATAACTATTTCTATCTCGGATTTGTGGTCACGAAACTACTATTTCGATTAGGCCCTAATTCGGGATATTACAGTAGCGACCGATCTCCATGATGTCACAAGTGTAGTACTATCATTCTTCAGGCAATCTTTAATATAATGGTCTGTAAATCCACATTTAAAACACCCTCTGGTCAATCTCTAGCATTCACCTCTGTGCTTTTTCCCACAATGTTCACAATCTGGCATATTAAAATCTCGGGACGGACCTCTTACACTATTGATGGATACTGTAGTTTGTTTCCCCTGACTCTTTTCTCTTTTATCTGATCTAAAACTGGATCTCCACCCATTTTGGGAATCCCTGGATCTTTTAGGTAAAGGGTTCGAACTTGCAGTTCCTATACGTTTCCCAACCAATTTAGAAGTTTCGGACTTTTTGTCAAATCCTAGGACTTGCTCTACCATCTTGGCCCGCTCAATCAAATCAACAAATTCAATAATACGTTGAGATACCAACTGTAATTTGATCTCATCTCGCAGACCCCGTAAAAATCTCTTACAACTGTCAACTTCAATTGGAATAAACTCTGAGGTGTATCTACTAAGTCTCAAGAATTCCCTCTCATAATCTATTACTGACATGTAACCCTGTTTCAATGTCAAAAACTCTTACTTCTTGTCTTCGATATACATTTCTCTGATATATTTCTTTTGAAATTCTTTCTTAAATAAATCCCAAGTTATCTGATTCTCTGGTAAATGTCGAACCACTGATTCCCACCGTACATAAGCCTCCCCTTGCAATAATGATACAACACATAACAGACTTTCCCGAAGGGTACATTCTAGTTGTTGCAATACTCTCTTGGTCGACTCCATCCAAATTTTAGCCATGGATGGATCAACTCCTTTCAGACTCGAGAATTCTGTGGCACCGTATTTTCTTAGTTCCTTAATCGGGGCTCGACTAGGAACAGATACAGTCATAGTAGCAGGTATAGACTCTATTGCTCGTTGAAGAGCATCAACTAATATTTTTACTAATTCAGATTCACTTCTACCTTTTTCATCTCTTTCTACATTAGGGGGGTTGGTTTCTAACTGGATTTACACTTGGAGTAGCTGACTCTGTTTCATCTAAATCATACGACTCTTCTTCCCCAGTGAACATTTCTTTATTTATATCATCAATGTGCTCATCAGATATCTTTAATCTATAAAACAAAAACAATTAGAAAGGTCAGCATCTAAAAATCCCAACTCAGTTTTGACTTAACTGTGGCATGTACTTCTAGACTCACTTACAAGCTCGATTTAGTCCGAGAATCGGCTAAACTTGATAGCTCTGATACCAATAAAATGTAACACCCCTTAACCCTAACCCGTTGTTGGAACAAGGTTACGAGTCATTACTGAAATTAAACACTAATAACGAACAACACCGAGACATAAATCTATATTTCAATTTAAAGTTTCTTATATTCCACCTTTAATACCCTAATATGGACCTACGAGGCCAAAAGTATACTTAGGAAGTGTTTTAGGATTAAACCGGAGACTTTGAAAACTTTTCCTTAACAATAGGGGCACACGCCCATGTGGCCTGAGACATGCCCGTATGGCCAGCCTGTAGGGCTCCCATGGCCGTGGGGCCAGCCCGTGGGCAGATCTGACTTTCTCACACGGTCGTGGGACTAACTTGTGGGCAATTCTGACTTTACCACACGGCCTGGGCACACGCCCATGTGACTTGGCCTTGTGAAAACATGATTTTTCAACATTTTAAAGCTATTTTCACATATCAAACACACCTAATTCATGCCCAATACATTGACTTATAAATCTTGATCAAATAACATTCATCTATTCATTTCAAATACTTATTAAATGTTACAAAATTACTTACACCCAAAACATAAATATATTAAAGTGACTAACAAAATCTAATACATGTCACACTTCTAAAAGATAGATTCATCACCAAAAATTAAGCTGAGGTCAGGATTGACTCGGATGCTACTCCAAACTTCAACTTTACCTAGCCTGCGCACAGAAACAAACTGTACGCTGAGTATTAGAAATACTCAGTGGTATTACCATAATTCAAATTATAGCAAATATAAAATATTATAAACATGCATAGATAATTAACAAATCATACATATAATTCAGACCAAGTTATCATTTTCATTATTTGATTCAATATTTCATCAATAAGATTACCAACTATTCATGAACCTTTGGTTCATCTCTCAATCACATATAAATATCCAATTCACATTCAAATATGAATAATTCATGAACCTTGGTTTTAAGCCTTCAATCTCATAGTACAAATTGCATTTTTTTTAATTAATCTTACAATATCACTTTCTCATTTCATTCAATAATTCAATTTATCAATTTCACTTGATTTTTCTCTTCACATATATTTCCCCTATTAACATAACTCGGACTTTAGAGGATACGCGGATCCAACCAAACACACCAGAGTGGCGGCTAATGCCTCATTGGATAGTTCGAAGCAAATAAGTGACGACCAACATCTCAAAGGCTAAGCCGAAGCAAAGTGGCGACCAACGCCTCATCGAATCTATCCGAAGTAAATATGACACACCAAGTGTCTCATCGACTCGAGGTCGAAGAATTCCTGAATTCTTCCTATCCTATGGCATGCTAACTATATCCACCCTAGCCCGACTAGCTAATAGGGTATCGGAATCATTCGAATTCAAATCAGCCACAATAACAATTCAATCACAATTTCAAATTCACCACAAATCATTATACAATTCAATTTCACACATGAATACATTCATCAATCAAATCCAATTCTCATTTAATTCAAATATCACTACTTACCTCAATTTCATTTTTCATGCTCATATATTGAAATTAAACATTTAATAATAACTAACTTGAATTAAGGTAATACAAACCGATATTTTCTCAAGCTACTCACCGATCACTTTTTCCTTTCCCTTTGCATTCAACGTCTCAGTTTCCTTATTTGCTAAGAAAATTAGCATAATTATAATTAATTAATAACACACATATTTTATAAAAAAAATAATAACTTTCAATGCAACTTTAACCTAAATCCCAAATTTGTCCTAACTATTTTCATCTTCTTCCTTTTTATAATTCATATTATTTCCTTATTCAATTTCCATCAAAACTTTAATATAACCATCAAATTTTATCATTCTTCTATAATTTTGAATTTCTATCAATTTAATCCCTATAACACAAAACTTATAACCTTGTTTACAATTTAATCCTTTAATTAATTTAAATCAAAATTTCTATCAATTAAACTTCTAATTTCATCATTAGTTCAACATAAACCCTACTTAAAAGTCTATCATCTTCCAATATTTTCACAAAAATTCAAAAGTATTCAATTCTAGAACTTCAAAAACATCAAAATCACTAAGAAAGGGACTTAATTGACTTACCAATTTAACTTCCAAGCTTTCAAACCCTAATTTCTCCTTTTTCTTTTATTTTCTTCTTTCTTTCTTTCTATTTCGTTTCTTCTCTGTAACTATTTCTCTTTTTTTTCTTTTGTTTCTGTATTTACTTAATAACTAATTATACAATATTCTAATTAATACAAATAAAAATACTACAAGTGTATACATACACACATATACACATGTAATATTTCATCACCATACATTTGTCATTATGTCAATTAGTTGATAAAATATAATAATAATAATAAGTAAATATCTTTTACTTAATTTATAAGTAAATTTATATATTATATACATTTGTACTAATAATTTAAATACACATGTATTTATTTCTACCTTACACATGTCACTAATTTAGTTTAATTACTAATTTAATCATTTATCCTTTCTCTATTCTATGATTAAGCTTTTATGCTCTATTCAATTTATTTCTCTCTACTAAATACTTCTAATTAAAAATAAATTCACCTAATCAAAATCTAATTCAACTCGCAACTAACTTCGTAAATATTTTATTTTATAAATATTTACGAACTCATTTTCCTAAGACGGAAGCCCTAAACTCACTTTTTCGGTGCCCATGAAATGTGGGTCGTTATAGTTTTCGTGCGCAGGTTAGTAGAAGTCAAGGTCTCGGTTCAGCGTCCAAAACAATCCCGACTTCAGCACAAATTTGGTGATGTAATCTTTCTGTTGGTGAAAGTGGCATGTACTTAGGTGTAGTATAGGTCATGTATATAGGACAAGTAATTTTGGTTGTAGAGAACGGTATATAATGTTTGAATTTAGATTTAATGAAATGGTATGAAAATTTACATGATATACATGGTATAATTGGTGCTAAATTTAGAATGGTATGAATGAAATTATAAGTTAATTTTTTTAATGGTAATATGATTGTTCCTAGAGTAAATTATCAAATTAATGTTATAGGTATGATTTAAATATGATTAAATATGAATTTGCACTGGTTGAAATATTGGTTTTGGATTGGTCTCGGTTTGAAACTTACAGGGAAGGTTAGATATTTATAAAGAGGTTCTATTGAGTTCACACACAAAAATAAAAAAATAAAATTCAGAGCACCCGAACAAGTCTCGATTTACCCCTATTACGTATTTTTGGGCCTCGAGAGTCCATTAAAGGGACTTTATGATTAAATTATAATAAGTTTGTTAATTAATTATGAATTATTCGTAAGTTGTTCGATTTGTTTAGTAATGCTTCGTAACCTTGTTCCGGTGACGGTTTAGGATTAGAGGGTGTTACATGTATTGGTAATAGTTTAATAAAAAAAAATAATGATGAAATAAAAAATAGAAGAACGGTAAAGAATTGATTCATTAATGTTAATAAAAAGGGATATTACATGATTTGGAGGACAACAAAAAGGAAAGATCAAATGAAAAGAAATTTAGTCCTCTCTCTCAATATGATGCTTAGTAAATTCAGCAGGAACCTTATTAGCTAAGGGGACTTCCTCTGTTTGCTCTATTTCCTCTATAGATTGCTCTAAGTCATTGAGCTTTTCAAGACTCTCTTCACCCTCTATTTCGGGTGAGTTAGGGGTGATGAAACCAGCTATTTCTTTCTATTTTAATTGGAATTCTTTCCACACATTACCTTTGGGATTGTAAACATCGAAATCAAACGAATCAGTAGAAATGTCTTTTAAGAAGTCGAAGTCTACCTGATTTAAAGCCACGGGACCAGCGACCACTTGGGCATGGAGAACCAAGTTAGGCTTTAACCCTGACAATGCCTCGATCAAGTTTTTAGTCGTGTCATATTGGTATTTTCTGAATGTTTTATTATTGGATTGGTGAAAACTATCCAATTTAAGCTCACAGTATAGCTTCTAGGTCTAGAGTTGTTCCATTAATAAGGATTCGCTCTCCTTCAATGACTTAACCTTTCTCTCCAACAGTTTACACTGATCCTCCGTGTCTTTGTTTTTGAGCTTTCAAGCCATGGTACATGAGTCAAGACCTTCAACTTTGCTTTTAAGAACTTGTTCATTATAGTGTAACTCCTCTATCGTCTTAATTTTTGACTTATTTGACTCCTTCAAGCTTGCAACCTTCCCTTTATGGTAATTGTTAAACTTCTAAAGGGTTCCACTTAACAACCTATATTCCATAGATAGAGCCTAGACAGATTTAGCAAATTATGAGATAGGATAGGAATCCAAATTAGAGTCTAGGTAAGATCGGAATACCTTTATCAACTCGGGAGGTATCAAGTTGTATTGACTCTAGAATATGGAGCTCAAAGAAACAGAGGATGGCCTTGAGGCATAAAAGTTATGCCATGGAAAGAATTCCTCACTCTCAACAGAGGAAAAAAATTGTGATTCAAGATTTATGGGGATTACAGGTGGATTTAATGGTAAATTTTCTGTTGAGATATCAGTATGAGAAGGGCCCGTGTTTTGAGCAGGTGAGTTTACAATTTGAGAGGCTCCAATAGGACTAATGGCACAACAGACAATAATGGAATTGAATGATAAGGAACCTTTGGATTTGGATGTCCCTTCTTAATCCTATGCCACTTTGGTTGTGGGGGCTCACTCTTCTTAGCAGCTAAAGTATTTTCACTTACTCTAGGCCTTTTTTAGTACTTCTTTCTAACTGGTTTCTTAAAAAGAATAGCTGAAGCACTTTCCTTAACATGAGATTTTCTAAGATGGCTTTGATATCCATATTCGGTGATGGGATGATTGAAGTGTGGGATTTTGGATTGGCTCTTACACCATCAATGTAAGTGTTAGCTTTGCTTGAAGAAAAAGAACTAGAAGAACGAATACCAGTAATAATAAGCTAATTGCGAGAACAAATCCCATAAAATTCATAAAATTAGAATGGGGGTTCTTCTGCACGCCCGATTAAGACCTGTGTAAAGACAATATTTCCATTAAATGGCCAAGCTTCTAAAGTTGAGGCATATTGTAGTTGTCTAGCCAACTTATGCGAGTAGTGCTTTGCTGACCATTGGGACTTTGAATTCGTAGATAGTATTGGAAAATGTTTCTAACTGTAACTAATTCTACCAAATCAAGAATACGTCTCATGTTTAGATGTTTGAACTGCTTATTGGCAATCTTCGAGTCCACATGTTGACTTTGAGAACAAATAAATTTCTTGGGAAGTGACCAACAAGTAGGAAAACCAAATCCATCCTCAAGCTTGCAAATGACCCTTATACATTTTTTATTTTTCCAATATAGATTGGAGATTTGAATGATTGGGTTAACCTTGACAAGCACTGAAGTTGGCAAAACCAACGCCAGCCCTTTGTTTGGTAATCTTCAATTGATAAAATTTTTAGAAAACTCCTAAGAGGGGTAGTTCATTTCATTAGTAGCAATCGATGAAATAAATTACTAAAGTCCACCAAAGTAACGCTAAAGTTGCCCAGTGCGATACCATACTTAATCAAAATTGAGCAAAAGAAAGGGTGTAAGGGTAAGTGGAATTCAACCTCTAATAGAATAAGAGGAAAGATAAAACCTTGGGTGTTGTCACTTAGACAACACATTGGTTGTATTTCAACGTCGTAAGCAATTTTCGGACGATGGAAGCCTCAGGCTACTAAGAATTGGTCTGCTTCTTCTTGGGTGGTGTTACATTCATAAATAGAAGTAGAATCTAGTGGAAGAGTATTTTCAAATTCATAGGGTCCGATAATAGTATATTTTTTTAGAAGTTAAGTTTTGACTACTTTGGTTACGACTTCTACCGCGAGCATTCATTGTTGACATCTTTAAATGAAAATAAGAAGTATGAAAAGAAAGATGAGATATAATTACCTTTAAGGGATCTGGAATCATAGAAGATGAAAGTAAAAAGAAGAATTAGAAAAGCTAATAGGAAATTTGAAGACTTTAGCAAAAGTATTCAAAGAAGGTTTGGAGTCCCCGTTTTATAAATATAAACGTGCTCAAGAAGTCACTCTGTGAAAATTGTTTGAATTCTCTAATACAGGTTTAACATATTTCAAAAAAGGTAAAAGTGTGACATCCAAGTTTGAGTGTTTAACTGCCAATTTTTTATTTTATCCAAAGAAATAGTTTAATGAAATCTCCTTAATAAGACTTTTTAGGAGTATGCCAATGAGAAAGAAATTTTGAAGTATATGTAAGGGAATTCATATTGTCGCTGACATATGTTTGGCATGTATAACCAATTATATCTAGGTAATTGAATTCTAAGAGAAATGAAAATTTCGAGGATAAAATTTTTGTTAAGGGGAAGAGAGTTGTAACACCCCGATTCTAGCTAGCATGAGGTTTGGTGTAAAGTTCTAAAGTAGTATGATTAGCACAGTTTTCGCCCAAGTACACATTTTGGCGTATAGAATGGGCGTATACAGTTATGTGTTTAAGTTAATAACAGTAACATGTTAAATGGCTATGTTAGTTGGAATAAGACCAACGGCCAAATAAAATGCTATTGGGAGTATAAGTTCACGTCAGAAGTATAGTGCACTCTTAACTAGTATTGTGAAAGTTAATATGCAAGGTATGTTAGTTAGGAGCCAATTGAATGTGAACTAGGATGGTTAAAAAGTAAGAGGATACTTAATTAGGTTTCTCAAAAGTTGTAGACTTTTGGATAAGACAAATAAGTAAGGATTTGAAATTTGTCAA
The DNA here is from genome assembly GCF_025698485.1 of Gossypium arboreum. Lineage (NCBI taxonomy): Eukaryota > Viridiplantae > Streptophyta > Magnoliopsida > Malvales > Malvaceae > Gossypium > Gossypium arboreum. Next base: position 4,077,165 of record NC_069071.1, read on the forward strand.
GTTCCAATAAGGACTTGGATTATATTAATAGATATTCAAGTTTGGAAAATGGGAGTTCTCTTGTTCTTTCTTCTGAAATATTATTATCTGAGGTTCGGGGAATAACAAGTATTTCTTTAAGTTGAGGTTGAAAATCCTAGATTTTATTAGTGGTTACTCCATGTCAAGGTAAATTTTATGATTCTACATGTTATGTTATGAAAGAATAGGTCTATAAGAGTGCATGAACAATAAGATGAATAATTAAGGCTTAGTATGGGAGTTATCTAGGTTTAAGAGGACGATAAAGGTTATTTGAATGAGTTTTAAATGGTATTCTTTTGTTTTATAAGCAGTGGTTGTTGTAGTTCCTTATTGAATGTTAGATCTAGAGTTCAAGTTGCTATTCATGGTTGTTATGTGGGTCTCTATATTGACTCTTGCATCTGTACTGTTCATTCAAGATATTTCTGTAGTAATTGATCGAACTATGAAATAGAAACCAAAAACGTATAGTCCAAATGTCTGTTGGGGTTTGCATGTATAGTTTATATAAATCTGACAAGTTAAGTATGTGAAGTATGATTATGGTTGTATGCCACATCTGAAATGTATGCGATAAAGTTTATGATTAGTGACTTAAAGTGTTGAGTCTTAAAGCGATGTCAGTGCAAGAAGAGTCTATCAAATAAGTCTATATATGTTCACTGCGGTGGAGTCTAAAAAGGTTCGTCAGAACTAAAAACACAATCTCTGATATGAATCTTGAAGAAAAAGCCCATTGCTATGGCACCTTCCGAAAGGAACTAAAGGATAGTGATTACCCAATGGGATTCTTTGTGTGTCCCAAGACGATGATGGGCAAACCTCACATAACGTGAGTCTAGGCAAATCCATATCGTAAACACGTCATGAAATGAAAGCTTTTGTGGCGAATCATGAAATGAAAGCTTTTGTAGCGAAGTATTAAAAGAATAGCCTCTGTGACGATCTCTAAAAAAAATGCCCTTGTGGTGCACACTAATAGAACAGTTTTCGTGGTGAACTCTTGGCGTGTAAAGATAAGACTCTCAATGGTGTACCGTAAAGAATGTCCTTTATGATGGATTCTATGTCAAATTGTTTTGGTGCATCCAATACGGTTCGTAATTTGTGATCAGTAAGGCACAGTGTCTCTATAGACTATAATAAAGTATTTATACAAGACTGATGAAATTTAGAAAAGTGTACTCTGAACAAGAAATCCAAATTTTATATTTGAAGGAGATAACTGTTATCTAAGTACATGATGATTCAAGAATTGTGATGAAACAATGGCTTAGAGTTATGTGTGGAAGAGTAACGGTGTTTCGATGGATTGGACCTTTGGTAATGAATGAATAAATATTAACGAAAGTTTAAATTGAAGAGTGTAAGTAGTGTATCAAAGGCATCGATGGGCAGAAATGAGTTCTGAGTAAGATATGGTATTTGATGTTTAAGTGATAATAGAAATTGAGGGAGTATTCGCCAGTGATTAAGTTGAAGGTTCAAAATGATGAGATCATCTAAATAAATTATTAGTTGAAATGTGCAAAAAAAAAAATGACACAGGTAAATGATGTTTTCCTCATTAAATTCTTATGAACTTATGTGGGTATGTGTTTTGTTACAGGTGAGTTGATATGAGTCTGCGTCGGGAGGGACAATGCCAGGACTATGCTAAATGAGTGGCGTATTATACTCTTGTGCATACAGAACCAGTTAAGTGGCATGTTCAAAGTTGATATGTACTTAGAATCTTTCAATTGGGGATAAATGTAATAAATTAGGGTATCAAACCAAAAACTTTGTCATGCATTGTAAATTAATTGTAATTTGTATAAGTAGATTTAGTTTTGTCTATATTAGTGATGTAATATCTATGATCCGGATCTAGTTAATTAGATCGGGTTGAGGGCGTTACAAGTGTTATAAAAGTTATTGAACATTTTACACCACATCAATATAGTATAAAAATACAATGTTTTATAACTGCATTTGTAGTTGTACTTGGGATTATCCAAACTTTGAAGAGTACATAGAAAAAGATCTGGATAATTTCAATTATTCAAATTTAGATTTAGATTTCGATTTAGATTATGAAGAAATTGGTTAAGGAATAACCCAATTATCATAGAATATTAGAACCATTAGGTAAATTGCATATATTGTTTATTTTTCTTATTATTTTTATTTATAATTGTATTGTCAACTACTTTCTTGGACTAACATATTACATATGACAATTTGATTTTATTTTTGTTACTTGTACAAAAAATTTTCTCAGTATTATTTAAATTATGTAATTGTATAATTACAATTTATACTACCAAATACAATATAAAGAATTGTGATGCAATTACATTGCTAAAAACATCTAGAAAATTACAAGTCTTTGTAATTACAAGAATATGTAATTACTACCCTTAAGAGAAAAGAAAGAAAAGGAAGATAAAGTTAAAAGAAAATAAATTTTCATTTTTACCTTTTGCATAATAGATAATAATAGGATCAATTTAAATTAAAAAAATTATAAAACATTAATATTCTTCATAAATTCATAATTAGTCAATAATGGCCATGTGCTTAACTTAAATGTGAGATTTAGTCCTTATTAAAGTAGTTAATATCATACCGATGAATGTATTTTTTTCTGTTGATATTAAAATATAGCGCTACAAGTTTATTTTAATGTATCATTTTAGATTTATAATTATTTTTAAAATATATAATATATCAATATTTATAATTATCAAATTAATGGGATTAAAAAATCATAAATAAACTTAACAAGTATAACCCATTATTTAACAAATCTATAATAAACAAGCCACAAAAGATCATTTCAAATTGACCACATCCATTGAAAATGTATAAGTACCAAATTGAGAAAGAAAAATGTTTTAGATACTACGTTATTGGATAGGGTATAGTTTAAAGGTAAATTGCTATTCAATCTAATATTTTAAAGTTTAAAACTTAATTTAAAATTTAAACCATAATTTAGGGAGGCCATATGGAATTAACCCATGTCAAATAATAGAACAATGAAAAATTAGATTATCAAATTAGATTATCACACATTCAGGATGTAGATGAAAAGTTTATATAATAATTTTAGAAACAAAAATTATATAAAAATAAATGTGATTTTAGTTGAAACGATAAAGTTGAGATACTATAAAATTATAATATTTTATGTTTAAATCACTATATGTATTTTTGTAAACTTTATATAAAAAACTCAAAATAATATTTGTTGTTTTGTAGAAATAATGTATTTTTAATAATTACACTACTTAGTTAAATTTCGATTAATGAGTAACACCAAATCAGTCAAACTTTTAAACAACAATATCTTTTTAAGTAGAACTTAAACAACATTGTAGATGTTAGAGATCTTATCATGCACATATGTGTGTGGAAACTATAAATTTAGAATACAAAATTATGTTTATAAATAACATACAATAAATAATGAAATATATGATTTGAAATTAATTAATAATAACACATGAAATATAACCGATATTAAAATTAAAAATTATATTAAATTGTTTATTATTGTGTTGTCATCGATCTTGAGTCAATGTCGAGTTAATTTGTGACACCAACTCAATCAAATATATTATTAATAAGTTTTATTATGCATAGAATTGGCAGAGGTCATAAAATATACATAATGAAATTAAAAATTTATAAAAATATCAAAATAGAACTTTAGCTAAACAGTAAATTAAAAGTTTTATTAATATGTCACTGATGGGAGTAATAAAGTGTGTAAATCTCACAATATGTATATTTTTACTCTCTTTTTTAAATTAAAAAGATTAAAGTACCATCGAAAAATATAACTTATTTTAAATACAAAAATTATTTTTATAATTTCCTAATTGAATTAATATCCAATTAACTAATAACATTAACATGTGGCCTCTTCTGATTTCTTTGTATTTCTATAATCAAAAAAAAAGATTAACAACTCAGATCTTATGTTTAATATAAAATCATTTGATCCAAATAAAATGGGTTTACAACTCAACATCTTTTGTCTTTGGGCTCTTTCTTAATATATATATTTTATTTATTTATTCTATTTCTTAAACTCCGATTTAATTTATACCACGAGTCAATTAGATATCAATTTGGGTAAATTTTTTTTATAAAAATATCAATTTCTATTATGAAAAGAGTATTTTTGAGGTCCTTATACTCATTATGCCTAACATTGAATAGATCGAGTATTCACCCTATCAGTATCTCAAAACAATGATGGGTTTAATTCAGATCTTGCCTAAACGGCACCCGAATCGGACCGAACCATTTGTCAGGCTATTGTTCCTTCAAAGTAATGAAGTAAGACATCAATTTCTCAAAAAGGTCAATTCTTTTGATTGCATGATAGACTTCCCTAAAAAACATTGACGCACGTCTAAACGAGGTGCTCTGCCAACGGAGCTATAACTCTTGTGTTTGTGATACATATTTTATCATATTATGTAGATAATTTCTTGTCAAGATGAATTTTACATACTCCAACATCATAATCATACCTTTTTGGTCGGTTTGATTGGTATAAAATAAATTATATTATTTAATGGTACTTTAGTATTTTTAATTAAAAAACAATAAAAATATGGTTACAGCTTGCATCAAGTAAAACCTTAAAATTACTACTCAACTACAATTTAATTTTATTTTTATACATTTTAATTTTATTATGCAAATTTTGTTACCTCTATCAATTATATATGTATACTATTATTTAAACACATCTATGTATTTTAAATACGTGGTTTCTACATACATACTGCATGCGATAGAATTTTAATATATATAAAGTAACTTTTAGCTTATATTTAAAAGGAAATCATTGTTAGTTTTGACATTTTTAATAAAAATGAAAGCTTTAAATTTTAATACTTAAATTCCAGCATTATCATATGTTATTTTCATTTGTGTGTTTTCAATCTCACTATGATAGTTGTCATAATTAATTTTTATTCTGCATTTTTATTTTGCATGTTTCGAATCTTATTTAGTTTTCCACATAAAATTTTTAATCGATTCGAATAAGAGAAAATTTATGTTTTGAGATATTAACTCGTTAAATCTCCTACATGAAATTTTCAACAGGAATAGTTTCCAATTATGATTTGAGAAAACTATAATCCTTTTAACTAAGAAATATATTTATAAAAAAAAGCAACCCATTTTTATATTTCTCCTAAATTAGGAATATACATAAAACCAAATTATCCAAAAAAAAAGAAGCTAAAACCCCCCAACATAGTAAACTACATATAGCCAAGGGGAAAATTGTACCACTAAAAAGTATGTCCAAAACATCATTGAGCTACTAATTGGACACACCTTTGGTCCTTAAGCAATTCAACAACCTTTCTCATTGAAGGTCTATTAATAGGAAATGCTGATGTACACTTAAGTGCCACATTCAAAACCCTTTCAATTTCCTTCATTTCATATGTTGATGGCTTCATCCTTGGATCAACAATCTCAGCTACTTTTTTGCCGAAATACCCTCCGCCGTCGTTCCCGCCTTGGGCGGATGCCAATGGTGGCAGTGATGATAGAACAACCTCGGTGACCCACTTCACTAAATCCTTGTTCTCGCTGAATGAAGAGTCATTAGGACGTTTGCCGGTGATTAGTTCTAGCAAGACAACTCCGAAACTATATACATCACTCTTTTCCGTCACCTTTAGTGTGTAACCATATTCTGCAATCGTTTGGATAGTAAACACGGTTAAGATAACGGTCCATCATATAACGCGGAACCGTTATCATTATTAGTTGTTGATAAAGTGATGAAATGGATTCTTTTTACTGTTATTTGATCATATTATAACGACTATGTGGAATTCTAGACAATCATTTTTAACTAATAATAGATGTTCTAACCTGGCGCTATATAGCCATGGGTTCCGGCAATGCGAGACATAGCTCCACCGTTAGAACCGTCGTCCCCGACTTCAATTTGCAATGTTTTAGCCAACCCAAAATCCGCCATGCGTGGCCGCATCTCCTCATCTAGCAATATGTTGTTACTCTTCACATCACGGTGAACGATAGGAGGCTGACAATCATGGTGCAAATAAGCCAGCCCTTGAGCGGCGCCAACCGCAATCGCGAACCGCTTCGGCCAATCTGCTAAACCACCCCACTTGTCACCATGCAACACATCACCTAAGCTACCATTTTCCATGTACTCGTAAACTAAAACTCTGAACTCATCCCCGCTACAACACATCAATAGTTTCACGATGTTGCCATGTCGGATCCGACCTAACGTCTCGGTTTCAGACCTGAAAACCTCTTCTGCCTCACGTTTAACACCCCATAGCCTCTTAACCGCCACGGTTTGACCCGTTTTGAGTTTCACTTTATAAACCCGACCCGACCCGCCTGTTCCAATGATACAATCGTCTTTCATGAACGGGAATATTTCATCTTCGTTGAACTCAACCCGTTGAAACAAGGTGACTTTGTACGGCCGTCGGGTTTTGCTACCAAATTTGGATCGCGTTCTGAAAAACCAAATGACCGACCCGATAAGTAGTAGAAGGCAGACTGTTAAAATACCCACAACATAAAAGGTACCAGGTTTGATTCTTGGGCATGGAGGAAGCGGGTTCAAATTCGGGCTACAAAGATCGGGATTACCTAATAGACCCGAAATGAAGAACTCATTATTGAAACCCGATGGTACTTTACCGTTCAACAAATTACCCGAAAGGTTAAACCGGTTCAACCTCAACTTCGTTAAATCTTCTGGAATTTTACCGGTCAGTAAATTACCGGACAAATCGAGGTAAATTAATGCCGGTAGGTTACCGAGGGTGGGTGGGATTTCGCCGGTGAATCGGTTTCTGGCAAGGTTCAACTCAGTCAACTCAGTCCATGAACCCACTGAACCTGGTAGCTTCCCTGTTAACTCATTATCTTCTAACTCAAGCGTTTGTAACTTCAAATCAGTGATACATAACGGAAGTCCACCAGAAAATCGATTTTGGCTCAGATTAATTTGTGTCAAATTCTGTAATTTACACATACCTTCTGGAATGTCGCCAGAGAAATTATTACCGGAAATTCGAAGAATTGTCAGCTTTTGAAGTGCTGAGATTGAAGGAGAAATTGAACCCTCGAAATGATTGTTTTGTAATTCAAAAAGCTGCATTAAAGGCAGACCCCAGAATTTTTCCGGCACGTTACCGGAAAATGCGTTATCACCCATTCGAATATAATTCAAGGACTCACATTCGCCGTAGGATTCCGGTATGCTCCCCGAGAACCGATTCGTAAAAATGACAATGCGCTGAAGCTTCCTTTTGTGACAAAGAAACGGCGGTAAATCGCCGGAGAAATTGTTAGTCGAAACATCGAAGTCTTCTAAAGGAGAAAACTTACCGAGGTCGGACGGTAACTTTCCGGTGAAGCTGTTGTTGAAGAGCTTTAGCTGTGAGAGATATTGATTCGAAGCTAAAACTTCAGGGATTTCACCGGTGAAAAAGTTGTCATTGAGATTCAAAGACTCGAGAGGCATTGCAGCAATTTTCTCCGGTAATTTTCCGGTGAGGCTGTTCTGTGAAATGTCTAGTCGAAGTAGACTTGGCAACTCAGCTAAACTCTCAGGTAACTCACCGGTTAACTGGTTTTGATAAAGCTCGATTTGCTCCAGTTTCTTTAACTTCGATAAGCTTTCTGGGATTTTACCACTCAGGAAATTACATGTTAAATCCAGACTTTTTAACGAAGCGAGATTCCCAATAGAAAACGGAATTTCGCCGACGAGATTCGCGTTCGTCAACCATAAATATTCGAGCTTCGACAAGTTTCCGATCTCGTCCGGCAATGGACTCGGTTTGAAAGGATTGTACCCGAGTGCGAAGTCAGTTAACTCAGTAAGATTACCCAGAAAAGAAGGTACCTTTCCGTTGAGTAAGTTCCCACCAAGTGAAAGAACTTTGAGAGATTCCATCCGTCCGAAACTCACTGGAATATCGCCGGTGAAATTATTGTTAGAAAGCTCAAGAACTTCCAAATGCTCCGACGAGAAATCCGGTAACTCGCCGACGAATATGTTACCCGAAAGATCAATCTCTCGTAGACGAAAACACGGAGAAATAGCCTGAGAAGATAGTGAACCGTTGAGGTTATTATTGGCGAGATAAAGAGTTCGAAGGGTCCGAATCCGACAAAACTCAAACGGAAACCCACCAGAGATTCCAAACCCAGAAAGATCAATCGAAGCAACAGTACGGTTACCAGATTCACAGCTAACACCGGTCCAATTACACGGACTTTGATCGGGCGTCGAAATAACCCAATCACGTAACCGTCCATTCGGATCATCAAGCTGAGAAACCTTGACCCGAATCAGTATTTGCGAATCTCCATTGAAAGAGACCACGAAAGTAAAAACACAAACAACCCAAACAAGGAAACAAATCAAAGCTTTCAAATCTGGGTTTCTCATTTTCAATCCAAAAACAAGAACATCACTAGAAAAATCATGGCTTTTTTGCTTTTGTGGGCGTGGTTTTGTTTTTAAGTGAAAAAAACAGTGACGGTTACTGCATGAAGACGATGAAGATTAAAGATTTAAACTTTGTTTTTTTTCAAGTTCACATGAAAAAAACGATTCAAAAATGGAAACTTCTACTACTTTTTTCCACTGTTTATTTTATAATTATGGGGTGTGTCGCCAATGACATCGAATTGCAGCATTGGAATCGAAGTGAATTTGTGGTTTACAGTGGGGGGGGGTGGTAACCTGGAAAACGTGATTTGGTGATTCGTTTAGGCAGTTTATTAAGGACAGGGAAGTGACAAAAAGCAGATGCTTTTATTGGGTTTGCCAAAACAGAGAATTGATGCAAGATTAATGTGATTTATTATCATAATTTCCCTTTTCTTGGATTTTGAAAACTGACTTTCAAAAATGAAAATTTTGTTGTATTAGATTTAATTTGTGAGCAATGGGGGTGTTTGAAGATGAAAGTTAAAAAGGGATCTAGGAGTAAGATTATGTATTAGATTTAATTTTCCGGGTAATTTATAAAAAAAGATCACTTTTATTTGTCCCATGTTACATTTCAAACATAAGTGATAAAATAGATTTTATCTCTATAACGGTAATCCTACGTGGCAGTCCAAATAGATTTTAAGTGTCAACTTAGATTTCTAAATGGGATGAAAATAAATTTTTAATTAAAAATTTTAATTAATTAAAATTTTTAAACCTAAACCTTAACTAAAAAAACTGTTCATATTCTCTTTTTAATTTTTCTTCCATTTCTTCTTTTTTTCAATAGGGTTTTTTTTTTATTTGACTGAAAAAATTATTATTAAAATCAAAATAGTTGAAATCAAATTGACTACTTCATAAAGATGGATTCAATGGAGGGTTCAGGTATGTCTTCTTTGCATTCCTCTATCTCTTTTATTCAATACTGAAAAACAAAAGATTAGATTTTTTATTATTTAATGAAAACCCTAAATTAAAATTCTTGATATTTTCTTCTACTTTTTGAAATTGTTTGTAAACATGTATTTTATTTTGCATCAGTAAACATTCCATAAAATGCAACCAGAAATATGTTTTCATTAACATGTTTCATTCAAGCTAATTTTAAAATTTTCAGAAAAGGGTTGTTACTTTCAGTGTTCTTGTTTCTAATTGTTATATTTTCTAGTTCTTTCACAGTTTTTGAATAATTGGTTTCTCAATCAAATTTTTTCTCATCTGAATCAACTTGTATGTTCACAATCTCTTTGTAGGTGTTCCAAATTATTCTTTTCTTATTGTTGATTTCAACTATTTTGATCTTAATAATAGTTTTTCCAGTCAAATGAAAAAAAAAATCATTGAAAAAAATAAGAGACAGAAGAAAAATTAAAAAGAGGAGATGAACAGTTTTTTTAGTTAAGGTTTAGGTTTAAAAATTTTAATTAATTAAAATTTTTAATTAAAAAATCTATTTTTATCCCGTTTAGAAATTTAAGTTGGCACCTAAAATCTAGTTGGACTGCCACCTAGCATTACCATTAGAGAGATAACGGAACTTAACGGTAGAGTGATCACTTCGTAACAAAATAATAATATAAGTGACTAAAACGTAACATTTTAAATATAAGTGACTAAAATATAACCTGGGACAAACAAAAGTAACTATTTTTGTAGATTACCTTAATTTTCCTTTTCTTTTGTTGAATTTTATTATTGAAAACTAGCGTAATGGATGAAATAGTTAAATAGTTATATTTAGTGTCATGTGTATTTTTATATTGACATATAAAAATTAATTTTAATATTAAAATGGATATAAATTTTAACAAAATGATTAATTTGTTCTTTTATATATAATAATAATAAGAGAAAATAACATATTATATAAAGATCACCTATTGAAAGTTATGTCAACATGATCAGTCTACAATATTTAAACAATTCCCTTTCAAGGATAACCAAAGAATAACAAAATTATAATTTCATCATTTTAATAGTTTATATCTTTATAATTTTTAAAAATTAAATCAAATTTTTATATTTTTAGAGAGTTAAAATGTAATTTTACTTTTATTAATTTAAATTTTAAAATTTTAAAAGACCTAAATAAAAAATTTTCATTATGGAGGATGAAGCTCCTGTCAGCCTTTTAATTTTCCCCTGAAATACAAGGGTCACTACAATATTTTTACAAAAATCAAATTGCTTTAAAATTTGATTATTGGTTATTAATTTCTTTTAATTTTATAAACAGAATGAAAATATTATAAGGTGTGCTTTTTAAAATATTAATTAAAATTATATTTTTATTAAATTAATAAAAAAAGGAGTTTATGAAATTTTGTTTTAATTAGATAATTGGCGGTGCCAAATATCATAGACAAATTGAAGAATAATTGAGGAATTTGGAAGGGTTTGGTTTCAGTCAATTCATTCATGTGCATTGTAAGATAGCCTAAAATTGGTAAAAGGAACAGTTTGAATTAAAATAGTATGGTAGATTCTTTCCTCTAAAAATTAAGATAATGCATTATCCATTTTGTAAAACTTTATTACTTAAATAATTCTTCAATCAAAATGTTATATTCCTTAAAAAATTAAAAGGATATCAGTTTAAATATATGTATTGAATTAATTGATCTATAAATCGATATAGACTTATTGAGTTGAGTTAAAAATGGGTTGAATCAGTTTTCTTTCTTTTTTAATAATAATTTATTGATTTAATATTAATCTCATTATAAGTTCTTATCACATCTGTTTTTTTATACAATGCTTAAAACTATCTGTAGCTCCTCTTTAAATAAGAGGACAATACGTTCTAGCACGTTAAACCTATATTCTCCTACATTTGCAATAATATTAATACTAATTAAACTATTTTAAAATCGGAAAAAAAATAATATATTGAGAGAGACTAGGGAGAATTTTTTTTTTTTTTATTTTGCAGTGTTCCAATGTAGGGGCATTAAACACAATTAGATGCATAAAGTAATTAAAAAGAGGGGTTGGGAAGTGGCAGCATCCTCCGGGCTCTTCGTCGCCGTGATGACTCGGTTGTTTCGATACCCGAGGTCGAGACCCTGTCTTAATTACCCAAATTAGGGGTGTCATGAAACCACAACATTATTCATTCGTGCCTATATTTATTATTATTTAATTAACATTTGAGTTTGGTTTAATCCTAGAAAATAATATGTTAATTATATATGAGTTAAATATTTATATTGTTGAATATAAATTATGTAAGTTTTAATTTAATTGATATTTATATTATTATTAGTATAGAAAGATATGAATTTAAGTGTGTTGAAATTTATTATATTTTTATTTAAGGGTTAAGAATGGACTATGAGTAATTCTAAACATTATATAAAAAATAAATATGATAAAAATTTATAATGAAATTTATAATAAAAATTTAATTTTCAATTCATCCGTAATATCAATTAATAAATTTTATACTTATAGATAATGTTTTTTCTTTTCTTTTTTAACTCTCACATACAAAAGTCACATTTTTCTCTCATGACTCAGACACACAAATATATATTTATATATCCAAAGGCAAAAACTTGGTTGAGCTAACACATCTAATTCTCAATTATAATAATCTATAAAGAAAAAGAAACAAAAGTTAATGATGTTGGTTATACGTGCTTCAATCCATAGTAAGTAGAGATTATGTCAACATCAACTAGTGATTAACAGATATCTCAAGCTTTATTTAGATTTACTTTTATTAATTAATTATTAGTTAACAAATTCAAAACTCACTTTGGGTGTCAACCTATCATAGGACTTGAAAGTTCCAAAAAAAAAAAAAACAAAATAAGAATCTAACAGCTTGGATTTTCTTCTAATTGAATATATATATTCATGGGTCGGATTGGACTTAATTGAGACTTAATTTTAAAAATATTTTAAATACAAATTAATTTTAAGTTGACATTTGTAAGTCGATTTAATCTGTTTAAAAATTTATTTCACTATTAAAAAATAATAAAATATATATTTTTAATTTATATTTTTATTATTTTAAATTTTAAAAATATATTTTTATTATTTAAATTGGATTTAAGATAGATCGAAATGATCCATGTAAAAATCTTTATTCAAACTTCACCTTAATTGAATTAAATTTACCGAATTGAATCAAGTACCCCACGTTTGAACAGTTCTATTAACAAGAGTAAGTCAAAAAGTCTATGTGTCTAGTGGGGTACTTCTTTTATGCATCTTTTTCAACATTCCATTGGCTGTAATGGCAGCCTCTGTTGACTGCTTTAGAAGAAAGGTAGGGTTAATTGAAAACCCCCCAATTCTAGTTTTAGCTTTTTATTTGCTTCAAATTCTTTAACATTGGGTAGACACAATTGAAAGATTATTGGACTAATAAATTTATTTTGGGTTAAATCAAGTTTTAAGATTTTTAAAATTTTTATTTATATAATTAAAAATAATTTTAAGGTTTGAATCATTTCAAGTTTATATTATTTTGTGTTTAAATTATATTGAGTTTAAATGATTTCAATTTAAATAAGATAAATTTAAGTTGCTAATTTTACATATTTAAATTAAAATAGATCGAATTATAAAGAATTCAAGTTTAAATAAGAATTAACTTGAAAATCAAATACCCAAGCCTCTAAATAAATCTATTTAGCCATTGGTCCTTGTGGGTGATGTTCTAACTTGCTTGGGGGATAGATGAAGTAATGTAAATTGGGGTTTCAAAGTTTGGATTATTGATAGTTGCTTCACTTAGAAGATGACGAATGAGGAAGCCAAATCTTTTCTACTTTGTAATTTGGCAAATATTATACTTGAACTTCAAGCTAAGCATATATATATATATATATATATGATCTTTTCCATATTCTAAGGCAGTGCATCTTCCACTTTGATAATATGAATGCCATTTTTTCAAGTGATGAACATAAAGCCAAATCAGGTCACAATCCTTCACGGTCTAATATATTAGAGAATTTTCTTCATTTTTTTCAATACAACGAATAAAAATGCAATTTATCATACTCTTAATTTCGATGACAGGGACTCAAATTTTGGAATTTATTATTTTTTCTATTTTAAATTTATTAGATGTTGTTTATTTTTACCATATTTAAGTTTATGATTGAATTAGTGTCGTGAGTTAGCTTGACATCAATTTAGTCGAGAAATGATTAAAATAATAAAGATGTAATAACAAATTAACCTCTAACATTTATTCATTTTATTACTTTGGTCATAATTCTTCTTTTTTATGGGAGAGGGAACTAGATCTGATCATGAGTTGGGCCACCCGGTCCGGCCAAAATGTAAGAGAGTTTGGGCAAAAAAATGGGCTTGGACAAAAAACTAAGGCCCATTTAAAAAACGAGTTGGGCTTTGGGTAAGGCATTTTTGGCCCAGCCCGGCCCGAATTCACTAAATGACAAAAAAAATCTATTTTTTTTTGTTTTTGAATGTTATTTTATTGTTGTTTTCTCCTTATTTTGTTACCATTTTATTGTTATTGTTTGGATATTGTATAAAACTTATTTTATTGTTAATTTTAGTATTATTTTAAAGGCATTTGTTAATTTTGTTATTATTTTAGAGGCATTTGCTTGTTAAGTTGCATTTATCTTAATGTTATTTAAGTCTACATATTTTTAAAATTTATTTTCAATTTATTAGGAAATATTTATTTTGATGTTTTAGTATTTTTATGTATTATATATATTTAAAATTATATAAAATAATATAAAAATTAATATGAGCGAGCCAGTCAGCTCGAATTTTAACATTTTTATCCGGGTCAGGCTTGGGCAATATTTTAGGACCATTTTTGTAATACCCCGAAAATTTTTACAGTAAGATATTATCCTTGATATAGTAAAATAAAAAAATAAAGTGACAAAAAGGAAAATTTTGAGTTGTGTCAACCTTGGGAAGTATATTATGATATATTAATTCAAGAAAAGACTAAATTGTAAAGATGAGAAAAGTCTTGTTGCACAAAAGTAAATACTCAAAATTTGAGGGGTTAAAGTGTAAATATTAAAAATTTGAAGGACCAATTGTGCAAATATTTTAAAGGTAGAATGATCTAGAAACTAAGGAAAATGAATGAATTAGGACCAAATTGAATAGGTGAAAATTTATGTGGGACTAAATGACAATTTTACCAAATTAAGTGATGACTCAAGGATGGAATTCTAAAAGATCATGAAGGGCAAAATGGTCAATTAGTAAGAGAGAGAATTTTAGAATGTAATGATTATGTTGATGATATTTTAAATTAATTAATTAGATAAATATTATTTTATTAATATTTTAATGAGATATTTATTATTATTTTATTATTTATTTACTATATAAGGAAGGAAAGATGAAGAATTCTCATCATCTTTCCTTGCATGCAAACGTTAGAAGAGAATAAAAGAAAGAAAGTTTTCTTTTCTTTACAATTTGGTCATTTCACCAAAAATTTACTATTTTCACCTAGAAATCAAAAGAATTTCCATAACTACCAAGAGAGAAAAATGTTAAGGAGATTATGGAGAGTTAGAATCAATAGAACAAGGTAAGTGCATCAAGATTTTAATATATTTTTAAGTTGTTATTATTGAGAAAGCATGGAAATAATGTTATAGTATAGTTTTCTTACATAAGGCCCTATGTTCTTGATATGTTAGTGAAGAAAAAATAAGAGAAAGTGATGAGAATTAGTGTAGAAAAAGAAAATAAGGGTGTTATAAACATGGTAATTAATATCTTGCACTAAAACAGTTTTGGATAGCAGCAGTAGTCTAATTTTAAAAAATCACCAAAACTTTTATAAATTGAATTATAGGATGAATAAAATATGAAATTAAATCTTGTTGAGTCTAGTTTCTTATAGAAGAAATTATGTAAGCAATGGAATTTTAAATCATTAGGATCGGGGGAAAACATGTTTTAGGGATTAAATTGAAAAATGTTGAAATTATGGAAAATTCTGATATTTTATAGAATTCATGGACTGTTATCAATATGTATGAGAATAATAGCTGGAAGTACGGATTAAATTGCAAGAATTTTATTTTCCTAACCCTAAGGATGAAATCGTCATTAATTAAAAGTTTAGGGGCAAAATGGTAATTTTGCCTAGAGCATTAATTAAATGCATTAGAATATGAAACGAATGAAAATGATGATCAAATTTATTTATAAAGATCCGGACGACTCAAATACGAGACTTGATCGTGGAAAAGAAAAGATATCGAATTAATGAAATTATAAACACAAACAAGCAATGAGGTAAGTTCGTGTAACTTGAATTATATTCTTAAATGCTTGAAATGTATGTTATTTATGTGAATATGATTTGAATGTTCATTGTATGAAAATTGATAAAACATTGATATATTTGATAAAAAAGAGGAAGAAATCCCGGTTGAATGAAAGGAAATTTCGATTAATCTCTGAAAAGGAATTGACGGTAAAAAGGATCTAGCCCGGATGGGTGATCCTATCCTGATATAGCATTCCCGAAGAATACGTGTAAAATGGATTTAGCCCGGACGGGTAATCCGAATTAGGGTCTGAATTTAGCCTGGACTGGCAATTCAGATCCAAGCTCATTAGAGTAATTGTCGTTGCAGGGGATTTAGCCTGGATTGGTAATCCCGACAATACTCTATGAGTTTATATTACAGGAGATTTAGCCTGGACTGGTAATCCCACTGTAAGGATGAGGTTCGTGGGAGTGTGCTCTCTGATATGAAATGTGTAAGACCATGGTTGAAAAATACCATCGCAACGTGACATGAAATGTGTAAGACCATGGTTGAAAGATACCATGGCAACGTGACATGAAATGTGTAAGACCATGTTGAAAAGATACCATGGCAACGTGACATGAAATGTGTAAGACCATGGTTGAAAGATACAATGGCAACGTGACATGAAATGAATAAGACCATGGTTGAAAGATACCATGGCAACGTGACATGAAATGAACAATACCATGATTGAAAGATACCATGGCAACATGACAGAAAATGAGTGAGACCATAGTTGAAAGATACTATGGCATCATGTCGAAGATAAATAACATCGTGGATGAGAGACACTAAGACATCTATTGAACAACTAATATTCAGGTAATATGTATCAAATGATGAATGGTTTTATGAATTGGTTATACAAAATGGTTGTATGAAATGTTTACAAGAATTGGTCATATGGAAATATATGTACAAAATAGTTGTATGAAATAATTAAGAAGATAGATAAATGAAATAAGTATAGGTACATGGAATATAATTTATGTTAAGTTTGATTAAACTATTACTGGAATAAATATACATAAAATATATGGAAATGATGGAGCATGAAATATTGATATAATGAAATGAATGATATATACTTATGAAGAAACGGTAAGAGAATGATATGTTTCATGACATGTACATATATGATTATTTTTAATATGTTGAAACAAGGAAATTATGCAAGTAAAAACAATTATTAAAACTCAAGTGTGACATGTCAAGAAAATAAGTATATCAATGTTGAATTTATTTGAAATATGTACTAGTATACTAACAATGTTGCTGTTTGATGCTTAGACAAGTGCCAAGCTGTTGATTGAATGGTAATATATTTATTTATATGATGCATTGAATCGGTAAGTATTTAATTGAATTTTTTTTAAGTGATCTGCAAATTCTAGTAATGTTCTGAAACCCTATTTCGATGGCGGATATAGGTTAGGGGTGTTACAATTTTTCGGGCCTGACCTAGACCTAAGTTGATCCCAACCCAACCCATGGGCACCTCTAGGGGGACTACACTAGTCTTCCTTAACGTTCAAATTTTGGTCAAATTATTTTTTTTTGAATTGTTAAAATTTTAATAACATTGAAGAGTATGTGTACTTCATTCTTGACGTGGATTTTTTAAAATTAAATAATTTTAATGTTTTTTTATAAAGTACACATAGATTACTATGTGGGTTGCCATATCAATTCTATTAAAATTTTAACAATCAAGTCGATTTTCCTTAAATTGCTTAAAACTTAAAAATTAATGACTAAAATGATAAAAAAGATTAAAATTAAAGTGATAAAAATTTAAACATTAAAACTAAATTACCAATAATAAACATTACTATAAAAATAATTTTATTTTTATTAAATATTTTATGTAAAATTTATAAAAATCAATTTTATCATTCCAATCAAAACTTTATTTTTCTTTTTACATAAAAAATGTCATCCAAATAAATCATAATGTAGTGTTTAATAGTACTTCAAAAGTTTTACATGCCTAAAATTCTTTTTGGTCTTAGTTTATGTGTATTTTGGAAGCAAATTAGGTTTCATAAGATAATTATTATTTTTTAAACAATTTCATTATAGGTTCTGATCATATTTGTTCTTTTTGACATAATACCTAAAACTATCTATAGCTCCTCCCTAACCGATAAATAGGAGGATAATGCATTTCAGCGCACTCAAATCATGTCCTCCTACATTGACAAAAATATCCATACTAGTCGAGTTAAGACTCAATCAGCATAAGTTAATTATCTTGGTGCTAAAGGAGACATATTATAAAACATGTTCATGGAAGATAGGCAACATCCAAGGGAAGCGCAGAAATTTTGAATAGATCCTTCACTTTGTTTAAAATTATCTTAATGTTAAATGGAACAATTTAATCCATATGTTATTAAAAAATTAAATAAATTAAAATGGAGTTAGCATTTACTATTAAAAATATTATTTATTATTTAACGAAGATAATATTTTTAAAGTTTTTATGGTTTTGTAAATAAAATATTTTGTTTGGAATTTGACCGCAATTGAAAAAAAAATAAGTTTCAAGATAATTTTTGTACGGTAAATTTAACTTTATTATAATTTAGACTTATTTGATTCTTTTTATTGTATAAGGACTAAATAATCCATTTGATAATAAATGGACTAATTTGATGTGATCCTTATAATACAGGGACCTCCTAAGTGTTTTAACCATTTGGATAGTCAAGGAAGGCTTGGCATAGTTAGCAAAGGCAAAGTCTTGGATCTTGAGTATCTAATTTGAGACTCACCATGCGCAATTAAATCCGTGGGTCTTTGAGTTTCACCATAAGCAATTGTTATGTGTGAGTTTTAATCCGATTAGTTAGTAATAGTTTGATTATATGTTTAGTGGTTACTTGGACATATATTTATACTTATATGATACTTGTGGATGAATATTTAAATATATATATATATATATTTATACAAAATTTACTTCTATCCTTAACCCTCCTTACTTTTAAATTGAAGGAAAAGACGCATTTAAGTGTATTTGAATTCATATTCTGCTTAATTGTTATAATTGCTGTTAGGATTTTAACCCGATTAAGTAACAAACAAGAAAATAGCAGAATAAATTGAGAAATTGAACACACAAATTTAACGTGGAAAAACCCTTCCAAAGAGGATAAAAAACCACGGGCAAAGATAATTTTACTATAATGGCAAAAGAACGAAGAGTACAAAAAGATGGAGATAAAAACTAAACCCCGAAAACCCGAAAACAAAAAACCTACAAAACGTAAACACAAAATTCTCTAAATGTGTTATGAGTTCTAATCTCTAATGGGTATATTTTCTAAGGTTGTAAAAGAGCCTATTTATAGGCTAAATTCATAGATCAAATAATAATAAAATAATCTAAACTAATTAGTGTTTGATTGAAACAAGTAAACAGAGTTTAACTGAAAGACTATTTTTCAAATTTGACTGAAAATAAGAGTTATATTTAATAAATCTTCACCTTGACTCATATTTCCACAACGCCATCTTTGCCAAAGCCCGCCACGAGCCTATCTTGAACTATGCAGGGAATTAACTGAGTCGAATTTGTGCTTAGAAACTGGAAGACTTCTAGCCTTCGACTTGTACACTGCCAAATCAAAACTAACCCGGGTCTGATTTTCACGAACACAGTCAAACTTTTTTCAAAACCTGCATCTAAAAGAGAACCTCTCTTCAACGAAACAGTCATACTTTTTTTCCCTCCTATGACCAAGTTGCCTTCGCTCCAAACAAGTTGACTCCAACTCCGTAACGGATGAGGGACGTCCGATTTCACCGGTCACTGTATAACCTTCTAGAATATAAAGACTGCCGGTTCTTTTACCTTTTAACAAAACAAGAGCTCCACGAGATACTTTAATACCGCTCGACTCGATGTTGATTTTGCATTCTTTCAAGTCTAAAATACTTAAGGAGATGAGATTCTTTCGTAAATCAGGTACATATCTGACATCTGAGAGTGTCCTAATCGTCCCATCGTGCATCTTAATTTTAACAGTACCAATACCAATTACCTTACTAGATGAATCGTTTCCCATGCGCACAACTCCACCTTCAATCGAACTGTATGTGGAGAACCATTCTCTATCGGGACACATGTGGAAAGAACATACTGAATCTAGGATCCACTCGAACGTGAGCTTGGTGTTATCACTTGTTGACACTAACAAGAAATCATCCCCATTTTCATCGGCCAAATTAGCACCAGCTACATCTTTCTCGTTACTCTCAGTAGCTTTTTTATTTCGCAGTTTATAACAATCTGCTTTGACGTAACCTAACTTTTTACAATAGTGACACCTTTTATCTCGTTTCTTTGATGCTACCAAAACGGAAGCTTGCCTATCTGTCTTGCTATCCAAATGAAGCTCATTGTCGAGTTTGTCTCTACTCAACAAATGACCCTTCACATCTTCGAATGAGAGTTTGTCTTTGCCATAAATTAGGGTCTCCCTGAAAGACTTGTATGAAGGGGGTAAAGAGCACAATAATAGCATAGCCTGATCTTCATCGTTAATAGGAACCTCAACATTCTTTAAATTATTTAAAAGAGTAATGAATTGACTGATGTGATCTCTAAGAAGCTCACATTCGTTCATGCGAAACGTAAATAGACGTTGTTTCAACACTAAACAGTTAGCCAGAGACTTAGTCGCATATAGAGTTTCTAACCTTTTTCACAAGGCAGATGAGGTCTTCTCCATCAATACCTCCTGCAATACCGTATTCGTGAGGCACAACTGGATTGCAGATAAAGCCTTTTTATCAAGCTCTTCCCATTCTGTTTTATTTAGATTTTCAGGCTTTTTCCCGGTAACAACCTTTTTCAAGCCTGATTGAACTAGAATTGCCATCATCCAAACTTGCCACAGATTGAAATTTGTCTCACCATCGAACTTCTCAATTTCAAACCTTGTTGTTGCCATCTCTGAACGGGCTGATCTATGAAAATTGAACTAGCTCTAATACCACTTGTTAGGATTTTAACCCGATTAAGTAACAAACAAGAAAATAGCAGAATAAATTGAGAAATTGAACACACAAATTTAACGTGGAAAAACCCCTCCAAAGAGGAAAAAAACCACGGGTAAAGATAATTTTACTATAATAGCAAAACAACGAAGAGTACAAAAAGATGGAGATAAAAACTAAACCCCGAAAACCCAAAAACAAAGAACCCACAAAACGTGAACACAAAATTCTCTAAATGTGTTATGAGTTCTAATCTCTAATGGGTATATTTTCTAAGGTTGTAAAAGAGCCTATTTATAGGCTAAATTCATAGATCAAATAATAATAAAATAATCTAAACTAATCAGTGTTTGATTGAAACAAGTAAACAGAGTTTAATTGAAAGACTATTTTTCAAATTTGACTGAAAATAAGAGTCATATTTAACAATTGTAATTATGTCAATTGAATTGAGACTCAATTGAGAAGTGAGATACCATCGTTTACTATTCTCTAAAAATGGTGTTATATTTTATATTTGTTTAATTTTGCTATTACCCTGTACTTGTTAAAAGCTATAAATTAATTTTTGTATTTTTATTTAGTCATTTTTAATATTTGTATTTTCTAAAATTTAAAATTTTGGTCTTCATCAAATTGTAATTATTAGATCAATAGATAAATCGATAGATAAAAGTAAATGAATAAGCTAATAGCTTAGAAGTGAAAATTTTTATCCTTGTATCTTGAACTCTTACCATTGCATAATGTAAATACTTTTAAAATAATTTATTGCCATAACAAAGACTACAATTAATTAGTAGCTTAGATTATAAAAGCTAATGCAAAGCTAAAAAAACTTATAAAAATGTATGTGGATGTTGCGACTATTTCGAATCCAGAAAATCTAGTTATGGGTGGTGTATGTCGGGATAATGTTGAATCCTGGCTATTTGGCTTTATTGGGAAGTTAGGATATTGGCACATTACTAAAGTTAAGTTTTATGCTATATATAATGGTCTTCTTCTGGTATGGGAACATGGCGTAATGAATCTTGTTATTAAGTCAGACTCACTTGTGGCTGTTAACAATATTTTGACCCCTTTGTAACAACATGATCCTCTCTCCTTAGTGATCCGGAATTGTGAGCTGCTTTAATGCAATTGGACTTGTAGTCTTGATCATATTTATCGTGAAGCTAATATGTGTGCAGATTTTTTACGAGCTTGGAATTCCAAGGGCCTTTGATGTAATTAAGCTGGTTCACCCTTCAACAACCTTACCAAAGATTATCCAGGAGGACATTATTGGTGTAACTAGGCCTAGGGCCATTATTACTTAAAGTGGTCTTGGACTGCTCCTACGTAAAAAATAAATAAAAATAAAATTGAGAACCAATTAATTTCCTTTGATTTCTCAAAAATAATTGTTTTTTAAACATTAATTAACTGTAAATTAGCTAAAAAGTATTAAAAATTATGAGAAGGCTTTTAGATGTACCATAATTTATAGTTTTAACATTTTTTAACAAACATTTATACTTTATTATTCGATTAAAATCTTATTTAATATTTATATCAATTTTTTATAAATATGTATATTAGATAATTATGAATATACCATAATCTGATATATATATATTTTAACCCAATAGATAAAATATGTTAAAATATGCTAAGTCTTTATATTCTTTTAAATTTAGAATTTAGTTCTGTAGTTTTACTTTTAGAAATTTAGTCTTTCTATTTTTAAATTTTAAAATTTAAATCCAACTGTTAACTAGAGGTGCTCATAAGCCGGGTCAGGTTGGGCCTAAGCTGATATTAACATACTTTATGTTTGGTTAAGTCCATCTCGACTCAAAATATGAGTTTAAACTTTGCCCAAACTCATTCACATTTGTAAAAAATTTAAGTCAAGTCCATTTTAGGTCTACCCATATTATTTTAAAAATATATTTATTTTATTTAATTTTAATATTTAATAATTTTATACCTTTTTATTTATTGAAAATTTTATATAGTCATTTTAATATTATTTTAATATTTATATTAGAGTAGTATTATATATCTAGTATAAGTTTCTTTTTAATGTGTTCTAAATTACATAATATATAAAAATAACATAATATAAAGTATTATAAACTTAAAATGGGTCAATTCAATGAGCTTGGACTTGTATGTTCAAGCCCGTCTCATATTTTAAACGGGCCTAATTTTTTTGCCAAAACTCATTTTTTGGGCCTAATATTTTTGTCCAAATCCTCTCAAATTTTGAGCGAGCCTTTGAGCCTGAATGAGTAGCCCAGTCTATGAATAGGTCTACTGTTAATACAATTATAATTAATTTATTAAATTCAAGTTCATTCCAATTTCATATTTTTAATTACATTAATACTAAGTAATCTTTTTGATCAAAATAATACACTAACAAATTTAACAACAAAATTATATAAATCTAATTATAATTAATCTAATGAAATTCTAGTTAATAATCTAATTTCTAATTTTCTATTACAAAAAATTAAAATGTCCCAACATTAAGACAGCCATCGTCACCAAAGTCAATTCCCCAAATAAATTCATGACATTGCAATCAGAAAACGACGTCATTTCTTTCTAGAAACCCTATTCATTCTTCTTCTGTGATTGTTAAAGCTTGGGACCAGAATGCCGACGTTTTGTCTATGTTGATTGTATAGGTGGGCAAAAGGCAATAGTGTTGTTGACGTATTACCAATGATCAAATTGGATGAGTTTATGAAAATGGTGGAATTATTTATAAGGACATCAAGTATCATACCTATATTCAAATTACTTAAGTTTTAAGAAATGCTAAGAGGAAAAAGGTGGATTATTTATTAGAATTTGCTTGTGTTGATCCACTTTGAGATGATAAGATTGGGTTTGGTTGATTAGAATTTCCGTATGGTAAATGCATCGGAATTTGTGTTTCAAGATGATTTTCGATATTTAAGTTGATGAAATTTTGAAAGTAAATAAGAGTTGTAACGGTAAAACTTGAAAGTTTAGAGAAAGAAAGAGATGTATATCTAAAGTATCTATTTATATTATTTATTGTTCAAGTGTGTGGTGAGTTGATATCATAAGTCAACTGAACATCAATTTAATTAATAAAATTATTAAAATATCATTTCATATTTTAAATAAGTCGTGTTATTATTAAGAAAAAAACTAATAAAAAGTTGCAAATATTAATATTTGAACTCATACTTTTAACATCTATAAAATCTTATCCTTATCGTTTTAACTAAAGCTTTATTTTAATATTTTTATACATTTAAATGTCATTACACAAATTATTTCACCCACATTATTTGCATATTACACATGTTTTAAATATATTATTTCCATATGTATACTGCGTGTGATAGAATTTCTAATATATTAGGATCTTTGATGTTGATTCTCTTTAATGGTAATGCTTGGTCATCGAATATCTTGAATTTCACCGCTTTTTAAGATGTAAGTTGCTTATATATATAATAATATAACAATTTTATTTATTTATTTGTATAATTACGTGTATTTTTATCAGTTTTATGGCCTAAGTTTAATTTTGTTCAAACTGAAGTGATGATTCTAAGATTTGAACTCAGTCGAATAATTGGGAAAGAAGTCTACTACTACTTTTTCCTGACCACTTGTTTTTAAAAACATGTATTTAAAATTAATATGAGCAATCAATACATAAAAAGTAAATAGAATTATTTGTACCAAACATCCCCAACTTATGACCTTCATTCTGTATTAGTCTTAAACTTCAAAACATTCTAACTACATCTCTAAACTATTGATGTTATATCAATTAGGTCCTTTTATTATGAAATTCGTTAATTTCACTGTTAAATGACACATCGATCCTATCGACATAATTTAAAATGAAAAATTTAATAAAATGAATATTGTAAAAATAAATATTTTAAAATCTTAATTTTATGGTATTCAAACTTTACAAAAATTTTATAGTGTACTATTTTTTCAGTTTACTTTATTTTTAATTTTTACTTTTAAAAGTTATTCAAAAACGTTCTATTTATTCATTTCAAATTTAGTTACATAAGATTTGATGTGTCATTTATCGGTTAATTTAATAATTTTAATAATGAAAAGACCTAGTCGATATAATATCAATAGTTTAGGAATGTAATGAGAACATATTGAAGTTTAGGAACTAATTTAAAATGAGACTCATAGACTAGGGATGTTTGGTGTAATTAATTTCAAATAATATTTTAGAAAAAATTGAATTGTCTTAACTTATATAGAACTCTTATCTAACACTTAAATAGTACGAGTTTAAGCTATATCACCAAAGTTTTTAAAATTAAATCAATAGTTAAATCAATTAAATTATTAGTTCATCGATTTAAATAATTTAATTAAATAAATTATTAAAAAATTTTAAAAATAATTTAATCCAATTAAATTAATTTTTTAATTTTTGATCCGATGGATTGATTCGATTTAGATAACCATGGCAATGACCCCCTCCACCACTATCAAAAAGAAGAAATTTGAGCCTAAAGCCCTAAAGAGTTTTCTTGGGCTTCGAGAAGTACATGCATTCCTTGTCTAAATCGGGCCTAACGAGTTCATAAGAAATAAATCGGCGGATGATTTGAGATTTGACATTAGAAGAGATTCGTAGAAGTGGGGAAAGTTCTAACAGAATTCCCATTGCTTCCAAACGCAAAATTTTTAATTTTTTCTGGGAATGTGCAGTTCAAGATAAGATAGCTTTACACGTTTCCCAATTCAGCAACCCATTTCTGCAACCAAAAACACAAAACACTCCATCAATTTATAAACTCGAAGCAATTTGAAGAAACCCCATCACTCATTTCACCTCCAATCCTCTTAAAAACAGGGCATTCAATATGCAGGAGACCAATAATTCTCGAGTCAACCAACGAATTGCAACAATCTCGGCTCATCTCAACCCACCCAGCTTTTCCCACATGGAGGGTAGTTCGGGTTTGGGTCGAGCTGACTGCCGAGCCAAAGGTGGGTCAACTGGTTTCAAGGTGGCGATTTTGGGAGCGGCAGGTGGGATAGGGCAACCGTTATCATTGTTGATGAAGATGAATCCTTTGGTTTCTGTTCTTCATCTTTATGATGTGGTTAACACTCCTGGTGTTACTGCTGATATTAGCCACATGGATACTGGAGCTGTGGTATGCTAGTGTTTTTCAAGTTCCCTTTTACGTAAGAATTTCTTTATTGATTGAAAATTGAAATCCATATATAAGTTCTAATTAGTGGTGGAAATGGAATTGGTAGACTTAAGAGTATTTCTGGGTTGTTCTTGCTTGTTGAGTTGAATTTCATGTTGTTGAATGGGAATCAAGATAGAATTATGATCAAGCTGTAGTTAAGATAAAAACGCATCAAAATTCAACCTTGAAACCAATAGGCAATGAAGCTGACAACTTTACCCCACAAGTTTTATGCTTGATTAATATAATCCATATATAAGAATTATGGTTGTTCTTAGTAATGTTGTTGAATTTTTTAGGTACGTGGATTTCTGGGGCAACAGCAATTGGAGGAGGCTCTAACAGGAATGGACCTTGTAATTATTCCAGCTGGAGTTCCTAGGAAACCTGGAATGACAAGGGATGATCTTTTCAACATCAATGCTGGAATTGTTAAGACACTGTGCGAGGGAATAGCTAAGTGCTGTCCCAAAGCTATTGTCAATTTGATTAGTAATCCTGTTAATTCCACTGTTCCGATCGCTGCAGAAGTTTTCAAGAAAGCAGGCACCTTTGATCCAAACAGACTTCTGGGAGTCACAATGCTTGATGTTGTTAGAGCCAATACGTTTGTGGTAACTACAAAACTTGCCATTGTTTTATCGTTCTTTGTTGTTAATTTGCCAACTCTGGATTTTCCCACACAACGTTGAATAGGTTTCCTTTGTATGGTAATCATAATGCTTGCCTTTAATGTATATTCTTCTTCACTGGTAATGAACCAAGTCTGGATTCTGATAGACATTGATGGATCTGTTTTTTTCCGACATGGTATATGTATGGTATATGCCTATAATGGAAACTGTATAATCTATGGTGCGATAAACTGTTACTAATGTTCATTTCTGATGTTCTCTTATAATTTTTGCCCTCATTAGTTTGGTTTCTTTATAGGCAGAAGTCATGGGTCTTGATCCGCGGGAGGTTGATGTTCCGGTTATTGGGGGACACGCAGGGATTACTATTTTACCCCTTCTATCTCAGGTTGAAAAGTACTTGTTTTCAATTCAAACAATTTCGTATTAGAAAGAACATTCTATGTAAGAGCTCACTGTTCCCTTTATACAGGTTAAGCCTCCATGCTCTTTCACCCAAAAAGAAATCGAGTATCTGACAAACCGCATTCAGAATGGTGGTACAGAAGTCGTTGAGGTAAAGCATTTATGTTTTGATTTCTAGACTGAAAACTCCGATAGCTGGAAACCTTATGGTGAACTAAAAGTAATCAAATCTATGGGACTTATGTTAGTTCAAGACAAAATGTTGAGCAAATCACAATTTTGCACCTGTAGAGCACATCTGGCTAATATACCTCAAAAGTACACTATGATCCATGGGACTCATGTTAGCTAAGTTTAATAAATAATCAAGCTGACTATGCTACCCGGTTCCCTTAGTTTTACCGACATATTCACTTGTTCATGTTAGAATGCAGCATCATGCCTTGGTTCTTGAAAACTTATTTGATTTGTTCTTGCATATTGTTACCGTCATGGTGTTTACATGCTGGACAGCTGGTGAGTAATCATAATTTGTAACTTCTTGCAGGCAAAGGCTGGTGCTGGGTCTGCAACATTATCGATGGTTAGTTACTTCTCTCTCTCTCTCCACCACCGAGTACAGATTTTGTTTGTTCCTCTGTAAGACATGGGTTTAGGCTATAAGCTGGTTCTGAATGCATATTGAAAAACATAAACGAAAGTGCAGGCATATGCTGCGGTTCAATTTGCCGATGCATGTCTTCGGGGCTTAAGAGGAGATGCTGACATTGTTCGATGTGCATTTGTGGCTTCTCATGTATGTTATCTGTGTCTTTACAGTAAAAGCTCTCCCTGTTGCGCCGTTCCCCTTCCTTATTCTTTCTTTTAAGCTTATAGTAACAACTAGTACACTTCCTTCTAGGTGACTGAATTGCCCTTCTTCGCATCCAAGGTAAGACTCGGTCGTTGCGGAGTTGAGGAAATATACCCTCTTGGCCCACTAAATGAGTATGAGAGGTATGCGTTTCGAACTAACATGCAATATATATAATTTGTCCCTATCTAAATTTAACATAAAATTCCCATATGATAATCAACAGGGTTGGCTTGGAGAAGGCAAAGAAAGAACTAGAAACTAGCATTGAGAAGGGGGTTGCCTTTGTCAAGAAATGAATAGGTACTCCAATACCCCCAAATCTACCTTTTCTCTGATAACCAAAGTTTGTAAGAATAAGGGGTAACTCTCCTCTTTTGTTCTACATAAACCCTTAGCCATCGGGTTCCTAGATGTGACCCAATATGGCAAATATGGACCATGGTAAAAGATTCATGTAATAAATAGAGGAAATGGTTTGTAAACTTTTCATTTATTTCATTTCTTATTCTAATATAATCAAACAGAATAAGTTAAATCGAGCAAAGCCTCCCTTATACTCGGAGCACGGAATGTTAGTTGGTTGAGTCTCTCCTGAAATACTCGAACCTATTCCGTGTTACTCAATTGATAGTTTTTCCCTCATCAAATCAAGGGGTGCTTAAATCCTTTGGTTCTAAATGTGAACAGCCTGTCTGCTTGGATTATTCTTCAGCAATAAACTCCAGCCATTACTGCCCTTTCACCTTGGTGAAAAATCTTGGTCCTTTACTGCTCTACATTGTAAAGCTAAGCCAAGAAGTAACTGGGGTGAGTCAACATCCTATATGTTTTGGGCCTGAAATTTCTAAAACATAAATGAACCAATCAAATGGGGGTATTCTGTCCAATTTTTGGCTCATTTTCTGGCCCATATGTAAACTAAGAGTTTACTTGCATGTTTCATTTTTACTTTCTTTTAAACCTTTTTTTAATTAAAAAGCTGAGAAAGATTCTAAATTTACAAGCTTAACCAAACATAAATGATTACCTCTTTTGCAAAACAAATGTAAAAAGCCCCTTTTCTTCATTTCTTTATCTAAGAAAAGAAGACAAAAGAAAAAGGAGAATAAGGGCTTCGCGTGTGCCAGAAATTGCTCTGCCTTTCCTAGTAGGGTGCCATATAAAAGCTCACATGATAGCTATTTGCATTTAGTGCTACTTTATTTATTTTTGAAGCTTTGATTCTAATGGTTTCTACTAATATATTATTAATATAAATTTCTTTCCTCAATTTTCATAGTGAATTCTTAAGATTGTCAAGTCTCTATTTAGTATGATTGTAATTGTTTGATACCATTTTAATAAGATAATGTTTCTAATTATATAGTAAGAACCAAAGATTAAGTTGAAGTAATTAATAGGAATCTATAAAGATGGCCCCATGAAACATTACATTGTTCTTTTTTTTTTTTAATTTGTTTCATCAAGTTTATTCCTTTTTCAAATTCACTGCCAAAAGGTATTCTTTTTTCTACCCCCACAAGTTTTTCCATGAAAATATCTGTTACATTATCTGTTGATGTTTTTTTATTATTATTATGAAATTTACCTTTTTCGATCTTTTTACTGAAAAGTATAAAGGGAGCAGGTTTGAAATACTATATATAAATTAACTAGTGGAGTGGACTTAAGGTTTAAAAGTTGCTTTAATGGAATGTCATCTATATAATATATGAACTATATTGACGATAAAGTATTTCCCCCCTGCCCCCACATCCTTTTTAGATACACTAAGTTATTCTTTATATGATATTGTCCAAAAATTATCACATTTTTTAATTTTCCATAATCTTATATTAATCTTATTTCTAATTCCTAAACACATGTATATACTTCTTAATATTGCACTATAGTCCAAACTTTGTTTTCTAGATATGCTAGACAGGTTTGAGCTAAAGTCCACTTAATGCAATTTTCTTTCTTTCCTTTTTCATTCTCCTTTTACAGTCTATTTTGTTCACTTGGGTTCCACTTTCTCTTTGTTGAATTTTCAAAAGTTATGAACGTGAAAGGTCTTGTCATGTCTATCCTTTTGTTTTTCTTTTCTTTTATATGTGTGTGTGTGTTTGTGATTTGCAGTGAAACGGTGTCTTAATTATTGGATGGAAAGTGGGAGTGGTTATTTTTAGGGGAGTCCTTGATATCATTTAGGAGGCCAGCAATCAATCTATCCATGCATATGTGTGTTTCTTTAATAAGTACAAGTAAATTAATGCATTTTGAATAATTATCAGTAAAACTAATCATTATAATGCACTGTTGAGAATTTACTACTTGAACATAGATATCAAAGACCTTACGATCTCAATCTTGTAGGTAAGTTAAAGTACTTGTACATTTCAAATTCTAGGAGAGAATATTGTTATAAAAAGGACTTGTGTTTTTCTTTTTAAATCTATTATTTGTATTTGATAAATATTTTCATATTTAAAGATAATAGTGTTAACTCGTTAGTGTTCAATTTAGATTTTAGGGTTAATTTAATGAAAGATAATTGTTAATATTATTAGGTTTAAATTTTTCATGATTTTGTTAATAGAATAAATTTAGTGTTAATTGTGAATATGTTTAGTTTTACGTGTAAGTTGTCAAATACGGTTTGATAGACGTGACTTATCTCAAATTTTAGGGTTGATGTGATAAATACTAATTGCTAATATTATTAGCTAATTTTAAATTTTCACCAAATCAACTATGAAACTCGAATTAAACACAAAATTAATGTTGCTACTTTCTGGTATCAAAATGTGTAACTTTTGTCACACATTGGATCAAAAAATGATATGAGTACCACATTAGAAAAAATATATCAAACTTAAATACCAATTCATGTATTAATATTAATTATGATCTTTATTTAACGACTTGATACTTTCAAAGATCTCGTTTAAATTTAAGCATAAATTGAACTAAATTTAAGCTAAAATAAAATTTTATTTATGTTATTTAAGATATATTATAATATAGGTGAGCATATGGATAAGCACAATAAATTAGCATGAAGGAATGGTATATTCATGGTACCTAAAAAATTGGGGAAGTAACCAAGAGAACCACAAATGATGAAAGAACAAAATAATAGCAATAAATGAAGGCATGTGGGCATTGGCCTAGAATGGTACCCCCAAATTAATTGATGAAAAAAAATTAAATGAAATTTTATATCATAAATTATTAAATGAAGCTAAAGAAGTCAGAAAACCCTAACTTCAATGACACAAAATTTAAAGCAGATGCTGAAAAAAAAAACATGGGTTCCCACAAACATCTATGTTTGTTGTATTAATCAAGTCCTTTACCTACATTGTGGACTTTAGCTTTTTCTTCCCCTAATTTCAGCTTTTATTGCAGTTTGTACCAATTTTTTCATTCCAAAATCCATATAGCTCTTTGCCTCTTAATTGTCTAGCCCCTAACATGGACTACATACATATATATACATAAACCCTAGTTGCTCTCATTTTTAATTTGTTTGTCTCTCAATTATTTTTATAAAATTTATATTTGATACACTGATGGTATATAAGTTTATGTATAAAAACATGACAAGTATTTATTGATGATGTATTTTAATATGGTTGAATTTGGTATTGAAGGAGCTGAAATAAGATTATAAAGTTTGAGGGAGGAAGTTCAAAGTTTTATTTTAACATAATTTAAATCAAATTATTAATAACTCGAAAACTGCTATTATTTCGTTTAATTAAGGGGTTGAGGCTTTAATCTGTCCCTAGCTAAGCTCTTGTTGATAGTATACAAATTTATCTATTATCAAAGTATCAAATACAAACCTTTTTTTACGTTTATTCCGTAAACTTTAAAAAAGTTACAACTTTAAAAACATAACGCTAAACTTTTTTTGTTCTCGAAGTAAAAAAAATGATGAGTTAAAAAAAGAAAAAGAAAAGAGAGAAATATCCTAATAATTGGAAAAGATAGGGGCAAATCAAAATAAACATTGGATCCACATAATTGAAGAATGACATATATTAGTGGGAAATTATGGTGTCCCAATTCATTTTTAATCTGTTGAGTGGTCACCATTGCTAAAGATAGTATTGGAAGGCAAAAAAGAAAATGAAGATGGAGACTACATACATGGATTTATTCACAACTTTCATCTTACATCATTTAGTCTTAAAATATCACAACAAAATAATTAATATTTCTTTTTCTTTTTCTTTTTTTTGTCATGGTTTGAATTTTAATCTATGATCTATAGTCTTAGAAGGAGCAGTGGATTCCAATGTAAGAAAATAAAGACAAGATTGAAGATTGCTAAGGAAAAAACCAGTCCTTTTTGCTTGGTTGGGTGCCCCCCACCCCTGTCGGATGCATGCATTTTAAATGGACATCAAAATTATTTCCGACTTAATTTAAATTACGAGGAAGAAAATGGGTTACAGATACCAATCCTTAAAACAACAAAGTTAAAAGGAATTATTTTAAGGGTTAAAGTATAATTTTACTATTATACTACTTTTTGTCTATGTTTTTATTAATGTTCAAATATTTCAGTTATGGAATATTATTTTGAAAAAAATATATGAATTAATTAAATTAAAATTTGAATAATATATTTTTTAAATTTTATATTTATTAAATGGAATGATTATTGATAGTATGAAATTAAAATCCCTATTCACAAGAATCCTGAAACACATGCATCTCATATTATTATTCCACCTTATCACATTTACCTCATTTTATGCTCTCCATTCCTAATATTTTGTCCTTTGTATTTGTTTTTATTCATTTTCATTTAATATTTTCTCACTTCCTCATCAATCATTGAGCAATAATAATGAACTCGATTTTCTTTTGAATTTTTCTTCTTTGTTAAGGTTTCTACCATTCAACCACAATCCATTGAATATTCCCTTCACAAGAAAAAGAAATAAATTTTATAAAAAATATTTATGTAGTTAATAAACTCTTTATATATATATATATATATATATATATATATATATCAATTCTCTTGAATAAATATGTGTGGGTATATTCAAATTTTTTTAGTTTAGGCGTAGATATATTTCGATTATCAATTTTTTGTTTATATATTATAAGTTCGTTCTTGACATTTTTAGAACCCTAGGTAAAATAATAAAATGGAAGGTATGTTAATTGTGAATGTAGATAAAAGAATGAAAAATGGAAGGTGAAAATAATGTTGGTTTAAAGTGAGATAGTGAGTAGGTGGGATTAGGTTTTGAACATTGATGTCCACTCATTAAGTTGGCAATTATTTAGTGATTAATTAACCCTACATCCAATGTGCTAAATTGCCTAATTCAACCCCAAACCGACAGTATAAGATCCTTGAATAGATATCTAAGGACCCCCAAAAAAAATTCCAAGTTTGTAGCCTTTAACATATAAGAAGATCTATGGAAGAACCAATTAGTTATATAATTTATTATTTGAAGGCTTTTCTTTTTTGTCCTTCTTGTTGTAATTTCGCTTCACCTGTCAAGAACCCTAAATGAGAAGGGACCATATGCTCACATTTATGCAACATCAGAAGGGGAAACAAAAGGAATTTTTTTTCACAAAATTGACAAAACATGCAAAAGCACATGTATGAAAGGAAGTGGGAGATGAATTTCGAGTTTATTTTTTGATATTTCGTGCAATCACTTTTAAAAGGACTAAAATTTGAGTTTAAGCATTTATGACAACCCTGTCTCTTTGTTTACGTAAAAAAATGGCCAAATTATGATTTTTGGTTTGTTTATTATACTCAAATTTAGTTTATCATTAATTAATCCAAATAGTTAAATCATGTTTAACTGGTTCAATCAAAATGTTGTGATTATTTTCTTCAATGCATCCCTCCAAGCCATCATGTTGATATGGATTTTTGTATATGCGTGTGTTAGAAGAGGTGTTTCTAAGAAAAGTTCACAGTAGCATCTTAAACAGAAATAGTTAATAGTGTTTACCATTTGGACTAATGGTATTATAAAAATAGAGGATTAAATTATATCAAATTTAAGTACAAAAATTGGTTCTCAAATTTAAACATAATAAAAATATCAAAACTATATTTGACCTATTAAAAAGTGTCTAATTACGAATTTTATCACTCTATGAAAACTAAGAAATTAGTCCCTCTACTTTATTTTGTCAAAATTTAATTCTCGTACTTTACAAAAAGCTTAAAAGCTAATCTAGTTTATGGTAAATACATGAACTGATACTATTGAGTTTTACTAATTCCTTACATATAAATCTCAAACTTTTGATTTTAAATCAATTATATACTTAACAACATAGTCTATAGACAACAATCCAATTGGACTAGCTTCTCGATTTTTGAAAAGTATAATAACCAAACTTGACAAATAAAATTATATAAGTAACTTTTCGATTCATAATTTAAAAAAAAAAGAAAAAAAAAGAAGCATAATTGAAATTATTGGAAAAATAATTAATTTCATTATCATAGAGATAGATTATATAGCAAAATCCCACCAACTTTGCCACAAATGGTGAAGCCTTTATTAAATGTTAGCTTTCCTCTTTGAATGGGGCATATGAGGTAGTCCCATGCCCCTACTATGAAATTAAAATTGAAGTCCTTCAACTTCAAGTCATTGGGTGGGTCTCCAATGTTATAAAAATAGCGTCATCCCCCTTTGGATTTTGGACAATATTATAGGTATATAGCTTAATATTATTATGTTGGAGTGGACACTCATTAATAATAACAAACAAAACATAAATAATAATATGCATAGTTTTCACTTTTTTTTATATTTCATAAAATTTTTAATGATAGTTTCAATTTTTCTTTTTTTTTTATTAACTAAATATATATTTTATTATTAGTTTTAGGATGGGTTTAGATGAACAATGCAGTGTGTTTAATTTATTTTTATCTCACAGTACAATATTTAATCTCACATTCACCATTACTTTTAAACTAACTGTAAATAAATGCGCCATTCATTCAAATTCACCATTAATTTTATTGTTCCGATCACAACTTCATTCCTAAAAAGTAAAAGGAAATTAAAAAAAGAAATATGAATGATAAAAGAAAAAAAAACTTCCTAATTAAAAAACAATATAATGTCAGAATTATTTTCTTTAAAAATTTGTCAATCAGAATGTCCGACAACATATTGACATACTTTGGATTTAAAATTTCAAACAATAATGCATGGTCGAAAATAAAATGAATTATTTTAAATAATTTAAAATACATTACATTGTTTTTTTAAATATAATTTTGTGAAATTTTTTTACAGTTTAAATTTTTTTATAAAATAATTTTCTTTTTCGATTTTTAATATCAATCATCCTACCAATTTAAATTTAAAATATATTATTCTATTCATTGATGACTACTAATTCATTACTAATTCATCGTTCTTATCACTAAATTGAGATAATACCATTACGAAAATTTAGGTTAAGAATGTTGAATTGAAAGAAAATAAAACCCATCAATTGAATTAATCCCATCAATCAAAATCTTTTGGGATTTCAGAAAACGAAAAATGCCACTCCAATCCAATCTTCTCCATGTTCATTACCTAGATTTGACGTTCCATGGGACTAATATTTATACAATACAATCAACAACCATATAATAATTTTATTAAAATTATGTAATTAATTAATTAATTAATTAATCACAATTTTGCAATGTTAGATCGAAATGTTAAGATTTTGAGTGTTTAAATTTGAATTTTATTATGCGTATTTATGTATGTATATATTTTAATTTAAATTTTATTTTGAATTAAGTTTCATCATGTGTGAAATATATATATATATATATAAATAATTTAATTATTGTTAAATTATTAATTAAGTCTTAACTCGAGTAATTATGTTATAATTGCAACAATAAAAGAATAAAAGAATTATGAGTTGAAAGTTATTTAAATGTATATTTTCCTCCGAATTAAGGTTAATAAGTATAATAATTTTTCAAATATCCTTTTAAGAAAATCAATAGTTAGGAAGTCCAATTATTGTGAGATAACATCAATTTTCTTCACTAATTGAAGTCATTTAGAACAAAAGGGTTAATTGCCCCAAACATCTTTCAATTATGACACTTTTTCTAAATTGGCTCATAAATTTCAAATCATTTTAATTATATTCTTAAATCGTTAATTTAACTGTTAAATGACATGTTAGACTATATGTGATATAATTCAAAATGAAAACTTAAGAAAAAACATAAATAAATATTGTAAAAAGGATGCTTTGAAAATCATAATTTAGAGGTTTTCAATACTTTTACAAAAGCTTTACCATTCACTCTTTTTTTTCCCTCACTTTTACTTTATATTTAGTTTTATTTTAAAATTTTATGCAACAATGTTCTAGTTTTCTTTGAATTATTCATTTTAACTTTAGCTATATAAGATTTGATATGTCATTTAACAATTAGATTAATGGTCTTAATAATGAAAGGACTTAATTGATATAATATTGATAATTTAAGGATGTAATTAAAATATTTTAAATTTTAAAGATCAATTAAAATGAAAGTCATAGTTTAAAAATGTCTGATGCAGTTAACTCAAAACAAAAAGATGAATGTTATGAAGGCAATGGGTTAGGTCAGTTTAGGGTCAAGATAAGTCTGCTAAGGTCAAATTGGATTTTAATTCGGATCATCTCAATTCAAGTCACTCAAGATTTTCAGTCAGAATTTTTAGGGTTTTTTATTATTATTATTTGTTCTGGTCATTTCCATTTTAAGTAATTTCTAGTTCTAATTATCTATTGTTTTGAATTGAAAAATTCGAGTTGTTATTTTCTTACGTGGCAATTCGATTAATAATCCATTTAATTAGGATCTAAGAGATATTGGTTAAGGATTTAACATAATATTTATATTTGATGTCGATAATATATAATTTTATGTATTATCAATGAATTAAATGATGATATATTATCAAAAATTAAATTAAATTCACTTAATTTTATTTTAATTTCTTTCTTACTTTATTAATATAACATTTTATATTATTTTAGATAATTTTAAATAAAATTATGGTAATTTATTTTTAAAAGCGGTATATATTTCAAACATATTTTTAATAATATCAGCTTAACAATTTCGACGATAAGTGAAAATTAATAATATACTTAATTATTTTATTCAGTATTTTTTTTTGAAAATTTTATATCAAATAAAAATATAATGTCATTATCCAATATATTTAAAAATAATTTGTGCAGCAAACAACAAAAACGACAATACAGCAAAATAGGTTACAAACTAAAAATAAAAATAAAACAAAGCATTTACATGTGATTTAGAAGTTGCATGACATGTGCCATGTGTGATTTGTGAATACCCAACTACAAAAAATAGACAGTTTTGTGTTACTATTTACAGAACAAAAATATTTTTAATGTAAATTCTTATTTCACCACATTTAAAAAAAATCAAAATTTATTTATTGAGTTTTAGCTCGATTAGCATAGGCATTATTGTTCATATAAGAAGATATGGATTCGAGTGTGCTGAAGCGCATCATCCTCCTATTTACGGGTTGAGGCTATAGGATGTTCTAAACATTGTATTAAAAAGGAGCTAGATATTATCAAAACCTATAAAAGATTGTTCAAGAAAAAATCAAATTATTTTTAAATAGAAATGCTAACTAAAATAGTAATATTTTAATGATGTTAGCGTAGCAACCCACATGTATTTTGTGTTGTCATGACACTATTTACCTTATATGTTATACCGATAAATAATTTAAAAATTATAAAAAAATGTATGAAGTACATGTGGAACACATATTGCCATGTTTAAAAATTTAAAGTTTTAATCATTATTTCGTTAAAAAAAATTAATCGATTCTTTTTGAAAAATTTATGGTCAAAATAAACTCATTTTACAAGATCAAAGGTTAAATTTAACTCAAAAATAAAATATGAGCGAAATTGATAAAATAAATAAATGTCGAGGACTAAGTTTTACATTATTTCTAACATAACCCTTTAAATAAAAGCCATTAATTTATTAGTGTGCATGAGCTCATCCATTCAATATTTCACTTTAATTTTCGATAAACCCCAAAAATTCCAAATGGGTCTTATCTCAATATTTTTATACTGCTTTTTCCAAAAATTCCTTAAAACCATTGGCACATTTCCTTGGATATTTTACAGGGGAGCTTGAATTTTTTTTTATAGAGCTTTTAACAGTTAAAACAGCTGTTTCATAAACTGATAAAACAGAAGGAAAAAAAAAAAGCAGCAGCAGAGCATTTGGAGACAGCAGTACAGCATGATGAAAGACTAGCTTTTTTTATAAAACAAATACCTACCCACCAATCCTACTGTACAAAACAAAACAAAAAAGCATCAAACATTTAAACACCTTAAAGTTGGAGCAAAAGAACAGAAAGTAGTAATAAAACTACAACCCCCTTTGAAACATTAACAACCTTAAATGCTAAGAAGATCAGGTGGTGTTGATTTAGGTGCTGGGGGCTGTTGTTGCTGGTCTTTTGGGTCCTTTGTGATTGTTGTTGTAGGTGAGTCTAGAGTTGTGTCTGGTGATGGTGATGTTGGGGACTCATTGATTGTGGTGTCTCCCTGTTTTGAGTTTGGTGGTTTTGGGAGTTCGGTTAGGATTTGAACCACTTCCCTCATCGTTGGTCGCTCTACAGCTTGTTCTTCGACGCAAAGCATGGCGACGTAGAATACGTGCATCACTTCCTGGAGAGGAACTGATGGGAGTCTGGGATCAAGGACTTTGAGGACACTTTCTTTGTTTGAGTCTGTCATTTTTCGAACCCATTGAACAATATCGACTCCATCACCGAACTCCCCTACCGGTTTTCTGCCACAGACTAGTTCTAACAGGACTACACCAAAGCTATACACGTCACTCTTCTCGTCTACCTTCAGTGTGTAGGCGTATTCTGCAAAAATATACAGGGGAATTATATGAAATATTAAGGGAAATTACTACTGGACAGTTGGAACCACCAAAATTTGGCTGGTCAAACTATAACTAAATTGATGTACTTCGAAAGCTGCATATATTGATTGAAATGATGAAAATATGAACTTCAATAGCACCAAATCATGGTAACACAAAGTCAAAACCAAAGTCCAGAGGAAATTATTGGTAGGTATTAATGCTTCATGCATGATCCAATCGCAAATCATTAAGAGTCAAATGAAACATCAAGTTCTTTGAACCCTTTAGTTAAAAAGAATGGTATATACCTGGAGCTATGTATCCGTATGAACCAGCTATGGCGGACATGCATTCGGAAGTGCCAGAATCTTGCAAGAATTTAGCAAGGCCAAAATCAGCAACATGGGCTTCAAACTCTGAGTCGAGGAGGATATTGTTCGATTTCACATCCCGGTGGACTATCAAAGGGGAACAATCATGATGAAGGTAGCATAGTCCCTTAGCCGCCTCGACCGCGATCTTGTATCTGGTATCCCAGTGCAAATGACCCCCTTTCTTCCCATGAAGAACCTCTCCTAAACTCCCATTAGGCATATACTCATAAACCAAGAGATTGGTTTCATGATTTGAGCAAAAACCCAACAGTCTCACAATATGCCTGTGCCTAATCCTCCCCAGAGTTTGTATCTCAGCATTGAATCCATGATCATGGGAAGACCCTCGGCTCATAGCCGGTAACCTTTTAACGGCGACCTGGTCACCACTAGGCATGGATCCCTTGTACACAATCCCAGCACCTCCTTTGCCTATAATGTTATCCTCCTTCAAACAATCCAAAACATCATCACAAGTGAATTCCAAGCGCTGGAACGCGGTTAACTTCCAAGCCC
Source organism: Gossypium arboreum (assembly GCF_025698485.1). Taxonomy (NCBI): domain Eukaryota; kingdom Viridiplantae; phylum Streptophyta; class Magnoliopsida; order Malvales; family Malvaceae; genus Gossypium; species Gossypium arboreum. The sequence goes on from NC_069071.1 coordinate 4,116,968, forward strand.
GAGCATCGCTCGCTTTCTTCAAGGACCGTGCTTTGATTATAGCTGCGACTGCGAACAAGATGGAGAAGACAAGCAGGCCTATTACGAGCAAAAGCTTCAAAGATGCAGAGAGTCCACCTTTAACATGAGTTTCATGTGTTCCTTTAGCAACCCCATCTTTGCAAGGCCCCAAATAAGGACCACACAGCTCAGGGTTCCCCAAAAATGAGGTGTAGTTGAAGTAACTAAACTGACCACTGCCAGGAACCAAACCGGAGAGATTGTTATACGAGAAATCAACGGAAGTTAAGCTTTGCATAGTGGATATTGAAGAAGGGATACTACCCAGGAGATGATTTCTCGACAGATTCAGGAAGTTTAATATCCTCATACTTGTGATCTCAGTCGGAATTCGACCGGAAAGCTCGTTTCGACTAAGATCAACAAAGGTTAACAGCTCGCATTTGCAAATTTCTGGTGGGATCAATCCTGAAAACTTGTTATGACTGAAATCAATCTTTGAAAGTTGCTGCAACTTCCCAATCTCAGCTGGGATTGGACCCGAAAACTTGTTGCCATCGAGAAGAAGCTTTTGAACACCGGAAAAGTTACCGACGCTAGCCGGTAAAGCCCCGGAAAGTTGGTTGTTGGATAAGCTGATTTGGCCGAGATTCACGGAAATGGAAGAATCAGTGACCGGGAACTCCCCTGTTAGATAGTTATCCTGTAACTCAACTTGTGTAAGCTGTGGTAATCCCAAAAGGCCTTTAGGGATGGACCCGTTGAGATAATTTTCACCCATACGAATCCGACTGAGTGATTCACATTTCCCCAACGATTCTGGGATTGGACCAAGCAAGAAGTTACCCAAAGTAATCAACGTTTGCAACGTGTTGCCGGAGCACATGTCCGGCGGCAAAGTCCCCGTTAACTTGTTCGACGAAAGATCTAGAACTTGAAGCTTTTTGTTACTGCCCAACTTCTGAGGAATGCTTCCGGTGAAGTTATTTTCCCATAGCTGTAAGACCTCCAACTCGGGCAACTCACCAATGAAGTCAGGAATCTGTCCGTGGAGCTTGTTTCTGAAAAGATTGAGAAGAGTCAAGTTTTTGAGCTGAGCGAAACTCGCTGGAATCTCACCGGTAAACATATTGTTCGATAAATCCATGGATTTCAAGCTGTTTAAGGTTCCCAGCTCGGGAGTTAAGGAGCCAGACAGTGCATTCACCTGGAGGAACAACGTGTCGAGCTTCTGCAACTTACCGATCTCCGGCGGTATTTCACCGGATAACATGCAGTTAGCGGCGTCAAAACGAACGAGTTCCGACAAGTTCCCGATCTCCGGCGGCAAACCACCTTCAAAATTATTGAAGTAACCAATGTACAACTCCTTCAGCTTCGTTAAGTTGCCGATTTCGGGTGGGATTTTACCGCTGAGTTCGTTACCCGAAACGGCTAAATATTCAAGATGCTCCCAACGGCCGTAACTTGACGGGATCTGACCGCTGAAATAGTTCCCTCCCAAATGCAAGTGACGCAAATTGGGAAGCTCCGTGACGGAAACCGGCAACTCCGCCGTCATGTTGTTGTTGTATAAATCGAGTACCTGTAGATTTTTCAGCTGGGAAAGCTGGGTAGGAAAGGAACCATTGAAAACATTGTTGGAAAGGTTTAGATAACGGAGATTGGATAGGACGGCGAGCTCCGTCGGGATAGGACCGGTAAGATTGTTGTCGGCGACGGAGATGTTTTGGAGGAAACGGAGGTGGGCAAGCGAGGGGGAAAGGGTTCCGGACAGGGTGAAGTTAGTTAAATCGATGGATGTCACGTGACGACCGGTTAAATCGCACGTGACTCCGGCGAATGAACAAAGGGGAGTTGTTGCATTCCAGTTTGAGAGGTAAGATTGAGGGTCGTCGGCAATGGAGGATTTAACAGCGATAAGTGCGCGAAGCTCCGTAACGGCTCTTGCGGCGGTGCCGGCGGCATAGGAGTGGGAAATGTGAAGAAGAAGGAAGAGGAGGAGGAGGAGTAACCTCATTTTCCCTGCGATGGAAATTGGAAGGGAAGGGAAAGTGTAAACGGAAATGGAAAAGAAAGTGAATAAAAGGAGTGAAGCAAGTAAGCAGAGATGTCATTTTATTATGTTTTTTAAAAAAAAATATTTTTATTTATAATTATAATTTAATGGTATATCTGTATTTTTAACAATCATTGGACAAGTTTCTTTATTCCAAAAGATTTAATTTATAAATATTTTAACAATGTTAATAAATTTTAAATTTTAAAAATAATTAAATTAAATTAAATTAAATTACTAAATATAAAAATAAAAGGATTAAATTTTAAATATATAAAAAATACATGGAGTTGAAGCATATTTTAACCTTTATAATTAGACCCTTTTTTGTTCTATTTAGAAGAAGAAGAAGAAGAAAAGTGAAGATGCCAAATGTTTAAAGCTAAACCATGATTGAAGGAGAATTTTGGTTTGAATTACTAAATCTAAGCAAAGCTAAAATTTCCATACTTGTTGAAATTATTCCAATTATTTGACCCAAAATAGAATCAAAAGAAATTATTAATAGCACTCTTTTTTACTATTTTGGTCAGCTAACCAGCTAATAAAATTAGGTTATTTTACCCAAATGTCTCCAAAAAATTAATTATTTAATAATCTTAATTCAAAAACAATTACCTAAATTATTTGGAATGAACAATAAAATTAGGTTATGGGAAGTAGATGGCCAACACCAATTTGTTATCTGACACAATTATTGACCGAAATAAACAGTAAATATGGGTTAAAGTGAAGGAGAATTTTGGTTTGAATTACTAAATCTAAGCAAAGCTAAAATTTCCAAACATGTTGAAATTATTCCAATTATTTGACCCAAAATTATTAATAGCACTCTTTTTACTATTTTAGTCAGCCAGCCAGCTATCAAAGTTCAAATTATTAAACAAAATGAAAAAGAAGCCAATATTACAACAATGCGGCTTAAGCCAAATTTGGTAAAAGGAAATTAGGTACAAGTTTGAATAAATGGGTTTTCTCATATGAAAAATTACAATTTATTTAATAAAATAAATAAATTGGTGACCAAAACTTGAGAAATTAAAGGTAGAGGGGGTGGGATTTTATAAGGGTTTATAAATCAACTTAAATTTGAAAAAGTTTATTTGGTCATCCATTTATTATTTTATTATTATTGATGTGATTGAGTAGTTTATATGGATATAAATAGCCAATAAATGTATTATAATTTGGTTGGAAAAATTGTGTAGGTTGAATTTTAAATTTTGATTTAATCGTATAAAAAATGTAAAGATAAAATAATAATTATTAAAATGTTGTAATTAATAATTAATAAATGATTCGATTTTTTATCTGTTAAAACAATTGATTCTTAGTTCAATTGGTTCAATATTAAAAAATGTTGATGTTCTATAAAGACTTAATTGTACTAACCATCCCTAAATTATTATTCTTATTCTAAATGTATCCTTAAACTTTAAAAGATTCGATCATATACTTAAATTATCGATGTTATATCAATAAGATCCTTTTGCTATTAAATTTGTTAATTTAACCGTCAAATGAGATGTTAAATCTTATGTGACATAATTTAAAATGGAAAAATAAAGAAAATGAATATTGCAAAAATAAATGTTGTAAAAATCTTGGTTTTAAAGTTTTCAAAGTTTTACGAAATTATCATTCACTCTATTTTTCAATTTTACTTTATTTTTAGTTTTTAATTTTAAAAGTTATACGGTAACATTTTACCTTTCTTTAAAATTTTCATTTTAAGATATGTCACATGAACTTTCACATGTCATGTAAAGTTAAATTAATAGTTTCAATAATGAAATGACCTAATAACATTGATAGTTCAGGATATAATTAGAACATTTTGAAGTTTGGGGACCAATTTAGAACGAATGCCATAGTTTAGGGATGTTTAGTACAATTAATTATAAGATGAGATGTGGTGATTGCTTACCTAATTCCTTAACTATGAAGTAGGAGTTCGATCTTTGTCTGTGAGAATAGAACACATTTCATGGCCAATCATTTACCTCTTCAAATAGCACCCGATGGGATCAATTATTGCTACCAACTATAGATATTTGATTTCGAGAAAATTTATGAAAGATAGAATTATGATGGTATCAGCATTGATGGTAAGGAAGATTTTGGCAATTATTGGAAGACTGATTTTTGTATTTTCTTTGGAAAAGGCAGAAAAATATGTAGAGGAGTTGTGGAGGTTGACCCTTTAACAATTATTAGGGCATTTATTGTTCTATTAATTTCATAAACCAAAGTAAACTTTCTTTTATTCTCGCATGTCATCACATATTTAATATTATCTCATTATTTTATTTTTAAAAAATAAAATATCTAATTATTAACTTCTAATTTCAAGATTAATATAAAATGTACAAAATTAGTGTTATTGAAATTAAATCAATTGGTTGAATGAAACTCAATTAGAAAATTAACAAAATCCCATTGAAATAAATCCCATTGAAATAAATAGAAAAACAAAAAATCGAATATAAAATCAGATGAATCGACTATAATGTTTTGGGCTTATTTTATTTTTCGTGCAAAATCTTCGAATTTTAACCACGAGTCTAAACAATTCTTGATTTTCTTTTAATTTAATGATACATTGAAATTGAATTCATTTTATGTTAACTTTTTCAGATTTTTCCTAATTTTTAATAATATTTCCGATTTTTTTTGATTTAGCATATTTAAAAACAACAATAAAAATTTAGAGTTGTGAGCATAATAAAATCATACTATCTAAAAATCAAATTTTGGTTAAAAAAACTTTTGATTTTAAAAATATTAATCTTACACTAACCTTTACCTTATAAAACAATTTTTTTATTAAATTGTTTACATCCATAATAAATTTTTTAAATTTTTTTTAATGTGTGAGAGGCTCAATGCAACTTGATCTATGGTCAAAGTTCTGCATCAATGATAATAAAAAAATCAGTTTAAATTATCAAATAAAACCATTTTTTAAAATTACGGAAATATATTGAATTTTCGAAAAATTATGGGAATGGGCCGTTTTTGCTAAAACGCTTCTAGTTGGAGTTGTTTTCAAGGAAAATTCAAACAAGCACTTCTAGTTGGAAAATATTAATAAAAATAGAATTTAGATAGAAGTATAATTTTAGTAAAAAATTTAAGAGAGAATTCGAGGAATTTAAGGGAGAAATGTGAAAAATTAGTAAGTGTGGGGTCTATAGTTTTTTTTTTTACCTTTGGGGGGTGGCAACGACTATTTTAAATAGTAGTTGGAAGTGACCGTTGGGGGAAAATGCATTGAGCTAGATGCGTTTTTCATTAATGCTTCCAGTTGGAAACGTTTTATTGGTTAGAAGGTAAAAGAGCTTTCAGGTAGAAGCGTTTTATAAAAAACGACTCATTCTCGTAATTTTTCAAAAAATTGACCTATTTCCATAATTTAAAAAAAAGTAATTTGATTTAATAATTTAGTCCAAAAATCATATGGATTAATGATATAACTAATAGAAGGAAACGATAAAATTATATTTGGACCGTATCCATATCAACCTTATATAGAAATATAATAATGATTATAACACATCATAGATCATCATTTATTTTATGGGTTAATTGCAAAAAACATCTTTAAATTATTGTCAAAACTTTAAAATGTTCTAATTGAGATATCAATTAGATCTTTCTATCAGTCTTCCTATTTATTTAAGGGTTAAATACTAGTTCAAACATAGAATTATTCATGGGCTGAGCAGCCTTCTTAGCTCGACTGGCTCAAACCACGATTGGGTTAGACTTGAGTTTAGTTTTTTAACTTAATTTTAAAAAAATTTAATATGTAAAAAATTTTAAAAATATATTTTAATTTTTAAATTGTGAAATGGATCATTTGGAGGGGTCGAACTTCGGTCTAGATATTTTTTGGAATCAAGCCTAGGCTTGGTACAGCCAATGAACACCATTATTCGAACATGATATGATGAAAAAACACATAAATCAAAGTGTAAATATATTACTTTCTAATTAACTTGTTAAAAAAACCCAGAAAATGACATTAAAATTTAAGAAAGCTATTTCTTTTATTATTTTTCTTTAACACGTTAGATGCAAACAAATTCTATAGTAATACACACAATGGTAGAGCTTAGTAGAGACCCAAGGGGCCCATACCCCCTTAAAATGGTAAGTTTTTAATTTAGGCCCTTTATAAATTATAAAATTTTAAATTAGTAATGATAAAATTGTACTTTGACCTCAAAAATGATAAAAATTTGACATTTTAAAATTTATAAAGATATAGGCTATTAAAATGATGAAATTACATTTTTACTATCGTAAAAATATACAACTTAATTCTGCTCAAAAAAAAATTCTGACTCCGCCGTTGAATGCACATATGTTTACAATTTGATACAGATAGTTTAAATATGTTCAACATTACTCAAATTAATAGTGAGGATCTATTTAAAATTTGAATCATAGTTGGAGGATATCTACAGGAATTAACCCTTCACTTTAGCCCACCAATATCAAAATTTTCCACCAAATTGCTTGAATTTGCTTTTGGCATTTCATTTAAAAGCAGTTCTTATGAGGATAGGGAAAAATGTGAGGAGCTGGCAGAGGGAAATATGATTAGTGTTTTTCTTTAGGATGTTGGATTAATAGTTATTGAACATTAATAATTTTGCTGGAGATTGTGGTGGTAACTAAATAAAAACTTTGGTCAATTTTTGTTGTCTCTCAAGACACTATAATTGGTGTTTCTGGACATACTAAACTTTGGGGGACATGCCGGAATCGTTATTGTTTTGATAATTTAATACATGTTATTTTATCGTTCGTCTAATTTCATTATGAATGTACTCTATTAAAAATTGTTATTATTTTTTATAGAAATCAAATATATCAATTCTCATCTTACCTCATCTAATTTTAATTTGATTTTTATCAAATATTTTTAATAATTAATTATACATATATAAGGGTAAAATAATAATTTTAATAGTAAACAAAATAAACATTCCATCCCCATCCCCCATTTCACTTCGCTCCCTCCTCTAAAAAAAAAATAAATAAATAAAATTTGCTCCATTAAAAAGATTGATTTGAAATTCATTGGGTGAATCGAGTTTTGTTATTCTTCCATGTATAATGCAATTACAAATAATATACATTCTAGTAATTATAATTAGAATGAAAAAATACAAAACATGATCAAACTGAAATCCAGAATATATCCGCACAATGCCTACACATTGTGGACTTAAATTCAAAGTAATCTTGGAAGAGAAGTTATAAGTAATTATGCTTGGTGGGACTTAAATATAGGTACGCAAAAACCTAAATTATCCTTGTTATAGTTTTTTTTCTAAACAGTAATAAAATTTTGAGTAGAATCACTTTAACTTTTGCGATGAAATTAATTATCTTTTGGCTTAATATATGGAGCTCTTCTGTATTTTTTTAAATTCACAACGAAAATTTTAATTATTAACCTTTACATTTTAATTATTAACAATAATAATTTTATACACGGTCGCTCGCATGGTAATTCATCGTGTGCATTATGCTTTTTTATTTTTTTAAACTTTTTTTTGAATATTTTTATGATTTTTAAGTTATATGTTGATATATCATATAAAACAAATAGTGTAATGTTAACATGAAATATACATCAATTGTCATGCAAGTTGCCATGTGCCATGATCCAACCTTGTAAGACCATTACAGGGTAGGATGCCAAGCCACCCATGTAGAGGAACTTGAGAAAGGGTAGATCTTTTGTATTTAGGAAAGTGTCTTCATTTCAAACATCTTAATGTTTCCTGGTAGGCGTTTCTATAAAAACATTTTAGCATCTTTGTTGGGGATAGACAGTCGATAGTTGTTGGACTGAGCCACCAGTTAAGGTATGTAATAGGTCACCATCAAGGGCTGCTCCTACGACCCATTAATGGTGTGGGTAAGTGAGTCCTTTTATAACCCCTTGTAATGTTGTTAATATAATAAACCCATTTTTCCCTCCAGGAAAATGTGAGGTAATGTGGGGGCATCTGCTATGCCCCACAGAATAGAATTATAGCTTGAGACTAACTTGTAGCATGCTTGTTTTAACAAACTATTGTGATTATTAGCTGACTTGAGTAGAAGCATCCATCCAAGCGCCTCACAAGCTTGCAACCGTACAAACAAAGTTGAGTCTATGATATGTGGTATCAAAGCTAGCAAAATCACATCGTTAAGAACTAAAAAATAGTGATGACATTAAACAATATGTTAAAGGTTCCCCATACAAGTGGCTAGAATGACCACCACAGAAATGAGGAATTTGAGGCCATGGTGGCCACCTTGAAAGCCCACATGGTCATGAGTAATCGAGCACAAGAGATTGAGATAGCCTAGCGGAAGTAATCCGATAGGTGAACACCTTTAGTGAAGAAGCGATGGATGCTCTGAATGCAATGAAGTAGATATTTGAGGAATCAATAAAAAATCTTGGCAATAATACAAGAGATACTATTGGGGCCATCAAACAGGGTTTTAATGAACTCAAGGCCTAAGTGAATGTGATTTAGATGATTGTGAGCTTAATAGGTTGTTGCTCCACTGATAGATGAAAAAAAGGCCAAAGGTCTAGAAACACATTGGTTTGAGGAAGTGCGGGCTACCAAGGAGCTTGAGCACTTCCTGTTTGATAAGGAAAAATACTTCAAGGCGATGCGCACTAACTCGAAGGAATACAAGGTAGTAATGGTTACGATGCATCTAATGAGAGATGCCAAGTTGTAGTGGTGTTCCAAATTTATCGATGGTGAGTGCTCATCAAAACATGGGGTAGTTTGAGATAAGAATTAAAGAGTCAACTCTTCCCTGAAAATATGGAATACATGGCTAGGCAGAAGCTTAAAAAGCTGGCTCAAATGAGGACTGTGTGAGACTATGTGAAAAGCTTTTCCATCCTAATGCAAGATATTAGGGAAATGTTAGAGATTGACAAGATTTTTACTTTTTTGAAGGGTTCAATCCTTGGTTTAGAACAAAGATACAAGGGTAGAAGGTGCAAGATGGGGCTACCACAATGGCTGCAGTTGAACGTCTTAATGATTACAGAGACGACTCTTCGAAATGTAAGATGCCTCATTCTAGTGGTAGTAGTTCGAGTTAGGACAATACGAGGAAGGTGGAAAAAACCCATTGCCCCTCAAATAGAAGCAAAAATTTAAGACCACCCTATAATGATTCTACTAAATTGATATCTAACAATGCCCCTAATGCCAAACTAAGACAACTTATTGCTTGTTTCTTATGGCAATGACCTTATCGAGTGATTGAATGTCCGTACAGGGGTGATTTGAATGTCTTAGTAGCTTCTTCTCAAGATAGGAGTTAAGCAAATCAATCAAATGATGATGATAAGCTTAAGTTGACTAGAATGGGCTCGATACAATTCCTCAATACCTTGCATTCATAATTGGAGAAGTTAAAGAAGGAACTAGGCAGGGGCCTCATGTTTGTAGATATGATATTGAATGGTAAAGCAACAAAAGCCATGGTGGATACAGGTGTAACCGATAGTTTTATTACGTTTGATCAGGAAAAAAGATATAGGTTGAAGGTCACCAAAGACTTTGGGCAAATAAAAGCAGTTTACTCTCTTGATTTAGCGATTTGTAGAAGCTCTGAGCATCTGATAATGAAATTGGAGCAATGGGAATGAGGCGTGAACTTCACAATTTCTCTTATGGATGATTTTGATGTTGCCATAGGATTGGATTACATGGTTACTGCACATGTAACGTCGATTCCCACTACAAGATGCTTAATGTTCTTGGAGGAACGCCTATATATAGTGCCTGCTACAATTCTTCCAATGATCTTGTTAGCTATCCAGTTTAAGAAATAGGTAAGAATGGTTGAACTTTCATTTTCATGTCAATCTCTAAAGAGGGAATTGAAGTTACTTCATTTCCAAGTGGAGTGGAAAATGTATTAAAATATTTCAAAGCCATGATACCAAATCAATTGTCGAAAGTATTACCATTAAGAAGAACTGTGGATGGTAAAATTTTGTTAATTTCGGGGGTGAAGCCATCAGCAATGTGCTCATATAGAATAACTCTACTAGAATTAGCTAAGTTGAGGAAGCAATTGGATGAGCTGCTTTAAGTAGGTCTCATTCGCCCTTAGAAGGCACCCTATAGAGCCTTTGTTCTATTCCAAAGAAGTATAATGGGATTCTGAGATTATATGTTGACTACTGAGCCTTGTATAAAGTAACTATGAAGAATAAGTATTTGTTCCCTTTGATTGTCGACTTATTTGATCAGTTGAGTCATGCCAAGTATTTCACAAAGCTTGATCTTAGATCGGGCTACCATCAAGTCAGAATTGCAGAAGAATATGAACCAAAGACAACATGTGTAACATGGTATAGAGCTTTCAAATTTCTTATTATGCCATTTGGACTATCCAATGCTCCTGCTACATTTTGTACGTTAATGAACCAAGTAATTCATAATTACTTGGACAAGGTCGTGGTCATTTATCTCGATGATATAATAGTCTATAGTCTTTCGTTGGAGGAACATTTGAGGCATTTGCGATTGGTATTTGTATTGGAAAAAATCTGGTTCAAAAACGGCCTTCTCTACTATTCTCGTACAATGAACTGCTTTGAGTGTGGACTCAAACAATTACTAATCACACACAGAATCATAAATAATTTTTGTATTTTCAGTAGAAAGGTAAATTTCTCTCTAGTAGAAACTGGTAGAATTGTTATTCTTAAAAAATATAATTTATACTTAAAAATAAATTCACTATTTTCATCGGTGCCATCTAGTTATAGGGAGAGGAAGTGGAACCCTAGTTAAATTAGTATAATGCATTTAATGCCTATTTAATAGGAAAAAAAAAACCAATCCGCTAGTTGATCTAGGAGAGAGGGGCGACTAATTAGGTTTGTCTCCCCTCATATGTATTATGATGGAGATTAAAGTCTCTTCTGTATTGGGTCCAATTATATGTGTTTCCTAAAATTTTAACCCAACACTTTATAACTTAATCCAACCCATTACATGTTTTTCTGTTTCTCAAAATAAACATTATTTATTAAATTAAATTAATTAATTAACTTTTTATTTAAATAATTTTCTCAATCCGATTCTAATTCTGTTAAAATCATGACAACTTTCTTGTAAAAGAATCTATGAGAAAATATATTTAAAATTTAAATTTAACGGATTCACAATGACCAATAAATTTAATTACATTTTAAAATCTAATTAATTAAATAATAATTCAAAAACTTAAATTAATTCTTAGATTATTTCCATACTTAGTGAGAAACCACATTTATTTCTGAATTTAACTCATTTCTCTAACCTTGTCATTTCTATCAATTTATGTTCATTTGATTTAACCTACAATTCATTTCTAGTTTCAACGAGCTAGCAGAGGAACGTATTAGACATATATGATTAGGGCTCAAATGATTTATAATTAAGTTCCAATGTAACGACCCAAAATTTATGTTTTTTATTTTTGTGAATTTATGACTCAATTGTGTATCTGCTTCAGTGGTTAAGTGTTCTGGGTGTGTGTGTGAGGTCCCAAGTTCAAGCCTTTTATTTGACAATTTTTGGGATTTTTTTGATTAAAGCCTTAACCTTGTTCAATAGGCTTATATTTAAGTATTTGTAAAACAATATCAGAATGGGCATGCTTGTAACACCCCCACGCCCGAAACCGTCACCGGAGTCAAGCTTGAGGTGTTACTAAACTTATCTTACCTTTTAAACAACTCTAAATCACTTATTTTAATTTTCGAAATAAACTGTTTTCTGCGTCATGGTTTCTTAAAAATTCATTTCTCGAGTTTCAAAACTCGAAATTAAGATCCGTAAATTTTTCCTGAAACTAGACTCATATATCTATCTATTAATTTTTTTCTAGAATTTTTTTTACTTAGCCAATTAGTACAGTTTATTAGTTAAAGTTATCCCTGTTTCAGAATTCGACTACACTAGCCTCTACTTACTACGAACCACTTTTCTCTCTGTACAAAATTCATATGACTATACCGCTTATTTCCATTAAAACTAGATTCAATAAGGATTCTAAACATATAAAGTACACCACCTAATTATTTTTGTAAAATTTATGGTGAATTTATAAAGTTGGAACAGGGGATCCAGAAATCGCTCTGGCCCTATTTCACTAAAACCCAGATATATTATAAAATACAAAACCTTTACCTGTTTTGATTATTCCATATGAAAATAGACACAATGAGCTTTAATTTCATATATTATTCACCATCAACCCATGTATCTACAATTTCTTGTGATTTTTAAAAGTCACGTTATTTCTGATACTTGAATCTGTTTTTAAGTTACTTTCACATTTTTCATAGTTTTCATGTGATAGTTACTACTTAATCATACATACTATTAAACATGTATATCATCAGTCATTCTATTAGTTAATCACTAGAAAGTATTTACACATCATTCATTGATCATATCATATTAAAAGAAACCAAGTTCCTATACATGCCATACACAAAACGAAACGTTTAACTATACCAATGTGGTTTCTTCGATAGTGTGATCGGTCTCCGACGTTTCCTTCGATCCCGAGTGGCTTGATAAAACTATAAGAAAAAGAAAATAAAGAGAGTAAGCACTAGGCTTAGTAAGCTTACAAGCAAATAAATTACAACATTCAACATGTTGAATAAATATACATAATGTCACCTAGCCTCATAAACTTCCTTTACTTCTCATTTTCTACCTTCTTCTTTACTCACTTACCTTCTTTCTTACGACCTTTCACTATTCATAAATATAATCTACCTTCCCTTTTGCTGATAATTCACTGTAATTTAACATGTACAATGACCCGTTGAACCACTCGAATACTAAGGATACTAGGGTCGTTCTGTCTATCAATATCTCGCCAATGCCATGTCTTGACATGGACTTACATGAATTATTCTGTCTCCAATGCTATATATATATATATATATATTATGGGCTTACATGGCTCATTCCTGTCTCCAAAGCCATATATCGATATGGACTTACATGGCTCATTTTGTCTGTCTGTCTCTGTCAACCCCAATATCCTAACATTCCTAAGGTTCAAACGGGGCTTCCTGATGCTTTTTCTCTGTTACTTCGCCTTTAATTCGACTTTAAATATTCTCATAACATAAATATATAAATGCTGGAAATTGACAATAATAATGTAAATAAAAGAATATTGCATTTATTTACTAAACTTACCTTGATACAAAATGTGACTAAACCTTACAATTTAGTCTTTTACTTTTTCTTTTCCTCGTTCTTCTTTGGATTCTTGATCTATAATATAAAATATTTCTACTCATTAGCATTTGATTTCTATTTCACTTCACAATTTATGCTGTTCAAATTTTGAAATTGCACTTTTACCCCAAAATTTACAGTTTTTTTTACAATTTAGTCCCTGCTCAATTCACCCATCAATTGAACTAATTTTTTTCTAAATTAACACTTTTATTTTATCATTATAAACTATTTCACAACCTTTGATATTCTGAATTTCAACACCAACATCTAATTCACAATTTTGCTCACAATTAGGTCCTAAATACCATTTTCTATCAAAATGACTTAATAAAACAACCTTAATATGAAATTAGAACTTCAATTTCATAATAATTCATCATAAACTACCCTTACTCAGCCAGGGTAACTTCCAATTTCACCCACCAAATCAAAAACTAATGAATTAGATGATTGGACCTAATTGTAAAAGTCACAAAAACATAAAATTACTAAGAAATAGTAAAATTGAACTTACATGGTGCAAAAATATGAAAAACCAGCATAGGAGACCTGCTACGGCGTTTCGGTGAGAAAGATGAAGAAATGTCTAGATTTTCAATTACATCATTTTTTAACTATTAACTTTTATGCTAATTCCAATTTTGTCCCTTGTTCACATTGTTTTCTTGCTTATTTCATACCCAAACCGTCCAGCCATTAACCTTTGGGTCTAATTGCTCTTTAAATCCATACTTAAGCTATTTGCTCACAATTTAACAAATTTTGAGCTATTTTCAGTTTAGTCCTTTTTAATTAATTAGCTATCCAAACATCAAAATTTCTAACGAAACTTTAATACTAACTCAATGACACTTCATAAATATTTATAAAAATATTTATAGCTCGATTTTCAAATTTGAGGTCTCGATACCTCGTTTTTGACCCGTCTGACCTAATAAATTATTTTAATTCACTAATTTCACCATTTCACAAATTCTTCTAAATTCTTACTTGACTCATAAATATTAAGTTACTATCTTGTTCAATCTTATTTGTCCGATTTAGTGATCTCAAATCACCATTTTGACACCACTTGAAAATTAGGCCGTTACATTCTACCTCGGATTTGTGGTTTCGCAACCACTATTCCGTTTAGGCCCTATTTCGGGATGTTACATTTCTCCTCCCCTTTAGGGATTTTTGTCCCGAAAATCTTACCTGTGAAGAGATTTTGGTACTATTTTTGCATAGCCTCTTCGGGTTCCCATGTAGCCTCGTCTACCCCATGTCTATTCCATAGTATTTTCACAAGTGCAATACTTTTGTTCCTTGATTGCTTTACCTCTCGAGCTAGAATATTTACCGGTTCTTCACCGTAAGTCATGTCTGGTTGAATCTCAACCTTTGTCTAAGAAATCACATGTGACGGATCTGAATGATAACGACGTAGCATAGACACATGAAATACATTTTGAATCTTCTCTAACTCAATCGGAAAGCTAACCAATATGCTAATGGTCCGACTCTCTCAATCACTTCAAAGCGGTCCAATAAAACATGGACTTAGTTTGCCTTTCTTGCCAAATCGAGAACTTTCTTCCACGGGATACTTTCAAAAAACTTTGTCACCAACTTGATATTCGATCTCTTTTCTTTTAAATCGCATCGACTTACGCCGTCTCAAGTCGCTTTTAAACAATTTCGATAACTTTCACTTTTTCTTCATTTCTTTAACTAGAGCAACCTCGTAAATCCACTTTCTTTAAGCTCATCCAATATAAAGGTGTGCGACATTTACGTCCATACAAAGCTTCATAAGGTGCCATCTTCAAACTCATTGATAACTATTATTGTAGGCAAACTCTACTAATGGTAAATATTTTTCCCAAGCGCCTTGAAATTCCAAAGACACAACATCTAAGCATATCTTCAAGTACACGAATAACTCTCTCGATCGACCGTCGGTTTGAGGGTGGAAAGTCAGTACTAAAACTTAACTTTGTGCCCAAAGCCTTCGTAATTTCTTCCAAAACCGTGAAGTAAATCTTGGATCTCATGCGAAATGATCGATAATGGTACCCGTGTAGTTTGACTATCTCGAAATATACAACTCGCCAACTTGTCAAGTGAATAATCCATACTGAACGGGATAAAATGAGCCGACTTCGTTAACTTATCAATCACAACCTATCTGCATCTTTCTTTCTCGGTAAACGGCAATCTGTCACAAAATCCATAGTAACTCGATCCCATTTCCACTCGGGGACTAGCACAGTCTGCAATAAACACGAAGGTACGATGTTCACCTTTACCATTGACAGATCAAACATCTAAAACAAACTCGAAATGTCCTTTTCATTCCTACCCACCAAGTACATTTTTTTTAAATCATTATACATCTTTATACTACCGGATGAATAGACAAAGAACTACTATGTGCTTCTGTAAAATCTTTGAATAAGCTCATCATTCTTGGTATGCATACCTGTCTCGGAACATCAAACAACCGTCGAATCGATCTAAAAATCTGACTCTACATCCGACTCGCACTGATCTCTTTTTGGCTAACAACTCACTGTCATTTTTTTGAGCTTCACAAATTTCTTCAAGAAACATCGGTTTAGCTCTCAACTCGGCTAAGATAAAACCATCATCTGATAAGGCTAGACTAGTGTTCAAAGCTCTTAATGCAAATAAAGATTTCCTACTCAAAGCATCAGCAACAACGTTTGCCTTACCTGGGTGATAATCGATCACTAGCTCATAATCTTTAATCAACTCTAACCATCTTCTTTGCCTCAAATTCAAATCTTTTTGAGTCATCAAATATTTCAAACTTTTGTGATCAGTGAATATGTGGCACTTCTCACCGTACAAATGATGTCGCTAAATCTTCAGCGCAAAAACAATGGCAGTTAGCTCTAAATCATGTGTCGGATAGTTCTTCTCATGTGGCTTTAGTTGTCTAGAGGCATAAGCAATTACCTTCCCTTCCTGCATAAGTACACAACCAAGTCCATTCATGGACGTATCATCAGTAAATCACAAACTCCTTACACGGTTCTAGTTGCACTAAAGCAGAGCTTTAGTCAACAATTCTTTTAACTTGTCAAAACTCGTTGACACTTCTCATCCATTCAAACTTGACATCCTTTCGCGACAATCTTGTCACGGGTAGCTATCATGGAAAATCCTCTACAAATCGCCTATAATATCCGGCAAGACCAAGAAAACTTCTAACTTCCGATACATTTCTAGGAGGCTTCCAATCAACAATGGCTGAAATCTTGCTCGGATCAACCTTAATACCTTCACGAAACAATATGTCCAAGAAAACCAACTTCGTAACGAACTCACTTTTGCTGAACTTGACATACAACCGATTATCTTTCGAATCAGAAAGCGTTCTCAAATGCTCGCATGCTCGGTCTCATCATGAGAATAAATCAAGATATCATCAATGAACAAAACTACAAACTTATCCAAGTACGGTCGAAAATTCGGTTCATTAAGTCCATGAAAATGGCAGGAGCATTAGTCAAGTAAAATGGCATCGAAGGAACTCATAATGACCATACCTAGTCCGGAAAAGCAGTCTTCAAGACATCGACTCTTTAACTCATGAATCGATAGTATCCGGATCTCAAATCTATCTTGAAAACACAGTAGCTCCTTCAATTGATCAAACAGATCATCAATTCTAGGCAATGGATACTTGTTCTTTCTTTGTTACCTTGTTAAGTTGCCGATAATTTATGCACAATCTCATCGATCCGTCATATTACCTTGTTTCAATTCCAGGAATTCCTTTCTCTTCTGGTCAATAAACCTCTGACTGATGTACTTTTTACGAAATTCCTCCTGAAAGAAATCCTAAGTGACCCTCTCCTTTGGTACAACTGATACAAGTGTCTTCCACCAGTAGTAGGCTGAGTCTCTAAGAAGTGATGCTACACATTCCATACATTCCTCGGGTGTACAAGATAACTCATCAAAGACTCTGATAGTATTTTCTAACCAAAATTCTGCTCTTTCTGCATCATCATTTTTTGTTGCTCGGAACTCTTTTGCCCCTTGTTTCCTGATTCTATCAACTGGTGGCTTTTCTCTTATCATTGTACCTGTGATTGGGGGAGCTTGAGCTACATGGGTAGCCTGAGAATCATGAAGGGGTGGAGGTCTAACTGCCGGATTCGTACGAACGAACTCGGCAAACAAATCATTTAAAGCTTGGAAGAAAGCTTCTCGAGTCACTCCTCCCTGATTAACTGTTACTGGCCTATTCTCAGATGGCGCTACCCTTCTGCGGGAGCAGGCGCATTACTTTCTACATCATCATCACCAGCTCACTCGGGATCCATTACAATAAAACAAAATATTTAAAAATCGTCAGGAGTCGTCACACTATCAAAATACAAGTATGGCATGTATAGCTAGACTTTTTCTCACACTAACTGTTCCGAAAACCGACTAAACCTGCTCTGATACCAATAAATGTAACACCCCCATACCCGAAACCGTCACCAGAGTCAAGCTTGAGGTGTTACTAAACTTAACTTACCTTTTAAACAACTCTAAATCACTTATTTTAATTTTTGGAATAAACTGTTTTCTGCGTCATGGTTGCTTAAAAATTTATTTCTCGAGTTTCAAAACTCAAAATTAAGATCCGTAAATTTTTCCTGAAACTAGACTCATATATCTATCTATTAATTTTTTTTATAATTTTTTTTACTTAGCCAATTAGTACAGTTTATTAGTTAAAGTTATCCCTGTTTCAGAATTCGACTACACTGGCCTCTACTTACTACGAACCACTTTTCTCTCTGTAAAAAATTCATATGACTATACCGCTTATTTCCATTAAAACTAGATTCAATAAAGATTTTAAACATATAAAGTACACCACCTAATTATTTTTGTAAAATTTATGGTGAATTTATAAAGTTGGAATAGGGGATCCAAAAATCGCTCTGGCCCTATTTCACTAAAACCCAGATATATTATAAAATACAAAACCTTTACCTGTTTTGATTATTCCATATGAAAATAGACACAATGAGCTTTAATTTCATATATTATTCACCATCAACCCATGTATCTACAATTTCTTGTGATTTTTCAAAATCACGTTATTTCCGATACTTGAATCTGTTTTTAAGTTACTTTCACATTTTTCATAGTTTTCATGTGATAGTTACTACTTAATCATACATACTATTAAACATGTATATCATCAGCCATTCTATTAGTTAATCACTAGAAAGTATTTACACATCATTCATTGATCATATCATATTAAAAGAAACCAAGTTCCTATACATGCCATACACAAAACGAAACGTTTAACTATACCAATGTGGTTTCTTCGATAGTGTGATCGGTCTCCGACATTTCCTTCGATCCCCGAGTGGCTTGATAAAAACTATAAGAAAAAGAAAATAAAGAGAGTAAGCACTAGGCTTAGTAAGCTTACAAGCAAATAAATTACAACATTCAACATGTTGAATAAATATACATAATGTCACCTAGCCTCATAAACTTCCTTTACTTCTCATTTTCTACCTTCTTCTTTACTCACTTACCTTCTTTCTTACCTGACCTTTCACTATTCATAAATATAATCTACCTTCCCTTTTTGCTGATAATTCACTGTAATTTAACGTGTACAATGACCCGTTGAACCACTCGGAATACTAAGGATACTAGGGTCGTTCCTGTCTATCAATATCCTGCCAATGCCATGTCTTCGACATGGACTTACATGAATTATTCCTGTCTCCAATGCTATATATATATATATATATATTATGGGCTTACATGGCTCATTCCTGTCTCCAAAGCCATATATCTGATATGGACTTACATGGCTCATTTTTGTCCTGTCCTGTCCTGTCAACCCCAATATCTTAACATTCCTAAGGTTCAAACGGGGCTTCCTGATGCTTTTTCTCTGTTACTTCGCCTTTAATTCGACTTTAAATATTCTCATAACATAAATATATAAATGCTGGAAATTGAAAATAATAATGTAAATAAAAGAATATTGTATTTATTTACTGTAAACTTACCTTGATACAAAATGTGACTAAACCTTACAATTTAGTCCTTTACTTTTTCTTTTCCTCGTTCTTCTTTGGATTCTTGATCTATAATATAAAATATTTCTACTCATTAGCATTTATTTGATTTCTATTTCACTTCACAATTGATGCTGTTCAAATTTCGAAATTGCACTTTTACCCTAAAATTTACAGTTTTTTTTACAATTTAGTCCCTGCTCAATTCACCCATCAATTGAACTAATTTTTTTCTAAATTAACACTTTTATTTTATCATTATAAACTATTTCACAACCTTTGATATTCTGAATTTCAACACCAACATCTAATTCACAATTTTGCTCACAATTAGGTCCTAAATTCCATTTTCTATCAAAATGACTTAATAAAACAACCTTAATATGAAATTAGAACTTCAATTTCATAATAATTCATCATAAACTACCCTTACTCAGCCAGGGTAACTTCCAATTTCACCCACCAAATCAAAAACTAATGAATTAGATGATTGGACCTAATTGTAAAAGTCACAAAACATAAAATTACTAAGAAATAGTAAAATTGAACTTACATGGTGCAAAAATATGAAAAACCAGCATAGGAGACCTGCTACGGTGTTTCTGGCTGAGAAAGATGAAGAAATGTCTAGATTTTCAATTACATCATTTTTTTAACTATTAACTTTTATGCTAATTCCAATTTTGTCCCTTGTTCACATTGTTTTCTTGCTTATTTCATACCCAAACCGTCCAGCCATTAACCTTTGGGTCTAATTGCTCTTTAAATCCATACTTAAGCTATTTGCTCACAATTTAACAAATTTTGAGCTATTTTCAGTTTAGTCCTTTTTAATTAATTAGCTATCCAAACATCAAAAATTTCTAACGAAACTTTAATACTAACTCAATGACACTTCATAAATATTTATAAAAATATTTATAGCTCGATTTTCAAATTTGAGGTCTCGATACCTCGTTTTTGACCCGTCTGACCTAATAAATTATTTTAATTCACTAATTTCACCATTTCACAAATTCTTCTAAATTCTTACTTGACTCATAAATATTAAGTTACTATCTTGTTCAATCTTATTTGTCCGATTTAGTGATCTCAAATCACCATTTTTGACACCACTGAAAATTAGGCCGTTACATTCTACCTCGAATTTGTGGTTTCGCAACCACTATTCCGTTTAGACCCTATTTCGGGATGTTACAATGCTGGTCTGGTGGTTAAGTGGAGTGTTAATATGCTGGAGGTCTTGAGTTCAAACACAGGGAGTTTATATTTTTGCTCGGTTATCAGATGGAATTTTGGTTGGTCTAAAACTCTGAGTGGTGGGTTAGTGGATGAGTAAAGTAAGGCATTTCCTGAATACCTATCAGAATATTATTTTATGTTTAATTTTTCCATAAACTGACGTTAGTTTTGCCTTTCTGCCGTTTTGTCTTTTTTTTTCCTTTCCCCAACCGAAATTCTCCTTTCTCTTTACTCTTCTTTTGCTACTTTGTTTTGGACGACAATCATACTCTCTCCCTCATCAGTGACACTTATTTGTGTAACTTCGGTAAGTTGTTTCTTATGGGTTGTAAATTATGATGCTAAGTTTTGATTGGGATTATTTATTCTAATAATTTGGCAGTATCATACCTCTAAGATCAAGACTTTTCTCGTACTGCTTAGTAGTAAACCAAATTTGAAGCGTTGGGGTAAGTTTCAATCGCTTCTTGATTGGGTAATTCGTTTGGGTTGCCTTTAATTCGACTGTAGGAACCCAAATTTACCAGGGCCCAAAAAAACCACTGACCAGCCCAAACAAAAATAAAAACGAAAGCCCAAATACAAAAATTACCCAACCATGGCCCAAACACAACCCAAAATCCCTAACCCAACCTCTATTGGCCCAATAAGCCCAAAACATTAAGCCAACTCAGAAACCCTAGGGTTTCTGAGCCTCCCTCACGCCGCAGCCACCACCCACGTGCCTCAGCGCGCACCCCGCCCGAGGATCGAGCCCTTGCAAGGAAGTGGAAACTCCCCTCGCCCGTTGACCCTCCATGGACTTGCAAACATGGCAAAGAAAGGAAAAAAGAAAAAGCTGTGCCAAAACAGTAGCAAACAATAGATTTTTGTATTCGGCTATATAGCCACAAACACAAAAAGATTGTAACAGACACGATTAGGCAATCAAAGAGCAAAAAAACGAGTAAAGGTTGATTTCTACGTTTCATTTTCTTTTCGTTTTTTCCTATATTTTTTTTTTATTTTTACATTTTATTTTTATCATAAATCTATTTTAAATAAAAGAGAAGAGAATAAAAACTCACCGAAATCGCCCCGTGACCGTTTCATCAGAGAGCTTTTCATCGTTGTAGCGCTTGGACCCAAAAGGGGGCATAAACCGTTCTCCTTTCGTCTTTGAGGGTCGAAGGCGTTTCGGCCTTCGAGCGCGCCTTGAAACGAGGCTAAAGACCCACCTTCACGCACCGTCAGCCATCGGATACAGTGGTGGTACGACGGATGGCGATTGGATGCCCCCTGGTCGGCCACGAAAAGAGAAGGGAGAGGGTTAGAGGAATTCAGTTTTTTTTTAAAGGGGGTGAATAAATGAATTTTTTGGTCAAAATTTTGGTATTTATAAGGGGACCATACGGCGTCGTTTTGAGCCCTGATTTTAGGTGCCAAAACGGCACAATTTAAACAAAACCGACCCTACCCGACCCATGATCCACTAGGATCCACGCGTTTTGGGAAGAATGGGGGTATTTATGTGCTTGGCCCTCCCATTTTTTCAACTGGTTTCAATCATATCCTCCTCGTTTGTCTTTATTTTCAATCCGACTCAGAAACTTTTTCTTCATTTTATTTTAGTCCTTGCTAGTGCTGCGCGTTTTGAAAGACTGGGGATATTTTCCCTTTTCATCCTCATTTTATTGCGCGCGTTTAATTTTAGTCCCTATTTCAATTTTTATCATTTGACTTATTACAATTTATACTTAAATTTTGTTTAAATTTTCATTTTAATCCCTTTGGTGGTTATTCATTCGCTCACCACTATTTAATATTTTAAATTTCATTTTAATCTCAGTTTATTCCTTTTACTTTATTTAAGCATAATTAAGTTTTTTTATTTAAATCTTTTATTTATTTATCCGTTTATTTGTTTATATATTCGTTATTCTTTTATTTTATTTGCTCGTTCATTCATCAACTTATATATATACATCATTCATTTGTATTTTTATCCTAGTTCCTACATTTATTTGTTTATTGTTCTTTCATTATTTATTTATTTATTTCCTTATTGATTATTTATGTTATTTATACTTCTATTATTGTCATTATTTTATTATCTGTCATTCTTATTTTATCACTATTTATTCCCTTATTTATTCCTTTTTTATACATACTCATTTAAACTCGGACTACTTACGTTATACTCTATATATCATTATCTCTATTGTTATCATTATTATTACGATTATATACTATTAATCTAATTTAGTTAATATTCATTATTATTTTTATAGATTGGGTTTATTTTTATTTCTATTATCTTTTTATCATATGTTTGTGTATATCTTCTATACCTTCAAATGTTACATTATTTATTTTATTATTATTATTATTGTCACTATTTTTGAACATATCATGTGTTTTAAACTACCATCAATTTTAAATATTTCACATATATTATCTTTTTAAATCATCATATGTAGTATTCATTTTGAAAATTTTATGTTTCTTTGTACTCTAAATTAGTATATACATATATACACATACTTTTTACTTAAACGGTTTTATACATTGTTTTATCTCAAATTTCTCTTTTACCTCATTTATTCTAAATTTTTTATACATCGTTTATGTTAAACCATCTTATATGTTTTAAGATTTATATGTTATTTTGTTATACTATTTTATATGTAAACAATTTCAAATTCTTTTATTATTTATCGTAAACCCTTTATCATTATTTACCTTAAGATTCTATATATATTACTTATATTAAATTATTTTACATACTTCTTACATATTATATATTTTCAAAATTATTTTTACATATTATTTATTTTAATTTTTTTTTCATATGTGATTTATTTTAAATCTTTGTATATATCATCTATTTTAAAGTTTCATGTGTAATACTTGGTTTAAATCATTTTATATGTCGTTTACTTTAAAATTCTTTTACATTATTATTTTAAAAAAAAACTAGTTTATATTTTTTATGTTATATATATATATATATATATATATATATATATATATATTTATATATATATTTTTTAAATTGAAAATCCATTTTAAAATCGGTTAAATCCCAACTCATTATGTTTAGATTTTAGATGATTATACTTTTATTATATTTTGTCTTATTTTTTCGTTTATTATACCCTTATATGTTTTATGTTCCAAATTCAATACTTTACATGTTATATTTATTTATTTGTTTACCATGTTATTTTATTTATCTATTCATTGTTTATGTTATTTATATATTATTTCTACTTCGAAATATGCATGCTCAATACTATATACGCTTAGCCTGCTCACCCATTCATTGAGTGGTCTATATGTTTCATATATGTATATATTAATTTGTAAGGCTTTGTCATTCCGATCGTGTCCAAACATTTTGATATTATTACCTTTTTATGGTGCATTTTCGTTTCATCATTTTAATTATTCAACGTGATTTATTTCTAAACGTATACCTCTTAAATACTTCATTAAAATTTTTAGATCCAAATTTAAAACAAAAGAAAATTTTGAAAATAAGGCCATGTTTCGCGTTTTGGAACATCAAGGAACCATGCCCTAACTTACGGGGTTTCGGTATTTTCGTTGGTCCTAAATTGCCAAATATCCTTTTGAGTTTTAAAATACATGGAATTCCAATTAAAATTGAAGACAACTTGCGCTCGGGAGTTCATGGTATCGTGTCCTAACTTACAGGGTATGATACTTCGATATCTCGAGACGAGGAAATCTTTGGCAATCATTTTTGATTTAATTCGAACGTTCTTTTGAAATCAACGCTACTAAAAAGGATTGTATTTTAAATTCATTCCCGATTTTCAATTTTTGACATTAAGACACTAACTAATCAGTTCGGTACCAATTTTAGGGCGTGTCGAGGGTGCTAATCCTTCCTCGCACGTAACCGACTCCCGAACTTGTTCTCTTGAATTTCGTAGACCAAAATACCATTTTAGTAAATTAAAATTGTTTTATTAAAACAAAGGTGATCCGATCACATCAAATAAAGGTCGGTGGTGACTCCCCGTTTTGATTTTCGTTTTCAAGCAAATCGATTCCCGTTTTCAAAAAAAAAGGTTTCGACATCGACGATTGAGTGTTTAACTGAGTTAAATGTTGATCAAATATATGTTCTAGAGTGCTCGGGATTGTTTAGGCTGCAAAAATGATACAGGTGTGTACTCGAAAATACAAAAAAAAAAAGAGAATCGGTGAAAGCCGAAAAACGATTCTGTCGACGCCACACAGGTGTATGGTCGCCCGTGTGGTAGGCCGTGTGGCAGTACACGAGCGTGTGATTGACGAGCCAGGTCGTGTGCACAAGACACGACCGTGTGATGGCCGGTAAAGCTGTGTACGAGACACAGGCTCGACCAATTGGGCCATGTAGGCCACACAGGCATGTGGGCCCATACTGGTGAACCATACGGGCATGTGAGATTTTTGGGCCAGGTCGTGTGATCCACATGGCCAAGGCCAATTTAGGCCATGTGATCCACACAGCCAAGGCCAATTCAGGCCGTGTGGGCCCATACGAGCAAACCACATGGGTGTGTGAGCCCATTTTTTTGGAAAACTCTGTAAGGTTCCACGGGTCGCCCAAGTCGACTAAGACCTGTTATAGGTTCGGTAAGCATTACTTAGACCCCTAATTTCGTGATCTGATTATGTGATATGTATGAATTAAGCATGTGATACTTAGCATGTAAATCTGAACTGTTTGAGTAATTTGATAGGCTGCATTTTAGTATGTCATTTATGCATGTTGCATTGTATCGGGCTTGGGTTGATGTTAGATTGGAGGAAGTATTCTGAAAGGCTTTAAGTCTGATATCTGGCAGCTCAGCTGTAATTATCTGATTATGTGCTGCATTTCAGTATAGCCTAGTGTGTAGGGATTGGGGGGTTAATTTTATCCCCACATGGTGTGTAGGGTTGAACGGAGATGGTCTGTAGAGGTTGGTGGGTAGGACTTTAATGATCTGTTCTGCATCTGTATCTGAATGGCCTTAAGCCCAGACTGGTTCTGTAATGGGCTCCGGCCCTAGACTGTATTATGATGTATGTTTGAATACATGTTTTATTTGTGAGGATTACACACTGAGTTTGCGAAAACTCACCCCTTTCTATTTTATCTGTTCAGGTAATCCCCAGTAGTAGATGGATCGGAGCAGTGGAGGACTCACCACACGGTTTTCCACTTGGACTATTTTCTGTTTACTTATGATTTAATTTATATTTGGGAAAAATTTGTTGTAATTAAGGCCTTTACGGATTTTTGCTTAATTTGAGATTTTACAATTTTTTACGGTTTTTACTGCTAGTAGTAGGAAAACTCGGGTTTTTAATAGAATTAAATGTTTTACGAAACTACCACGCATACGAAATGGTTTTAAAAGCTTCCACAAAGTTCAACGTTTGAAAATGGTTAACGATTGAAAACAAATGACGCGTTTTAGAAGATAGCATAAGATAATGAAAAGAGGTACCTACGGAGAAATGGTCTTCACGTCATTACGATTTCTAAAGCACTATCATAGGACATCGCTAGATTCAGCAATAACGTCTAGACTGGGTTTGAGGTGTTACATCCAGTTTTTCGCCTATTAATTATAAACTCATGTAGTCACGAAGTCATTCCACTATAGTATCATGATTGATAGACTTGTCTATGGGTCAGACAGGTGGCCCAACCCGGAGACCCTCCCAAAAAGTGGTAAGGTTTGGGTAAAAATATAGGCCCGAAAAATGGGTTTAGACAAAAAATAATGCCAGTTTTCTAAACGGGCTAAGCTTCGGGTAAGCTTTTTTTGGCTCGAGCCTGGCCTGGCTCAAATTTACAAAAAATAAAATGTTATTTTTTTTTGTTTTTTTTTCATTATTTTGCTATCATTTTGTTATTACATTGCTACTATTTTGTTGTTATTGTTTGGATATTATATAATTCTTATTTTATTATTAATTTTACTATTATTTTAAAAGTATTTACTTACTAGGTTGCACTTATATTAATATTATTTAAGTATATTTTTAAAAAAATCATTTGTTGGGAAACATTTATTTTAATATTTTTAGTGCATTTGATGTATTATATTTTTAAATATTATTTTATATAAAAATAGTAATATAAAAAATTTTAATAAGGGCGAGCTAGGCCGAGTTCGGTTTTAGTATTTTTATTCGGGTCGGGAATGGAAAAATTTTAGGCTCATTTTTCAAGTCAGGTCGGGCTCAAGCCTAAATTTTTTACTTGGCCCGACCTGACACATGGACAACTCTAGTGATTGAGTTCTCCCAAATTACATACCATTATGGAAGCTACTCGATCAGTACTCATTCAATGACCTTGTCATAAGCGTGTTCCCCTCATAGGATATCATTATCTCTTTAAGATAAATACATTCTCCTAATATGATAATATTTTATCTCATGATAACCATTACATTTTTCTTAATGAAAAGCCAATTACTATCATATAGTAATTAAGTCATTCATCACAAAGACAAACAACTCACAGCTACGTTTACTTTTCATCTATTATGTAAAGTCAATGAGAGGATATCATTATCCATGTAGTAAGTTATGAATTCCACTATTGTGAATGATGTTACATATTGTAGAAGTCGTATACTTAACGCATCAGCTTTCGATTTTTTATCTATTTGAACTCAGGATTTTACTCATATTAAAATATACGAGTCACACATGCATAGTCCATCATCCACTCAAGATTAAGGTATTCCGTACTATGAACGTCACAAGTTAATAAATCCACAAACGGATTTAGGATCTATTCTTTTTGGGTCTTGTTCAATGTACTGTCAGTGCAGTTAGTCACATCTATATCTCTATCTTCTACAAGTCATCCGCTCCAATGTCCAAGACAGAGTCTCTCCCTAATTAGACTTGATAGACAACATATTAGTCTTTCAATCAGTTTGTTTATTTCCGTTTAGACTAAGGACATATTTAGATTCATCTACTAATATAAGCTGTCTTTTTGTATTACAATCCAACCACATAATACTGCTTAATATTATTTAAATATTAGATAATTAATGAACTAATATTTGCTTCTTTTTTTCTTTATATGAAAAAAATACATAAGAATAATATTCAAATAGCATTAATTTAATTCATGAATAATTTTATTAAACCAATCATGCGAAAAAATACAAGTGTACATAGATAAAAATATTACACTTAAAAAACTAAATCAAACAATTTGATAGGCTCCGGGAAAATTAGTTATTTGTGAAAAAAGAAACGTGTGATTTTGCTTAAACCAAATTCCATTTCTTGGGGGCATATCATTCGTCATTGACAGATAAATTTAGATATGGATAAGGTCAAGACAATCAAGGAATGGTTTATTCCGAAGAATGTCAGTGAATTGCATTCCTTCTTGAGTTGAGCTAATTATTATAAAAGATTTGTTAAAGGTTAATCTTAAAAGTAACGACCCTCATTAACTTAGTAAAGAAAGGGGAATAATGAGCCTGGTCAAATGAATGTCAATAAGCTTTTGGTGGACTAAAATATGTGATAATGAAGGATCTGGTGCTAGCACTCCCAGATATTGAGTGCCCCTTCGAAGTTCAGATAGATGCTTCAGACTTTGCCATTAGAGGGGTATTGCTACAAGAAAAACACCCTATTGCATTTGAAAGCAGGAAGTTGAGTGAGACTGAAAGGAGATACACGACCCAAAATAAAGAACTACTAACTATGATTCATTGTTTGAGGGCATGGCAGCAGTACTTGCTAAGGTCTAAGTTTGTTATCAAGAACGACAACACAGTAGTTATCCATTTCCTGACACAACCGAAGTTATCTACCAAGCAAGCTATATGGCAAGAGTTTCTAGCTGAGTTTGACTTTCATTTTGATCACAAATTAGGAAAAAAAACAATCAAGTAGTTGATGCTTTGAGTTATAAAGCAAAGTTAGCAACATTAAGGAGAATTGTCCCAATGTTTGAAACTAAGGTGACGGTCCATATCCAAAAAGCTACTGAAGAGATTTTGAAGAAAAACCTTTAAGCGATTGCTATTATGAAGTTCGTAAAAAAAGAGAAGTCTCAATACTTTGTATAGAAAACGAGACTCTCATAACAAAGAGGCCACGTTTATATGTACGGAAGACCGGAGACTTGAGATAGAGGTTGATGCAAGGGTGCCACGACACACATTGGGTTGGTCATCCTAGTTGGCAACATACTACAACATTACTCAAACAGGGGTATTATTGGCTACGTATGTCGGAGGATACGATGGCCTACACAAAAACTTGCCTCATTTACCAACAAGACAAAGTAGATAAACAACAAATAACGAGCTTGTTGGAATCATTGTCAGTCCACTCACGACCGTGGGAAAGTATTTCTCTTGACTTCATCTTTGGCCTAGAAAAAGTGGGTAATTTCGTTGAAATCCTAATGGTAATTAACCATTTCTCCAAATATGCAACATTTATCCCAGTGCCAAAATGCTACACTATAGAATAAAAAGATTAGTGATATTCAAGCTTGTGGTCAAGTATTGAAGGGTGCTACAAAGTCTCATATTAGATAGGGATACGCAATTCACTAGAAGTTTTTGGAGAGAACTCTTTAAGATTTTAAGTTCTCACTTAAACATTTCATCCATTTATCCTCCATAAACTGATGAGCAGATAGAACGATTTAATGGGCTACTAGAAGAATACTTGAGGCACTTTGTACAAGCAAATCAAATAAATTGGCCTTCATTGTTAGATGTCGCTTGATTTTGCTTTAATGCTAGGAAAAGCTCAACCACCAATAAGAGTCCATTCGAAATCATGTCTGAACAACAACCGAGAATGCCTCACATTGCAATCGAGCCTTACCCAGGGAAAAACCCTCAAGCCTTCAATCTTACGAAAGAATGGAAGCGTAACAAAGAAATTACTTGAGCCTAACTCGAAAGAGCCTCTAAAAGAATGAAGAAATAAGCTTACAAAGGTTGAAGAACATGCCACTTCAATGTAGGAGATAAAATGTTCAAATTAGTGTTCGAACATCTCAGATTCTTGAGGAAGCAAGACCGTCGTCTAGCGAGAAAAAAATGAAGGGCTGCTGACAGTTATAGCCAAAGTGGGAAACACTTCATACAAAATTGAATTGCCCAAGTAAATGAAGGTGCACCTTGTATTCCATGTCAGCAACTTGAAACCTTACCATCCAAATCTTAATGACTTAAGTTGAAATGAATCCACCAGAGCAAAATCAATACAAGACTTCCATAAAAAAGACGACTTGTAGAGATCTAAGCTGAAAGAATGATCGTAGTCTTAAGAAAACACCCCGAAGAGTAATTGGTCAAATGGGAGGGTTTAGGTCAAGAGAAAATCAATTAGGAGAGAGAACACTACTTGGAAGGCTTCTGGTGAAAGATTGAAGAATTCTTCACAACAAAGTCAATGAAGACTTCGGCAGATTAAGTGGAGAAAGTGTCATGATACAACCTTGTAGGGTCATGACAGGGTAGAATGCTAAAGGCCCACCCATGTATAGAGGCCATGGCAAAAGGTAGATCTTTTGTATTTAGGAAAATGTCTTTATTGCAGATATCTTTATGTTTCCTAGTAGCGTTCCTATAAAACATTTTAGCACCTTTATAGGGGATGGACAGTCAACAATTGTTAGGCTGAGCCACTAGTTAAGGTATGTACTTGGTCACCATTGAGGGTTTGCCCCTACAACCCATTGATGGTGTGGATAAGTGAGTCCTTTTATAACTCATTGTAATGTTTTTAATATAATAAAGTCATTTTTTCCTTTGGGAAAATGTGAGGTAATGTGAGGGCATCCGCTATGCCCCATAGGGATGAATTGTGTCTTGAGGCTAACTTGTGGCATGCTTGTCTTAACAAACTATCGAGATTGTTGGTTAACTTTAGTGGAAGCGTCCATCCAAGTAACTCATAGGCTTGCAACCTAGTGAACAAAGTTGAGTATGTGACACCATGCCAACATCGTTATTAGATTAATATTCTACTCAACATTTCCATTAAAGAGTAACGATTTGACTTTTTTTTATATGTTAATAGTCAAATTTAGCTAAAAAAAGAATGATAATAAAATTAACAAAAATTGTAAACTTTGAGAACTAAATTTATCACTTTCATTATCTTATGCATTTTTAAATAATAAACTTAAAAAACGGAACCCAAAAGAAAAAAAAACTTAGAAAATATTTGTATAGTGGGAGATTCATTGATTTTATCATTTTATATGCTTTCTTTTTAAACAACCTTTCCCTATAGTAGTATAAAACTTAAATACAAGGGTGAAATAAAAAAATTAGGGAGGTGAAATTAAATTGTATATTTTTACGATTATAAAATGAAAATTTACCATTTTAATATCGAATATCTTTATAATTTTTAAAGGATTAAATCAAATTTTATCATTTTAAGGGGGCCAAAGTGTAATTTTACCTTTGTTAATTTAAATTTTTTTATAAATTTTAAAGGGGCCTAAATGAAAATTTTTCATTTTAGGAGGTTAGGTCCCCTGTCAGCCCCCTTGACTACACCCCTGCTTAAATATACATTTGATCCTTCAATTTGACATTTTCTCTCAAATTAGTATTATGATTTTTTTTTTCTCAACTTGATACCCAAAATTTTTTTTCGTCCACAATTCCGATACATTTTTGTAATGCTATTAAATTTAAAACAAAGGACACCTTGTGACACATACATATTATAGTGATGACATCATAATGATATCATCATTTGAAAACTATAAAATTTAAAAATCTAGAAATTTAAAAAACTATAAATAAAAATTCCAAAAATAAATATATACATCTAAATTTTAAAGTTCTAAATATATATAAATTAGAAAAAAATCTACAAAGCATCTCTAAACCCATAAATATCAACCCCTAAAAAAAATTCAACAATTATCTTCTTTCCACCATCATCTTCTTATTCAATTTAGTTAAAAAATTGTAAAGCTAAGAGCCTTCACCCTTACAATTTAATTTAACCAACCATCCACCCTCACTATCCCTACTCTCATAAATCAATTTGGATTTATTTTCCAAAAAAGAATCTTTTAAAAAAAAAAAACCCACAAAGTTGTAAATTGGAAAACCAATGAATTATGCGATTTGATTATTTGAATTGTTTTATTTTGCCCTATTAGAATTGGTTTATTTTTTATTTTATCCGATTTTTTTTATAACAATGCACAAAAATGACCTTAGTAATTTGATTTTCTAATTTTGTATAGTAGCAACCCAAAAAATCAATTCTATACCCACGAAAGTTTTGGAAGGGTGGAATTTGGTGAAGAATTCTAGGGGTAGGCAGTAGGGAGTTGAAGTTCAACTTTCTTTTTACTGGAGTTTTATTCAAATAGAAAAAGGAGGGTTTCAAGGCATGGAATTGGAAATCTAGGAAAAAGAATGTCAAGGTTGCATGAATGATCTTGACGGAAGGAGAGTAAAAAGGGATGAAGAAAAGTAAACAAACACATTATCTAAAACTAAAATTAATTGAATCTTAGTTCGATTGGAATAAGCATTGTTGTTAATGCAGGAGGACATGAATTCAAGTGTAATAAAACATATTATCCTTCTTCTATGTATGTGTTGGGAAAAGACTATAATGAATTGAAAAAATTGGGACAAAAAAAGAAATATAAGTACAACTTAAACAATTATCAAATTCAGAGGTGAAATGTTAAGCCTTAAAAAGAAACACTGAGCCCAAAGGATTTTCCAACCCAGAAAACACGACGTTCTTGTACCTAAAACCAATCTATCACTGTTTTTTAATATTGCCTTGAAAGCTGTTCTTTATGTCCCCTCGAGCAATTAAGTATCCATAGATTATGATGATAATTCATATATGTAATGTGACTGTTTATGTGCTTATCCATTAAATATTTCACTTTGATTTTCGATAAAACAGCTGTTTCATAAACTCAAAACAGAAAGGGGAGAAAACTAGCAGTACAGCATGATGAAAGACAAGCTTCTTCTTTTTTTATAACAAAATACCCCCACCAATCCTACTATACACAAAAAAAAAAAAAAAAAAAACCAAACGTTTAAACACCTTAAAGTTAGAGCAAAAAGAACACTAAGCAGTAATAAAACTACAACCCCTTTGGAACATTAACATCCTTAAATGCTAAGAAGATCAGGTGGTGTTGATTTAGGTGCTGGTGGCTGTTGCTGGTCTTTTGTGATTGTTGTTGTAGGTGGGTCTAGAGTTGTGCACGGTGCCGGTGATGTTGGGGACTCTGAGTTTGGTGGTTTTGGGAGTTCAGTTAGGATTTGAACCACTTCCCTCATCGTCGGTCTCTCTACGGCCTGTTCTTCAACACAGAGCATCGCGACGTAGAAAACATGCATCACTTCGTGGAGAGGAACCGATGGGAGTCTGGGATCGAGGACTTTGAGGACGCCTTCTTTGTTTGAATCTGTCATCTTTCGAACCCATTGAACAATGTCGACACCGTCACCGAACTCACCTACTGGTTTTCTGCCACAGACGAGTTCTAACAGGACTACACCAAAGCTATACACATCACTCTTCTCGTCTACCTTCAGAGTGTAGGCATATTCTGCGAAAAAATACAGGGGAATTATATGAAATTCTAAGGGAAATTACCACTGGACAGTTAGAACCACCGGACAGTTAGAACCACCAAATTTTGGTTGGTCAAACTATAACTAAATTGATGTACTTTGAAAGCTGCATATATTGATTGAAATGAAGAAAATATGAACTTCAATAGCACCAAATCATGGTAACACACAGTCAAAACCAAAGTACAGTGGAAATTATTGGTAGGTATTAATGCATAATCCGTGATCCAGATGAAACATCAAGTTCTTTGAACCCTTCTGTTCAAAAGAATAGTATATACCTGGAGCAATGTATCCGTATGAACCGGCTATGGCGGACATGCATTCGGAGGTGCCTGAATCTTGCAGGAATTTGGCAAGGCCGAAATCAGCAACGTGAGCTTCAAAATCTGAGTTGAGGAGAATATTGTTCGATTTCACGTCCCGGTGGACTATCAAAGGGGAACAATCATGATGAAGGTAGCATAGTCCCTTAGCAGCCTCGACCGCGATCTTGTATCTGGTATCCCAGTGCAAATGACCCCCTTTCTTGCCATGAAGAACCTCTCCTAAACTCCCATTAGGCATATACTCATAAACCAAGAGATTGGTTTCATGGTTTGAGCAAAAACCCAACAATCTCACAATATGCCTGTGCCTAATCCTCCCCAGAGTTTGTATCTCAGCATTGAATCCATGATCATGGGAAGACCCTCGGCTCAGTGCCGGTAACCTTTTAACGGCAACATGGTCACCACTAGGCATGGATCCCTTGTACACAATCCCAGCACCTCCTTTGCCTATAACGTTATCCTCCTTCAAACAATCCAAAACATCATCACAAGTGAAATCCAAGCGCTGGAACGCGGTTAACTTCCAAGCCTGAGAATCACTCGCTTTCTTCAAGGACCGTGCTTTGATTATAGCCGCGACCGCAAACAAGATGGAGAAGACAAGCAGGCCTATAACGAGCAAAAGCTTCAAAGATGCAGAGAGTCCACCTTTAACATGAGTTTCATGAGTTCCTTTAGCAACCCCATCTTTGCAAGGCCCCAAATAAGGACCACACAGCTCAGGGTTCCCCAAAAATGAGGTGTAGTTGAAATAACTAAACTGACCACTGCCAGGAACCAAACCGGAGAGATTATTATAAGAGAAATCGACTGAAGTTAAGCTTTGCATAGTGGATATTGAAGAAGGGATGCTACCCAGGAGATGATTTCTCGACAGATTCAGGTAGTTTAATATCCTCATACTAGTGATCTCAGTCGGAATTCGACCGGAAAGCTCGTTTCGACTAAGATCAACAAAGGTTAACAGCTTGCATTTGCAAATTTCTGGTGGGATCAATCCTGAAAACTTGTTATGACTGAAATCAATCTTTGAAAGTTGCTGCAACGTTCCAATCTCAGCTGGGATTGGACCCGAAAACTTGTTGCCATCTAGAAGAAGCTTTTGAACACCGGAAAAGTTACCGATGCTAGCCGGTAAAGCCCCAGAGAGTTGGTTGTTGGATAAGCTGATTTGGCCGAGATTCACGGAAATGGAAGAATCGGTGACCGGGAACTCCCCTGTTAGATAGTTATTCTGTAACTCAACTTGTGTAAGCTGTGGTAATCCCAAAAGGCCTTTAGGAATGGACCCGTTGAGATAATTTTCACCCATACGAATCCGACTGAGTGACTCACATTTCCCCAGCGATTCTGGGATTGAACCAAACAAGAAGTTACCCAAAGTAATCAACGTTTGCAACGTGTTGCCGGAGCACATGTCCGGCGGCAAAGTCCCCGTTAACTTGTTCGACGAAAGATCTAGAACTTGAAGCTTTTTGTTACTGCCCAACTTCTGAGGAATGCTTCCGGTGAAGTTATTTTCCCATAGCTGTAAGACCTCCAACTCGGGCAACTCACCAATGAAGTCAGGAATCCGTCCGTGGAGCTTGTTTCTGAAAAGATTGAGAAGAGTCAAGTTTTTGAGCTGAGCGAAACTCGCCGGAATCTCACCGGTAAACATGTTGTTCGATAAATCCATGGATTTCAAGCTGTTTAAGGTTCCCAGCTCCGGAGTTAAGGAGCCAGACAGTGCATTCACCTGGAGGAACAACGTGTCGAGCTTCTGCAACTTACCGATCTCCGGCGGTATTTCACCGGATAACATGCAGGTAGCGGCGTCAAAACGAACGAGTTCCGACAAGTTCCCGATCTCCGGCGGCAAACCACCTTCGAAACTATTGAAGTAACCAATGTACAACTGCTTCAGCTTCGTTAAGTTGCCGATTTCGGGTGGGATTTTACCGCTGAGTTCGTTACCCGAAACTGCTAAATATTCAAGATGCTCCCAACGGCCGTAACTTGACGGGATCTGACCGCTGAAATAGTTCCCTCCCAAATGCAAGTGACGCAAATTGGGAAGCTCTGTGACGGAAACCGGCAGCTCGCCCGTCATGTTGTTGTTGTATAAATCGAGTACCTGAAGATTTTTCAGCTGGGAAAGCTGGGTAGGAAAGGAACCATTGAAAACATTGTTGGAAAGGTTTAGGTAACGGAGATTGGATAGGACAGCGAGCTCCGTCGGGATAGGACCGGTAAGATTGTTATCGGCGACGGAGAGGTTTTGGAGGAAACGGAGGTGGGCAAGCGAGGGGGAAAGGGTTCCAGACAGGGTGAAGTTAGTTAAATCGATGGATGTTACGTGACGACCAGTTAAATCGCACGTGACTCCGGCGAATGAACAAAGGGGAGTGGTTGCATTCCAGTTTGAGAGGTAAGATTGAGGGTCGTCGGTAATGGAGGATTTAACAGCGATAAGTGCGCGAAGCTCCGTGACGGCTCTTGCGGCGGCGCTGGCGGCATAGGAGTGGGAAATGTGGAGGAGGAGGAAGAGGAGGAGGAGGAGTAGCCTCATTTTTTTGGGTTCAGATGTCCTTTCTCTTCTCTCCTTGCGATGGATATTGGGAGGGAAAGGGAAAGTGTGTGTAGATGGAAATGGAAGTCGAGAAAAAGAGAGTGAGGTAAAGGTTAGTGAAGCAGGTAGGAAGAGATGTCATTTTATTAGCTTTTTTTTTTTCTTTCTTAAAAAAACATTTTTTTTTTATAATTGTATCTGTGGTCGAATTAGTCATTGATTAATACGTTTGATTTGATTAAATAAAATTTTAATAAATTTAATTCTAATTCTGAGTTCTAATTTAATCGATTTTTAGTCCAATTTATACTAGTTCACAAATTAATTACTTCAATCTAATTCTCTAAATCTATCCATCTTATTCAATTCCAAAAATCTTGCTTTATAATTTTAGTTTAACAATAAAATAGAATTTTGAACAATGATAAATGTTTTTATATTTAAATTAGTGGTCAAACTAGTCACTCTCATCGATTCTTAGTTCAATCGATCGAACTGTCAGTCTATTTTCAATTAAATACTTTGTTAAAAATTTATAAAATCTAGTTCAATCATCAACCAATCAATTTTTATCCCAATTCATATGGGTTCTTTCCCTTACTTTGGATCGGTATACTGTACTATTTCTTACCTAATTTATTAATTAGCTGGTTAAGTTAACACAGACAAATTAATGGTATTTGTTTCTCTTTCAAATGGGAAAAAATTGTTTATTTTGTTGACAATGATTTAGATTTTAGGATTTAGGTTTGAATATGTTTTGATTATCAAATTAATTGTATTTTGTAATGATTTATATTTTGATTATAATTATTTGAATCGCTATTTAGTTCTAAACGTGATTGCACTTGTAATATCTCAAGAAAAAATTTATTTTAAGTTTTGTTTTTTTTTTATAATCGAGCAGAGGAATGAGGTTGCTTGAAATCGAAATATTTTAAGTTAATTTTATAAATTTATGCTTTGATGGATTATCAGTGCATAAGTTTATATATATTGATTAAAGATGAATGAAAATACGATACGATGTCATAAAATAAAGATTTACTTACAGCTGATATACTTAAATTATAGTCCTCATTTTAAATTGGTTCTCAAACTTTAAAATGTGTTGATTACATCTCTAAACTATCGATTTCATATTAATCAGGTCCTTCCATTATTGAAACTATCAATTTAACCATTAAACGTCACATAAAATCTTATGTCACAAGATTTAAGTTTAAAATTTTAATAAAAAGTAAAATGTTGATGCATGATTTTAAAATTAGAAACTAAAAGTAAAGTAAAACTGAAGAGAGATCAAGGGGATAACAGTTTTATAAATGCTTCAAAATCTCAAAATCAATATTTTTACAACATTCATTTTATGGTATTCATTTTTTTTAATTTTTCTTTTTAAATTATATCACATAAAACCTGTCATTTCATTTAATAATTTTAGTAATGATATTGATTTAATATCATTAGTTTAAGGATGTAATTAAAATATTTAAAAGTTTGAGGATCAATTTAATATGAAAGTCATAGTTTAAGAATGTTTGGTGCAATCAAACTCCAAAACAAATAAAATTATAAAATTAAATATATAATTATATTTTAAATAAATAATATAATGTTATTGATTATTAATATAATATATATAGATAATAGTTAATTAAATATAAATTTAAAAAACACACGGGAATTAAGGAATTTATTTAGAATTGGATATATTTAAAATTTAATTTTTCTACTTTTATTTTAAATAATTTAGTCCCTCTCTAATATTCAGATTTAAAAATACAATTCTAATTATCAATGTCATTAAAATTTTATAGTTAAATTTTGGTTCATTATATATATATTTTTGTTATATAGCTACCCACTGATTTATTTATTTTAAAATGTCACAAAATTAATAGAATAATTTTAATGATACTAATAATTTAAATTGAATTTTTAAATTTAAAAATAAAAAATCTGAATTAAAAAATTAAATTCTAAATATAAGAAAAATATAAGTACTTAGAGAATATTTTAACTTTTGAAATTATATATATTTTTCTATTTAGGAAACAAAGTGAAGATGAATTTTGGCTTGAATTACTAAATCTAAGCAAAGCTAAAATTTCCAAACATGTTGAAATTATTCCAATTATTTGACCCAAAATTATTAATAGCACTCTTTTTACTATTTTAGTCAGCCAGCCAGCTATCAAAGTTCAAATTATTAAACAAAATGAAAAAGAAGCCAATATTACAACAATGCGGCTTAAGCCAAAGTTTGGTAAAAAAAAAAAAAATAGCTCCAAGTTTAAATAAATGGGTATTTCGGAACTGATTAGGTATAATGGTAAGATAAATTATATTTTTAAAGGGAGAATATAAATTCAAATTTTGGAGATAATATTATTGGAAGGGATAATCACAAACCTCAAACATGAATTGTAAAAAAGAAGAAGCAAATATTAGAACAATGAGACTTAAGACAAAGTTGATAAATTAAATTAGCTCCGAGTTTAAATAAATGGGTTTTTGACTAATAAATGATTGGGTGTAATAGTAAAGCATATTGTAATATCAAATGGAGAATGTAGGTTTAAATCTTAGAGATAATATTGTTGAGAAAAATGATCACGAATCTCAAACATGAACTATTAAATGGACATGTATAATATAAAAAATAATAAATGAATTTCTTATATGAAAATTTACAATCTATTTAATAAAATAAATGAATTGGTGACCAAAACTCGAGAAATTAAAGGAGAGAAACTTAAATTTGGAAAATTTTGTTTGGTGATCCATTTACTATTCTTGTTATTGATGTAGTTGAGTAGTTTATATGGTGTATAAATAGAGTTTAATTATAAAATTGTTTTGAATCGGAGATCGAATTAATTAGGTTTTCGTATCAATCAATTAAATTAAACAATTTAATTATATCGAAAATTTTAAATTTAAGTTAAATTAAAAATTAAATTATTTAAATTTTAAAGCAATTATCATTATTATTATTGAGTGTATTTTGTTTTTAAACATGAAGATTCATAGTAGCAGTAGCATTGATGGTAAGAAAGATTTTGGCAATTATTGGAAGACTGGTTTTTGTATTTTCTTTGGAAAAGGCAAAATATATATATGTAGAGTAGCTGTGGAGGTTGACCCTTTTGTAATTATTAGGGCATTTATTGTTCTATTAATTTCACACACCATGTTATCCCATATTAAATATTATCTCATTCTTCTTTTTTTTTTTTTGAAAAATATAAATTATTAAATTTTATTAAATTCATAGTTTAAATTTCTAAAGTTGTTTATTAAGAATTTTACTAATTTTTAGAAATAATTCTGATTTTTATTTTTTAAAATTTAGCACAACAAAATTTAAGAACATTGATAAATGGGAGGGCTTAGTGCGACTTGTTCCAGGGTCAAAGTTCTGAATCAATTACAGTGCTGAATCAATGTTAAGCAAAAACCATATGGATTAGTGATTAATTTAAGATTAATGGCAGGATACTATAAATTACTTACTTATATTTTATTTGGACCGTATTTATATGACCCTTGTAACAATGATAGTAACACATCATAAATCATAATCTATTCTCGGGGTTAATTGCTCTCCAAGGACTCAATTTGAATATTTTAAAGCTTGAATTTAATCAGGTCCTTCTATTAATTTCACTATCAATTTAAGAGTTAAATGTTAGTTTGAATATAGATATGTTCATAGGCTGAATAGCTGGCCCGGTTCACTTTAGGTTTAGTTTCTTTAACCTTGAGCTAGCTTAATTTGAGCCGATTCGATTATATTTTTGTGATTAAATTTTAAATAATTTTTTTATTATTTTATAAAAAGTGAAATGTGTCATTTAAAAAGGTACACCTAGGCTTGAATTTTTTTAATCGTCTAGTTCAGCTCATAAACATCACTATTCGAATATAGTATGATGTATTTTTAAAAGTACGTGAATTAAATTATAAACATATTACTTATTATATGGACAATTAGAATTTAACGTGTTAAAAAAAATGTTACTAAAATTTAAGAGAAAATTTTTTTTCTTGAACACATCTGATCCAAACAAGTAATGCTTAGGAACACAACATTTTAAACATACTCAATGTTAAATTTAAGTTGTCATTTAATGTTTAAATTAATGGCGAGGTTGAGGATGAATTTAAAGTTTAAACCATAGTTGAAGGATGTCTAAAGGAATTAACCCTTGGTTTTATACCACCAACATCAGATTCTCCCTCCAAATTGCTTGAATTTGCTTTTGGCAGTTCTTATGAGGATGGAGAAAAAGGTGGGAGCAGGGAGAGGGAAATATGATTAGTGTTTTATTTATTTATGAATGTTGAATTAATAATTATTAAACAGTAATAATTTTGCTGGAGATTGTGGAGGTAATTAAATAAAAAGTTTGGTCAATTTTTGTTGAGTCAAGACACGAGGATTAATATAGTGGGACAGAGCGGATATTATCAAATTTATAATCAATTTATAATTGGTATGTATTACTTTATCATTCATTTTATTTCATTATGGATATTTAATATTGAAAGATTTTAACTATTTTCATAAATGTTAGAGATATTCAATTTTTTGTTTAGCTGCTTGATTTTTAATAATTATTTAATATTTTAAATTTGTCTTAAAATAAGTAAATATTTAAATTTAATTTTTCAAAATAAACGTTTCCAAGTCCATTATCCAAAATAAATCCATCTCGTTCTTTAT
This sequence comes from Gossypium arboreum, assembly GCF_025698485.1. Lineage (NCBI taxonomy): Eukaryota > Viridiplantae > Streptophyta > Magnoliopsida > Malvales > Malvaceae > Gossypium > Gossypium arboreum. Next base: position 4,157,884 of record NC_069071.1, read on the forward strand.
TTAATTTTCAAAAAAAAAATCTACTTCATTCAGAGGATTGGTTCAAAATTCATTAAACAATTTGAGTTTTATCATTCCTACCTATATAATAAAATTACAAATAATATATGTTACAATAATTATAACAAATACAAAACATAATCGGACTAAAACCTAGAATATAACCATACAATGCCAACGCATGCACCATGGATTGAACTAAAAATAAACTTGAAAAAGAACTTACACATAATTATTGCATATGATAAAACTCAAACACAAATATTATCGACCTGAAACCTCGCCAACACAATTAATCATCGGTGAGAGACTGAAAGCTTACAATTACACTATTACTATCAATTTATCATCATAAAAAATATTTCATTTTAGTTTTACAATTCTTGTTTGATTAATATTTCAAGTTATCATTTTAATATATTTATCCACTCGATTAATATAAAATTAAATATTAATATCAATTATACAATTATTTTTTTTATATTCAAAGGAATTTCGGTTCAAAGAATGTAAAATAATTTTAATAATAACATTATGGAAATATAAGATGCTCGATATATTCTTGAGCATCTCATATTACCCAGATTAATTTAATTGAGATGTGAGATTTTTATGTTTGGTTGACAAAATTTAAGATTATTTAAAGTACATTTTACTAAACTACCACTGATATAATTTTTTTAACAATTTTAGTTCATTTAATATTTTTTAGTCTCAAAATTCATATTTATTAAAACTTCATTTTAACATATGAATTCAATAGATCTAACTTTTGAGAGAGAAAATGCGTCCTACAGGGCCCACTTTTCTGACTCTTTTGACACATCAACTTTTTTTGTTAGATGATTAAATGTTAATAGTTTTATTTTTGAGTCTCAAGTTCACTTCCTTTCCTACTCACATTTATATTTTTTATTTCATGTTGTTTCAAGTTTTACTTTTTTTTTAATTTCTATTTTTAACATATTAGCTTTTTTAGTTAGATGGTTAAATAATAATGATTTTATCATTGAGACCCGGGTTCTAGTCCTCTTCTTAGTAATTTTTTTTATTTCGTGTTGGTTCAAGTTTTTTCATTTTTAATTCATCCTTTTAATCAACAACTCTTTTGTTTATAAAATCAAATAATTATTACAAATTATATAATAAAAATGATATTTATCATTATGATAAATATATATTTTTAAAACATTAACTTATTATTTTATATATAATATTTATATATTAAATATTTATTTTCTCTACAAATAATATTACTAAAGAAAAAACAGGTATTAAGATTGACTCTTATATTTTGAATCTTAACACTTTTAAGAATTTAAAATTACCGCATCAAGAAAATATTTAAAATCCAAACATTACATTTATATCCCAAAATTATACATTAAAACCCATTTTAAACACTCAAATCTTACATTATAATCCAAATATCGTAATCATATTCGAAATCTTACAAGTAATATTTAAAAGAAAAACCCAGATTTTCTCTTTATTGCCATGTTGTTTACATTTTCAAACTTCCATCCTCGTTGTTCAAAGATTCAAAAATAGAATCCAAAAACTAATGATGTTTTAAGGCACCCAATGTTCATGCTAAAGCTTCATGGCAACACTGCCCACTGCAGTTTCTTCTAGTAAACTGCACAATAAAATAAAATAAAATTGCAGCCTTGCCATTTTAATTAATAATTTCCATAATCTTTTGTATTTTTAAATAAATAAAACTTCGAAATTATCAAAAATAAAAACATTGAAAATAGTTGCATAGTGGGGGAGATTCGTTGATTTTATCATTTTATGTGCTTCCTTTTCAAATAACCTTTCACGGAGTACTATAAAACTTTGGGCTAAGATAGTAATTAAAAAAAGGGTAAAAACACTTCTTTAGTCCCTCCCAATTTGGATATTAAGTAAATTGCATCTTACATCACTTTAGTACTGATGAAAAATGTATATATAAAATAAGCAGAATGAGTAAATTTTAAAAGTTAAATTTATTGTTTTACAAATTAAAATAATGTAAAATTAGCGAAAATATTAATTTTGTAAATAATTATCTTTAGATACTCATTTCAGAAAGTGACAAGATTAAAATTTTCAATTTTTAAAATGAACCAATCTACTCAATATTAAAATTAAGAGGGACTGAAAAGATTTTTACCATAAAAACACTGAGCCCAAAGCTTTTTCCAACCCATAAAACACGTTGTTTACCCAAAACCAATCTTATCCCTGTTTTCTTTATTGCCTTGAAGACTGTTCTTTTGTCCCTCGCCCTATGGAACACGTTGCTTTAACTACCTCTATATTTTATTTTAATTTTTAAGTATTATTTATAATTTGTGGATTTAGTTATTATATTCTTTTTTTTTAATTTTAAATTTTAAAATTTCAATTTTTGATTCGTGTTTTAATAATTTTAATTTTTATTCGTTAAATATATTATCATATATATAATATTAAATTAAATTTGTTGTTTTCATATAATACTTTAAAAAAATTTGATTTGTATTTTAGGTATTAATCCAGCTCAAATATTTTAATCTACCCATAATTTTTATTTTTAAATAATCTCATTATAAATTCTAATAATTTTATTTTTTAAATACAATATTTAGGACTACTCATGAACTTTTCTCAATTCATAAATAAGAAAATAATATGCTTAAATACACTCAATTTATATCTTCCTGTATTGACAATAATACTCATACTAATCGAATTAAGAACTATAATTAATCTCCTAAAATTAGTACAAATAAAAATAATCTCATGCTTGCTTTATCCATTTCCATGGCAACAAAGCCTATTTATTATTAAATAAATATTGTTGGGTTTGGTGGGAATGTGAGTGGTGTGCACAAAATGACATGGACATAGGATAGTGTTAAAAACCAATTAATTTAGTGTTTTTTCCTTAATTCTAATGCATTGTACAATTTATTTATTTTTAAAAAATTCTTAAAATATTGTCCATAGTATTTAATATATTATTTTTACTTAATTTAAAATTCATTAATAAATTAATTATTTTTTAATAAATATTATTTTAACCAATACTTTAAAAATCTCTTTCACTTTTTTTTTATATACATATTTTAGAGTGTGATATATTTGTTGCTACTAAGTGAAGTGTCTTTCCTATTCCCCACCTAATTAATAATTTAATACCCTTCATTTTTCTATCCAAATAATAATTTTCACATTGGTTCAAGAATCAAGACAATAGAAAAAAATTTTAATTATAAAAAAATTATGTTTTTAATTACGGAAATAAGTTTATTTTTAAAATTTATGAGAATTGGATCGATTTTTGTGTATATATCACAATTGAAGAAAGTAATTTCATATTGTTTAGGACTACGTTGAAAACTTATTTATAAGTCTAAAATACATATATCTCACATATCATATTACTTAAGAAAAGGTAAATGAGATTTTGAATCTACATAAATGCATGTTTTGTAAGTTTTATTTCCAGTTGGAAGTGTTTTACCAAAATCTACCCATTCCCTTAAATTATAAAAAATTGGCCTATTCTGTAATTTAAAAAAATAATTTTTTGATAATTTAATAAAAACCATTATTTGATTATAAACAAAATAAAAAAATGTTTTGATTACACTTCCTAACAAAATGTGACATAAAGTGATTAGTGGATTATCATTTCTCATCATCTTTCAATTTTTGTTTTTGATTTTTTGGAGTGATTTAGAGAGATAGGTTGCTTGTAAGGTAAAGTTTCATTTTTAGGCTTATTTAATTTTTAATTAAAAACATAATTTGAAAATAAAAATAATTGAAATTAAAATTTTATAAATAATATATTTTAAAATATTACATAAATCAATTGAATGAAACATCAATTCGTATTCAATTATATTATATATTTACATTCAGAGGAGAATCTAAAGAAAGGCATGTAGTAGTTTTGGTATCAAAATGAAAAAGTTGTCTTTTGATCTTTTAATAAATGATAAAATTTTATTTTAATATAAAAATAAAAGATTTTTATTTAATTCTTAAAAATATGAAATTATAAACTAATATAACATAAAATTACATTTTGACTTAAAAAGATTTATATTTAAAAATTTCGACCCCCTAACAATAGTTATGACTTTGCCTTATTTATATATATATATTTTTTGTATAACCACATATGTTTTCGTCCATTTTACAATTTAAGTCTAATTTTTTTTGGGTTGGAGGCGATGTTCAAGTAAAATCCTTCCAACAATGATAATTCTAAAATTCAAACTTAGTCCAAATGTTTGAGGTTCTACTTGTTTCGCTCTATTTACATTAATATTGTGAAATTTCTTTTTCAAATGAGATAAAACAACATATAATTCCTGAACTTCACAACTCTTTCAATTTAGTTCCTAAATTTGACAATTTTTTTCAGTATAGATCAACGTGATAATGTGACACACAAAAAAAAAATTATATTTTTGATACAATACAATCAGATAATGCCATGTTACAATATATATCAAAAGTGAGAAAAAATAGTCAATGACCAAAATCATTTGCAAATGCAAGCTTCATTAATTTGAAATAAGTGGGAAAAGTAAGACTTTAATCCAAGTTAATTATACATGCCACTAATTATGAATAAAGGGTATCTGACATTTTTGGTTTATTTTATGGTCTTCTTTCTAAAGTTTCTCTTACCCAATGGAAGTCAAAACCCAAAAGCTGCATGTCCATTGATTGCTACTTATAACTCGTATACATTAGAGTAATTTAATTATAATAATTATAATAATTAATTGCTCGGTCATCTTCAAGAATCTCTGCTTTTAACAAAGGTTTTTGCTGTCTTTTTTAGTTAAAAACTGAGTTTCTTTGGGATATTTAGCTTGATTAATCACTACTTTTTAGTGTAGATTTAGACTTTAAGTTTAAATGTATTTAAATTATTAGTTTAATCATAATTTTTAATAATTAATTTCGATGATAGTTATTTGAAAGGCTATTATTTGTATGCGATTTTAAGGGTAGATAATGATTTTGGCCTTCTAAAAAATACTTTTAAATCTCTTAAAAATTATAAATTTATAAAATAATATAATAGAAAATTACCTTTTAGTCTCCCCAAATTTATAATTCAATTTTGCTTTCTAAATTTTTGGGTAAATATACATTTTGATACTTGAATTTGATTTTAGAGTTTAAATTGGTATTTAAGGTTTTTTTTTTTTTAAATTAGATACTTGTACTTGTACTTGGCTTTTTGGTTCAAATTGGTACTTGAACTTTCGGTCCAAATTAGTACTTAGTTGTTTGAACTATTTTGACCTGTTAAGACAAGTTTAGATGCTAATTCAAACCAAAAAAACAAATTTAAGTACGTAATTAGAACAAAATAAACTTGAAGTACCAAATTAAATATTAACACCAAATTTGGAATGTTATTTCGTGCCTTCATACAGAAACCAAATACAATGAAAAGATTCCATTTGTGTCTGATGGAAGAAGCATAACTTAAAAAATTATTTGATTAGCAGTTTATGTCTCATTGTCACAAGAGATTTTTTTTTCTTCCTAACAAATAGTTGCTAATTGTAATAATAAGTGTTATAATTGAAACCGTTAAGCTAGATTTTCATATGTGATGAAATGGACAAGACATGAGATCTCACGTATTTCAACTTATTACAAGACTATAGAAATGCAAATGTTTTGAAAAGGTTGTTTTGGTGTCGTGGAGGATTGGATTGTAACATTTAACTTCACCCTTAATTTTTTTAAAAAATTCTTATTAAATATCGATTTTTGAAAATTTTAATTATCTCTTTAAAATTCAATGTCACATTCCGCCATTGATGTAAAATGATGTAATTAAGAGGACTTTAGGATTTAGGAAGATAGGTACAAGCTTTGATTCTCATAACGATAAAATTGTAAATTTAGTTTTCTTTTAAAATCATAAAATTACGTATTAATATAAAAATAAATTTGCGTTTTTGACCTCGAAAAATTGACAATTCAATTACAACTACCTATTCATTTTTCTGATTTCACCTCCACTTGCATTTTGTATATACAAAAATGAAGACAGGTAAGGGTGGTCCATACATGACTCCATAGACAACTTGGAGGGACATATTAATAGGGGGACCATGGGCCAGTGAGAGGGCATGTCTTATCCACTTGCAGTAGTACCCCAACACTAAGCCTGTGGGCTTACAAAGGAGCATTCTGACCTAAATACTGTGAAAACATGTGCTTCAAAATTGAATTGAAAAACCACTAAAGATAGTGCAAAATAAACAGGTTTTTTTAGGGGTTCATAATTTCAGGCCTATTAAGAGATTCACTTTTTTTTTTTTGAATGCATTAATGTTGTTTACTGGGTTTTGTCTCTGCTGTTTCTGGAACAATTGGGGGGACTATTGCATTAATGTTGTAAGAAGTTTGACAAAAGACAAGACAAGGGTTGTTTTAGCAGGCTTTGATGTCTTTTTTTTTTTCCCATGTAGGCATTGTTTGGAATTATCTCTTTGCCTGGTTGCTTTTGACAGGGTATTGTTTGCAATGTTTTTTTTTTTTTTTAAAGATTCAGACAACTTCACTTCAAAAAGAAAGAAAGAAACTGATAATGATACATCAAACATGCTTCTCTTGATCTGTTTTTCAGCCATGTTTGCCTGTTTTTTTCCTTACAAGATCTCAATCTTTCATACATTCTTTACATTTCATTTATGATAATCAGACATTAGGGCATGAAATGTTATAGGTATTGCGTATGAGATTGAAGTTTCAAAGCTTCATGTTTAAAGCTATTGGAATTGGAAACCAATGCCATAAAAATACTTTTACTCGCTTTGTTTTAAGGAAATGATAAGTGGTTGACATAAATTATGTTACCTGAAAATATGTATAATGTTTGATACTTATTTCTAACCAGGGGCGAATTTAGATGGAGTAGACCGGAGCTTTAATCCTCCCAAATTGGGAAAAAAATATCTCTAAATTCCTTTAAAAATGTTAAAATTAGATATTAATTGGTAAAATTACACAATTTTTTTCAATTTTGACCCCTAAATGAATTTTCATTTACCCCTATTTCTAACTTATATTCTGATGAAGATACGAGGATATAATCTTAAAACTTATATATATATTTTTAAATAAGCTTAGTTTTTTATCGTTATAATGAGGTCCTTTTAAATTAAAGGTTGAAATAAAAAGGGGAAAAAAAAACATTAATCTACCGTTGATCACGACACATAAGATTTGCATTAAGAAATGTGAGTTTATCTTTTAACTAACTCAATTAGTTTTAATCAAGGTAATCAATATTGTATCAATAGGTGTACTGTTTTTGTCTTGGTTACGATAATCGGCATGTTTTGGTGTACCGTTTAAGGTTTATCAATGTTTTTATATATTTTGTATTATAGTCTTATTTTTAGTTTCTTGATAAATTATATATTATTTTGATTAAAAATAAATTATATGTTATTTATACATGCATGTAGATATATCTAAATTACATCCATATAAATATATTTATATGTAAATATAAATTTTAAAATTATTAATTAGGTTGAATAATTCAATTCAGTAGCTTTTAATTTTAAATATAATTATAGAAAAATTAAAACGATTAAGATAAAAAAAATTTAGAAATTAGTTCAAAATATCAATTTTTTGTACCAATTAGTATGCACTGGTATTGATCGAAACATGTCGAAATGCACTGAAATGGTTGAAGTACATCGAAAATATAGACTACTTAATACCGGTTTAGGACCGGAATGGTATGTACCAGCTGATACGACTAGTACTGACACAGTACTGACTACTATGGTTTCAATAATAAATTGATTTCTTAGTGTAAATTAGTGCATTCAATAATCAGTTCAATAGATTTTAGGTCATTGCACAATTTTTTAATTTCTGACGTGACTCGAACAAATAAATACAATCTTTTCATTTCTATCTTTAAACTTGATTTAAAAAAAAATTTCACAAAATTGTATTATAATAATATCTCACTTTAAACATTACTTCCAGCATCAGAAAATCTATTTTTATGAAGTTATGTAGAAGCCCTAACCCATCTTGGTTTTGTTGATGATCTCAATTTAGTTAAGTGTAGGATTCCAAGCCCAAATAGATACAACTTTGAAGCCTTAAACCGCTCGGCTTGGGTGGCCTTTCTTTTGGTTTATGTGGATCTTGGGTTCCATGTCTACAAGGGATATTTTTGTATGTATGCTACTTTTTGGGCCAAGCATTCTAGGTACGGTAATGGAACGGGGTAAAATAGATATTATCAAATTCATTACTGTTTTATAGTTGATATGTTTTACCCCATCATTTGCTCAATTATTATTATTTCTATGAATATCTAACACATTCTTATTATCTCCATCTACTTTAATTTAATTTTTATTAATTATTTTAATTCTTTAAACATGATTTTTTAAGACAAAACTCCAAAGTAAAAAACAAAAGGAAACTAAAATTTTCAACCATTTAATTTCTCTTATAATTTTCTTATATCAGAAGTTAAATGCTGACTTCTAAACCTAGTTACTTGGGATTATTATCATATTTGTACACAGTGGTAGAGTCAAATTTTTTTTGGAATCAGAATTAAATTATATATTTTACAATAGTAAAATAGCCTATATCTTTATAATTTTAAATGATTAAATCAAAATTTCATCATTTTTGAGGGGTAAAATGTAATTTTATCATTACAAATTTAAAATTTTATAAATTATAAAGGGTCTAAATTAAAAATTTACCATTTTAAGGGGGGCCATGAGTCTTTTAGTGGCCCCGCCACTGTTTGTACAGTTTAATGCACATACATAAGGGTAAATGGTAATTTTATATAGTAGGACGAGTATTGTAGAGTAAATAATTATTATAGTCATCTCATATAAGGGTTAGTTTTTCATTGTTGTTGTGGTTGAAAAGTGCTTTTAGAAAAAAAATTATGAAAAAATCTGTTTGTTAGTTTTAGTGTTCTTCATTATTGAAAAATAATGCGTTAAAAGTTAAAATGTTCTTTTTAGACATTGTAGTAAAATTTAAAATTAATTAAATTATATCATATTTAAATAATTTAATATAATGAACATGAAATATAAATTTTAAAGACCTTTTAAGTAATTAATATAAATTATTTGTCAAATTAATGATCTATAAAATATTTTAAAAAATCAAATATAATAATAAATACGATTTAAATAATTTAATATAATGATAAATGATATTAAATAGTTAATATAAATAAGGGTATTTTTTATATTTTTACTTCCAAATAAAAAAAGCTAAAAACACCTAACTCTCAACTTTTGCGTTTGGGTGAAAAAAATACTTTTTGACCGCCTTTTTTACTGCAAAAGCCAAGTGTTCTTCATTACTTCTGCAATGAAAAAATATTTTTAACCCAAAAGTATTTTTCACTATAGCAAAGAATGCAACCTACATATCAAATAAAACAAACTATTTTATCTCATCTGAAAAGTGTGTTTTCACTATAAAGAAAAAAATATTTTGAGTTTAAATTGATTTTATAGAGTTTAAATAAAACATATTTAAACAAACAAAAACACCATCATAGTAATATTTATTATCTATAATATATATAAAACACAAATTTGGAAATTTTTGAACCAATTAGAATATCATTTTTTACCATATTACTAAATTCACATTTAAAAAAACAAAAAAAAAAAGTAAAATAAAATTTGTGATAATTATACATTTAAAATATTTATAATTTAATTTATGACCAAAATATCTTTATTTTCCATTATATTACTAAATTCACATTTAGAAATAAAAAGTTGAAATAAAATAGAAGTTGTGATAATTAAACATTTAAAAATAATTATATTTATTAGCAATCGAAGTTGTGAGAATTACATATTTAAAAATAATTATAATTTAATTTATAATTATTAGTTAAAAATGTTCTTCTAATTTTAAAATAGAGTTATTATTTAAATATAAATTTAAGCATAAAATATAAGAAAAATAGTTAAATATAATTATACCTATTAGTTAAAAATTTTGACATAAAAAATAAATTGTGTTAATTTTATTTTAAAAAATTGTACTAATTTTATTGATGTAAAATAGAGTTATAACTGAATAAAATTTTAAGTATCTTAATTATCACTTAATTAATATTAAAATTAATTATATTAATTAATTATTATTTTGAATAATTTTACTTTATATTATTTATTTAAAGTAAAACTATATTATATATTCAATTATGAGTTAAAATATTATATCATAATATTTAAATTTTAATATATTTTAATTATATTCCAGAATTCAAATAATATATATATATATATATATATATATGACATGTTGAATAAATGGGATGGGGGAGCTCCAAATTTATTGGATAGATATTTTGTATCTATAAGGACTAAATTGAGAAAAATTGTCAAAATTTAAAATTAATATGAATTAAAAAAAAGCTGAAGGAGGGAATTGAAAACATTACTAGGATTAAATATTGCCATTTTATCTTTGATATTAACACACAACCATGCACCGACCATAAATTAAATTGGGGAGTTTAGGTCAAAGGAATTAGCTTAAGCTCTAATCCTCCTTACATTACATATTTGTAGTTGCCTCACTTTGACTAAATCCTTTCATTTCAATAATCCTTTACAAATTTAACATCAATTATTTTCATTACCTTTTTCCATTTGCTGTCCATTTTGGTCGGTTTTTGTTTCATCTACCTCCTCAACATCTCGCCTAAACTCTTGCTTAAATTTATCAACAAAAACTTAAAAAATGATTCGGATTAAAAACCATTTGGAAACTCCAAAATAACTTTGAATTAATAATTCAGAATGATCTAACCCGAAACATTAATATATTTCAAATCCGAATTGACCCAAACATCGAATCCCTACCAAAAACATTGTTTCTTTTTTTTTTTTAATCTTTGGTAAACCTCTGAAGCTTCGAAAAACATGGTTTTGAATCTATGAAAACACGAAGAGAAGACGATCAACAATATTTATCTTACTTTAATATTTACATGAAAGGGATAGAGACAATGAGAGAGAGGCAAAAAGTCAAAGAAGAGGAAGAAACAATTCTAGATTACAATCTTTGGTGGGGTCTTATTAGATACTTCAAATTATCATAAAATTTTGAATATGATATAAAATGAAAAAAATATATACAAATATAATTTTGATATATATTTATCATATCTGTATTTGGATTTTTATGCATTTAATAATTAGTATTTTATTTACATCTTTTATAATTAATATAAAAATACGAAACGAATTATAAGTCTAAATAAAGTCCCATTTTAACCTATGCCTTCAACTGTTCCAATCATCTTTACCTCACCAACACATTCATAATATATATATATATATATATATATTTCTTGTGTTCATATGTTCAATTCATATTAAAATAATAATGCTATATACCCAAAAACTTACCCCCTATAAAATATACATATAAATAAATGTTGCTCATATCACCACTTTATAGAAAAAAAATCAAAATATATAAAATTTTACTTAATAAACTTTATAATAATAAAAGATGTAAATTTGATTATATTTTTATTATTATTTTATTAGAAGATATTATATGTATTACAAGGAGAGTTTACACAACATTTCAAAGATTTAAAAAGAAAAGAACATAACCTTAACCAAACCTAATAAGAACGAAAAACTGCCTGTAAAAATCTCCAACTTTAATGGAGAGGAAGAACAAGAGGTGACTTATTTAACTTTCTAAGTCAAAAAACCCCTCAAAAAGCCTTTTCAAGCTAAAATAGCTATGGAGAAATCCAAATACAGCCTAAGTAGGGAAAAAATTAAACGTGGTCAACAAGTCAACACCACGTAAAAAAATAGTAATTAAACACAAGGAAACCCCCCTTTGCTCCAAAATCTAGATCCTTCAAGCTATGGTGTGATAATGGCAGGTTACAGGCTATTGTATTTTCTCTCTTTTAAGGTTTGAAGGGAAAAAGAAACCCAACAAGAACATCATCACTGATCCAAAAAAAAAAAAAACTATAAAAAGAACTCTTTATATAGACCTTATTCAATGTGGCAACCTTGTTCATCACATGAACTTCAACAAAGCCAGTCGTAAGCTTTTCACCAGATCCTTCACTGTCATTGAAAACTCAGCTTCCATCTGCACAATATTTTAAAGTATAAATAAGTCAAGGGTTTTTTTTTAAAAAAAAATGGAGGAACGAGGGTAACAAGGTTAATTATTATTATTACCTGAGCAACAATGGTGATGTCAAGAGTAGCTTGTCCAAAGGGCAACACATTAGTATTCAACACACAGAGATGAAGCTTTTCGACTTCGTTCATGATGTTTGAAATGAACCCTTTGTTCTTCTCACAATGGATTCGAATCAACACATCTTTGTCTGAGACTCTAGCTTCAATCTCAGGGAACAGCTTGTTGTTTGTTTGGTTGCTATCAAAATTCTCATCAGATGAAGATGTTTCATCGTCTGCATAAATTTGGGTTTTTTTAACAAAAATCATTGATTCCGTTGCTTTTTTAGCTGCTTGCTCTTCAAGTGTTGCCACTTTCTCTTGAAGCTGTTTCATGTACTTTATAGCATCTCCAAGGACAGAAGCTTTGTCTGTCTGCATATTACATCAACAATTCAGCATAAAAGATAAAACCCGAAAATTTGAACATGAAATCATGGAAATTTGTTACCTTTTTCAAGCCTGGAATCAGTGCTGAAAGTGATATGAACCTTTGGCTAAGCTTTTCACGGCGTTTCCTTTCGGCAATTACATGGTCTTGAGCATGTAATGGTGTCCTTGTCATAGAACCCACTTTTTTTGTAACCTCATAGTATTGTTGAGATACAGCCGGTGATGGATTCGAGTTATGGAAGGAGATTATATGAGAAGATGGGGAAGAAGAAGAAGAAGCTTTTGGTGGTGGTGGTGGTGGGATGTTTTCGTTGATCGAAAAATTCCAGTTATTGTCTGTCTTGAGTTGTTTCATTGGCCTTTTGAACTCGTTGTCGTCGACCACTTGATGAAAAGCTTGAATATTGGATGAACCATTGTTTATATTTGGATAAGATGAATAACTCTCAGAAGAAAAAGACTGGAAATTGGTATCATCAAATGAATAATCCATGTTTGGTATTGCAAATTGTGGGAAAAACGTGGGATCCTCCACTGTTTCCTGCAAAATCAAACAACTTAAGCAAATCTGGGAAAATCAAAGAATTGCAGAAAGAAAAAAGAGTGTGCTTTTTTACCACTTCAGATATCCATTTGTTTGAAACGATTTCCATTAAAGAACCCTTTTTTCTGGAACTTTTGGTGTTGGAAAAGATGACTTTAAAAACTGGAATTATTTTTGTTTCCCAATTGGAGAGTGGAAGTGGTGGAACTAATTAATTTGTGAAAGCTATATATATACAGGTGTTACCATATTGTACGCGGTTCTAAGTAGTATATGGTGTTCTTGCTAAGTGTGAAAGTAGGGCTTTCATTTTTATAGTTTTCTTTACTGTTCATATGGTGGGTTTGTTTCTGGATTTTTCTCTTTTTTTTTTGGTGTTTTTTTTATGTTAATATCAACATCTGATCTTTTTTCTTTTTCCTTTTTCCGTTGTCTATTTGGGTTTTTCACATATAAGTTAGTTTAATATTTAGCTTAGTTTCTTTGTGTTAAGGAAGAATTTTTTTTTTTAGGAATTTTAAGTATTTTTTTAAAAATTTTATGGATAGTTATTTTGGGTTTTGACTTGTTAAGGGAATTGAATTGGATAAAATCTTAAAAGTATCGATTGCTAGTAGCCAATAAAACCCTTAATAAATGGTATTGTCCTTCATTAAGGTTGTGTTATGAATCTATGAAGAGTTTGATTGGCTAAAACGATAGGTTCAACTAAATAGAAGTGTTTTGCCAAGATAGATCATGCACCTACTAAGGAAGTGTCACTATTTGTACTTGGTAGAATTTAAGCCCATGCCCTACAACTAGCATGAATGGTAGCATAGTTGCTAGTAATTGTTATATATGTTGTAGGGTACGAGTTCAAATTCTATCAAACCTAAATACTTACATTTTTTTAGAGGTAATTGTGTATATTTCGATAAATCGCTCTTTAAATTATATATATATATATATATATGTTTGGAGTGAAAATAATTTTTCTATAATTTAATGCCAAATAATTCATATATTTATATTATATCATCATTTCATAATCGAAATTCAGATTTTACATACTCTTATACTTTGTCATTTTGTGTATTTTTCACATGTTTATATATTTATATTTTATTTATGTAGTTGTCAAAATTTTTATGTTACTAAATGGATTTGACTTTTCTAAGAGAGTATATGTAGACATGTAAGAAACACATTTTTTATATCCGAAAAAGGATTTGAATACAAACAGCTTCCAAGAATTAGGGTTCACTGCCCTCAACATTTTAAGTAAACTCTTTTTTCTTTTGTCCACTATGAGTTTTCCTATATTTAATATATATGAAGCTGAATTTACATTATTTATTTATTAATAATGCTTAAATTTACATACAAAATATAAAATAGCAAATAGTAATTTAAAAGTTATAAAATGATAATTAAATTATTTGAGAGTTTTTATTTAAATTATTGGACTCATAAAATCACTACTATATGACCTTTTATTATTCATGCCACTTACACTAATTGAAAACTCTCCTTTCCTTTTTCTTCTACAATTAGTTTTTTCATGAAACAACTTTGAACATCATGTATTTACGAACCAACATCTAAATAGTTTTCTTCTCTGATTTTCGACACAACTGTCAATCAACTTGGATCTAAGGTATATTCTTCTACTCATCAATTGGTTACTAATCTACTATATTGATCGTTAAATTGTTGTTTAGAACTTGTTAGTCAAAATTTTTTTAAAAAAAAAAAACTTAACAATCCTATGGTTTAAATAAAAACTTTCAAATAGTTCAGTAAATTAAATGAAAACTTCCGAATAGTTCAGTGTCCATTTTGTAACTTTTTGAAGTTGAGTAGCTAAAATGTAAATTTACTAATAGTTTAGTTATCTTTAGTGAAATTTACCCTAAAATTTATACACTTCTGCACCATCAAATATGGTTAATATACTATTAGGTATTCCAATTTGATTTCAATGTTCAGTTGGTTTTTTAAATTTTTTTTGTCCTAATTTGGTACATGATTTTTTTATTAAATTTGATACTCGAGTTTTTTTTATCTCAATTAAGTACTAAAGTTTGATTTTAATAATTAATTTGATACTTGAGTTTTTCTTTTTATGCCAATTAAGTACCTATGTTATTTTTTACTAAAGCAACGTGTTAAACATTCATTGGACCATACAATACCATTTGGTTTGAATACCAATTTGAACATTGAATTTAAAATTAGGTATTAAATTTAGACAAAATATATTCAAGTGCCAAATTAATAATTAAAACCAAATCTAGATAGAAAATGATATATTAACCTATCATATATAATTCCAAGCAATGGTTAGAGAAGAGGGGAAATATGGTAGTTTTGTCATTTGTCTCCAGCATTACAAAATGGAAATAATGGAACCCGACACACTGACCAAAAATTCAAGTAAACAGTGTTGTAACCCAACAAAAGTTAAAATGATATTTAAAAAAAAAACACAATTTCAAATGCTTATTGTGTGTCTAAAAAGTTTAGAAACCTGTAAGCAACTCGTGAGATTTTAAGGTTGAAATTCAAGCATGGTCAAACATCACATGCAAGAATTAGAACCTCTAAGGAAGGTTCCTTCGACCATGGCAGAACGAAAAGACAGAGGAGTGGTCAAAAGCTGGTTCAACTTTCCACACCGGCAAAACAAAACCCATTATTCTCCTTTTCATTTCTTTAATTATTGTCCTACTAATTACATCACATGTTCCATAATCATAATGATCAAAGAAATTTGAAAAACAAATTATATACAAGTCTTTGCTTCAAATTTTATTTTAATTTAAATCTTTAAATTTATTCTTACTTGTATTTAATTAAATATGTTTTAATTATATCGATTGAGTTTTAGTTTTATTAGTATCAACATTGTTGTCAATGCAGGAAGACGTGAGTTTGAGCATTCTGAAGCGCATTATACTCCTATTTATAGGTTGGGGAGGGGCTATGAATAATTCTAAGTATTGTGTCAAAAAAAGATATTTTATTTATCATGTTAATAGTGTTTGTAATAATTAAATCTGATAATAATTATTTGGATGTGTATTGTTTGTATTTACAATTGTGACTGTATTTATAATTTTTAATTCTTCCGAAGAGGATAAAAACCATGGACAAATAAAACATTGGCTTAACATTAATAGAGTAAATAAAACGAAAGTACATGAGAATACAAAACCCAAGCCCCAAATACAATGCTCACACCTAAAGCTCTCACAAATAGAGTTTCACAAATTCTCTCAAACTCTCACCAAAACCTCATATGTATATGTGACTACATCTTGTTGCCCTCAAAGAAGAAAAACCTTTGTTGATTGGCGTGTCTAAACTAGGGTTATAAAGGCCCTTTAAATAGAATTTATATTGACAAACGTGAATTTATTGTTTAACCAATTTAGCCAATTTTAACACTAAAGAAGGAGAAACTTTTTTCCAAATAAAAACAACATATTCAATAATTAATTTAACATATTCCAAGTCACAAACACAATTTCTTAAATTTTATTTTCTAAGTTTCATTTTCTAAGGTAGTATTTTTTCACTTGTAATTTACATATTTTATAATCAATATAATTCTTAAATTAGTTTAATATTTTTATAAAATTCTAAAACTCTAAACCTTTAAATAAAAAAATTCAAATTTATCCATAAGTCTTAAAGGAGACTACTCACGGACCGTGAGACTATCATTTCCCTTTCTTTGCTGTAATTTGGGATCTAATTGTAAGATATTGTAGTTTGTATTTTTATGGTCTAAATAAGAAAATTGAATTGATAGGCCCCTCAAATAAATTAGTTAATTTGGCTAATAAGCCTTTTTTTCTTAGCTGGAGCAGGGACCCTCTATATATCTCCCAATTCCACAAATTAGTTTATAAGTGTCCATGAGTTAGTCCTCTAATTCATTTTACTCGTATAAGTTATTTTATACTTAAATAAATTTCTATTAACTCGGATTGAAAGCTCAAATATTTCAATTAGATCTTTAGTATATATATTTATAGTCTAATTTTTAATTTCTTAATAGATTATATAGGCAAATATATCTCAATTACATCAATATAAATATAAATTTTAAAATTATTAATTAAGTTTAATAAATTAATTTAACATTTTTAATTTTAAATTTAATTATAGAAAAATTATTAATTAATTTTAATAAATTTATGTTTACAGAAAACGATAAACCCTAACGCACAACCTCCTAATCTCTTTTAAAAGTTTTATCAATCTCCTCTCCTAGGACTTGCCTCTAGCTAGGTAAAAGTTCGTTTCCTGTGACGAAAGTCTTTTATATTGGCAACCAGTCGCAAATCAACACTTTCCTAGTATGTAACATATATGATGCATGCACAAAAAAAAAAAAGAAAAAAAAAGAAGAAGAAGAAGAAGACTAAGTTAGTAGCCAACCAAACATAGTTAAAGATATAAAAATAGACAATTAAGCATGAAACAAACAATAAAATGCGAGGAACATTTCTCTTGTGCACTTATTTTCGTCACCACTAATAGACAAAGGTTGATCATGGCTTTAATAGGCTCTGGTTCACTATATGTGGCTTGTATTTAGAAGGTTACTTGAATTATCCTTACGAATGATTACTAAGGTCATTAAAGATAATTCGAAGAGATACAATTCTTTATGCCTATGTGGAGGATCGAGTTTACTCACGAAAGCGTAACGTTTTATGCTCTCACTTGAATGGGCGGAGCCTGGGTATAGAGTTCATGGTATGTAAAATGCAAGTGCATAATGTGTAAATAAAAACTCAAAACCTTTTATTGAAATAGTACGAAACATGAAAAAGTACAAATGGTGCATGAATGACAAAAAAGAAGAAGGAAAAACAAGTTTATTCTTTTAATGGTGGGATTGGATGAGCAATTGGGTGCAGTACGATGTGTTTAGCTTATTTTTTTCTTTGCGCTATAGTATCGCTACAGTATCTAATCTCACCACCACTGTTGTTTTTATACTAATCGCAGATAAACACTCTGCCCATCCAAACCCACCCTAAATGAAGGGATCATAAATAAATATCAATTGAACTGGTCATTCGAAATCAAAAGCAACACATATTTAACTTTAGGTTCGACTCTTTAAAATGTCTACAGTGGAGTCGTCAAGTCGTCGAAGTCATTTTTCAAATAAAGATGACTTGATGATATTTGAGAAAACATGAAAATTGTAAAATGTAAAACATCGAGTTTTATTTAAAACAATAGGAGTCACCATCAATCTTTTTGACGAGGTGTGATTAATCACCTAATAAATTACCTTTCTTTAAAAAAATTTGAAATTCTTTTGAAAAGATAATTTTTGGATCTGCATTAAAAACCCAGAGTAAAATGAGTTTATGTTCAGGAGTCAGTTATATCATAGCACTCTCGTAACTTTCAAAATTGATACCTTGTTAAAACATGTGTTGCCTTGAGTTACCAACATTACAAGTTCAGATTTTAATGTTTAATTATGCTCCCATTAATTTTACAATAAGTATGACTTGATTGAGTGAACCGAAAATTATAACTTAATATATATAAATTTTATTTTATTGTGAGAAACAAAGACATTGTATTCGCTTAGATTAATAAAAATAAAAAGAACATTTTAAAATTAAAAATAATAAACAAGATCGTATCTCGTAATTTTGGTAGCCATATCATCCATTTTTTAGTGTTGTTTCCTTATATTTAAAAATTAATGCCGATTGAGTCTTGGCTTAATTGGCATCTACATTATAGCCAGTGCAGGAGGACTTGAGTTCGAATGTGGTAAAGTGCATTATCCTCCTATTTAAGGGTTGGGAAGGGACTATGAACAGTTCTAGGCATTGTATTTAAAAGAACAAATATTTGGCTCTTATGAGCTTCCCGTTATATGGTTCTTGCGAACTTCCCGTTTATGGCTCTTATGAGCTTCCCGATACTAGCTCTTATGAGCTTCATGATTAATGGATCTCCAGAGTTTCCCATTATATGGCTCCAAAGAGCTTCTTGTTTATGTGTTCGTATGAGCATTCCCGAATATGAATTGACAGATTACAGATTTGTATACTTCGTGTGTACTACCCATGTATCCATTGATATTTAAATAATTCTACGGGCAAAGTTCTGACATGAGACAACATGCAATTGAAATGAACTATACCAGTATATACCTAAAATATATGGAATTGATAAATGAACACAAGATGTAAAAAGATTATGAATATAGAAATTTGATATTTGATGAGCTCATACATGTTTCTTGATATTCATGTGAAATATATGACTAACATGTTTGATGAGGACATGTGTATAGGCTATTGGCCAAATTGCTTTGGATGTATTTTGTATGCTTACCTTAAATGTAAATGAATGGTAAGTTAATTTCCTGTTATACGAACTTACTAAGCTTAAAAGCTTACTCTGTTTTATTTTCCCTGTTTTATAGTACTCGGAAGCTCATAAAGCTTGGAAGCTGGTCGGAGCTACATCACACTATCCATCGGTCTTTTCAATATATATATATATATATAGTAAACTTATTTTGGTTATAATAGCATGTATAGGTTTAATAGCCAATGTTGGCATGAAACTGTTTTGGATGTAACTAGCCATTAGAATGTCTTGTGATGAACATGTTTTAATTTGTATGTAAGTGGCCTTGTCATGATCAATGTGTGCTAGTATGGTTGAATGATGGATAATTTAAACATGTTAATGGTTGGTTTAAAATTTGGTAAATTAGGTACAAATAAGCGTATATATGTAATTGGTCAAATTAGTAAGTAAAAATTCTTGAATGGTTATGGTAATATGTTAAGTGTAAAGCTTGATTTTGGTTTGGTTGAATGTTTTATTATGGTCTATTGATGTCCAAAAATGTTTGGTTAGGTTGTTGCCAAGTTTGGGTGAGAAATGTGGCCTTGGAAATGACCTATTTTCGTCTACATGGGCAGATACACGGGCGTGTATCTCGACACACAGCCTCACGCACGGGCGTGTGGTTTGGCTCTATGTCCTTTGCATCTTTAAAATTGCAAAACAGAATGCTCAGATATTTTCACATGGCCTAACACACGAGCATGTGGCTTGGCCGTATGACCCAAGTCAAAGAGCACCCTAATTTGGACACAGGCTGGGACACAATTGTGTGTCCCTATTTCGAATACCCAAACAACTCGACCACAAGGGCGTGTGTCCCCTACATTTTGGCAAAATTTTGATATTTTACGAAAATTCTCTGAGTATCCAGTTTAGTCCCGATTTGTTTCTAATGTGTATTTTGGGCCTCGAGGGCTCATATAAGAGACCATATGATTAATTCTAATTGATTTATGATATGAATGTCAAATGAAATGAAATGTCTGTAATTGATCTGTAAATTCTGGTAATGTTCTATAATCCTGTTTTCATGATGGATATAGGTTAAGGGTGTTACATTTATTGGTATCAGAGCTACGATTTAGTCGATTCTTAAGCTAATGTAGCATATACGAGTTTAGTTATACTTGCCATTCTATAACCTGTGATAGTGTGATATATCCTGACCATTTTAAAACATGTTTTCATATAGTACTGTCATCCAACCAAGCTGAGTCTAAAGAAGCTGAGAGTAATGCTCAAGCTTCAGTTCAAAGAGCAGCCTTGAGTAGTAGAAGGACCATATCTAAGGGCTGAGTAGGAGAGGCTAAATAAGCCTTTTTCCAAATGATGAACGAATGGTTTACAAAATTTGTAAGAACAAATTCGACTATACAACAACCTCCACCCCTTCCTGTTTCTCAACCGGTTCCCAAAATGCCTTAAGGTATAGAACTTGTTAGAATCGATAAGCCACCTATTGATAGAATTCGTAAATATGGTGTTGAAGAGTTTAGAGCTACAGCTGATGATGATCCAGAAAGAGCTGAATTTTGGTTAGAAAATACCAACAGAGTTCTAGATGAATTGTCTTGTTCACCAGATGAATGTTTGAAATGTGTTGTATCTTTGGTAAAAGATTCAGCCTACCAATGGTGGAACACCTTAATTTCTGTTGTACTAAAAGAGAGGATTACATGGGAAATTTTTCAAACTGAATTAAAAAAGAAGTATATCAATCAAAGATTCCTTGATCAGAAGTGGGATAAATTTTTAAAACTTAAACAGGGGCAAATGACAGTATCTGAGTATGAATGGAAATTTGTCTGACTGAGTAAATATGCCAGAGAATGTATCCCGACTAAAATCACCGTGTGTAAACGGTTTGAAAATGGTTTAAATAAAGATATAAAATTGTTACCTGGGATTATTGAATTAAAAGAATTTATTGTACTGGTCGACCGAGCTCATAAAGCTAAAGAGCTAAGTAAAGAAAAAAAACAAGCTGGGATGGAAGCCCGAACTTTAAGTAAAATATTTACGGGAAAGTCATAACAATCGACCTCAAAGAAATTAAAAATATATTATGATCATTTTACCACATTTGCGAAGTACTCTGGGAGAGATAGAAGTATTTAACACTCTAGTCCAAGATCTCAGGCTACATCTGTAGCAAGTTTGGGCAGTGTTAGAAACATTAAACATAGATGCAAGCACTGTAATAAATTGCATTTTAGAGAGTGCCGCATAAAAAGCGGAACATGTTTTGGATGTGGTTCATTTGACAACTAAGAGACTGCCCAGAAAAGTCTAAACAAAATACCGTCCAAACTTCAAGGTCGAACAACCCCGCTACAAAAGGTAGACCACTTTATAATCTCAGTAATGTAAGTGGTAGTCGGGGTACGATAAAAGATTCAACCGTCAGATCTGAAGTAAGAGCACCAGCCAGAACATATGCTATTCGTGCATGTGAGGATGCTTCTGCACCTAATGGTATTATTGATACTTTCTCTCTTCTCAATACTGATATAACTGTTTTAATTGATCCCAGTTGAACTCATTCATACACCTGTACAAATTTAGTGTCTAATAAAAATTTACCTGTTGAGTCCACTGAATTCGTGGTTAAAGTATCGAACCCCCTAGGCTAGTATGTGATGGTGGATAAAATTTGCAATAATTGTCCATTAAGGGTACGGAGTTACTGTTTCTCGACTGATTTGATGTTTTTACCATTTGATAAGTTTGATGTGATTCTGGGCATTGACTGGTTAAGTCAGCATGATGGTGTGGTAAATTCGAAACAAAAGTTTATTTAATTAAAATGTCAGAACAGTGAAATGCTCTGTATTGAATTAAATAAAATGGATGGGTTGTCTAATATGATATCAGCCATGTTAGCACAGAAATATATCAGAAAAGGGTATGATGCTTATCTTGCCTATGTGTTGGATACTAAAGTGTCTGAATTGAAGATTAAATCAGTGACAGTGGTATGTGAATATTCTGATGTGTTTCCAAAGGAATTACCCGAGTTACCGCCGGCCAGAGAAGTTAAATTTTCTATAGATCTTGTTCTTGGTACAACACCGATATCTATAGCAACATATAGAATGACTCCTACAGAATTAAAAGAGTTAAAAGCATAGTTACAAGAATTGACTAACAAGGGTCTTGCTCGACCTAGTTCATCACCTTGGGGTGCACCGATTTTGTTTGTTAAGAAGAAGAATGGATCGTTGAGATTATGTATTGATTATCGACAGCTCAATAAAGTCACAATCAAGAATAAATATCCACTACCTCATATTGATGACCTGTTTGATCAGATGAAATATGCTATAGTATTTTTGAAAATTGATTTTCGTTCTAGTTATTACTAGTTAAGAGTGAAAGAGTCAGATATGCCAAAAATTGCTTTCAAGAATAAATTCATTGTGATGCCGTTTGGCTTGACAAATGCACTTGTGATATTTATGCATTTAATGAATAGAATTTTCAGATCGTATTTGGATAGATTTGTTGTGGTGCTTATTGATGATATTCTGGTATATTCTCAAGATGAAAATGAACATGCTGATCATTTGAGAACTGTTCTGGAAACTCTGCGCGAGAAATAACTATATGCAAAAATTTAGCAAATATGAATTTTGGCTTCGAGAAGTTGGTTTTCTTGGACATATAGTATCTGCTGAAGGCATTAGAGTGGATCCGAATAAAATTTCAGTAATTGTTAACTGGAAACTATCGAAAAATGTGTCGAAAATTAGAATTTTTTTAGGATTAATTGGTTACTATCGGAGATTTGTAAAAGGGTTTTCGATGATAGCTTCGCTGATGACAAGGCTACTACAGAAAGATGTGAAGTTTGAATAGACTGATAAATGTCAGTAAAGTTTTGTCCGGTTGAAAGCCCTGTTGATAGAAGCACCAGTTTTAGTTTAGCCTGAATCAGGTAAGGAATTTGTGATTTATAGTGATTCGTCATTGAATGGTTTAGGTTGTGTTTTGATGCAAGAAGGTAAAGTAATAGCCTATACTTTTAGACAACTAAAACCACATGAAAAGAATTACCCGATATATGATCTAGAACTGGCTGCTATTGTCTTTGCCCTAAAAATTTGGCGACACTATTTGTTTGGTGAAAAATGCTATATATTTACTGATCAAAAAAGTTTAAAGTATGATATCGCAGAAAGATTTGAATCTGAGACAGCGCAGGTGGCTTAAGCTGTTGAAAAATTATGATCTGGTTATTGATTATCATCTGGGAAAAACAAATATGGTTGCGGATGCTTTAAGTAGAAAATCTCTGTTTGCTTTACAAGCCATGAATACCCGATTATCATTGTCTGATGATAGCTCAATTTTAGCTGAGCTAAAAGCTAAATTACTGTTGTAACACCCCATACCCGATACCGTTTCCGGAGTTGAACACGAGGTGTTAACGGACTTAATTCATTAATTAAACAGCTCATACAATTCATTTTAAAATTTCCAGACAAGCTGGCTAACTGCATCACAGTCGCTTTAAAAATCATATCTCGAGTTACGAAACTCGAAATCCAATTCCGTAAATTTTTCCTGAAACTAGACTCATATATATATCTACTAATTTTTTCTAGAATTTTGGTTGGGCCAATTAGTACAGTTTATTAGTTAAAGTCTCCCCTGTTTCAGGGTTCAACTACTCTGACCTCTGTGTATTACGAATCAGATATCTCCCTGTACAGAGCTTCAATGACTATGCCGTTTGTCTCTAATAAAACTAGACTCAATAAGGAATCTGTACATATAAAGTGTGACTTCTAATTATCTTTGTAAAATTTATGGTGAATTTCCAAAGTCAGAACAGGGGATCCAGAAATCGCTCTGGCCCTGTTTCACAAAAATTTAAACATCTCATAAAATATAGCTCATATACCTGTTTCGCTTATTCCATATGAAAATAGACTCATCAAGCTTCGATTTCATAACTTATTCATTATTTAATTACATTTCTACTATTTTTAGTGATTTTTCAAACTCACATCACTGCTGTTGTCTGAATCTATTTTATGGTAAATTTTACCTATTTCATGGTTTCCATGGATTAGCTAGCAATTTGACATACATAATACCAAATATGATCATGATTAGCCATTCCAATGGCTAATCATTACCAAGCATTTCTATTTCCATACCACTCAATAACCATATCATAAGACCATACATATAAAATGATTATAATGCTATACATGCCATACTCAAAATATACAAGCCATTATGCCAAGATGGTATACGGATAGTGTGGCGTGCCTCCGACCGCTTCCGATTTCGAGCTGGCTTGTCAACACTACAAGGAATGAAAAGGAGGAGTAAGCATAAATTCTTAGTAAGCTCACATGCAAATAGCAAGTAACATAACCATATAAGCAAACATAAAACATCATTTGCATAATCATCACCAAGACATTCATATCACCTTTTCATTTATCATCTTACCATATTGTTGTTATATCGAGTTTTCAACCCGAGGGTTAAGTACATACCTGTTCAAATTATCCATTTCACAACACTTACCAATACGTCCCTTTCATCTTGAGTATTCCTCCATTTGAGTGTAACTTTACCCGTTGAACACATCGGAATATAATTCGGATACATGGAAAGTTTGCACATAAGTGCCACATATGTAGCCAAGCTACCATGTAACCCGCCCATAAGTGAACTCGGACTCAACTCAACGAGCTCGGGCGTTCGCATCCATAAGTGAACTCGGACTCAACTCAACGAGTTCGGATGCCTAGTTACATCTCACGAACTCGGACTCAACTCAACGAGTTTGGACGCTCGCATCCATAAGTGAACTCGGACTCAACTCAACGAGTTCGGATGCCCAAATATCCCAGTGACATGTCACTTGTATCCTAATCCATTCCTAAGGTTCAACGGGACCTTTTTCCCAATCATGTGTCTCAACCATCTTCTACGGAATGTCGATACCGATACTCGGTAGTATTTCATATTTTCCAAGTATATCACATAATTTGACATATTATCAAACAATTATCACAAGTATAATATTTCATAATAATTATCATATCATTTAAAAACATTAAAACATTTAAAATAATAACTATGTTACCAACATTTACATATGAACTTACCTCGTATGCGAAAATGGCTATTTTACCATTTAGTCCACCACTTGGTATTTTCCCCATTTTAGCCTCAATTTCAGTTTTCCTTGCTCTATCATTTAAAATATAGTCTAATTAGGACTCACATTATTAAAATTGACCCAAAATCATATTTTGGAAAAATTACAATTTTGCCCTAAACTTTTGCATATTTACACTTTTGCCCCAAAGATCGTAAATTAAAATTCAGCCTATTTTCTTATGTTTTATGACATGCTGATCATTTTTCCTTCTATGGAAACATCAAATTCTCACTCTAACATGTACTTATGACTATTAGGTATTTTTACCGATTAAGCCCTTTTGCTCGTTTTCACTTAAAACCGAGTAGCACAAGTTGTCTAACATAATTTAAAACTTCATATTCTATCATAAAACACCAAAATACACAAATTTCACCTATGGGTATTTTTCCAAATATAAACCCTAGGTTAAATTATTGCTAGCATAAGCTAAATCGAGCTAGGGACTCCAAAAACGTAAAAATCATTAAAAACGAGGCTAGAACGAACTTACAATCGAGCTTGGAAGCTTGAAAACCCTAGCCATGGTTTATCCTTGCTATATTCGGCCATGGGGTTGAAGATGAGAAAATTGGCTTTTAATTTTGTATTTTAATTCATTTTACCCTAAATGACCAAAATGCCCTTACTACTAAACTTTCCAAAATTCCATCCATGTCCAATTTTTGTCCATAGACTTAGAAATTGGTAAAATTACTCTTTAAGGACCTCTAATTAATAATCTAATTCAATTTTATGTAAAATACTTCGAACACAAGTTTTGCAATTTATTCAATTTAGTCCCAAATTTCAAATTAGGCACTTTATGCATAAAATTTCTTCACGAAATTTTCACACAATCATGCAATCATATCATAGACCTTAAAATAATCATAAAATAATTATTTCTATCTCGGATTTTGTGGTCACAAAACCACTATTCCGACTAGGCCCAAAATCGAGGATATTACAACTCTCCCCTTCGAGGATTTTCGTCCCGAAAATCTTACCGAAAAAGTGGTCTTCACTTTTAATCTCATATTTGGTGTCAAGAACTTGCACTTAGACTGTACCTCCAATACATCTCTTCAATTTCTCATATGATCTAAAAGCTTACGTCTCAACTCTCAACTGTTCTTAAATTTTCAACCCTTCTTAATTTCCCATGATATCATGACATAAAACCCGGATCTCAACTTGATTTAATGGAGACCGGAATTCCAAGAAATTCAACAATCAAAGAGACCTGAAATTCCATGAATCTGATGAGTAGGAATTCATTCAATACAGATGTGATTTATAGATCTCGCCAAACATTTAACAATAGGATACATCCCATTTTCCTTTTTCCGCCATAGAAATAATTCTGATATGGCCTCAAGAATAATCCTTCTCATTTCCATCCCAATATCAACATTGACAAGGATAATTTTGATAGATCCCAATGCTCGGCTTTAACCCCTTTAACAACTCCGATTTTATGTAACATCGGATGCTCTAAACTATCACATTACCTCACTATCTTGAAACACATCACAATTCATACAACAATACATTCTTGAAAGTCGAAGTCATTGCTCAATGTAGACTAGTCTAGTTCGGACGCCTTGTTACCAATATTCTCATCTATCCGAACTCGTCAACATGTAATAAACTTTTCAGCTTTCACAAGATGGAAACCTTATCATTCGTAGTGACTTAAACTAATATTCAACTCTTTCTATTAAATATACACTTCTCGTTCAAACTATTTACTCTTTTATCCGTACAAAATGAAATTCTATTATCAGACTTGGGAAAAATAATCCTGACATAATTGTCACATGAAATCTTTCAAATAAATAATTTACCATACCGACTAAAACTCGCGCTTTTATCACCTATGCCTTTCTTGATGTCAAATCCTTTCACGAAATTAGAAAAATCCCAATACTAAAATCACCACATTACCAAGATCAAATTAGAAGTATAGTCATATTTGACATGATTATCACGAGTGAAGAACGTACTTCGAACATGAGTCATAATTGACAAATTATGGAACAAAGATAACAAGAAAACCGAATAAAGAAATCCAAGATAGAGAAACCCAGAATAAAGAAATCCAGAATAAAGAGATCCAGGATAAAGAAACCCAAGATACGATACTATGGGAGAATCGAAAACCAAATTCATAGAGAAAATACGAGAATACCACGATAATTCTTCAAAGAAAGAAAGTCCAAAAGAAAACATCATTTAATCCCACTGAAATCAAATATAACAAGATCAATATATATCTTCCCATACATATATATCAGATGAAGCATCAAGTAGAAGAAACAGAATCATAATATCATATGAATTCTCTCATCAATTCTTATCGATGAAATGAAATAGAATACCCGATGAAATAGAGCAATATAAATTATAAACCAGTCAGGACTACCAATGCTTTCATCCAACACCGAATTAGAAGACATTCCCATATAACAAGAATTTCTTGAAGATCAATAGCCATAGAAATATTTACGAGAACGGGTGAACACATAGAACATCTCAAAAGAGATCGCTAAATCTGTCCGGTCATAACTGTCACACTCAGATAATTCACATTTGAAATATCATTTCCCCAACTAGTTCTGCGTCACAAATTTCATATTAAATCATTCACTAAAGAATGTCGGTTCGAATAAATTTCGATTTACACTTTTCTCGACCTTGCACTTGAGTAATTCGATTTACCAAAGAGAATTCCTTCTCTAACGGGATAGTGCATAATTCCAATAATCTTTATATCAATCCGATACTTTTCGGCTCGACTTTACTTATCAGCTCATTTTCAATCTCGGATCATACTTATAATTATTCTATCACTGAACTCTTTGGGTTCTCAACCGAAAACTTATTCAATACAAATCTCATGAAATTCCATTATAAGTACCACTTTGGTAAGGGGGAGGGGTTGTAGGACCTCTGACTCGACTTTCTTATACATACACATATGACACAACTTCCAACATCATAGTAACATCATCAAAATCATGTCATTCATTCATGTTGGCTTACACCAATTTTCCTATTGTCCCATTTAGACAATATACTTATGCATACATTCTATGTTTTCTAGACAGCTTTACTTATCCATTCATTTAATTAAATTAATTCATGCTCATGACATTATATAAGGCCAAACAAACATAGATATTTGCATCACAATCACAACTTTCATTTCGTGCATCATCATGTACATATCATTACAATCATACAATTCAGTCCAACAATTTAACATAGATAAGTTCATTTCATTATAATCCTTTATCTCATAAAAAATTGTATATCATTAACATTCATCAACATTCAACGTCCAATCAAGACAAGGACATTTTCATCTGTATTATGATATTATGACCTTTATTCATACCTCCACTACTTTCTATTTATTCCGTTCATCTTATCAAGTAAGCCACATACACTACATCGTATGAGTATTAAGCAAATATGGATATTTATCACAACATGAACTTTCATCTCACATATTATCACATATGTATCATAAACTTTTATTCATACTTTTCTGAACCGAGACTTATCATAATCATAATTTTACTCAAATATCTTCACATAACATTGAACATGGTCGGCACAGCTCGGTTGGAGAGTACCCTGTCTAAATAAGACGGTACTTATACGCGTCGGAAGACATCACACTATCACAGATCAGTGGCATGTATAGCTAAACTTTTACACATGCTAGGTTAGTCCGAGAACCGACTAAACCTGCTCTGATACCACTAAATGTAACACCCCATACCCGATACCATTTCCAGAGTTGAACACGAGGTGTTAACGGACTTAATTCATTAATTAAACAGCTCATACAATTCATTTTAAAATTTCCAGACAAGCTGGCTAACTGCATCACAGTCGCTTTAAAAATCATATCTCGAGTTACGAAACTCGAAATCCAATTCCGTAAATTTTTCCTGAAACTAGACTTATATATATATCTACTAATTTTTTTCTAGAATTTTTGGTTGGGCCAATTAGTACAGTTTATTAGTTAAAGTCTCCCCTGTTTCAGGGTTCAACTACTCTGACCTCTGTGTATTACGAATCATATATCTCCCTGTACAGAGCTTCAATGACTATGCCGTTTGTCTCTAATAAAACTAGACTCAATAAGGAATCTGTACATATAAAGTGTGACTTCTAATTATCTTTGTAAAATTTATGGTGAATTTCCAAAGTCAGAACAGGGGATCCAGAAATCGCTCTGGCCCTGTTTCACAAAAATTTAAACATCTCATAAAATATAGCTCATATACCTGTTTCGCTTATTCCATATGAAAATAGACTCATCAAGCTTCGATTCCATAACTTATTCATTATTTAATTCCATTTCTACTATTTTTAGTGATTTTCAAACTCACGTCACTGCTGTTGTCTGAATCTATTTTATGGTAAATTTTACCTATTTCATGGTTTCCATGGATTAGCTAGCAATTTGACATACATAATACCAAATATGAGTTCGGACTCAACTCAACGAGTTCGGACGCTCGCATCCATAAGTGAACTCGGACTCAACTCAACGAGTTCGGATGCCCAAATATCCCAGTGACATGTCACTTGTATCCTAATCCATTCCTAAGGTTCAACGGACCTTTTTCCCAATCATGTGTCTCAACCATCTTCTACGGAATGCCGATATCGATACTCGGTAGTATTTCATATTTTCCAAGTATATCACATAATTTGACATATTATCAAACAATTATCACAAGTATAATATTTCATAATAATTATCATATCATTTAAAAACATTAAAACATTTAAAATAATAACTATGTTACCAACATTTACATATGAACTTACCTCGTATGCTGAAAATGGCTATTTTACCATTTCGTCCACCACTTGGTATTTTCCCCATTTTAGCCCAATTTCAGTTTTCCTTGCTCTATCATTTAAAATATAGTCTAATTAGGACTCACATTATTCAAATTGACCCAAAATCATATTTTGGAAAAATTACAATTTTGCCCTAAACTTTTGCATATTTACACTTTTGCCCCAAAGCTCGTAAATTAAAATTCAGCCTATTTTCTTATGTTTTATGACACGCTGATCATTTTTCCTTCTATGGCAAAATCAAATTCTCACTCTAACATGTACTTATGACTATTAGGTATTTTTACCGATTAAGCCCTTTTGCTCGTTTTCACTTAAAACCGAGTAGCACAAGTTGTCTAACATAATTTAAAACTTCATATTCTATCATAAAACACCAAAATACACAAATTTCACCTATGGGTATTTTTCCAAATATAAACCCTAGGTTAAATTATTGCTAGCACAAGCTAAATCGAGCTAGGGACTCCAAAACGTAAAATCATTAAAACAAGGCTAGAACGAACTTACAATCGAGCTTGGAAGCTTGAAAACCCTAGCCATGGTTTCTCCTTGCTATATTCGGCCATGGGGTTGAAGATGAGAAAAATTGGCTTTTAATTTTGTATTTTAATTCATTTTACCCTAAATGACCAAAATGCCCTTACTACTAAACTTTCCAAAATTCAATCCATGTCCAATTTTGTCCATAGACTTAGAAATTGGTAAAATTACTCTTTAAGGACCTCTAATTAATAATCTAATTCAATTTTATGTAAAATACTTCTAGAACACAAGTTTTGCAATTTATTCAATTTAGTCCCAAATTTCAAATTAGGCACTTTATGCATAAAATTTCTTCACGAAATTTTCACACAATCATGCAATCATATCATAGACCTTAAAATAATCATAAAATAATTATTTCTATCTCAGATTTTGTGGTCACGAAACCACTATTCCGACTAGGCCCAAAATCAGGATATTACAACTGTTTCTACAGCAGATCTGTGAAGCTTAGAAAAGTGATAATGAGTTACAAGCTAAGCGGGTACAATATGAATCTACTTTGATTCAAAATTTCAAATAGGACCCGATGATTGTCTGTTGTTCAAAGGAAGAGTACGTGTACCGAATAATTCAGAGCTTGTACAGAAAATTTTGCATGAAGCTTATAATGGTACTATATATGTTCATCCAGGGAGTAAGAAAATGTACAATGATTTGAAAAAGATGTACTGGTGGTAGGGAATGAAACGATATATTTTTGAATTTGTATCTAAATGTTTGATATGTCAGCAAGTTAAAGCTGAACATTAGGTACCTTCAGGATTGTTATAGTCAGTTACGATACCAGAATGGAAGTGGGATAGAGTTACAATGGACTTTGTATCGGGGTTACCCTTATCTTTGAAAAAGAAAGATGCCATTTAGGTAATCATTAATAGTTTGACAAAGTCTGCACATTTTATTTCGGTACGTATGAATTCCTTCTAGGACAAATTAGCAGAATTATATGATTCAAAAATTGTTAGATTACATGGTGTGCCAGTTTCTATTATTTTTGATAGAGATCCGCGGTTCACATCCCGATTTTGGAACAAGTTACAAGAGGCACTGGGTACGCAATTACATTTCAGTACTGTATTTTATCCTCAAAATGATGGTCAGTCAGAGCGTGTAATTCAGGTTCTTGAAGATATGCTTCTGTGCTGTATATTAGAATTCAAAGGCAATTGGGAAAACTATCTGCCATTAGTTTAATTCACATATAATAACAGTTATCAGTCAAGCAAAAAGATGGCACCATACGAAGCTCTGTATAGTTGTAAATGTAGAACTCTATTGTATTGGACTGAGCTCGGTGAGAAAAAGATACATGGAGTTGATTTTATTTGTGAAACAGAAGAAAAGTTGAAAGTGATCCGGGATAACTTGAAAGCAGCCTTTGATCGTCAGAAATATTGTGCAGATTTTAAAAGAAAGGAAATAAAATTTCATGTTGGCGATAAAGTATTTCTGAAATTTTTGACTTAGAAGAAAGTTCTTCGGTTTGGTCGTAAAAGAAGATTGATTCCATGATTTATCAGGCCATATGAGATCATTAAAAGAATCGGACCTGTTGCTTACCGATTGGCATTACCGCTAGAGCTTGATAGAATTCACAATGTTTTTTTATGTGTCTATGTTACGACGGTATCGGTCAAATCCTTCACATGTTATCTTCCCGATAGTGGTTGAGATTCAACCTGACATGACTTACAGTGAGGAGTCGATTAGAATTTTGGCATGTGAGACAAAAGAACTGAGAAATAAAAAGGTAGCTTTAGTAAAAGTTCTCTGGCAACGACATGGTATGGAAGAAGCTACCTGGGAACCTGAGGAAACAATAAGAAAGCAATATCTGAACCTCTTTACTGGTAAGACATTCGGGGATGAAAATTCTTTAAGGGGGGAGAGTTGTAACAGCCCGTTTTCAGTGAAACTAGAACAGTGGTTTCGGGACCACAAATCCGAGTCCGAAAGAAAAATAATTTTAATATTATTTCATGGTTTGTGTTTTGATTGAAATATCATATGAAAATTTCGTAGAGAAATTTTATCGGTTACATATTTATTTAGATGGAAAGGACCAAATTGCATAAAATGCAAAAGTTGAGTTCTAGTAGCTATAGGTATCAAATAGCTATGGAATTCAAAATTGGAGGTCTTTATATGACAACTAGACCATTAAGAGGAGTTAGTAGATAAGTATGATGATTCATCATTGAAAAATTTAATAAAGAAAAGGATAAAATTGAAAAGATGAAATAATTAAAGATGATAAATAATAAAATAAAACAAAATATCATCATATTATCCTCTTTTCTAAATTAAAAACACGGAAACCCTAGCTATGGAGACTTGAAGAAAGACAATCTTATTTGGCTTAATTAGGTGAGTATCATTGTCCCGTTTTTAGTAATTTTTATATTTCTAAGATTATAATAACTTAATCTAGTATCTCGAGGATTAATTTGTAAAGTTATCAAAGTATTAGGGTTTTTCCATGGATGAATATAGTAGAATTATGAAGTTTTATAGTAGAAAATGAAAGGTTGTTGATAGATAACCAACTTTTGTAAAGGGAATTTTGATAAAATTATGATTTAGGGACTAAATTGAAAAGATGTAAAATTCATGGAAAAATTATAAATTTTGTGAAATATATGGGCTGATATTATTACATATAAAAATCGGCTAGGCTTGGAATAAGGATTAAATTGTATGAATTTTATTTTCCGAGCTTAGGGATAAAATCGTAATTAGTTAAAAGTATAGGGGTAAAATAGTAATTTTTCCAAAGTTGTATTGAACTGAATGGAGTATGAATTGTATTAAATTGATGTTAAATTCAATCATATAGATCCGAATAAATCAAATACAGAGTTAAATCGAGGAAAATAGAGTAACGAATTAATAACTTTTGAGTACACGAACATTGTCGAGGTAAGTTCGTGTAACTAAATTGTAAATTTATATGTTTTAAATTGAATATTATTGTGTGTGACTTGTACGTTTTTCATGAATATTATTGATCATATATCCGAATATATCTGATAAGTACTAAATCCTGTATGAATAAATGAAATTCGATGGATACAGGGTTCCCGAATTGGTTGTGGTCCTGCATGTGTTACGGACACACCACAGCTAGAAAGAGCGTCTCGATATTTGGCTCTTATAAGCTTCTCGTTATATGGTTCTTGTGAGCTTCTCGGTTATGACTCTTATGAGCTTCTCGATAATTGGCTCTTTGGAGCTTCCCGATAACTGGCTTTTATGAGCTTCCTGATTAATGGCTCTCCAGAGCTTTTCGATATTGGCTCGCTTGAACTTCTCGATTATAGGCTCTTTCATGAGCTTCCCGTTATATGGCTCTAAAGAGCTTCCCGTTTATGTGCTCGTATAGGCATTCCTGAATATGAATTGACGGATTACAGATTTGTATACTTCGTGTGTACTACTCGTGTATCCATTGATATTTTAAATGATTCTATGAGAAAAGTTCTGACATGAGACAACATGAAATTGAAATGAACTATACCAATATATACCTAAAATATATGGAATTGATAAATGAACACAAGATGTAAAAAGATTATGAATATGAAAATTTGATATTTGATGAGCTCATACATGTTTCTTGATATTCATGTGAAATACATTACTAACATGTTTGATGAGGACATGTGTATAGGCTATTAGCCAAACTACTTTGGATGTATTTTGTATGCTTACCTTAAATGTAAATGAATGGTAAGTTAATTTCCTGTTATACGAACTTACTAAGCTTAAAAGTTTACTCTGTTTTATTTTCCCTATTTTATAGTACTCGGAAGCTTGTAAAGGTTAGAAGCTGGTCGGAGCTATATCACACTATCCATCAGCCTTTTCGGTATATATATATATATATATAGTAAACTTATTTTGGTTATAATGGCATGTATAGATTTAATAGTTAATGTTGGCATGAAAATGTTTTGGATGTAACTAGCCATTGGAATGACTTGTGATGAACATGTTTTAATGTGTATGTAAGTGGCCTTGTTATGATCAATGTGTGCTAGTATGGTTGAATGATGGATAATTTATAAACATGTTAATGTTTGGTTTAAAATTTGGTAAATTAGGTACAAATAAGCATATATATGTAATTAGTCAAATTGGTAAGTAAAAATTCTTGAAAAATTGGTAAGTAAAAATTCTTGAATGGTTGTGGTAATATGTTAAGTGTAAAGCTTGATTTTGGTTTGGTTAAATATTTTATTATGGTCTATTGATGTCCAAAAACGTTTGGTTAGGTTGTTGCCAAGTTTGGGTGAGAAATGTGGCATTGGAAATGACATATTTTTATCCATATGGGCAGAGACATGGGTGTGTGGTTTGGCGCTGTATCCCTGCATATTTAAAATTGCAGAATAGAATGTTTAGATATTTTCACACGGCCTAGCACACGGGCGTGTGGCTTGGTTGTGTGACCCGTGCACCTATTTATTATAAGTCAGTATGCTTACATGGCCTAGCACACGGGCGTGTGGTTTGGCCGTGTGACCCAAGTCAGAGAGCACCCTAATTTGGACATGGGCTGGGACAAGGTCGTATCCTTATTTCGAATGCCCACATGTCCCGGCCACACGAGTGTGTGCCCCTTGCACATTGGCAAAATTTTGATATTTTGCAAAAAATTCTCTGAGTATCGGGTTTAGTCCCGATTTGTTTCTAATGTGTATTTTGGGCCTCGAAGGCTCATATAAGGGACCATATGATTAATTCTGATTGATTTATGATATGAATGTCAAATGAAATGAAATGTATGTAATTGATATGTAAATTCTAGTAATACTTTGTAAGCCTGCTCCAACAACGGATATGGGTTAGGGGTGTTACATATAATAAAATTATTAAAAAAATAAAAAATAAAAAATTATTTATACATACACCAAGAGATTATATACTACTCTAAGTTGCTTCTTTTAATTTAACAGTGACAATTCCCTCAACCTTTTGGATGGATTCCATGTTATCCCTTGAAAGTCCCATGTCTCACATTCCACACTTATAATATACTATAAATTTTTATAATTAAACATTAAGGATTAGTGTTTTTAACCGCATATACATATATAATTTTGTATTTTTTTCTTTTTATTATATTAATAAATTTTAAATTAAAAACAATATATATGAAATTCAATTCAATTCGAGCTTTACTTGGACATAATCCGGACAAAATAAGATTACTATACTAGAAAGTTACAAATTTAATTTTGTACTCTAATTTGGTCAGTTTTAGTCTTTATATTTTTCAAATTATAAATTTTAATCTCGACTCAAATGCCGCTTATTAAATTTATTAAGTTAAATAATGTTATCTCTAAAGCCTTATACATCAAACATATTGTCACACATGCAATATCATGTTAACTTGCTATTATCACATAACACTCATAAAAAAGCCACGTCTTTTTAGTTAATAATAACTACTATTTGAGTCATAATTGAAATTTTAAAATTTAAAAATATAAAGACAAAAAATAATAAATATAAAAATATGAACTAAATCTATAATTTATACAAATTCCGAGATTAATAACAGAATTTGACCTAAAAAACTTTATTGCTACTGACTGGATTAAAACTAAAATTTACCAAATTATACCGAGAATAATCTGACGGCGGGCGGCTTTTATGTTGTAAGATTATAAGCTAAGCAGTGACATCAAAATGAAAGAAGTAGTGGCCCTTTTAACTTTTTTTTTCTCTTGATTTAATTGGACAATCGAGGAACACAAATAATTTTGTATTAAAATTGTTAATGCATTGGAGAACAATATTTCATAAAATAATGACACTGAAAATTAAAGAAAATATTAATGTAGGTGAGTTGTCTCCTTAATGAAAATGATAGCTTTTTTGCTCTAAATTTTCTTTATTAATACAATTTCTTTCTTTGTCCATCTCTTAATTAATCTGCCATAGAATGACTTAGTGGGGATTACGAAGATCCGCATTCCTTAATTATTTAATTAATATATTATTTAAGACAAAACTTGATCTACTTTAGGCATAAATTCAAAGAAAATAGCGTGTCATTAACGATAATCAGATTGTTTTAACCATTAAATTATATAATTATGACATGTGGGTGAAAATTTTTGAATAATGTAACAATACAAATTTTAATTCAATGTGTAATGTTATACATAATTTTAATTTAATTAATTATTCATAAATCACTAATAAGATTGTCGATATTGTATACACAAACAATTATACTAATTCAATATGAAGATAAATGTATTTATTCGTTTATTTAAATGTATACAATTGAATCAAAATCAAAATATCATGTATATATATATGAACCACAATTCAACTTTCATATATAAATTCAATATTTATTCCTATAAAAACAACATAAAAACAATTGAGGCTTGGTTGAAATAGTAAAAGATGTTGAAAATATAAAGTCTCATGTTTAAATCTCATTATGTATGCGTTTTCAATTTTTATGTAAAAGATAAAAACATCCTCAAAATAATATAATTTATTTTGTAAAATAATGATATTGTTATTACCCAATTGAGTTAATGTCAATTGCCTCGTGATACCAATTCAATTAAGACATTAATATATATAGTATTGTAACCCCTAGAGATTTTCAATTTTTTTATAATTTATAATATATAAAAGATGTATAAATGAAAAAAAAATATATTTTCTCTCTTTTTCTTTATTTTTGTTAGAGTTTGTGTGACCCAAATCTAGTCACTTGTTGTAAAAAATAAATATAGTGGCAAAATAAAGAGATTTGTGAGGGCAAGAGGGTCGTAACCATTAAGCGCAAAACTAGATTGGGGGTGACCATACCGCACAAGCCTGTATAGGACTATACTTCTACTATTTGACTTTAATTAGAATATGATTTTTCAACCCTCAAATAGATGTAATTGAAACTCCTATTGTATTATTCGTTTTTCAATATTAATGAATTTCTTCTTCTCTGTCCGTGCTTTTCACATAAAATCTATGTGTTTTTATTTTTCCTTTCTTATTACTTTGCTATTGTTCTACCGTCATTATTCACATTTATTATAACAATTTTTTTTTTTTGTCTCCACATCTTTTTCTCTCCCACACCTTAGAAGAAAAAAAGTCAACTGTCAAACATTGAGAGCTTAACATTTACAGTGCCATCAATGTACATTATTTTATATAACATTATAAATATTTATAGTAACTGGTCAAACAAATTGTTCATCATTGGTGGTGTCGTGTTGAGGAAAATAATAAAAAAGAAATGCTATTTGCGTTGGATTCTATCTAAATTTAGTAAGTTTAAAGATAAAAAAATTTATTTAGAATCCAATTATCAAAAGCTTTAAAAATATTTGAGTAGGCCTTCTTTGTTTAATTTTGTCATTAGGAGGCTGGCAAAGAACAAAGGAAAGAAAGGAACAGCTCTGTCACATGATCAACGGGGTTTAGCTTTTCTCCTCTAAACAAATTAGATGAGTGATTTAACAATTTAAAGTTATGCGCTTTTTTTTAGCTGTTATTTACTTAAACTCCTCCTACCCCCCTTTTGCTTCTCAAACGTAATAGTGTATAGCAGTCCCTGTATTATATCTCAAATTGCATTTTGATCCTTTTATTGAAAAAATGGATAAATTGATCTTTGTATATTAGATGAAGCAAAATAGTTCCTCTGTTAAAATTTTGCTGTTAAATGATATTTTGGTGTTTTATATATAGGCATAACAATAAATTTAGCCTTCAATCTTTATACTTTTATTCAATTTGGCCACTACTATTTTATTTAAAACAATTTAGCTCTCAACCTTTCATTGCTAACGTTAGAGGTTGTGTGACCCGAATTCTGTCACAAGTTGAATCCATATAGAACTATTCTTCTTCTATTTGACTTTAATTAGAATAGGGTTTTTCAACCCTTAAATAGATGTAGTGTAAGCTCCTCTTTCATAATTCATTTTTCAACATTAGAGAATTTCTCCTCCTCTGCTCGTAGTTTTTTCCCAAAAGGGTTTCCACGTAAAATCTGTGTGTTTTTTTCTGTTCTTTTATTTTGCTTTGCGATCGTTCTACTACCATTATCGACGTTTATTATAATAGCTAATGTGATACTATTTTTCCAATATGTCAAGTTAGCAAATCTAAGATAATAAAAAGTTTTTTAAAAAATTATAAAAGAAGTTCAAATTTTCAATATGTTATCGTTTGCAGCGCTAATTACTGGCCCTAATTGCTGCTCGAGACAGACTGACCTGAATCCAGAACGTCACATTAGTCACTTACGTGACCTCCGTACAACCACCAATCACACCACAAAATTTTATATACATGCATATCCATCAATCATATAGTTCAAAGTAAACATACAACTCTAAAAAAAAAAAAATCCTTCCGCAACCCTACTCTGATAAGAATAACATCAGGGTAGAATTGTCATTTAACACATGACATAAGTAACATTCTTAATCCAACAAATAAATCATATGTACAATATAAAACAATTCAACAAGGACAATAATTGACAAAAAATACCCAAAACTGATAAGTAAAACTCATTTAGTTTTAAAGTAAAGTTTAAGGACCAAATCATAAATTTAGTAAAACATTTAGTTGTAACGCCCCAAATTTTTGAACTGTTGTTGTTAGTTTTTTTTAATAATTAAATATTCGTTTCAACGATTAAGTGCTTTGGTTGTGTGATTGAGGTTAGATGTTCAAATCTCGTTTTTTATTTTTTTTTATTCTTTTGGTTCAACTCTTATCCTCGAACGTTTAACTTAAGTTTATTTCTGCATTAATTTATATCAAGAATGAGCCTATTGGTTTGATAGTTAAGTTCTGTGTATTATTGGGTCTTGTGTTTGAGTCTCTGTGTTTTATTTCTTTTTCTTTTTTTTTTCTTTTTGCTTGCCTCTATAAATTTTTATTGGGTCGAATTGGGAGTTCTATGTTGCCCATTGTGTTGATTGAAAGGTTATTGTGTAAGTTCTGTCATTATTCTCTTCTATTTTAGCGAGTTTTGCGTTTGTTATCATTTGTTTTGTCGAAATGGGTTTTCTACTTATTTTGCTTGGATTATTTGTTTAAGTGTTTGATTGACTTTCTTTTTAGATAAAAATCTTACTGGAGATGCTCCTCTAATGTGCTAGTTTCGTTTTTCGCTTTTATGTGCAATGTGAGTGTGTGAATTTTAGGTTGGGGTTGTGTCGAAGCTTTTCAGACATAACTTTGGTTTGATTGTTATTTCTAGTGATTTATTTGAGAATAATTGTGTAATTGGTTGCTGGATTTTCATTTTTAAGCCTCAGATTCACCCCGGTTGCTTATACGTCGAAATCGTGTTAGGTACGTTATGAAAACCCGAATTTTTGCAATTCACAAACGCTGAAAAACATGGTTCTAAATGCCATACATCCGTGTATTAGGCCACGTGGTAAGTCATGTAACTCATTATTTTTGAGTTGGAGGCACAGAGCTAGGGATATGGGCGTGTGTCTAGGTTGTGTAACTCACTGTTTTGGATTTAGGGTCACATGGGCCAAGAACATGGGCGTCTGTTCAGGCTGTGTGAAGGGTTGTGAGTTACACGGGTGTGTGCTTGGCTGTGTTCCAGACCTTGTAACTGATTATTTTGAGCCACACAACCATATGAACCACATAGGCCAGAAATTCAGGTCGTCTAAATCCACATAGGCGTGTGAGTCAAAAATAAAAAATTTTCCCTAAGGCCTTAATCGTTGTTTAGACCAAATGTAGGCCTACTGTAGGGTCTGTACAAGCTAAATAGACAATGAAGCTGTTACCTAACGATATGTTACTGAGTAATCTGTTCTTTTTCTATATATATGTTCAATATGGAATCTGATAAGTAAGTTGTGATAGCATTATATGAACATGATCTAAATTTTTATTTCTGTATACACATATTTGATATTTGTTACCTCTGCATCTGTATTGGGTTGGAATTGTGAAAAGTAGTGTAGAAGCCCAAATTGCCCGGGCCCGATTTCATCAAAACCCAACCAAACCTCTAAACCTACTAAAACCCTTAACCCATGACCCATTTACATCTACCCAAACCCATTACAAAACCCAAATATTAAACCCAATTCAAAAGCCCATTAACCCCCCAAAAAACCTAACCCCCAAAAAAAGAAAAAGAAAAACCTAACCCAAAAAAAAAAAAAAAAAAAGAAAAACCTAACCCAAAAAAAACTAAAAAACCCTAGCCACCTAACCACTTTCCCACTTGCCCCATTTTTCCTCCCATTTTGATATCCATTGTCTACCACCACCACCTACAAAATAGAAAAAGAAATAATAGAAAATCATGTAAAAATGGCTATAAAAAGCCATTCAAAATCATGTAAGAAGAAGAAGGAGGATTTTATAAAGATTGAAAAAAAACACAAAATCCTTCAAATTTTGAATACAAAAGAAACATCAATAAAAGGTTGCATCTTTTCTTTTTCCTCTTCTTTCGAATCTTTTTTGTTTTTTTGTGTTGTTTTTTCTTTCTTTATATATACATATATTGTTAAAAATTTTACCTTTTTCGCCACTGTGGGCGGTGGCGGTGGTTTATTGACAAGCAGGAGACCGACGATCGACCGTGACCGCCCCCTTGGCCGGATTTCCTTTCCCCTCCCTTCTCTCTTCTTTCCCCTTCTTTTTTTAGGTATTTTATATATATTATGTATATATTTTTAATGCCATTAGTTATATATTTCTTATGTATATATTCTTAAATACTATTATATATATATATATATATATATTTTAAATACCATATTGTGTATATATTATTATTACAAATTATTACTATTGCTAGTATTATTATAACTATTATTATATTAGTGTATATTTTATGTACATATGTATATATATATATATTTTGCACATATCATTATTTTATATTATTGTTGTAAATTTTTATGTATATATTTTTATGTACGTTTCCTAATATTTTCTTTTATTGTAGATATTATTATTATTATTATTACATACTTTTATTATATGCATATATATATATATGTGTGTATTTTTATGTACATATTATTATTTTATATTATTATTACCAAATATATCATTTTTCCTATTTTATTATTAGTACATGATTTGTTTTTATTTTGTAAATATCATTATTATTGTTATTCTAATATTCTAGTATTCCATGTTAATATTTTTCATTAATGATATCATTTTTTTGCGTCCTTTATCTATTTTTAATTTCTCACTTTAGGAATATTTTTCTCATGTTTTAATTAATTTCAAAATAAGACAATGTACCGATTTAATATTAAGCCATCGATTTCATCGCTATGTTGGGTGAAATTAAATTGGCTTGTGTTAAAAACAGGACACCCTTTCTAAAAAAAAATCGAAAACTAAAATTCTCATTTTCAATCGGATCACGATTAAATATTATATTGAACTCGTATTTTTGAAAATCAAGTCAACACATGTTTATGAGATACCAATTTTGGGCGTCGCGAGGGTGCTAATACCTTCCTCACAGAATCGACTCTCGAACCCCAAATTTTCTCTCGGACTTTCATGTAGACCTAAATTTGGCCTTCTTTTTGTTTTAAAATAATTTTATTAGGTGTCCGATCACACCTATAAAAAGGATCGGTGGCGACTCCTTTGCTAATAAAATTAAAAGTCGGTTTAAATTTTCAAATAATCGTCTTAATTAGTGACCGAAAGCAAAAATTTTACGTCGCATACATTGGCGACTCACTGGGACCTCTATTTTTGAGAGTCGAGTCGAGTTAAGCATGTGTCGTTAAAATTTGCAAAAATTCCTTATTCAAAAACATATTTAGTCGTGATCCTTAAAATTTTAAATTTCGAAGAATCATTTGTATCGTTTTGTAAATATTTTCCTAACTTGTTTATCATCCGTTTTTCAGCTTTAAGTTTTTACGATTCTAGTTTTTAGTTTTAAATAAAGAGAAAAGGTTTGCAAGTTTCTCCCTACACACTGTGCACGTGCATTTTTGTTGCATAACATGAGCTCTATACCCGGGCTCCGTCCCTATTAAGTGAAAGTAAACGCTATGCCTTCGTGAGTTAACTCGTCCCTCCGCACAGGCTAGTGAATACTTTCGGGTTACATAAGACTTATGCTTTCGTGAGTTAACTTGTCCCTCCGCATAGGCATAAGTAAATGTAATCCCTCGAATTGAACTCGTGAGCCTGTGATGGGTTATGACCGAGGCTTCGTGCTAATCTTAGCAGATGATAGTACGAGCAATTCGAGTACCTGTCTAGAACCAAAACCGCATATAGTGAACCATACGAGCCACCCAATTATAGCCATGCCGAACCTCCACTCGTTTAGTAGTCACTGAAATAAGTACACGGGAAAAGCACATCTTACCTTCTA
The DNA here is from genome assembly GCF_025698485.1 of Gossypium arboreum. Lineage (NCBI taxonomy): Eukaryota > Viridiplantae > Streptophyta > Magnoliopsida > Malvales > Malvaceae > Gossypium > Gossypium arboreum. Next base: position 4,201,491 of record NC_069071.1, read on the forward strand.
TTTATTTTACATTTGTGCTTTCTAAGCAAGGGAATCGAGTCCACTGGACCAAGTAGCTTAATTTGTTAGATTTTCCACAGTTTTTCTCTATTTATATGTGTTGCGCTAACCAAGGTCGTTTGTCTGTATTTTTATTTTTCATCATGCATCGAAGGCATCTTGTTAGGAAGGTGTTGATTAGAGATTGGTTGCCAAAAACGGGTTTCTAATGGAGGAGTCAATTATACGAGTGACCGAAACGTTGTGTAATACTCCTTTGATTAAGGAAATGCCTAAATAGGGCTATCTTGAAATTAACACCAAATTTTGCATATTCATTCATGATGACATTCATTTGACATTCATGCATTCATTCATACATTGCATATCCCATACTCGATCGTGAAGATAAAATATATAATTCGCAGTTGTAATACCACAAGATCGGAACCACGTCATTCAGATAAAACGCTAGCGACAAGCTAGAGTAATGGAGGTGAATTCAATGAGAGAATTGGAAGGATGGAAAGGGCTCAAAAGGAATTACAAGAGCAATCGCCAAATCGCAACAAGAAACGAGAGACCTAATGGTGAGATCTCGAGAGGAATCACTCGAGCAAAGAGATCGGATGGCCAAAATGATGGAGATGATGACAACTTTGGTCAAAGGAAAAGGACCCGCAGAACCCGATGTTATGGAACCTCGGTCAAGAATTCACCACGATCAGATCCACTCTATCCCCCGGGATTCACTCCACCACCCGGTCAAGGGGAAGGAATATTCAAGGGGAACCCACAGTCTTGGAACAAGGACCTATGCCACCTGCTCCACCCACTAATCTGGGGCAAGGAATATTCGTGTCGAACCTAGGGGCAAGCCCTGCCAATCCAATTGTTCCAGATTTGGACGATCCAGAGGAAATAGCCAAGTTGAGAATGGACGATCATGGGGCTCAAGAGAAGTATAGGAGCTTAGAGGAAAGACTCAAAGCAATAGAGGGTCTGAAGCCTCTCTGCACTAAGTGCCAAAGAGCTCGATTTGGTGCCCGATCTAGTTCTACCTCCAAGTTCAAGGTGCGATTTCAAAAATACGATGGCACGAGATGTCCAAAGGCGATCTGGTCATGTTTTGCGAAAAATGACCGGTTATGTGAACGAGGATAAACTACTCATACATTACTTTCAAGATAGTCTAACAGGTCACTCTTGGTGGTACAATCAACTTAGTAGAAAAGATTCGATCTTGAAAGGACTTGGCGTCAAGACATTTTATGTAGCAATACAAGCATGTATCGGACATAGTGCTAGACCGTATGACCTTGCAAATGATGGAGAAGAAACCAGCAGAATCCTTTAGACAGTATGCGCAAAGATGGAGAGATATCTCGGCTCAAGTGGAGCCTCCACTGACTAAGACTGAGATAACAGTCCTTTTCATCAATACTTTGAAAGCACCATTCTATGACAAGCTGGTGGGAAGTGCTACGAAGGATTTTTCGGATATCGTAATATCTGGTGAACTCATAGAGAATACCGTCAAGAGCGGTAGAATGGAAGGATCAGAAGGCTCAAGAAAAGCAGTACCTGTAAGGAAGAAAGAGTCGGAAGCCCACATGGTGGGAACTGGGAGTCGTTACATTTCCAATTCGTATCCTAACCAACCCCGACCTCGAAATTATCCACCCCCGAATTTCTATTATCCCCCTCAAACCCCTTACTACCAAGCACCACATCCGTCCTACCCCGTATACGCCACGAATAACCAAAGACCCATCACCACTTTCCCACAAAACACGGTACCCGCCCAAAGCCAACCTAGAAACGAACCAAGACCAGTAAGGCATAATCTCGAGAGACCGCAATTTACCCCCATCCCTGTGTTGTATGGGGAATTGTACCCAAAACTTTTGGAGAAACAATTGATATCTCCCCATTACATGGCCCCCCTTAAACCTCTATACCCGAAATGGTACGATCCAAACGCTAGTTGTGCATACCATGCGGGGAACCAGGGGCATTCTACTGAGAACTGTCTTGCTTTCAAAAGGAGAGTTCAAGGGCTCATCGATGCGGGCATTTTGCGATTTGATGGTACTGGCAGTACGACCGGGAATCCATTCCCAAATCACACCGAAGGGAATGTGAGCGCAGTAGGAGAGGAGGATAAACGACAAAGTAGAAGATGGGTTTCTGAAATAAGAACACCTCTGCAGAAAATCTGGGAGGTACTAGTTGAAAAAGAGTTACTCTATCGTCTTGACGGAGTATTCGAAAAAAAAGATGCAAAAGGTCACAGTTTTTGTGAGTTCCATGGCGTTGAAGGGCACGACATTCAGTCTTGCGACGAGTTCAGAGGATTACTGCAAAGTATGATGGATAACAAAGAGATTGGGATCTTTTATAAAAGCGAGGAGGCCGATAGAGGAGAAATATGCGCTTCTGACAATCAATCATCGGGTTTCCTATATATAAACCAACCGTTAATAATTTATTATGACGAAGAAGAAAGAGCCGGTGAAGCCAAAAATGATAATCGAAGTACCATCTCCTTTCCCTTATAAGGACAATAAAACAGTACCGTGGAAGTACAATGTCAATATCATCGCACCTGAAGGGGAAAAGCCCGAAGCCACAACTGAAGACATTGGGGAAGTAGGTCATTTTACCCGCAGTGGGCGTTGTTATTCGAAAGAAGTCGAACCAGTAAAAAAGAATAGCGATTGGAAGCAAAAAGGGAAAGCAGTAATGCACGAAGTCGAAGTCGAGCAAGAAATTCCACCCGTGCAAGAAACCAAAAAGCCTGTGAATGAGGAAGAAGCTCAGGAATTCTTGAAATTTATCAAGCACAGCGAGTATAGTGTGGTGGAACAATTGAGTAAGCAGCCAGCACGAATCTCAGTTTTATCTCTACTGTTAAATTCAAAGCCACACCGGAATACTTTATTGAAGGTGTTAAATCAAGCCTATGTGGCCAACAACATATCCGTTGAGAAGCTTGATAGGTGGGTAAATAATCTAAATGCGGACAATTTCATCTCTTTTAGTGATGATGAGATACCACCAAATGGTAGAGGCTCGGTGAAAGCGCTGCATATCACGACTCGCTGCAAGGACTACATAATACCGAACGTCTCATCGATAATGGGTCAGCGTTAAATGTTATGCCATTGGCCACGCTTTTCGAATACCGATGGATTTGTCCTACTTAAGGCCCCTGTCATTCCACGGTAAGGGCATTCGACGGACGAGGCGCGAAGTCATGGGAAAGATCGAAATCCCTTTGAAGTGGGCCTTACATTTATGATGTCGAGTTCCAAGTCATGGACATTACACCTCTTATAACTTCCTTTTGGGAAGACCTCGGATCCATTCTCTTTGAGCGGTCCTATCATCCCTCCATCAAAAGGTGAAATTTATCATGGACGGTTGTTTGGTCACCGTCGAGGAGAAGAAGACATTGTCGCATCTCTCTCGCCGATGCACCGTACTTGGAAGTGAACAAAGACGCATTGGAATGTTCCTTCCGATCCCTTGAATTTGTCAATGCCACTTTTGTCGCCGAGGTAAATGTAATTCCCACCAAACCGCCGAGAAATACCAAGATGGGTGTCAAGTTGATCAGAGGAAAGGAGCCCGAACAAGGAAAGGTTTGGGAAGGTACCGCAAGGAATAGTCGAGGCTCTAAAGCCGATGCACCACAAGGCCCGATACGGTTTGGGGTTCCAATGGACATGCGCCAAAGAAGAAAACAGTGGAAAAAGATCGGAAAGAAGGATCGCGAGAACACTAGGCCGAGAACTGAATGGGAGCCCATGGAATTCCCTCCTTTATCAAGAATATTTACGTCTCATGGAATGATATACCTAGGGCGTTATAGTGCACAAAGCACAATGTTAATGATCGAAGAGGGTTTTCGAATATCAATATAAATGTTATTGACAAAGGAGCTGACACAAGTAAAGATATCTCAAAGATACGCCTTCGTCCCCTGGGTTTTATGTTGAACAATTGGACTACCGAGGACCTTCTTGTAGTTTATAAGTCTTCAGAGTAATGCTCAAACGTTAACATTCTGTTATGTCCTTATATATAATAGAATTCTTTTGTAAGAGCCTGCATTCGCTCTTTATCATTCAAATGAATATCAATGAAGATGCATTTCGTCATAATCTTTCACATTATCACTAATTTCATAATCATTTTCTCATGTCATAGCCAATCCTTACATTTGCCTCATCCTATGCCATAACATTTCGTTTTTTGGTTTCAATACTTGGATTCCCCTCTATAGTTCCCTTTTCCATTCAACTTTCAGGTGCTCAGATGTCAATAGTATGAACAAGCCCGTTACGAGTCCTGAAATTGATTTTGAGAAGGCTGTTTGTTTAGAAGAATTGTCAAGAAAACGTCAAGACTATGTCTCGTCTCCTGATTTGCTAAGAATGGTAGAACAAGAGGATGAACAGATTTTGCCTCATCAAGAATCTGTTGAAATAATAAATCTGGGAACTGAAGAAAGGAGGCAAGAAGTGAAGATTGGGACTTCTATTTCAGGGGGCACTAGGCATAATTTGATTGCTTTGCTCCGCGAATACAAAGATGTATTCGTATGGTCATATCAGGACATGCCAGGATTGGATGAAGATATAGCGGTCCATAAGCTCCCATTAAAGCCAGAATGCAAGCCCATTCAACAAAAGCTAAGACGAATGAGGTTTGAGATGTTGTTGAAGATAAAAGTGGAAGTCAAGAAGCAATTTGATGCTGGCTTCCTACAAGCCTCCAAATATCCAGAATGGGTGGCTAACATAGTCCCAATACCAAAGAAAGGTGGCAAAGTACGAATGTGCGTGGATTATCGTAACCTGAATCGAGCAAGTCCTAAAGATAATTTTCCTTACCACTCATTGATACGTTGGTGGATAACACAAGCAAAACATTCATTGTTTTCTTTCATGGACGGATTCTCGGGGTATAATCGATCAAGATGGCCCCGAGGATATGGAGAAAACTACCTTCGTAACAATGTGGGGAACATTCGCTACAAGGTGATGCCATTTGGGTTAAAGAATCTTGGAGCAACATATCGAGGCTATGGTGACGTTATTCCATGACATGATGCATAAGGAAATAGGGGTCTACGCTCACGATATGATTGCTAAATCCGAGGGAGGAAGAGCATGTAGTGAACCTGAAGAAATTGTTCGACAGACTGAGAAAGTTCCAACTAAAGCTCAATCCGGCCAAATGTACGTTTGGGGCTACCTCAGGAAAGTTGTTAGGCTTCATTGTCAGTGAAAGAGGTATCGAAGTTGATCCAGATAAAATAAAAGCCATCCAAGAATTACCACCTCCGCGCACGCAAAAAGAAGTTAGAGGATTTTTAGGGAGATTAAACTACATCGCCCGATTTATCGCTCAACTTACCAACCAATGCGACCCAATCTTTCGGCTTCTTCGAAAACATAACCCGGGAGAATAGAACGAGAAATGCCAGGTGGCCTTTGATAAGATAAAACAATATTTGTCCAATCCTCCAGTGCTAGTACCGCCAACTCCTGGAAGACCATTGATATTGTATTTGACTGTGTTCGAAAGTTCAATGGGTTACGTCGGGCAACACGACGAGTCAGGAAAGAAAGAAAAAGCGATCTACTACCTCGGTAAAAGTTCATCGAATATGAGGCAAAATATTCGCCATTGAGAAATATTGTTGCGCTCTTGTTTTGGTAGCTCGGAGACTCGAAATATATGTTGTATCACACGACATGGCTAATTTCAAAGCTGGACCCAATAAAATACATGATGGAATCGCCGCACTATCGGGAAGAATGGCACGATAGTAGATCCTCCTATCGAATATGACATTGCCTATGTAACTCGAAGTCGATAAAAGGGAGCGCAATAGCTGATTTCTTAGCGACTCGAACGACGGAGGAATATGAGCCTTTGAAATTTGATTTCCCAGACGAAGACTTAATGTGCATCATGAAATGGAATCCGAGTCATCAAAAGAGAAGTCATGGAAGATGTGCTTTGATGGGCGTCAAATGCTTTAGGGCATGGAATTGGAGCAATCTGGTATCACCAGACGGGAATCATTATCCGTTCACCGCAAGATCGAATTTCTTTCGTACCAATAACATAGCGAGAATATGAGGCTCAGATCATGGGACTTCGTGCGACTATTGAACGAAACATCGAAATCTTAGAGGTGTACGGGGACTCACCTAGTGGTTTACCAAATCCGTGGAGAGTGGGAAGTGAGGGCCCAAAATTGATTAAGTACAGTGATTTAGTAGCTGAATTGATCAAAGAATTCAAAGAAATAACTTTTCATTACTTCCGCGAGAAGAAAACCAATTGGCTGATGCCCTCGCCACTTTGGCTTCAATGTTCAAAGCAAGTAAAGAAGCGAAATAATGCCCTCAAAATGAGCATATACGAGGTCCCCCACACATTGTTGTAGCATTGAGAAAGAGGCGATTTGACGGCCATGGTTCCATGATATCTTAGAATATATCAAGAATCAAAGCTATCCCGAACAAGCGAATGGGAACGACAAAAGAACAATCAGAAGAATGGCAGCGGGATTTGTTCTTGACCTGTATAAAAGAGGAAAGGATCAAGTACTTTTGAGATGCGTGGATGATGTTGAAGCCAGAAAGATACTTGAAGATGTCCATGAGGGAATCTGTGGGACACATGACAATGGTTTCAGTATGGCCAGAAAGACTATGAGACTTGGTTACTACTGGTTGACGATGGAAAGTGACTGCATTAGTTTTGCCAGAAAATGCTACAAATGTCAAATCTACGGCGATAAAATTCATGTAGCCCCTTCGCCCCTTCACGTCATGACTTCTCTGTGGCCTTTTTCTATGTGGGGCATGGATGTCATAGGGCCAATTTCTCCAAAAGCTTCTAATGGACACCGATTTATTTTTGTGGTTATTGATTACTTCACAAAATGGATAGAAGCCGCATCATTTGCCAATGTGACGAAGACTGCGGTTTGCAGGTTTTTGAAAAAGGAAATCATTTGTCGATATGGTTTGCCTGAAAGAATCATTTCAGATAACGCCTTGAATCTGAACAACAAGATGATGAAAGAAATGTGTGAGCAATTCCAAATAAAGCATCATAACTCATCGCCTTATTGCCCAAAGATGAATGGAGCTGTTGAAGCGGCCAACAAGAATATTAAGAAGATTATTGGGAAAATGACCGAGACATATAAAGACCGCACGAAGCTACCATTTGCTTTGTATGCATATCGTACATCTGTGCGGACATCTACGGAGCAACCCTTTCTCTCGGTATATGGAATGGAAGTCGTGCTACCTATCGAGGTTGAGATCCCCTCTACGAGTCTTATGGAATCGAAACTAGAAGAAGAAGAATGGGTTCGAGCTCGATATGATCAATTAAACCTCATTGAAGAAAAACGTCTAAAGGCAATTTGTCACGGAAAGATGTACCAGAAGAGAATGATCGCGGCCCATGACAAGAAAGTACGACCAAGAGAATTCCACGAAGGAGAACTTGTGCTGAGAAAGATTCTCCCAATAAAAAGGACTTCCGAGGAAAATGGGCCCCAAATTGGGAAGGACCATACGCCGTAAAGAAAGCATTCTCGGGTGGAGCTTTGATTCTCACTGAGATGGATGGGAAGGAGTTACCAAATCCAGTGAATTCAGATGCTGTGAAGAAATATTATGCTTAAAAAAAAGGAAAATCAAGATGAAAACCCGAAAAAAGGCATCTTAAAAAAAAAAAAGAGAGGATCAAGGTGAAAACCAAAAAGGCGTTTTGATTAACACAAAAGATTAGGATGAAAACCGAAAGGGCATTCTAATGAAGCAAACCGGGCTTAAAGAGCAAGGCATTTTGAACATGGGTCAAGCGGTGAGGCTAGAGTATTTGAAGCATTTCGAAAGCTCGAAATCTTTTACGCAAGAAGCGCTCGAAAAGATTTTGATTGAGGAACGAGGAAGAGTTCATGCATTGAATATCTAGAGCATTTGTATTCGTTGAATGCAATCCCTTTCTCTTTATGACACTCTTTTACTATCATTGGTTAATTTTCTTTGTTTGCTACATTTGAAATGAATAAATGTGAGGTATCCTTTTGTCCCTACGACCATTTTCACGCATCTCATTATATGATTCATTTACATGATAAATAGTGAAATGACATACTCTAAACAAAAGAAATGTTAAGCATTACGGATGAAAATTTGATAAGCACAAGAGTCTCAAAGTAAGAACAAAGTTCAACCAAAAGAAGAATGATATCGAGAAACGTTGATTACTCGTGAAGCTTGAAGATGTATAAGGCACCAAGAGAAAGTCGAGAATCAAAGCAATGAACACAGTCCTCAACAACCATGGCTAAATGGACATACGACAAACATGCTTAAGGAGCTTTGCATAATCATGTAGGCATAAAAGCATTTAAGACAAACATGTGCATATCATGATAACATCATACATGGCATATACAGGTACTCCAACAGAGCAAGAAATCTTGAATGAGAGTCGCACTGAATCAAAGGAAAAGACACCCGAATTCTACCAAAGGACAGTTTTGGTATTTTGATGTTTTAATTCATGCTTTTCAAGGAAACTCAACTCATATTGCGAGAGATGAGTTGAGCCTCAAGACACGTTGAGGTATTTTTAATTGTTGTTTTCAAAATCAACTCATATTGCGAGAAGTGAGTTGAGCCTCGGGGCACGCTGATGTATTTTTAGTTTTAAATTGACTCATATTGCGAGAGGTGAGTTAAGCCTTTTTATTTTTGTTTTTCAAAATCAACTCATATTGCTAGAGGTGAGTCGAGCCTCAGGTCACGCTGAGGTATTTTCAATTTTTGTGTTTTAATTTCAACTCATATTGCGAGAGGTGAGTTGAGCCTCAGGACACGATGAGGTAATTTCAATTTCTGTTTGTCAAGAATCAACTCATATTGCGAGAGGTGGGTTGAACATTTTAATTTTTACTTTTTCAAAATCAACTCATATTGCGAGAAGTGAGTTGAGCCTCGGGGCATGCTGAGGTATTTTTAGTTTTAAATTGACTCATATTGCGAGAGGTGAGTTAAGTCTTTTTATTTTTGTTTTTCAAAATCAACTCATATTGCTAGAGGTGAGTCGAGCCTCAGGTCACGCTGAGGTATTTTCAATTTTTGTGTTTTAATTTCAACTCATATTGCGAGAGGTGAGTTGAGCCTCGAGACACTGTTGAGGTAATTTCAATTCATTGTCAAAAAATCAACTCAGATTGTGAGCGGCGAGTTGAGCCTCAGGTCACACGCCGAGGTATTTTCAATTTCTGTTTTTCAATTTCTGCCTTTCAAAAAAAAATCGACTCATATTGCGAGAGGTGAGTTGAGCCTTGGCTCACACGCTGAGCTATTTTCAATTCGTCTTTCAAAAAATCAACTCATATTTGAGAGGTGAGTTGAGCCTCGGGACACGTTGAGGTAATTTCAATTTCTGTTGTCAAAAAATCAACTCAGATTATGAGAGGCGAGTTGAGCCTCAGGTCACACGCCGAGGTATTTTCAATTTCCGTTTTTCAATTTCTGCCTTTCAAAAAAAAAATCAACTCATATTTCGAGAGGTGAGTTGAGCCTCGGGACACGCTGAGGTAATTTCGATTTCTGTTTTTAAAATTCAACTCATATTGCGAGAAATGAGTTGAGCCTCAAGACACGCTGAGGTAATTTCAATTTCTGTTTTCAAAATTCAACTCATATTGTGAGAAATGAGTTGAACCTCAAGACACATTGAGGTAATTTCAATTTCTGTTTTCAAAATTCAACTCATATTGCAAGAAATGAGTTGAGCCTTAAGACACGTTGAGGTATTTTCAATTTCATTTTCAAAAAATCAACTTATATTGCGAGAGGTGAGTTGAGCCTCGGTTCACATTTGAGGTATTTTCAATTTCTGTCTTTCAAAAAAATCAACTCATATTGCGAGAGGTGAGTTGAGCTTCAGATCACACACTGTGGTATTTTTTCAATTTATATTGCGAAAGGTGAGTTGAGCTTTTTAATTTCTGCGAGAGGTGAGTTGAGCCTCGAGTCACATGTCGAGGTATTTTCAAAATCTGCTTTTCAAGATAAGTTTCAAAAATCAACTCATATTGCGAGAGGTGAGTTGAGCCTTGGCTCACACGCTGAGCTATTTTCAATTTCTGCTTTTAATGTCTGTTTTAGAGAGTCAATTCATATTGCGAAAAATGAGTTGAGCTCAGGATCACATGTCGAGTAGAGAATAAAGATTGAAGCTGATTGAAGACGTCAGATTCTGTCTCCTTAAAGTTGCAGTGGAGTTGATCGAGGGCATCAGATCTTGCCTTTCTGAAGTCGCAAAAGAAAAGACCACAAACCTTATCTCACTGAAGCGATAGAAGAGAAGATTGAAGTTGTAGATCTCACCTTTCTGAAGTTACAGTGAAGTAGATCGAAGCCATAAATTTCATATCCTTGAAGTTACATTGGAATAGATTGAAGCTACAAGGCGTATATCATAAGATGCAGTGGAGTGAACCAAAGCTACAAGATGCGGTGGACTGAAAATGGACTAACTAAATAAGAAGAGTTCTAAAGCAAGTCAAGACCTAGCAAGACCGGGCAAATTTGGTCTTCCTTGAAAGTCTTTGCTCTATTCCTGTTGTACCGACAATGAGCAAAGAGGGCGGTTGTAGAAGCCCAAATTGCCGGGCCGATTTCATCAAAACCCAACCAAACCTCTAAACCTACTAAAACCCTTAACCCATGACCCATTTACATCTACCCAAACCCATTACAAAACCCAAATATTAAACCCAATTCAAAAGCCCATTAACCCCCAAAAAACCTAACCCCCAAAAAAAAAAAAAGAAAAACCTAACCCAAAAAAAAAAAAAAAAAAACCTAACCCAAAAAAAACTAAAAAACCCTAGCCACCTAACCACTTTCCCACTTGCCCCATTTTTCCTCCCATTTTGATATCCATTGTCTACCACCACCACCTACAAAATAGAAAAAGAAATAATAGAAAATCATGTAAAAATGGCTATAAAAGCCATTCAAAAATCATGTAAGAAGAAGAAGGAGGATTTTACAAAGATTGAAAAAAACACAAAATCCTTCAAATCTTGAATACAAAAGAAACATCAATAAAAGGTTGCATCTTTTCTTTTTCCTCTTCTTTCGAATCTTTTTTTGTTTTTTTGTGTTGTTTTTTCTTTCTTTATATATACATATATTGTTAAAAATTTTACCTTTTTCGCCAGTAGTAAGTGGGCGATTGGTGGTCGACGACGAGGCGGAGACCGACGATCGACCAGTGACCGCCCCCTTGGCCGGATTTCCTTTCCCCCCCTCTCTCTTCTTTCCCCTTCTTTTTTAGGTATTTTATATATATTATGTATATATTTTTAATGCCATTAGTTATATATTTCTTATGTATATATTCTTAAATACTATTATATATATATATATATATATATATATATATATATTTTAAATACCATATTGTGTATATATTATTATTACAAATTATTACTATTGCTAGTATTATTATAACTATTATTATATTAGTGTATATTTTATGTACATATGTATATATATATATATTTTTGCACATATCATTATTTTATATTATTGTTGTAAATTTTTATGTATATATTTTTATGTACGTTTCCTAATATTTTCTTTTATTGTAGATATTATTATTATTATTACATACTTTTATTATATGCATATATATATATATGTGTGTATTTTTATGTACATATTATTATTTTATATTATTATTACCAAATATATCATTTTTCCTATTTTATTATTAGTACATGATTTGTTTTTATTTTGTAAATATCATTATTATTGTTATTCTAATATTCTAGTATTCCATGTTAATATTTTTCATTAATGATATCATTTTTTTTCGTCCTTTATCTATTTTAATTTCTCACTTTAGGAATATTTTTCTCATGTTTTAATTAATTTCAAAAATAAGACAATGTACCGATTTAATATTAAGCCATCGATTTCATCGCTATGTTGGGTGAAATTAAATGGCTTGTGTTAAAAACAGGACACCCTTTCTAAAAAAAATCGAAAACTAAAAATTCTCATTTTTCAATCGGATCACGATTAAATATTATATTGAACTCGTATTTTTGAAAATCAAGTCAACACATGTTTATGAGATACCAATTTTGGGCGTCGCGAGGGTGCTAATACCTTCCTCGCGCGTAACTGACTCTCGAACCCCAAATTTTCTCTGGACTTTCATGTAGACCTAAATTTGGCCTTCTTTTTGTTTTAAAATAATTTTATTAGGTGTCCGATCACACCTATAAAAAAGGATCGGTGGCGACTCCCTTTGCTAATAAAATTAAAAGTCGGTTTAAATTTTCAAATAATCGTCTTAATTAGTGACCGAAAGCAAAAATTTTTACGTCGCTACAAGTAGAAAGTGTGGGCAGTTTAATAATCTGTCGAACCTGGTGGTTAAGCCACAAATTTATATATGATTCTGGAAAATTATCACATTTTCATCTGGTAGTTTGACTTCAAACATTCTGAAACGTGACACATGGTCACTATGTGGTGTGTAGGAATAGAAGGGTACTTGATACCCTATGTGGTGTGTAGGGATAGATGGAGATGGTGTGTAGCAGTTTGGGGTAAGAAATTGCATCTGTATCTGATATCTTTTGTTTCTGTTTCTGTATCCGATTCTAAGAATTGATTGATTAATAAGGAACTATAATTATATCTGTTATGTTGTTGTTTAATTGGGAATGTGAGTTATGCAATGAGTTGGAAACTCATTTTGTCTGTTTGTTTGGATTACATGTAACCTACAAACTTAGGAGGGTCGATGTGGCAAGAGCTCGATCATCTCTTTTCTTGTTACTTAACGTTTTACCTAGACTTATACTTTTGTGCGTCTATTCTGGACTTCAGTTTGTAACTTGGATTTATATATTGGTTTATCTATATAAATGATTTTCGATTGTTAAACTTTGGACAATTAAGATTGGATTTTTCTGATGGTTTGATGTAGCCCTCCAGATTTGGTTTTAGTGTCTAGGCCAGGTATGGGGTGATACATTAGAAAACCATTTTGTAAAATCGAGAGTAAAATTTTGAAATTAACCATATAAGACTTAATCATACAAATTTTCAAGTCATTTCATAATATTTAAGGACTTCAATTGCGTAGCATAAAAATTAGGACACAATTGCAAAGATAACAAGACATGCCCAAAACTTGTATATGACACATTGACAATAATCCACACATACTATTTCATGTTTTCATGTCAATTTTCCTATTCTAACATATCATATAACATACATAGATCATACAAATCATGCTCAATTACAGAAAAAACATTCATTAACATATTTTAACACTCTAACCAATTAGCTATACTAGCATGCCATCTTGAAGTCACAATTCATATTTTCACAACATGTCAAATTTGCAGTTTATACATTTTTAAGTGCATTATATGTTCATACCTTACCATTTGGTCATTTTAAGCTTATCTTAATGTTTAGTAAGTCATTCAACCATCTATATGAATAATTCACTAAGCACATGCATATCGTCCATCATGCAACCAAACCCTAATAATCATGCGTTTCAAACTTAAATCCAACCAATCAATCAACCAGAAACCCAATTCTTCTAGACTTCAAATAGGAGAATTACTTACTAAGGAGCTGATCATATTTAATTCAAGTTGGATTGAACTTGTTGAAGGTAACTTATCCTATTACAACTTGAAGATAAAGTTATTTGAAGCCTATTGATAGGTTGTTGATTCGACACAATTGGGATGCGCTTTTTGTGTGGTATTTTTCTTGAGATTTTGATTGTTGGTTATTGTGTATTCAAACACCTTTTACTTAGGTATTTATTGGAGAGTTATATTGATTGTATTGTGAGATTTTTGGGAGAGTGATTGTAACAATTTGGGTTTGACTTTGGGGATACAATTATCCATTGCTCTAAAGATAGATTGGCCTTAAGCCAATAGTTGTTTCGGATGAATTGTTGAAAAATATCATTTTCTGAACAAGATTCTCTAGAAGTAAGATTGGTAAATCCGAACTACGTTAGTAAATATCGTGTGTCAATCTTACTCGCCTTACTTTCATTGCATAATTATCTTGTCTCAACTCTTGTTCCTTCAACTAATAGAACATTTATTGGAGCAAAAGGCAAACCGCGGTGAAGCTTTTTCATTTGTATAGAGGGGCATATGGTAATGGTGGCCGAGGGTGCTTACCCCCTCCAAAAAAAAAAAATTAAGGAAATTTTTGTTACTCTTTTGAAAATTTTAATTAGGATCTCAATTTTTTGAAAATTCTGATTATGCCTTCTAATTTCTTTTTGAAAAAAATTTAATTAAGTTCTCTTAATTTTTATAAATTCTCATTAATCTCATAAAAAATATAAAAACTTCAATTTGACCCCTTAACTTTTTCTGATTAAACTCCTAAAATTTTAAAATTTTAATTAAGCTCCCAAAACTTAGTCCCAAATACCATCACTTGGTCATTTCAATTAGAATTTGAAATTTTGGACTTAATGTTTACTAATTTAGAAAATGATGATGTCCATGCGTTCAACGTAAAGTTAATTAATCTTGTGCAACTCATTAATTTTCAGAACAATATTATAAATTAAAATAGCCTCAAGTATATATATGATCAAGATATAATAAATTAAAAGATCAGGATGTAGTGATAAAATCATATTTCAACTTTTAAGAAGAGAATGTAAATTGAATTTTAAAGATAACAATGTTAAAAAGGACAATTACGAATTCCAAACTTGTAAATTGTTACTTCCATTAATCAATTTACGGCATTATTGGAGAAAATGTAATGAATTTTCACTAAAAATGAAATATTTATTTACAACATTTATTGTTTTAGTTTAATTTTACTCTTAATCTTTGTCCTCTTCGTACATTTAAATTTTATTATTTTATTTTTAATTCTATAAATTTAATAAGTCACACCAAGTGGTGAATACCTAACCATCGAGCATCACATGAAATTATTTTATATATTACTTTAACCATGTATTAATTGACTTTCAAATCTTAACATTACCGTCATGACATTGTTATACCAATTTAATTAATAATATATAGTTTTCTTTCAAAAGAAATTAATAATATATAGTTTTGTGATCAAACTAATGACCATTTTAGATACTTGGATAATAACGTGACAATAAATAAACTTTAATAACATAATATAAGACGATTTGTTTAAAAATGGATGAGTGGAAACTTGAAATGGCTTATCAAATAGGTTAACTAGGCAAGGGAAAATTATTCAACACTAACATGCCACCAATTTCAAATTTTGTTTTGAGAATATTCCCCCAAAAAAAAAATTGTGGTAATAATGCTATCAATCTCTGTATTCTTTCTAAATTTATAATTTAATTTTTGTATGAATTTAATTTTTAATAAAATAATTTTAATAATATTAACAATTAAATTTAAATTTTAAAATTTTAAAAATAAAAGGACTAAATTCTTAAAAATAATAGTATAATTTTGAATTTAAAAGAACATAGATACTTATTACAGGCGATGTTGAACTAATCACGCATTAAAACATCTTACGAGGTTAATTTGGATATTATCAAGTAGTTGGCTGTCTATTTGGTTGTTTGATAACCCATTTTTTTCTACTACAAAAGCTGGCATATTATGAGTTACAGCATTGTTAGGTAGGGTTTAGAAAGTCAGAAGATAATCTTTTACTTTGGTACATTTGATGATTGTTTAAAATTTTTAATTTTACAAGTAAATTAAAAAGTCATTTTTATTAATTTTTAATTTCATTTATGAAATCTAAAAAATTATGAAGGGGCTATATTTACATGTATAACAAAATCTAGATGAAAGATATGATTGTATCACACAAAGTTAATGGGAGATAGAGATTGTGGTAAATAGATAAAAGAAAAATTGACCATTTGAGATAGAGATTGTATCACACATGGAGGTGGTATGAATGCAAAATGTAAGGGAGTTGTTGATTTGCGGCTAGTTGAGTTGTAATTTAAAAAAAAAAAATTAAGTTTATTTTCGAGTGAACTTGATTTGTCACTGTTTAAAATCACAGGCGATTTTAAGAATTTTTAAGGACGGAACTAAATCATAAATTTTGGGATATTAAAATATAATTTTATCATTTATTAATTTATAGTTCTACTATTTTTGAAGGAACTACAATGATTTTTTTTTTCATTTGGGGAAGTGTAAATTTACCATATGTTAATTTATAATTTCATTATTCATGGGGACTGAATTGTTAATTTTTCATTTTTTGGGGCCAAGACCTCCACCTACCCCTAGATTCACCCTTACTCAAAATATTAATAAAAATTAAACTTAAATTCAAAACTATATTTATTATTTAAATCAAATTCAAACGAGGCCGAACCAATAAAAAATTAAAATTTTTTATTCAAACTTGACCCAAACGAAGCTAACTAATTCCAATCTTGTTTTCATGGAGGTTGGAGCAAAATAATAGAAGTCAGCTATGAGATACTATGTTGGTTTAATGGTAAGAGCATTATGTTGTAGTCATGAGAGCTTAGATTCCATTCCAAATAATTCCATTCTTTTTTCTCAATTAAAAAAAAATACGAGGCGCTAACAATTATTATGTTAATCTAATTATGGTTTTAACCCGTTTCCTAAATTGCAATTAAGAATCCAATCCCTTACTTTTATCATGTTAAAATAATTTATAATTTTGTATTAATCAGAATAATTTTAATACCTCTGTAAAGTGGATTAATTTATAATACTAAATTATTTAAATATCTAAAGTGTAATTAATTAATTAATTTTTTTTCACTGATTCAAATAATTTATTCATTATTTTTCAATAATGAGACATGCATTAATTTACTGTAAAAATATTAATGTGTCAAGCAATGAGGTTATTCACTTGTCAAAAAAGAAAATAGATATACCACATAATATTTTTCTTAAATGTATAAATGAAAGTGATTTTAAGGGTAATAATCATGACTTTTTAAAGCAATTTTTCGTTGTGGTTTTGTAGTCAAGTACCAATAGGACCAGTTGCAATTTTACTTTATTAATACCTGCTAGTTGGGGGTATATAAATACCCCAATTATTTGGTGTCACATTTTTCATAGGTCATCTAATTGATAATAGAGATTTAAAAGTGAAAAATAAAAGTTGAAATCTATTCTTTTTTTGGCACTTTTTGGGGGCGGCTATACTTTTTTGACTCTTGCAAATTTGGCAAAGAATTTGTTTAGTGTTTACTATAATCCAATCCCTTTACTTTTATTATATTTGTTAGGTTCGAATTAATATTTGAAGACATAATGAAAAGTAGAGAAAAATAAACAACACAAAAAATGTTTATGTTGTTCAGTTTTTCTTCATCTGTAGAGTCTTATCCAAAGAGAATATTCACTATCTTAAAACTTAGTACAACAAGTGTTTCTAATATGTAACGCTCACCAGTTTAGACTTCTCACTTTTTTTTTTACCTAAGATCCA
The DNA here is from genome assembly GCF_025698485.1 of Gossypium arboreum. NCBI lineage: Eukaryota > Viridiplantae > Streptophyta > Magnoliopsida > Malvales > Malvaceae > Gossypium > Gossypium arboreum. The sequence continues at coordinate 4,219,064 of NC_069071.1, forward strand.
AACATCTCCTCTCTAAGTTTTCCTTTTGAAGCCTTAAGACTAATTAAATCACACACTTATTATTATAGTTTGTTACACTCACAAAAACGTTCCTCACCTAACAAAATAAAGTGCTCTCAGTCAATACAAAACCTATACAAATCTCCACAATATGTAAGTGAATAAGACTTACTAACATGTTATATCTTTTACAATCAATTATCCCTTTGAGTTAGTAAGATAACTAGCACAAATAATATCTCCTAAAAAGCATAGGATTGGGCTTGAATCATCTGGATATACTTCCTTCTATAGCTGGATATACTTCTTTCTATAGCTTGACTGGATTCGATCCATAAGTTGAGGGATATTGGTCGCTTCAATCTAATCTAAACATATTTCTAAGATCTCTTGCTAAGTGAAGTTCGGATATCAAGAATAAACTAATAGATAACCCAATCAATAAAGAAAACACAACCCAAAGAAATTTGTTGTCAAAATTTATTAATTCAAACACGACAATTTTTCTGAGTAATTGGTGGTACTACCAGTTGATATTGGTTCAAGCACTTCTTGAAAATTTATACATTACAAAAATAGCTATACCACATAGAAGAATTTCTTGAATGTTTATATGAAAGTGATTTTAAGATAATAATCATGACTTCTTGTAGTAATTTTTCGTAGCCGTTTGTAGTCTAGTACCTATGGGACCAAATTGCAATTTAATTTTATTAATACCTGCCAACTGGGGGTATATAAATACCCCCAAATATTTGGTGTCACATTTTTCTTTGGTCATCTAATTGAAAATAGAGATTTAAAAGTGAAAAAGGAAGTTGAAATCTGTTCTTTTTTTGGCACTTTTTGGGGGCGAGCATGCTTTTGACTCTTGCAAATTTGGCAAAGAATTTGTTTAGTGTTTATTATTTTGTGAGATTGAAAATTTAAGTATAAAAAATTAAATAAAAACATTTAAATATTCAATCAAATTGACCCAAATAAATATGTATTATAAGATGAAAATATGATCAAAGTATGTATTATATTTTGGATTACATTTTAGTTTTTTATTGAAAAATAGGTAAATTAGTCTATATTCGTTATATGAGTGAGCAAAATTGTCTCTCACTTAAAATTTTCTGTTTATATATAAAATATAATAATAAATTTATCCCTCAACCTTTACATATTTATTCAATTTGATCCCTACTCTTTTATTGGAAGTAAATTAGACATTTTAAAAACTAATGAGGCTAAAGGGTCAAAAATGCCATAGTAACAAATTTTAAAGGGTAATTTTTTATTAAAATAAAAACAACCCATTAAAATCTAACGGTTATGAGATTTTTAAAAAATTGACCCTTACTCTTTTATTGGGTCGGTATTGTTATTTTTAACTAAAAGTTATAATTATAAATTTATTTTAATTTTAAAATGGCTTAATTGATTGTTTTTAAATTTGTTACTAAGGTCTTTTTACCCTTTAGCCTTATCAGTTTAAAAATTTCTAATTTACTTCTAATAAAAAGTAGGGTCAAATTGAATAAACGTAAAGATTAAAGACTAAATTTATTATTATATCTTATATATAAACACTAAATTTTAATGTAGCACTCATTCAACGTAGAGAGACTATTTATCTATTTTTCAGTAAAAATTAAAATACAATTTAAAATATAATACATGAGACTATTTATCTATTTTCAGTAAAAAATTAAAATACAATTTAAAATATAATACAAGAAGTTTTGTAATAATTTTACCGGAAAAAAAATACATGTTTTGTCTACATTTTGTCCCTTTGATGATGTAATGTGACATTCACATTAGTTTGACTTGAAGTTAGTATATAACTCAATGGTTATTTTAAACCAGAATTAAATTGATTTAATGAGTCATGCATGATGTTTATCATTTACCATATTAATATACACAATTTGCCATGTCATATGAAAAGGAATGAAGATGGACTCTACAAAATTAAAATGGGAAGATTGGTCGACTATTTATATATATAAGTAGAAGGGGGCGTGATTCGCGAATAAAAATAATCTTTCAACAATAATTGGTATGAGATTATTTTATTTCAAACTAGTACCTAATTATTATTAAAAAGGTTAATGATAAACAATTTAGTTTTAGTTCGATTGGTATATGTATTGTTATCATTGTAAGAGAATATGAGTTCGAGTGCGTTGAAGTGTATTATCCTTTTCTTTTACTTTAACTAAATTTCATCATTAACCTTTTAAAAAGAAATCAAATCGCTTGTTTCTTTTATCAAAATTCTTGATTAAAACATTAATTTTTTAGCAATGTTGATATGACAACCGTCATGACTAAACATGTTTAAAAATTTAACGTTTTAGTCAATATTTCCGTTAAAAAGCAACAATTCAATTTAGGGGCGAAGCCAGAAATTTTTTTAGGGGGAAAAATTAAATTGTAATTTTTAAAATAGTAAAAATGTAATTTTACCATTTTAGTAGTCTCTATCTTTATACTTTTTTAAATAATTAAATCAATTTGTTATCATTTTAGGAGGGGCCAAAGTGTAATTTTACCTTTACTAATTGAGAATTTTAAAAATTTCAAAGAGCTTAAATAGAATATTTTTCATTTTAGGGGGTCAAGCCCTTGCCAGTCCCTTGGTTTCACCCATGATTCAATTACTTTTTAAAGGTAATTTAACTTTCTATTATAGGTTAAAGGTCAAATTGATAAAAAGAATAAGCATTAAGGGCTTAGTTAGTATTAAAACCTAATTTGATTGAAAACCAAACACTTAATTTAACGTATGGTTTCTGTGGCTACTTAATTTTTCAACTAAATTAAAAGAAAATAATTTTAAAAACCCCTAATTTGAGGGGAGCGATAGATGAACTGAAACAGTGTGTTCACATTTGTGGAGTAGCTTTCATTGAGGTTTTTACTTTGTTTCCTTTGCTTTATTTTATTTGTGATTAAGGTCACAGAAACCTCACATTATAAAATTAATCCTCTTGAAATTCAACATTTGTAGCATTAAAAAGTTTAGGTAAGAATTATATTTATAAAAAATAATATAAAGAATAAATGAGATTTCATAATTAAAATAATAAAGTTGAAATATTTAAAATTACAATGTTTTGGGTTCAAAATTTAGAAATGTTATTGTTTGGAGAGACAATTATAAACTTGAAATAATTAATCTTTATGAATAATAAAATATAAAAAATGGTTTTTAATTAATAGCTTGATTTAGATAAAATGTTCAAACTATAACTCAATAAAACTTAAACAAGTAATTTACATTTTAGGTCACTTAATTTAGCAATTTTATTTAGGCCCTTTTTAGTTTATTTACAATCATATCAATTAATTATTATAAAACACAAATCCAACATAACTTTCTTTCACTAGAATAGCTCTTGACAGGATCCACATGGGGTGGGATTTAAGTTAAAATAAATCTGGATAGTATCTACACATGATTTATGCAATGTGTGACTTGAACTTAGGCATTGGAGGTCTGAGGCCTCCTCATTGTCATTTCATTTAAGTCTTAACTCAGTTGACATCAGTATTGTTGCATTGCATTGTTGCCAGTGTAGGAAGATGTAAATTCGAATGCGCTAAAATGTATTTATTCTCCTATTTAAAAGTTAGAGAAAGTTATTGATAATTTTAGGTATTATATAAAAATATATTACTCAACTTCTATTATTTAGAAATTAAGTCGTTAAATAATTCTCATGAAAAAATTGACTCAAAATACATTTGTCACCTAACACAGAATTTCAAAATCAGTACCATATAGAAAATAAATAAAATTATTATAATAAATTAAGGAAAGCGGTCTAATTTGTTAATAATAACAAATAAAATAATATAATTTGATGAAATTAAAATGTTATGACTTTTATCCGGATTTGAGTGTAAAATTCAATGACATGAAGTACAAATTACCCAAACTTAGATTAACAACAAAATCCAGTAATTTTTTTTTCTACCAACCCTAATCACTATGTTGGTGAGAAATTCTTTTTCAACAATTAAATCTGAGCTTTTCTCCACTTGTCACCAATTATTGTGCTACTTTTTGAGTAATCATTTTAATAGTATCCTGGTTCACATTGAATTGATTATTTATTTATATTAAATTATAGAGTATAAATTTGAAAATTAAAATATACCCTAAGCTTATTTTTATTTTTAAAAATTTAGATTCGATCATTATTATTGTTATATGATATTTTAAAATTAAAAAAATTAATTAGTAATCTTTATATAGATTTTTTTCTTAAAAACATTCTTTTGTCCTCGACATAATAAAATAATTTTTTTGTTAAAATAGTATTCTTAAAAAAATTGATGTTAGTATTTTGATTAAAATAATTAATAATTTTTAAATATTTAGACTAACTGAAGTTTGATGGTTGTCTTATAATATAAAAAAAAAAAGAGGAAAGTAGGACAAACCTAAAAGAAATAAAAAGCCACATATCCGTCTTTAAAACTCTTAAGGCATTTAAATTAAATATAACAATGTAATATTTTAATAGAAAATTAATTATAATAACTATTTATAACATTATAAAGCTATAGGACCAAAAATATTAGAAATTAAAGTATAGTAGTTAAATATCGAATTTAGGCATAATAGAGGACTAAAATTAAAATTTAACTATTCTTTTAAAACTTCAATAAGAAAGGTAAACCTAAAAAAATAGAAAGCCACGTGTCAATGTCTAACACTTTTAGGGTACTCAAATTTTATATAATCAAATAATGTTTTAACCGAAAAGTTAACTATATTAACTATTTGAACTAATTAATAACATTATCAAAATATAAGAACCAATTTATGTTAAAAATTAAATTATATATCTTAAATATCAAATTTTAAGCATAATAGAGGGACCAAATGTGAAATTTAACCATTTTTCATAAAAGGAAAGGAAACATAGTGAAAAAGCCACGTGTCAACAGTTTGGAGTTTCCTTTTATATATAGTATTGGCACATAAATTTTGTAACCCAAGGTCTTCAATATGAATTTTTGATACATAATGTTAAATTATTTGATTGAATCCAAAAGAAAGGGGTTAACATTTCCTTCTATATGTGTTATCCTTAAAAATTCATGTAATTCTTCATTGGTACAGATTAATTTTTATATATTTGTTATGGTTATAACTTATAAGCCATATTATTATTTATTGATAAATAAATAAATAACTTAGAAAGGAAAAATTCAGATTTGATTTTATTTAGTGCAATCACTGAGGAAATTGAATGAAATATTGTCTTATTATAAGTATTAATTATTGACTTGGCTAAAAGTTAAAATGCGTAGACTTCTTTGTAATACAAAATATTAAATTGAAGTGAAATCCACTCTTACTTCATCATTAAATTTATATTACTATTTTAACCTTTTAATTAAATATTAAAATTTAACTTTGTGAATTCATAATCTATTTAATTTTGTAAATTATTTATAATTATTCGATTCAATTAAATTGGGTGTAAATTGAGTACCTCAATTACGTTCTCCAATTCTTAGAGAGATGATGAGAATCGTGATAATTACAAATAATTATACTTAAATTCAATCATCCTATGGCTTTCCAAAAACAACTGTATTTAATTGAGTTTAAATAATTATTTTATACAATAATATTTTATTTTTTAAATATAATTATATATCATTTTATTGATCTTATCTAAATAACTTGAAATTTTTATTCACAATAAATAGTTTCTTATACTTTTGAACTATTGAATATTTAGACTACATTACATAGTATTTGCCGACTTTTGGATCTAGCATTTTTATGTTATTTACTATGGGTCTTTTATGGATATTTAAGTGATTAATTTTAAAAGTTTTAATTTTTAAAGGGATTAAAAAATTTAAGGTTTTGAAAGAAATATCAAGGACTAATTTAGAAAAAAAATTCAGGTTTTAGTGTAGGAACAATGTTAAGTTCAGGGACTAACTTCAGGTCCTAATATAGAAATAATTGCCAAGTTCAAAGCTTAACTTAAACAAAAAAACAATTCAAACCCCAATATGAAAATAATTATCAAGTTCAGATCCAAAAAATGATTTAACCCTTTATAATTTAAGATCGTTATTATTTGAATCGAAGATAATATTAAGGTAAAACCTTTCCAACAAACACAACACCAAAATTCCAACATGATAGAAATGCATGGAAAAAGAGGGTCTATTTTCGTTTTCATGTTTAAACAAAAAACAACTGTTTTGCTCACATGTATTTTTCTTATAGCTGAGCTGTAACAGGGAAATTGCATCATTAAAGCCCATATATTTGGTATTCATTGATAACTTAAACATGAAACAATTACTTGAGAATATGTAGCTTTTCTGCCATTATTCTATCAAATGTTAAAATTGAAGATCAAATGAAGAAAAAATCATTTTCTAGAAGGATTGCCTAATCCTTACATTTCCCATGGAAGGATGGAAAAAAAACTAGATTCAAATTCTAAAAGGAACTTCTTAATTGCTTATTTCTCCATTGTAGAATAGACCAACATTTGATAAAAGTTTAATTAAGGCCCCAAATCTAGTTATAAAATTTAGCTCCTCTACTTTCATTTTTAAGAATTTAATCTTTTATTTGTCCGATTTAAAAATTAAAACCGGATCAATAATGCTATTAATGAATTTCTATTAAATTTGAATAATATTACATTTTAACATTCAATGTTTTTTTTATAAGTTAGTCCAATGTTATATATCAATCAGATATGAATTTTTAAGTAGAATGCCTAAATCCCTGAAATTAAAAGTAGAAGGACTAAATTCAAAAGTCAAAAGAGTAGAGGGATTGAGGGATAAATAGTCCTTTGATAAACACACTTCAAATCTCTCAGTTCTCTCAAAACCCAATAAATTAATAAATTTCTATAGCCTTCACAAAAAAGGAAGAATTTACATATACAACACATAGAACTTCAAGAACTATTTCACACGAACTTCAATAAAGCCATTCTCAAATCCTTAACAAGATCCTTCACTGTCATATTGAATTCAGCATCTTTCTGGAAAAAAAAGAAAAGGATTTTCATAAAATTTTCAAGTTGAATTCAATTCCAATGAAATAAAAATCACCCATTTCTTCTTTTTTTTTAAGTTGTTAATTACCTGAGCAATTATGGTGATGTCAAGTGTTGAATTCCCAAAAGGCAAAGCATTGGTATTAACAATTGAGAGATGAAGGTTCTCAATTTCGCTTAGTATTTTGGCTATGAAACCTTTGTGTTTTTCACAATGGATTCGAATGAGGACGTCATTGTCTGAGACTTTAGCTTCGATTTCCGGCAGTGCCGCATCCGAAGATTGGCCATCGGAGTTTTCTTCGCACGAAGAGGATTCGTCGTCGGCCGATAATAACTGGGATTTCTTCACGAAAACTACGGATTCCACTGTTCTTTTCTTGGTTTGCTCTTCTAGCACCTTCAACCGTTCTTGAAGTTGTTTCACGTACTTAATTGCATCACCAAGAACTGAAGCTTTATCCATCTATAACAAAAACAGCAACGTATCTTGTCATGGAACTAACTTCTTAATTTTCATAAAGTAGGGGGACTAAACTCAAAATTAGAGCCGAAAGAAATTACTATGAAGAAAGATGTAAACTTTACCTTCTTAAGGCCAGGAACAATTGCTGAGAGAGCAATGAAACGCTGGTTGAGCTTTTCTCTTCTTTTTCTTTCGGCCATTATATGATCTTGAGCATGTGAAGGGCTTCTCGTCATTGAATAACTCCTACTGTTTTTCGCAGTATAATTTGTGCTTTGAAATGGACCAAAATAGTTCATATTATTTCCTAAACATAGAGTTTCGTCTTTAGGCTTAACGATACTGTCGATACCGTAAAGCTGCTTAGAATTTGCAGGCAATGAAGCTGCTGGTTTCTCGAATGAAAGAATGTGAGAGGTCGGGGAAGAAGGTTTTTTTGGGACAGGGACATGGTCGATGTTTGTGGTGGTGCTAGAGTTCCAACTGGTACCGGTTTTCAGCTGTTTTATCGGTCTATCGGAAGCTTCATTAATGGAGGAGACGCTGTTGTTTTTGGTGTTAAAATTTGGGTAGGAAGAATAGCTCTCGGAGGAAAATGAAGATTGCTTGAAGTTCCCTCCGGTGAGTACTGTTGCCGTTATATATTCACCTGGGGTAAGTTCGGCTAATGAGTTCATATGACATTGGTGGATGATGTCGTATTCATCCATTCCCTGGTCATCAAAACCCCAAATTAGATCATAAAATGAAAATGGATTACTCACACAATGGTCTTTAAAATTTCAAAATGTTTAAATCAAGTGTTCAAAGTCTATCAATTTTTCATCCATCCAACGTGGAGGGCTTCAATTTGATATGAAACATTTTTAAAACATGTGTATCAAATTTTAAACAGATTGAATCTAACTAGTAGAGGGCTATACATCGTATTTAAATTGTCAAAGTAATGTGTTTAAACTTCATGTCATATCAAAATTAACATATCATACCTAAGCTGAAAGTTAAGTTAAATACAATATTGTACTTTACAGATTTAATTAAAACATTTTGAAATTTGTGGCTAACATAGAATCTAAATCATACTTTGAAGATAGGAGTCTAAAATTTTGAAAATTTTTCAAAAATTTAAATATATTAAGCTCCTCTAAACATTTTAAAAATTTTAATTAGACCCTTTATTTTTTATTATAAATTCTCATTAATCCTTTCAAAAAATTTGAAAATTTTAATTAAGCCCCCAAATGAAGATATTATGTTAATCTTACCTGTTCAGATAACCATTTTGCTGATGAAGAGTCCATAGCTGTAGCCAATTATGATGAATAAAGATTATTCTGAAAAATGAAATAAAGTATTATAATTGAAATTAAAACAAGAAGAGTAAATAAATAAAAAAAGCTGGAAAAACAAGAGATTAATGATATGATTATTTACCGTTATTTCTTTTCTAGTAATAAATAAAATTGCAGCAAAATTCTGAATTTTTCTCTTTGTGGCTGAAAACTGGGAAAACAGACTTCACCACTCTTCCCTTCTTATACTTGCGTATGTTGATCCATCAAATTCTTCGATCCCTAAGCCACGTTTGAAAACTTTTGTCCTTATCTTGAAATTAAACCATTATTTAATTCAAAAGCAAAATGAGAGAGATTGAAAAATAAATGAAACGTGGGGACTGGTTAATAAAATAATCTCAACTTGATCCAAGAAGAGATTGCGAATCAATAAGGAGCAAGCAAAATTTAAAAAAAAAATAATATATTGTCTCTCAGTTTGCCAACCAGGACCCTAAAAATTAAATAATTATTGAATTAGTCATTACTATCGCTGTCAAACATTTATATATGTATTTTTTTGTTTATCAATATTTTAAATCAAATAACTATTTGTTTAATAATTATAAGTCGAAAAAGTAAATAACTGTTTGTGAGATCGAATAGTAAAGAATTCGATACTACTCTACTAACAGCTCATCGATGCTACTCTACTAATAACTCGTGGGATCGAATGGTAAGTAGCTGGATGCTACTTAAGCAAACTATCAATCTCGGAAAAGGATCAAACATTAATGCTGCTGAGTGCTGTTCATTATCCATACCCTGCGTTGTAGTTATTAAAACTAATTGGTGATGATCCAATCCAGGGTGTGAAAACCCATCACAATAATTGCTAATTTTATTTTATTATTATTATTATTATTCGTTCATTGACTCACATGTGTTAAATTTCTCAAGCAAAAACAAAATCATTGGTAAAAAAATCATGGTAGATTTTTTATTAAGATTTATATTGTATTTTGTTTGTTTTATTGAGAAAAAAGAGAGTAATTTAATCCTTGTCTTTTAATCAAAGAGCAAACTAATTCATTTTGTTAAACTTTTCATCTAAATCTAATGATAAAAATTGATATGGCTAACAAAATAATCAGATAACACGCCATGTGCAACTCATGCCAACGTATAAGGATCAGTTTTTAATTGTAAAAATGGATAAAAATTTTAACAAAAAAATCAGTTAACTCTTTAATTTACCATACAATAATTTTACTCATTTTTAAGTAAAAAGAATAAAATATAATCCGTCTTTCAATATAAAAATCTTAATGATACTTTTCTTTTTTGGAAAAAAGCCAAATCCCTAATTTTGTGACTAAAGATATAATGTATCAATGATTGAATCAAATACTCAAACTGAAATAACAAATCTTTGTATATATAATTGGGGAAATGTATTTGAATTAAAGGTCAAAATAAGATCAGTTGGGAAAAAGTTAATTAATATTAATTAAGGGTTAATGGAAAACCAATAAATCAATTTCTAAATTAATCTTTAATTTTAAATTATTTTAAATGAATCATTTCGTCAGCTTCTGTTAGTTTTTGTATTAAATACAAGTTTAAATAATGCACGAATTAAATTTTTAACACATATAAAGATGATGAATAATATGAAATTAATTAATTTCTTTTATATTTATTTTATAGTTCATAAAATTTATTTTTTCAGTATTTATAACTACTCTCAATAATATTATTTCAAGGGTTCAAATCTAAATTATTTTTTCGAGAATACAATGTGCCACCCAACACTTGTTAGCAACTTAATTTATTTATTAGTACACGAATTGCAGTTTGTTACAAGTTGAAACATTGCCCCACCTGCTGATCTCCAAGATCTTTTTGCGCCTGTTCCTTAATTAAATTGCCAATCCACTATTTTGATCAATTCAATTCATTGATTAAAAAAAAAAAAAAACTAATATACTAAAGAAACCCTTAAATTACTATACTTTATTCAAATAAGCCCTTATCCTTTTCTTAAACCAAAATAAGACCTGTTCTTATTCATGAAAACCCTTAATTTTAAGGTAAAAAAAAGTTTTTAATTTTTAATCTATTTATTATTTCATGCTAAATTACTAATGTGGTAGAATCACATAACAAGATTTTGTTAATTTAAAAAAAAATAGTTTTAACCCATCACAATTTTATTTAAGACTATTTTGTGTATAAGTTTAATCATGTGCAAGTTCATGAGCTTTTTGTGAAAAAGGTACCGAAGTTCCTTAAACAAGACCCAAAAAGGAAAAAAAGACTAAATAACCAATTTTAGATTAGGTATTAATCATATAGATTGTAGGGGTAGATTGAGAAAGAATGAAAATATTTTACTAGAAAAAAATAATAATAATTTCACATGCACTGATGATTCTATAGCATTTATCCACAGTATGTAAAACTATTAGTTGATATATCTACAAATGATTAAATTCAAAGCTGAAAGGGGAAAAAAATGTAAAAATTAACAGCAAAATACCTCTAATTAGGATGCCAGCTTCTTATTCATCTACCTTCTCCGAGACCGGCTTCAAAAACTTATATCTTCACGTATTCCTTAGTGGCAAACTCACCATTTGTCATCGTAGACCGGGATGTATAAGAATGCCATCATATTTCTGTGTTTGTTCCCACTTCTGATTTCGTTTATGTTTATGTTTGCGAGACCGGTGCGAGGTTTTTTTTTAGCATGGAGGTCTGAAATTAGAGCCTTGGACTTCAGCAGGACCCTTATCTCCATTTCCATCAGGCAATGTCTTCGTATCGACCATTGGGTTAGGAGAGACTTGAGTTTCATTTTCATCATTACTCTTGTCGACACTAGGTAGGAAAATACCTGTCAAAGAACAACAATAACAAAAATCTTGATTAAAATCCAAGTCTCGATTTAGTACAGCTCAAGAATCAAAGAATGTTCGACCCTAAACCGGCAATCCTAGGAAAGAAAATGTTGGCCTTGAGTTCACATGGAAAGAGGTTACTGCCCGAAATTTAAAGCACATGAATTGTTACTCTTAAACCAGGAACAGAAAAGACTTATCATTACTTACCTATAAACCAGAATCCGGCAGCAAGGAAGAAGATCGAGGTGAGCATAAGTGTAGTTGTCCTCCAATTGTTAATATGATCCTGCTCGAAACATCACCGGTCATAATGATGCTATAAAAATTTTAAATATTTTAGTTCCCCCGACAATTTATAGGACAACTGCAAGGCATGCTATGTTAGTCAAGATAAATGCATCCATTCGATAGCGGTTGAAAGTGATCTATTGAACTAAGCAGAAAAAACTGTGAAACAGCATAGCAATGAGTAAAGAAATCTCCCACATTAAAACACATGTGCCTACACAAGCTCAGATGTAAATAATTGCACCTGGACAACCCCAAAAAGTGGGGAGGATGGCACGTCACCGAATATGTGAATCGAGACAGTAGACATGGCCATAGCTAATGGTCTCAAACTCGGTTTGACACAATGAAGACACACAAAATTGACTGGAGCCTGCAAAATTGGTTTTTGATGAGAAAATGACTAGGAAAACAGCATAACTGGCGGAAAATTCATGATAATACTAGTCCAAAATAATAAATATGGTTCCAGCACCAATGTATCCATTACAGGGAGAAATGTACAGCAGAAATGTTCTAACATTGAAGAAAAAAAAGATAAAAAATCTAACATACTCGACTTTTTGTTTTACCTGTGCAGCAAAAAGAAGTAATTCACCGACTGCAAAGAGTACCAGGAAACCATACAAATTCCTGAGACAAAAAGCAGAAAAGCAAGATATTGCACCCAGAAATGTCGCACCTGAAAGAAGCTGTTACAGAGCGAAGTAAGCCATAAACACCGAAAAAAACCAGCAAACTAAAAGGAGACATGTAAAAGGGAACTGTTCGCACTAGACACTATCGGAGAAAATAATACTCACGATAAAAGCATGATTTATCGTAGCACTCATGCGATCTAGGATGAAGCCACCGGCTATTGTTCCGAAGATCCCACAAACAACTGTAATCCCTCCAAACAACATATCTGCACTCTTCTGCAAAAATCATGATTTATATGAGTACGGAACCAAAAGAAGGGCCAACTATGATTCTCTCTTATGTCAAGAAAAAAAGATTTTGGTGTAACTTGGGACGGACTATACCATATGATAAATATTGTAACCAGCCTTTGGCCCCCAATACCCATATGCTCCAAGGACAAAGGTGTATGCTACATAACCTGGAAGTTCACAATCCAAAGTAATATCATACATCGTAAATACAAGCATATACATCATAAATACAAGCATAGTATTTAGGAGAAAAGAATAGTTTATCTTAGAAATAACATGTATGGGGCGGAGAATATACCTAAAACATTTACAACATAAACTTTGTCCACCAAAAGCACTTTCATATCTTTCCCAAACTGAGATAACCGGTTCAAAATGTTGTGTATGTCTAGTGACCTGCCCCACAAATATTGAAGTACACAGTAAAAGTTTTTATGCGTCTAAAAAGTTAAATATTAGTCTAGGTTTTGATAAGATAAATTTGTTTCAAGTTTAAACCCAAGACACATGACCCTCTTCCAAAATTACATTGGACATCAGTCTATTCCCTGCGGCCCATTTATAAGAAGGCTGATGGGTACAGTACAGAAAAGGGTTGTGAACCCAGTGTGAACAAACATTCTTAATGCAACTAAAAATCCAATGAACCATTTATCATAATTCCTTTCAAATCTTTCTTATTTGTTGACTCCTCCCCGTTTCCGTTAATAGAACTTTTTATAGCAAATAAGATCTGTAAGTGTATATTGTTTCAAAGCAGTTTGCCCCGTCATAAGGAACAATGACTATTAAGTCATGAGAGATTTAATAGGTTGAAGAACCACTCACTTGGAAGTTTTATTCAATTCATCAGCACTGATACCATCACCTCCAACCAAAATAGGGCCTTTTACTTTTGATGCATCCGAATCTGCAACTAGGATAGATTAGACATGGAAAGACAAGAGTGCTAGAAAAAGGCACTTCACTTGCCAGCAGGACAGCTTATTACAAGAAACAAACTTATGAATCATTCAGTCCCGGATTAGTGCTTTTAGTATGCAGAACAAAAGAAAATGAGGGATTAAAACATCACAAAACTTGTACAAAACATTCATAGAGTAATATAGAATAAAGACGACCTTGAATTTTGATCAAGTCTGATTTTTGGCTATATACCTTGAGACGTACTGAACCACTTCTTAGGTAAAATATTCGGTTATCGGAAACAGGTGAGACTAATAAATACGTATGACATGCATATATACATTACAGATACGTAGCTCCCGATAATTAAAAGTGACTTCTCACTAAACAGTGGACCAATAACAAAAAACAGAATAAGAACGATGCAGGGCATGTACCATCAGTTACAGTAGAAACTGTCTCCATAGGTGTCAATGCTTTTTTGGATTCAACCGAAGAAAAACCTATGATTCAAAGTTCAATGATGTTTAATTGTTGTGAGATTATAAAATAAAATCTCTAAAGTGCAGATGACACGCCAGAGCAGTTACCTTTCAACTGCAATGGTTTCACTACAAAACCAAAAACAGCAAATGGAAACATTAACAATGCCTCTCCCCAGAATGCATAGCGCCAGTTAAGATGTTCCCCGACCTATATGAGAAGCAAACACGATTCGTGGTTAATAATCAAACATCCAGTGCAGCCAACATGCCTACACAGTCAGAAGGACCCGACCAAGTGAATTCATCAAGGTGTACAAATCACATCTATAACTTATGACCAACAATGAAGAGAGAAAGAACGAGAGGGATATGCTAACTCACTAATCCGCCATAAACATATCCAAGAGCAATTCCAGTAGGTATGCACATATAAAACACTGCAAGCCAGGCTGTTTTCTGAAGCATGATAGAGATTTAGTACGATAGTGTAGTCTGGGGCCAGAAGATAGATGTTTCAAAGTTTGGAACGAAATAAAACAAATGAACCTGAGAAACGGGAGCGTTATCGTCAATAAACGGAGCTGCAAGACTTATGAAAGAAGCTTCCCCAACACCAACCAGCCTAAAACATCAAGATCCAGCCACATTTTTTTTCGTAAAGAACATATTGTAGCACAAGGGAATAACACCACACCGGATTATTAGAGTGTACTGAAAATAATTACACTTACATGCGGCATATTGCAATAAACCAAAAGGAAGGTGCAGCACCACATCCGGCAGTAGCCAAGGTAAAAACAGATAATCCAACTCCGATAAGCCTAAAAGGGTTGTGGCTGCAGTCACAGAAATCAACTATAATTATTATAAACCATATTGACAAGTAAATAAATGCCGAAAATACTGCAGTAATTAGTTAATTACAGCAATAAAACGATGAACCCTGAAATTGAACTGATTCTATTTAGCATTCAACATGCTAGTGCTAAGTGAAATACCAAAATGCCATATCAAAGAACTTCAGATTTTAACGAAAAAATCAAAGGAAATTCACCTCTTTGCTAAGGAAGCAAATACCGGGGATGAAACAAGAAGTCCAACCATGAATGCAGACGATAAGAGACCGTCTTGAAAATTAGTCAAATCAAAATCTCCCCTGCAAGCAAACATCTTTCAGTAAAACAACTAAGAAATAAGTCAATAACAAGAAAAAGTTCACTTATTCGATACTTTTTGCAGCGAAAAAAACGAAACATTGTGAGTTAAAAAAAAGTTCTTACTGAATTCCACTACCAGATTTGCAAATTCCCTTGTCATCACAAGTCCTTTTCTTCCCATTAACACCATTGCTAGCTATGGTTCCTCGATCCAAATAGTTTATCATATTAACCACACAAAATATAAACAATAACCTAAAATAGCAAACCAAAAAAATAGAAAAGAAAAGTTAGAAATTTATCATCTTTATCCAAAAAAAAAAAAAAGAGTAAACTTTAAAAGAAAAATAAATCTACATTCACTTAACTTTTTGTCCCATATACCCTAATTACAGTTCAAATCAACCCCAAGTACGAAAGATTCAGCTTTAGTCAAATTAAAGCAGAATTTCTATAGAAAAGAGCTTAACAATAAACTGTTGAAAAAGTTGAAGTCTTTTTTTTTCTTTTTAAGTTAAAAGGAAATTTCACCGTTTGGGTGTGAACCAAGAAGGATTAGAAGGAAGATCCATGGTGGAGGAAGAAGCAGCAATGTGTTGTGATTGAGGGTTTGATTGTTGAACTGAGACTGAGCCTTCTTTTTCCTCTTCCATTGAAGGAGTTGAAGATAGTGACGCCATAAAAATAAGATTTTTAGTATACTTTCTCTTTCTTTTTCTTTTTCTTTTTCCTTTCTTTTTGCACTTATACAATAAAACGATTTTTCTTCTTTTAACTTATTAAAAATTTTGTAATTGTTAGTCGATCAAATTATTTATGGATTAATGAATTTAATTATTAAGTTAGGACTAGAATTTTAAATTTTTAAAAAATATAAATATTAATATTAATATTAATATATAAAAAAATAAAAACTAAATCCATGAACAGAAAAATTAATAACAAATTGTAGCATTTACTAAAAGTTTTAGATCATAACTTAAGCCTAATTTTTCTTTGGATATTTGGTTGATTACCAAAATGTTTGGCACTTATTGGGTAACAAGAACCAACTAATTAATCTCACTTCATATTTTGGAACATACATAATCTCGTTTCTTATGATTCGTCCCTTTGATTTTAATCATGACATCAATTTAGTATAATATTACAATAATAACTAAATTCACATCCTTCATTTTTTTTCTAAAATATTATTTATTAAAATTATTAATTGAACTATTAATGGAATGGTAGAAATCTCTCCAATTTTTCTCAATTTTAATATGAAGTAAAGTGGTTCATCATCTCAAAAGAAGAAGAAAATAGTTTAATATCTATCAATTTTGAATATTAACAATTAAGGATAAGTAATTACAGCTTCAATTATATATAAATTTAATTGATATACTAACAAATTTAACCCTAAATATTTATTTATTTTATATAAATGCTAGCAAAATATGTAAATTTTAAAGGCTAAATTTGTTAAAATAAGGCCAGAGAATGTGTAAATTTTAAAGCTAAATTTGTTATTATAACAATAAAAATTAAAGTTGTGATAAATTATTTTTAGTTACTCACTTTTGAAATTTAAAAGTAAAAATGAATATTTTCTCTTTTATTTCTCAATGTATCCTATTAAAGATAAAATTAGTCATAAAATTTAAAACTACTCTATATCTAGAATAAGTATCAAACCATTTACCTATCACGTAAAAATACCATTGCGTCTCACCTAGGTGATATTTTTCTTTAATTCTTAAATTTCTCCATTTACTTTTTAAAGTATCACGTGCAGTATTTCTTAAAATACTTCTTCACTTCCCTAGAATTTCCCGTGAATAATGGATGTGACTACTTCTAGTAGATATGAAATGCACGATTATTCCTTTCAAAAGAAAAAAAAAAAAACCAAGGGAAATGTACGTACGATTGAATGGGAATCGTAATAGGAGTTCAATTGAATTTATTTTGAATAGCTTTTTATTTTTATTAAAACATTATTTTAGGAAATGATCACTTGAATCAGTAAATTTCAAAATCTGGAAAGCTTTATATTTATATATTTTTATTTTTATTTAAAATTATATTTTTATAGATTTTATATAAAAGTATAAAAAAATTAAAACACTCCATAATAATAATTATTAATTGTTTAAAATTTATAACAAATAAATAAAGTTTTAATTGAAATGGTAAAGTTAATACATTAATAATAACAATATTGGATAAAAGCATCATAGATACTCCAAGTACTAAAAGTTAGATTGCATTTTGATTTCTATTTAAAAATAGATAAATTAATCCTTAAATTTTAAATTAAAGAGCAAACTGGTCATGTTAAAATTTCATAAATTTTTATTGTTAAAAATTAGTCATTGTTCATTAACATTATGTATAAGTGGCATGCCACGTAAAGTACCAATATGCTCTTTAAACTAACGTACAAAGACTAATTTGTTCATTTTTTAGTAGAGGAAAAAAATATAATCTAACTTCTAATAAAATTGCCCTCATAATAATATTTATTACTTCATAAAAGGAAATAACTTTAGCAATTACTTAGCTAAGTTGTGATTTGATTAATGAGTATCACCAGCTCAACTAGTTCTTTAAATCTAATATAGATAGATTAGATAGTATATTAAACTCATAAGACAGAAAATATGCTAAAAGTATATGCTATATTAAAACTGTACTTTTAACACTCACTACCAAAACTAACTATAAATTACTGTTACATATATATCTATAATAATTATAAAATTAACCAACTGTTGACATTGGTTACCAACAAGAGGAGATGGATGTGGAGGAGAGAGTTGGTTCACTTCAGTTAACTGGAGAGCCGACCAAGAGGAGTGGGGATATTGTTGTCAGGGAGGTAAAAGGGGATGGTGGAGAGAGAAAGAGACCTCATTCTCTCATGCACCTTGACTTATATAGTGGGTTACTCTTTGACTCGTAGTGCCATGCAATAGATTGTAATGTGACCTGCATAGTTGTGTGGGCTGGCTAGGTATCGGTGCCAATACTGGTTAGTTATTGCCATGGTACAAAATGTGTGGTCTCGCTCATTTTGTAGGTCATCTTGGTTTAACACCTACTCTTGAGACTGTACAAAACAGTTAAGCCAGGTAACCTCAGTGAGGGGTGCTACGCTAAGGGTGCATAGCGGACCGTTCACAGATTAGTCCAACTTGAGGTCTGCAAAGGGTTGACCACGGGCCATACGGCAGCCCTCCATGTGGCCCGCTCTACTTGGGTATAATAATAACTATATTTTTTTATGTTTTTATTATTTTTCTTGTTTTGCATGCAAAATTATCGGGTCTTATACAAGGAACTAAAAATGAAGTTCATAGAGGAAAACTTTCACTATCCTTAATAGTACTGAGGACTATATGCCATACAATTGGTCATTTATCAGGTTATTTAATTACAGCTAAGGGAGGAAGGTAAATCCTCTAATATGTAAACTACATATACATGCATAAGTATGAACCAAGTTACCTCGTAATAAGTCATGGCACTTGCGATTTCGGGGCTGGAAACAAGCTTTTCCATCCCAAAGACTGATGATACGCGTCGATCTTCGTTGATGGCGAGCATCATAGATTCTGACTTTAGAGCCGCAACTTCAACTTTTTGCTTTTGCCCATGGTGATGGCAACATTGATACATGTAAAGAAGCATGCATGTAATTTTGACATTCATTGCTGCTTTCACAAACTTTTAACAGCAGTGTATGCCGAGACATGAGTTTCATAGCATTCTGAATCCCACGAGAAGTCCTTCTTCATGGCGTTCAATATCTTTGTTTTCCATGTCGATGGGTTGTTTTTCTGCAGTAAGGATAGTGACAACAAGCTTTTGATTAAAGGAGATGCAAATACTTCAGAAACAAGTTGTCTGAATAAGAGACTGGAACTGAAAAAGTACGGAAATTTTTCGACTGCAAAACACTCACCATTTCATCAAGGGCTTGGCTAAGAGACATAACTCCGAAGGTAGATCTCATGAACTGTGAGAACCTAGTGATCTCATGGTCATGATCTGACGAGTATCTGCTAGATATCGCAGAAAAACAAATGCTTTGTGTCATTCTCCATTTCTTTATCAAATAAGTACACGGTGCTTTTTGAATCATTCAAGTCCTCGGCAAGATACGGTTTACCTGAGGTGGTTATCACCTGAGGCTTCTGAAACCGGAGCAGCTCCATATCTTAAAGCCTTAAGCTACAATTTAAGGATCAACCATAAGGGGGAGTAAAATATATGAACAAGGATATAGACAGGGTGGTCAATTAAGAATAATGAAGTCCAATCTAAAGGTCAAGTATACACACATACACAGCCACACACAGGTCAAGAAACAGACTAGGCTCCAATGATCCTCACACCCCTTTTATCACATTCAATTACCTAACATGTAGCCCTTGATGGAGATTACAGTTAGTTTTCAGGTTGTAGTAGTTCTCACTTGAATATTTAGCATATCTATCTAGACAGTATAATCACGATTATACTAAATTCCTCTGTTACAATGCTCAAAAGTTAGTATAGAAGGTTGCGTGGACTGTGACCACATAATATTGCTCCCAAAGGGAAAAGCCAATCTGTTCATAATGAGCATTTTATATTTCCTCAAATGGCACTTAGTTTTCATTACGGGATAATGCATTGAACTTACTGGAACTTGAAGTAGAGGATCGTGAAAGGAATGGCACAATATAATGTCAGATCCTGCAAAAACCAAATGTGATATCGCTTCGTCATAGTTGTAAAAGAATTTCACGTTTGAATCCTGGGTAGAGAGGAAAGCATCAAAAAGGGATTAGCAGCAAAATAAAGGAAACAAGGGAAAGGATTGGAGGAATGAAAGAGATGAAAAGAAAAACAGATCATCAAAGTGACAGGACAAACTCCGTGAAGGAAATTAGTTTCAGTCACATACAACCTTAAGTTTCAAACAAGTAGTTCATGAACTAGAGAAAACCTATTTTGCTTCATTGAAATATGAACGGAATATTTCTCAAGACATTAGCTCTACTAGGTTAGTTGCACTTTGCATTTTGTATGCTTTTGAACTACGTTACTCCAACTCATTTTTATTGCAGTGTTGGTCTGACAACCATGTCCAATATACATCCAGATATGGGTATGGGTATGGGATATGACCTTCAAAAGATCCTCCAAATACATGAAAAATTAGGGAAAAAATTAAACTTACATGTGCAGGACACATATTCATATCCAGCACTCACACCCAAGTCCAAGTGACAGTTTCAGAAAAGGCTATACCTCAACTGCTTCCTGGAAAGATCTGAGTGCTCTATATGTAGTCGACACTGAACCATTCCCCAAGAATACAAACTGCAGACGGTTGATAAACAATCAGGTTCAGAGAAATCATTAAGCAGGAAAGAAGGAAATGGAAAATAAGCATAGGAAACCCCTATGGCCCTACCTACAGCCGGTTGTAGCTAAGAACTAAAAAGACACCACAGTTTGCAGTAACTCTAAAAGTACACTCATGATGCATTTAAGGAAAAGAAAAATAAAAGAATGAAGGATGCAAATACTATGGTTAATTCATTAAAAGAAATTTGTTAACTTACACAGAAAGAACCCTATAAAACATCAGGTAACAAGACTTTTTAAAACAAAAACCATGCATTTCTTTTTGTTTCTCTGTAATGAACTCAATTTCAGAGAGAAATATATACCTGTGCACCCTCTCTGGTAGCATTCCGCACAACTGCCTTCAGCTTCTCCAAATCAAAACCTGATACTTCTGAGATGATGCATCCAACCTTGAAAAAAAATAATTTTTAGCATCTTAGAACTATTCCAAGTCTGGTCAAAAGTTTTAGAAATGAGGAATGTGACAACATGAAATGTTTTAAGCAACACTATAATGACTACTTTCTTCACTGTACAAATAGAATAGACAGTTCTAGAACATTTTAGGTATAATTGCTCCTCATGGCTTGTTGGCTTTGAGCATTTGGTAATGGACATAAGTTACAGTTCCAGGTCTCAAGGGATGATGAGAAAGAGGAGCAAAAGAGCATTTACATATTAATAGTTGATACCCCTGGCAATTAAAAGGGTACAACAGTGCATAAGTGCATTTAGGTTCCAGAAGATATCCATGCTAACAATTAAGTTGCAACATAGTTACATTTATATTTAGCACATCTCAAAGGAATACCACTCTGATGTCAATGCATGAAGCAAAATTAGTAAATTTATGTTCATATCTAAAAATAGTTGACAAGATATAGGTTTAGGGTATATCCTTACGTTGCATTAGGTAGAGCATCAAGATCTAAATACATTAAAGTACAAAACACTAGGCACAAAAGCATAATTTCAACAGACTGTGCTCCCCATTTCTTTTTCCTGAACACTTAAACTTACCCCATGATACTTCTTGAAGTTATATAATTAAAGACTTACCCCATGATACTTCTTGAAGTCATATAAATAATGACTTACCCCTCCTCCACAAGGCTAAGAAGAAATTATTTATAAGAAAGAAATTAACAAAGAACTACATTTCATGGGGGCAGATGTATTTAGAAAAAGAAACTTAGCAGGATGGTTTTAGTGGGCTATATCACCAAGGAGTTTTCTGTAATTAACCCTATAATTACGAAAAAGAAGTCGATATACACAACATTCTTGTGGAACATATACCAGAATAGAAGAAGCATGCGTTGCTATGCCAGCCTGCTGTTGTAATGCAACTTTGCATGCATATTTTCCTCTCATGTTCTCTGTACTATAATTTACTGGAAGAAATTTATCTGTGGATGGATCCCAGGTAGAATTATCAAAGCCATAAGGAGCAACAAGCAATTTTTCCCTTTGGTAACACAAACAGAACAGAAATAAATGTATTGAAATCAAATACTTCTCAAGATGCAAGAGAGAAATTTCTACCTCATTCCACTGCAGGAATGGAATGAGTTGTCCTTACTTGTGCATGGTTAAGGTAGGTTCCAATCCATGACTCATACTGTGAATGATCCTTCCTTTAGAATGCATGGATGACATAACTATAACCTTGTTAGAATACACTACCCCACCCTGCAAATGATTCAGAAAGTGTGCTTAATGCTGGACAGAAATAAATAAATAAACAAACAAACAAAAATAAATTTCAGTCAAATAGTTCAAGGCCATCATGGATTTCATAATGTGGCACAATATCAAATAAGTACATAGGTTCTAAAATGAGAGTCTTTAGAAAGATAAAATAGAAACCTAATAAACAGAGCTTTAGTCATTGTAACAATTTTATAAGATAAACTAAGTCTATGCTTTATGTGATGTTTTGAAAAGTGGAACCAAATATATCAACTCTTTCTTGCAAACTAAGACAATGGATTACATAAAGAGAATATTCAATGGCTAGAACCTTACTTGACAAAATAAAAAACACAGGTATAACCATTTACCTTCAAAATGTTCACAAGATGTGTCTTAGTTGTATCTTGAAAACGGTCAGGACGATGAAGTCTACCAGGATCAAGTCCACAAAGTGCTAGCTTATCAGGTTCATCGAGACACTGAAAATTTTAACATTAAAAGCAGGTAAAATAAAATTCAAATTTTGAAAAACAAAATGTTCAAGTTAAAATGACCTAAGAGAAACTGTGAAACAAGAAAGGAAATAGAGATCGTAACTTGCCTGTGAGTCAAAGCCTTGGCAAGTTAATAATATTCTAGTATTTCCTAGCCCCTGTCACAAAATATCAAGAAAGTGAAGAGGTAAGGATGATTTCCTGTTTCCCGCAATTCATAACCTCTTTTGCTGCAAGTTAGAAACTATCCAGAGAGGTATGCAATAAAGACAGAGCAACAATTAATTTGTCCCACATCATGCAAAAGCAATCTTGGATGCAAGCACATCAATTTTCAGATTTCTATCTCCCAAACCAAAAGGAAATAATGGAGTGATATAGGTTTCGGCAACTAGAAGTTCAAGAAATGAACTCAACATGGCTATGACGTGTTCCAAAAGTTTCAATCAGATTCAGCCTCATCTTATGCCTTGACTGTAGTCTCACCACACCTCTCCCAATCATGAACTCCAGTAAATGCCATCTTACATGAAGAAGGACAGGTTATTAAGTGCAGTACCAATTAAACAACACATCTGTCTGAGTCTGTTTTTACTTTTTAACACCGTATACAGTTCCTACTTTCTTTGCTCACCAGCCCTCTTACTTTATCTACACATCACTCATGTTGCGCTCCAGGTTAAAATACTTAAAAAGAAAGGAAAAGTCTGCAGTTAGGAGAAGCCATAGGACCAAATCATTCATCTACTTATTTGCTAAAACTGCCTCTACTGTTTTCTTTTGTGATTTTTTTCACTTCACTATGTTTTCCAGCAAGTTACACATCAATACGACTAAAAGAAACTGTGAGAAGATGTACCTGTTTAGCAAAAATATCCCAGAATAGAGGTCCAACAATAGCAGTCTCCCAGTTATGTAAGTGTAACACATCAGGTTGCTTTCCGGATTTGGCTATATAATCCAATGAAGCACGAGAGAAATAGGTAAATCTGAATGCATAAAATGGATAAACCATCATGAAACAATCCACAAATTGATATGAATATATGATACGACAAGTTAAGTAGGAAAATTCTAATGAAATTACTCAAAACAAATTCATACTATAAGTGCAAAAGAGTAGTCCACTAAAAATGATTTAGAATGTCAATTGATTTATTCAGAAATTGAGCTAACTCAAACTGTGCAACACAGACTTTTTTTACACAGTCATAGTTTGATAAAAAAAATCAGTCACGGTGGAAATGAAAGTGATACAGGTCTATCATCTTCTTTTCATGAACAATCTCTTGTAAAAAATAAACAGTCCTTTTAGATTGGAAGTTCAACAAATATTATGTCACCAATAGCTTTAGCATTCAATCTGAATCATTAAGGTTATTTTGTGCAAAATTTATGCACCTCTCGAAACTGCACCTCATATCTCAAATTCCAGTACAATGAAGCACGAACCAACTCATGCTACCTCTTAGAGCAGGTGCTACAGATACCAGACATACAAGCAGATTCTTCTCACCATGTATCTTTACAAAATTCAGTAAGCATTGCACCTAAATTGCAGGATGTGCAACAGCACTTCTCCAGTCAATCTCATCACTCGATTACCATCCCTAGCACTTCAAACTTTTTTTTTTTTTACTTTATTTATTTTAACTCATGCTCTGATGTGCCTATGTCTGACCAGAACACTGCTTGTACACACTATTATCCATATATATAAAATAGTCAAAATAAGAAACAAAATGGACAATAAAAAACAAGTTGTGAGGCAAGTGGACTCACCGTTCAAAGTCGTCTGGATGTTCATATATCCCATCTCGGTTGAAAAAAGATGAAAAATATAAAGGTTGAATAAAAGTAACTCCAATGCCACGGACAACCCTGGATAATAGGTAGAAAATATATCAATTAATTTTTTTGATAAATTAGACTGGAAAAACTTCTAACTCCCCTGCAGTTGAAACTAGCCAAAAGGAAAAGCAATCAGAAATTGACATTGCATTTTTTTTCCATTTTATAACTGAATCCCTACTCTTAGCATAAAGAATATAACCAGACTCACCCAGTCCAGATTCTGTTTCCATGCAGTTGTCCATTAAAGAAAGAATAAGAGTCTGCCTCAATTTCTCGCAACCCCTGAACCTCATCTAGGTCAAGACTAGCATACCTAACCAAACAGCAATCTCCTTTGTGTCAATATTTTAGAAAAAAGCTTCATAACCGAATTAATGGTTGGAATGCCGTCAGCAGCAGAACAATCTGGCATATCTCTACACATACAAGCTATTGGGGGAAGGCATAAATCAGGCACTTGTATACTCTTCTCATAGATTAACAGGTAAAACAGTTTGTGTCTGTGTGCTTGCATGAAAATAGGCATAGCTAAGGGGAGGAATAGAGATTTCCTGTCTTATTTTTTAGTAAAATAATCAAGACATGTACCTTAAGGTTTACTAACCTATAAATAGTTTAACCATATATCAAAGTTCATAAAATTAAACATAAAGGTCAATCTGATTCCGGAGAAAGGAAGAAAATTGCTAAGTCGGAAGCATGTCTCATGAATTATTACCATCAAGATCTTTCTTTCACTTTCCCCTGGAATGTAAGCCATATAAATGGCATTCATAAAATTCCTAAATTAATATGACAAAATGAGGTCTAGATAGCTACATAATGACAAAGCACCTTCAATGAATAAAAGAGACAAGTTCCATTACTTTGGCAAAATAACTTCCACCAAATGACCCTTTCTTTGCAGCGCACGAGATAAGCCAGTTATGTATGGTGCTAAGGGCCCTACTGAGATCAACGGTTCCATTTCAGTACATATGTGAATGACGTGATAACCTTTCCTGTGTTAATAACAAATTGATTTATTTTAGAAGAAGAGGAAAAAAATATAACTGGAAAAGCAATTTTGCAAAAAAAAAAAAAAGAAGAAGGTAGAATCAACATCATGCATAGGTAATAAAAAGTAAAGATTTATGATTGTGGAAAAACACAAATGAGCTTCTTGGCAAGAATGCAGAAACCCCAGTCATGGATTAAGATTTTGTCAATAAGAAAAGAATGGTGGCATAGCTCAGATGATGCCTTCATTATTCACCTAATGTTAAGTACCTTGGATTTTCTATCAAAAGAATTACTTTTGACGTAGTTGAAGACATTAAACCAGAGAAATCAAAAGAACCAATTAATAATCCCAAGTTTCATAAAACAGATAGAGAAAAAGGATCCAGGACTTTTACACTGCACCAGAGTATGGTTATAATACTGCCAAGTTTTTGTGTTCACCATGTCAGAGTAAATTTATTGTAACTTCCACAGGCCAGTTCTACCTTTTGCTTCCTTCAGAGAAGTGGCGGAGTTCTGTGAGAAGTTCAGCATCTCTTTGCTGCAGCAAACCTGAGAATACATCCACTAGACTAACTTTACTATCTATGACCATCCTTCTCAATTTAGATGCCTCTTCAGTGCTAACCATTCCACCAAGGACCATTGAATCTATCCGAAGTAACAGTTCCCAGCACACAACTAGATTATCTGGTGAAAACAGGACATATCAAAATCTCATTGTTGAACTTGAACTGGTAATTAGCTTACACTCAAGAATTACTATACTAAAAACACATTATCCTCATGTATAGAAGTCCAAAGAAATTAAAATGTTGACCAACATAAATCATATAAACTTTTATCCCTCTCAGGCAAAACAAACATGGCTGATGCCTTTGCAACATCACAAATGGCAATGATTGGATAATAATTCCACGTGGATGGCCAAAATAAAAAAAGAACATTAAGCCTCCTACACTAACTAACCAAAGGCATCCCGTCTTGAAAGGCATTCTCAAGTATCATCATAAACACCCAAGTTTTGACAGCTCAAACATATTTGAGATGTATGAAAGTAGCCCTAAAGGAATATAGGACATACTAGCAACAGCATTATCATTTTGGCAATAACCAAATTCAGCTTAAATATATATTTCTCAAGTATATATTTCTTGTTGAAATACTAAAATGAGCAAACTAGACACACTCAAAGTTTGTATACTTTCTATGAAACTACAATAAACCCATAACTAACGGTTGCAAATACAATAAGCCAAGTTCGAAATTCACCTTTCCCACTAACTCTTTTGTTTTCTTTCTCCAATTGCTCTATCTTATTAAGCAATAATTGCTTCTCCCTCTTTGCTTTGTTCAGCTCATCAACAGCCTTCACCCGTTGTTTATTCAAATACAAAATATCTGAAATAACACACAAAAATACACTTAATAAAAGTAAACAAAGGAAATTTTATCATTTTTTTCCGTCAAATGAAGACTTACTCTGTTGAGCTTCCTTGAATAATCGCCATATCTCATTATTCTTTGATTCCAGCTCAACATTGGATGACTCTTCCTATTTAGAAAATAATATATTTAAACCTTTGTATTAACAGACAAATCTTCAAAAATCAAATTACTAATTAAAATAATGTTCACAAAATTTAACTAACAAAATCAACAATTTCACTTCAACCTCCAACTTAATATTTAAATCGCCATTACAATTTTTCATACAAATACGAATAAAAAAAAAGGAGCAAGTAATTAAAAAATTTACCAGTGACGTTTCGGCATCATCTTCACCTCCATTACTAAAAATGAAGATGAAAAAATATTTAATTCACCAAATAAATATTATAAATTCAACAAAAATGAGGAAAAAAAAGAGAAGCTCACTCCATCGGCGGTGGAGTTCTAGATAAGCCATTGATTTCACCATTCTTCCTAAAATCAAAACAAACATTGATCAAAAAACTTACCCCAACAAAAAAAAATATAGAGTTAATTACTGGTGAAAAGAAATTGAAAGAGCTAATTTTGAAGTATATACCTAACGCAACGAAGGAGCGAAGGAGCTTTAACGAAGTGAGAATTAGGGTTAGTTAAGGGAATGGAGAAGCGGCGAGAAGGTGAAGAAGGGATCGCGGGGTTTATCAGAGTTGCCATTGACATCCTCCAACCAAAATCCTCACGCGCGCACCACTGCGGTCTGCGGGTGAGTTATTGTTTTGCTACGTTTTCTTTTTCCTACTTTCCGTTTAAATAAAAATAAATAAATAGTTTTTAACGGTTAAATGAATGGACGGTTTTGTTTGTTGAAAACTTGCTTTTTTCACCTTTTCGTTTTCCTCGTAAAAAAATTACAATTTACTCTTGCATAAACCCGGTCCGGCTTAACTTAGTGGGATTTGAATATGAATTTTTGTACCAATTGAATTTAAACTAAATAATTAATTCTTAAAATATTTAAAAATAAAAAAAATATCTAGTTAATTAGATTGTTGGTTTTCAATTAAAATTTGGTTTAATTATCGAATTTTTACTTTTTAACTCTCATATTTTTATTAATTTAAAATAATTTGCTTTAAATCTAATTGTATATCATTAATTAAAACACTAATTCTGATTCAATTGCTTGATTCACTTCAATTCTTGATTAGGTTTTATTGGATCTACAAAATAATAATTTATGAGAATATTTGGAATTAATATTCTCAAGATTCTTTTATGTTTAAATTAGCTTAAAGTTCCTTTAGATGGGCAGTGTATTTATCTGTGATTAGTGTAAAAACAATGATAGTAGAACTAATTATTGCAGTGATAAAATTAAATACAATAACGTAAAAAAAAAACAAAACACACTATACTAGAACACACTGTCCATCTAAAGGTGCCCTTATTCAATAATCCATGACAAATAGAGCTTAGAGAATAATAATGTAAAGTCTTTTGCCTATTTTAGAGTTTGTCTACTCAAAATTATGGTTTGAATCACACTATTTGTTACCAACTATTGTTGTTACTGTGATACCCCTCTTCAGCCTTATGGCTTAAGCCTTGAAAATATTTTTCCTTAATGTTCTATATATTAATATTTAAATTTTTTTAAGTTAGACTCTAAACTTGGTAATTATTTTCACATTAGAGTTTGAATTAGGCAATTATTCTCATATTGAGGTATAAGCTTTTTTTTTATCCAAATTAATTCCTAAATTTAACAATTATTCCCACATTATGGCTTGAATTTCTTTTTGGTCCAACTTTTTTCTACGGAAATATCAAGATTAACTTGGATAAAAACAATTTGAACCCTAATGTGAGAACAATTGTTAAGTTCATAGATTAACTTAGGCAAAAAAAAATTCAACTCCTAATCTTGGAACAATTGCTAAGTTCGGGTACTAAGACAGAAGGAATGTTGAAGTTCAATGCAAGGACAATTGCTAAATTCATCCCCAAATAATGCATATGAATATAATTTTATTAAATTAATTTTAATATGAACTTTATAACCTTTGATACAATACTAACTTTTATAATATTAATTAATTAGGTACCTACAGCTAAGGTCACTGAACTATTAGTAAGGTTATGTTTTGGTCGCTCAACTTCAAAAAGTTACAAAATAGTTCAATATTTAAAAGCTTTTATTTAAATCACTAAACTATTCAAAAACATTATTGATGTCATTAGGTTGCTAAGTTTATTTTTTAAAGTTCAGTTAACAAACTCCAAGCGGCGATTTGATGATCGATATGATAAATCATTACCCATTAAGAAGTAGAAGAACATACCTTAAATCCAAACCGATTTGACAATCAATGTAAAAATTAAAGAAGAAAGTTATTTGGATTTTAGATCGGAAATTTGTGATATTCAAAACTATTTCATAAAAAAAAAACTAATTGTAGAATAAAAGAGACGAAGAGCATTCAATTGATGTAGGAGATACAAACAAAAAAGGCGATTTTTAACAGCTTAAAGACTTAAATAATAACTTTCAAATAATTTTGTAACCATTTTATAGGGTTTTTATATAAATAATCCAAAAAAAATTAATTAATTACGAAAATGAGTTAGGGAAAAAAATATTTACGAAAATGAGTTATTTTCAACTGTGCCCAATGATGTCGCCACTATATCAAGCATCACTAGCCTACTTTTCCCTAAATCATGCTTTAATCATTACCTTTAAAAAAAAAATTTTAGTAGTGTCGTCTGACACAGTGCCGGCACCAAATTAAAGTGTGATTATATTAAACGTTCGGGGACCTAATGAAGCAATTACCCATTTTAGGTTTGATGAAATAAGGGGTGTCACACAATATCACTGCACCAAATTAAATGGTTTTCAACTTTTTATCTATTTACATGTTAGGGTTGTCCCCTTTTGAAATTTGTTGATAATAGGAATCATTTTTTCTTGTATATTAAAATAGAAAATCTACATGGTTATTTATACTAAAAGAATAGGCCTAACCAAGGAAACATAATCAATACATTAAATCAATAATCCTAATTTTAAGGTAATCTAATCTCTAATAATTAGTAATGAGATTAGATGAGATAAGTTGTCAACACTCCCCTTCAAGTTGGTGCATAGATGTCACACATTCTCAATTTGTAAACCAAATTATGATAGCTTCTGTTGTTAAGTCCTTTAGCAAACACATCAGCTAATTGCTTGTCAGAAGCTACATGGCTTATGCCCAATGTAACACCCCTAACCCATATTTGTTGCCAAAACAGGATTACGGAGTATTACCGGAATTTACATATCAAATACAGACATTTCATATCACTTTACATTCATATCAGAAATCAATCATAAATCAACCACATTGTCCTCATATGAGTCTTCGAGGCCCAAAATACACATCAGAATTAAATCAAGACCAAATCGGGAACTCAGAAATTTTTTTTTCAAAATACCAAAATTTTCAAGGATGTACGGGACACACACCCGTGTAGCCAAGTTGTGTGGCTCACACGGTCAAGAGACAAACCCATGTCTTAGACCGTGTGGGTATTTGAAATAAGGGCACACGGTCGTGTCCTAGCCCGTGTCCAAATTAAGGTGCTCACTAACTTAGGTCACACTGTCAAGCCAGACACCCGTGTGAGCATACCAACTTGCATTAAATAGGTGAAGAGGTAACACAGCCAAGCAGTACGCCGGTGTGCTAGGCCATGTGAATAATTTTAAGTTTTACAATTTACAAGATGCAGGAGACACACAGCTGAACCACATGCCCATGTGCTAGGCCGTGTGTTACACACAGCTAAGACACATGTCCATGTCTCTATCCTTGTGGACAAAAATAGGCTATTTCCAATCCATATTTCTTACCCAATTTTGGTATCAACCTAAACACAACAATTTGCACAATTACAAGTCACAATAAGACCCTCAATTCAAACTAAACTCAAGTTGAATACATGTCATAACACCCCACATGTTTAAGTATTACCTAATTGACCATATATACATATATGCATAATTCTTCAATCATGTTATCTCAAACCATCACTAACATGCCTATATGATTTCCATCATTCATCCATTTTAAACACACATCAAACATATCAATGCCACTTTTTACACATAAAAAATATACCAATTACAAGTCATACCAATGGCTAGTTTTAACCAAAACATTTACTTGTCAAATTTATTCTACTAACCTATACATGTCATTAAAAGCAAAAGTAATTTACTATTTATACCGAAATGAGCCGAAAGATAGTGTGATGTAGCTCCAACCAGCTTCCAACCTTTACGAGCTTTCGAGTACTATAAAACAGGGAAAATAAAATGGAGTAAGCTTTTAAGCTTAGTAAGTTCGTATAACGAAAAATTAACTTACCATTCATTTATATTTAAGGTAAGCATACAAAATACATCCAAAGTAATTTGGCCAATAGCTTATACACATATCCTCATCAAACATGACAGTCATGTCTTTCACATGAATATCAAGAAACATGTATGAGCTCATCAAATATCAAATTTCCATGTTCATAAACTTTCTAGATCTTGCTGTACTGTCCAGAATTTTGGGCCTTGAAGTTTTGAGACTTGAACATAGGGTCAGTGAGGAGGTGGCACATTTGTGTTTAGTCGTGCAAGGTAGAGACAGAATGGGCCCGCTGGTCTAGTGGGTTAGTGAGTGATTAGTGAACCTTAGGGTTGTGGGTTCAAGTATTATGAGTGAAATTTTAGAAACATTTTATTTTGCTTGATTTTAAGTTAATATTTTTTATTTTTTATTTTTTTATTTACTTATTGTACTTATTTTAATTTTTTTTACACGTTCTCCTCTCCTCTCTTCTTCTTTACTTTTTGGGTTTTTCAAAACAATTTTCTAAAATGGTATTTGTGAAATCGGGAATCTCGCGCCTCAGTTGTCATCTCCGATAGTATAACAGGTGTGGGAATGGAACTCTAACTAAGTTATTTAAAGCGTTTATTATTTCTGCAAGTTTTCTATTTGGCTTTTCTTAACTGTATGCTAACCCATTGATTTTGGGTTTTTATTGATGGAAGTGATGAGAAATCTTCACTTTTTGATGATTGTTGAAAGGGCAAAGGTTAGGGACAAGTTTGGTGGCTAAAGCGGTGGTTTTGGGGCTGTTTTGGGGTGGTTTTGTACCTCTCCGACGGCCACATGAGTGTGTGACGGCTCACACGGTTGTGTGCTTTTAGAAATTAAGGTTTTGTGAATTTTGGTATCACACGGCCTAGCCACACGGGCATATGTCCCACACAGGCGTGTGATGACTCACACGACTCTGTGCTTTTGAGAATTAGGGTTTCGGGTGAATTTTGGTACCACCCGGCCTGGCCACAAAGGCATATGTCCCACACGGGCGTGTGACGACTCTACACGACCGTGTCTCATCCGTTCTTAATTTTTAGCATTTTTCGACAAAGAGTTACACAGGCTGTTCAAAAGGGCGTGTGCCCCCTCCACACGGGTGTATAGGGCTTTTATACGGGTGTGTATAGCCTCCACATAGACGTGTAGACACTCACAAGGCCGGGGCACATGGCCATGTGGTTCTACCTTACGAAATTATTGTATTATGTTGATTTATACCCTGTTTGTGGTTCTGTGTATTTCAATCCTTGACTAAGCCTTACTGAGGTATTTAGGATTCTGATTTGGCTTGATATGTGTATTACATGTGATTGTTGGTGCAATGATTCTGAACTCAAGTTATGAATGTGCTCATGTCTGATTCTATAACTAACTGATTGGGTGTGAGTTGTTGCTTCTAATTAAATGTCTGGAATTGGTATTTTAATTGTGTACATCTGGCTGCATACATGCATATGCATATACTATTTTTGGGTGGGATTGTGAAGAGCAGGGAGTCTGATCTAAACTAGCAGTTGCTCTGCTGGTTATTATTGATAGCCCTTAATACCCAGAGGGTCGTGGGCGGTTCCAATGCCCTGAGGGTCATGGACATTACTGAATACGGTATGGCAGATTACCGCATTGCACTATACCGCATGTACATTAGCTACGCTACGTACCATTATCTGATCCGGCAGTTTACACTGCATGTCTGTATCGTGGTTTATCGTATTACACAGTACAACTCATACATTAGCCTTGCTGTGTAATATATCTGATCTGGAAGTTCATGCTGCATGTCTGTACCGCGATTTCCGTATGAAACTGTACGGCTTATTGATAGCCCCTAATACCTAGAGGGTTGTGGGCGGTCCCAATTCTCTGTGGATCGAGGACAATACTGATATCCATTATTACCAGGCAACTCTGGATGACATTATATGGAGTGCAGGGTTGGATAGATAGGTTGAATATATCTCCATATAGAGTGATTGGTTGGATGAGCTCAATAACTTTATTGAGGTGTGATGGGGGACGGAGAGGTGTGTTGGCTGGATGGGTGGGTGTATTTTGTAACTCATCTTCACTCATATGCATTTGATTGAATCTGTCTGACTGGATAGTTACTGAGAAGGGCTAAGGCCCCAACTGTAAACTGATACTAATTCGAAAACTAGGATCAGGCCCAGATTGTGACCATTAGGAATTACTGTTATTGTGTTTGACAGAGCTATATGACTGTAAAGTTACATATGGTCTATATTTTTATAGTCGCTCTATAAGTACGCTGCTGAACTATTTTTAGGTTTGTTGTATCTATTTCTATTTTAGTAGTTAGATAGTTTGATCTCACACTGAGCTCTTGTATCTCACCCCCCTCTTTTGTTTCCCTTTCAGGTACCTTTCTGATTTCTGAAGCTAGACTGGGTATGCAAAGGTCTCGAACAGTCTCGCAAACTAATAAATTATCAATTTTGTTTTCAGTTATGATTTTGTTATTTGGGTTATTTGAAACATAAGGCTTTATAATACTGTGGAACAACTTCTGTTTTAGAATTTCATTCGTACGTTTACTTCGGGTTCTACATTAACTTTTACTGTAAATTCTATTGACTGGTTATTAAATGGTTTTAAGTACTTTTGGTTTATTGAAAAGAGTTGTTTTGTAAAATTTTTCCTACGGTCACTTTGGTGATCAATGTAGCATTCCGGATTCGGTCTAGACTTTTAGGTCGGGTTTGGGGTGTTACATTTAGTGATATCAGAGCTAAGTTTGCAAAAACTCAGCCTATGCTCTTACGCTTTCGTATGCATACGTATTGGTTTAAAAAGAAATTTTTGAAAAACTTTATCGCAATAAGTTTAATGATTGCGTTTTGGAAATGTTTTACGAAAGTGAACTGTCTGAGACTCCGATGCTGGTCTAGGTAAAATTTGGAACTGTAAAATTAGAAATGTAGACACTGTTTTACAACTATTTCTATGTTCTGATATTGTAGGCCTTCTAAGTTAGCCATACGCCAGATATGACTTCTGAAGGTGAGCATGATCACGAGGAGTCGTTTGCCTCTCCGGAATGTATGACTGTTTAGGAGTTGGAGGACAATATGAGTCCGCCAACTTTAGGTAGCGATAACTCAGAGCTTGGTACTGAGGCACTGGCCCGGGTAGTAAGGGAAGTGCTAGAAGGAGTGTTTGAGGTAGGATAGGAGAGATCAGTGAAATGCTATAGTCTAGATGAGTGGACTGTGGGAAGAAGAGAGATCGTAGTTCTCCGAGGTTGGAGCCTCATTCTGCAAAGCATGTCAGGACGCATCCGAGTTTGCAAGAGACGTCATTCGGGCGACAACTAGAAAAAGTTTGGATCGTATCTCAGGTGTAGATCTAAGGATCATCGGGTTCGAGATTGTCCTCTACGATTTTGAGTCAAGTATGTTTGGAAATATTTGGATGTGTTGATTTCAGTAAAGAAATTGTGTGTGTACTATGTGTATCTACTTCAGTGGTTGAGTGTTCTGAGTGTGTGTAAGGGGTTCCAAGTCCAAGTTTGGTGAACTAGTGTTCTAGGATTAGAGTGCGCAGCAGGAGCATAGTAGTCTAATTTGTGTTATACCACTATTCTGTTAGTTGGAAAATTTCGAGGACGAAATTTCTTTAAGGAGTGGTGAGTTGTAGCGCCCCGAATTTTGGCCTTCAAAGTTTTGAGACTTGAGCATAGGGTCAGTGAGGAGGCGGCACATTTGTGTTTAGTAGTGCAAGTTAGAGACAGAATTGGCTTACTGCCCTGGTGGGTTAGTGAGTGATTAGTGAACCTTAGGGTTGTGGGTTCGAGTCTTATGAGTGAAATTTTAGAAACATTTTATTTTGCTTGATTTTAAGTTAATATTTTATTTTTTATTTTTTTATTGTATTTATTTTAATTTTTTTTTTTACACGTTCTCCTCCCCTCTCTTCTTCTTTACTTTTTGGGTTTTTCAAAACAATTCTCTAAAACGATATTTGTGAATTTGGGAATCTCGCACCTTAGTTCTCATCTCCTATCGTATAACAGGTGTGGTAATCGAACTCTAACTATGTTATTTAAAGCGTTTATTATTTCTGCAAGTTTTCTATTCAGCTTTTCTTAACTGTATGCTAACCCATTGATTTTGGGTTTTTATTTATGGAAGTGATGAGAAATCGTCACTTTTTGATGATTGTTAATAGGGCAAAGGTTAAGGACAAGTTTAATGGCTAAAGCGGTGGTTTTGAGGCTGTTTTAGGGTGGTTTCATGACCTCTCCGATGGCCACACGGGCGTGTGATGACTCACATGGCCGTATCCTTTTTGGAATTAGGGTTTTGGGTGAATTTTAGTACCACGCGGCCTGGCCACACAGGCATGTGTCCCACACGGGCGTGTGACGACTCACACAGCCGTGTGATTTTGGAAATTAGGGTTTCAGGTGAATTTTGGTGCCACCCGACTTGGCCTTACAAGCATGTGTCCCACACGGGCGTGTGACGACTCTACAATGTCATGTCTCCTCCGTTCTTAATTTTTAGCATTTTTGGATAGAAAGTTACACGGGCTATTCACACAGGCGTGTGCCCCTTCCACACGAGTGTGTAGGGCTTTCACACGGGTGTGTATGGCCTTCACATGGGCGTGTAGACTCTCATACTGCCTGGGCAATTCCACACAGTCGGGCCACAAGGCCATGTGGTTCTACCTTGCGAAATTATTGTATTATGTTGATTTATACCCTGTTTGTGGTTCTGTGTGTTTCAATCCTTGACTAAGCCTTACCGAGGTATTTAGAATTCTGATTTAGCTTGATATGTGTATTACATGTGATTGTTGGTGCAATGATTCTGAACTCGAGTTATGAATGTGCTCATGTTTGATTCTATAACTGACTGATTGGGTGTGAGTTGTTGCTTCTAATTTAATGTCTGGAATTGGTATTTTGATTGTGTACATCTAACTGCATACATGCATATGCATATACTATTTTTGGGTGGGATTGTGAAGAATAGGGAGTCTGATCTGAACTAGCAGCTGCTCTACTGGTTATTACTGATAGCCTCTAATACCCAGAGGGTCGTGGTCGGTTCCAATGCCCTGAGGGTCATGGACATTACTGAATACAGTATGGCAGATTACCGCCTTGCACTATACCCCATGTACGTTAGCTACGCTACGTACCATTATCTGATCCGGCAGTTTACACTTCACGTCTGTATCGCAGTTTACCTTATTACACAGTACAACTTATACGCTAGCCTTGCTGCGTAATATATCTGATCTGACAGCTCATACTGCATGTCTGTACCGCGGTTTCTGCATG
Organism: Gossypium arboreum; assembly: GCF_025698485.1. NCBI lineage: Eukaryota > Viridiplantae > Streptophyta > Magnoliopsida > Malvales > Malvaceae > Gossypium > Gossypium arboreum. The sequence continues at coordinate 4,256,141 of NC_069071.1, forward strand.
GAACTGTACGATTTACTGATAGCCCCTAATACCTAGAGGGTTGTGGGCGGTCCTAATTCCCTGAAGGTCGAGGACAATGCTGATGTCCATCATTACCGGGCAACCCAGGATGACATCATATGGAGTGTAGGGTTGGATGGATGGGTTGATTATATCTCCATATAGAGTGATTGGTTGGATGAGCTCAATAGCTCTATTAAGGTGTGATGAAGGACGAAGAGGTGTGTTGGCTGGATGGGAGGGTGCATTTTGTAACTCATCTGCACTCATATGCATTTGATTGAATCTGTCTAACTGGATAGCTACTGAGAGGGGCTAAAGCCCTAACTGTAAACTGATACTAATTCTGGAACTGGCTCAGGCCTAGATTGTGACCATTGGGAATTGTTGTTATTGTGTTTGACAGAGTCATATGACTGTAAAGTTACATATAGTCTGTATTTGTTATAGTCGCTCTGTAAGTATGTTCTACTGCTGAACTATTTTTAGGTACTGTATCTATTTCTATTTCGGTAGTTAGATTGTTTGATCCCACACTGAGCTCCTGTAGCTTACCCCCTCTTCTATTTCCCTTTTAGGTACCTTTCTGATTTCTGAAGCTAGACTGGGCATGCGGAGGTCTCGGACAGTCTCGTAAACTAATAAATTATTAGTGTTATTTTTAGTTACAATTTTGTTATTTGGGTTATTTGAACTATAAGGCTTTATAATACTGTGGAACAACTTCTGTTTTAGAATTTCATTCGTACATTTACTTCGGGTTCTACATTAAGTTTTACTGTAAATTCTATTGACTGGTTATTAAATAGTTTTAAGTACTTTTGGTTTACCGAAAAGAGTTGTTTTGTAGAATTTTTCCTACGGTCGGTCTAGACTTCTAGGTCGGGTTTGGGGTGTTACACTTGTGTTCATATATCAATTCATATACTTCGGGTGTATATTGGTATAGTTCATTTTAATTTCATGTTGTCTCATGTCAAAACTTTGTTCGTTCAATTATTTAAAATATCGATGGATACATGGGTAGTACACATAAAGTGTACAAATCTGTAATCCATTAATTCATATTTGAGAATGCTCATACGAGCACATAAACGGGAAGCTCTTTTAAGCCATATAATGGAAAACTCCAAAGAGCCATTAACGAAAAGCTCATACAAACCAATATTGGGAAGCTTCAAAGACCCATTAATCAGGATGCTCATGAAAGAGCCTTTAATCGGGAAGTTCAAGCGAGCAAATATCAGGAAGCTTCGGAGAGCTATTAATCAGGAAGCTTCGAAGAGCCAGTTATCGAGAAGCTCCGAAGAGCCAATTATCAGGAAGCTCATAAGAGCCATAATCGGGAAGCTCGCAAGAACCATATAATGGGAAGCTCGTGAGAGCCAAATATCGGGACATTCGTAAGAGCTGAGGTATGTCCGCAACACATGCAGGATCACAACCAACCGGAATGTAACAGCCCGTTTTCAGTAAAATGGAACAGTGGTTTCTTGACCACAAATCCAGTTAGAAAGAAAATTTATTTTAAAATTTTTGTATGGTTTTCATCATGATAGGAAAGATGTATGAAGATTTCGATAAGAAAATTTTATCGATTTCATGTTTAATTATGGAAAGGACCAAATTACATAAAATGCAAAATTTTAGTTCTAGTAACTATAAGTATCAAATAGCTATAGAATTCAAAAATTGAGGTCCTTATATGGTAATTAGACCATTAAGAGAAGTTAGTAGATATTTTTGATGATTCATCCATGTAAAATTAGAAAAAGAAAAGGACTAAATTGGAAATTAAAATAAATAAAAGATGATAAATAAAATAAATATCAAATATCATCATTTTATATCATCTTCTTCCCCAAATTTTATGGAAACCCTAGGAAAGAGAAAGAAAATCAAACAAGCCGAACTGGGTAAGTAATCTTGTCCCATTTTTAGTAATTTTTATATTTTTGAGATCGAAATAACCTAATCTATCTATTTTGGGGATCAATTTGAAAAGATATTAAATTATTGAAATTTTTTCATGGATGGATATGCTGAAATTTTGAAATTTATGGTAGAAAATGAAAGGTTGTTGATAGATAAACAACTTTTGTGAAGTGAATTTTCATGAAATTGTGATTTAGGAACTATATTGTAAAGATGTAAAATTCATGGAAAATTTTTTATTTTTGTGAAATACATGAGCTGTAAATGTTATATGAAAAAATCGGCTAGGCTTGGAATAAGGATTAAATTGCACGAATTTCATTTTCTAAGCCTAGTGACGAAATCGTCATTTATGGAAAGTATAGAGGCAAAATGGTAATTTTGCCTAGGATGTGAATTGAATTAAATTGAGTATGAAATGGATTAAATTGACATTAAGTTCATTAATATAAATCCAGAAAGACCTAATACTAAGTTGGATCGAGGAAAACAAAAAGTATCAGATTAGTAGATCCTTGTATACGAACTTTTATCGAGGTAAGTTCGTGTAACTAAATCATGTATTTATGTGTTTTAAATTAAATAGTATGTACGTGAATTGTATCATTGTCATGAATATGAAATAAATCTTATATTCGACAAAACCCGATACATGATAAGTCTTGTTTGAATAATGGAATTCGATGGATACGGGATTTCCCGAATTTGTTATAGTCTTGCATATGTTGCGGACACACTACAGCTCTTATGAGAATTCTATTATAAGTCCTCTCGAGCTTCCCGATACATGGTTCCTGCGAGCATCCTGATCGGTAGTGATCCTGCATGTGTTGCAGACTACCGCAACTCTTTGTGAGCGTCCTGTTATATAATCAGTTGTGATCCTGCATATATTGCAGACACAAATGTAGCTCTTTATGAGCGTCCTGATATAGGCTCTTTGTGAGCTTCCTGAAATGGCTCACTTAAACTTCTTGTTATATGGCTATCCGGAGCTCCCTGATAATAACTCTTCGGAGTTACCAGTTACCTGTTAAGCTCATTGAGTTTCCTGTTTTGAACTCTTATGAGTTTCCTATTACACCCTAGATAAGCTTTTTGTTACATGGCTGACATGAGCATCCTATTATATGGCTCAAGAGAGTGTTTCATGATTATGTACCCTAATCGGGTACCCTTGAATATGAGTTGACGGTTTACAATTTTGTACACTTTGAGTGTACTACATGTGTATCCATCGATATTACAAATAAATTCAACGGAAAAAGTTCTGACATGGTTAAAATAAACTTAAGATGATTGATTATGGAAATGTACATGTTATATGGAAATATGATATGAAAAGCACATGTTTATGAAAGTTATTACATGATGAGGTCATCCTTGATTTTTGATGTTTACATGATATACATGACTAACAAGTTTCTTGACATCATATGTGTTTAGGCAAATGGCCATAATAATTTGGATGCATGTTTGTATACTTATTTTGAATGTACATGGTTGGTAAGTTAAATTCTTATTATACAAACTTACTAAGAATTTGAAATGCTTACTCAGTTTTCTCTTCTCTATTTTATAGTGCTCGAAAGCTCGTAAAGGTTGGAATCGGTCAGAGCTTCATCACACTATCCTTCAACTCGTTTTGGTATAAATAGCAAACTTGTTTTGGTATAATGTCATGTATAGGCTAACTTGGCCAATGATGGCATGTAAATGGTTGTTTGTAATCTAGCCATTGGAATGGATAGTGATGGTATATTTAGTGAATATATGCTTGAAGTTACAATATTGAAACACCCCTTACCCGAGACCGTCGCTGGAGTTGAGCACGAGGCGTTACCTGACTTAACTTACTAATTCGGGGCATAAAATTTGCTTTAAAAATTAATTTATTTACATTCATTCAATATGTCCCTAAAAAAGGCCCTCGAGACCCTAAAACATGCAACTGAAACGGTTCGGGACCAATGTAATGCCCCCTTTACCCGAGACCGTCGCCGGAGTCGAGCACGAGGCATTACTAAACTTATTTGAGCACTTAAACAAATTCAAACAATTTATATCACACTTTCCAGACAAGCTGTCCAACTGTGTCATAGTTGCTAAATAATTCATATATCGAGTTATAAAACTCGAAATCCAAATCCGTAAATTTTCTCTGAATTTATACTCATATATCTACTTACCAATTTTTTTCTAGAATTTTTGGTCAAGCCAATTAGTACAGTTTATTATTTAAAATCTCCCCTGTTTCAGGGTTTGACTACTCTGACCTTTGTGTATTACGAATCAGATATCTCTCTGTACAGAGATTCAATGACTATGCCGTTTGTCTCTAATAAAACTAGACTCAATAAGGAATCTGTACATATAAAGTATGACTTCTAATTATCTTTGTAAAATTTATGGTGAATTTCCAAAGTCAGAACAGGGGATCTAGAAATTGCTCTGGCCCTGTTTCACAAAAATTTAAACATCTCATAAAATATAGCTCATATACCTGTTTTGCTTCTTCCATATGAAAATAGACTCATCGAGATTCGTTTCAATAATTTATTCATTATTTAATTCCATTTCTACTATTTTTAGTGATTTTTCAAAGTCAAACTACTGCTACTTACGAAAACTATTTTAGTACAAATATTGTTAACTAGTTTATAACATCTTTACTTCAATTCATTCAAACTCTATACATGCCATATAAATCTTCAAACATAAAACAAAAGCTACCGAATTGATCTGGATAGTGTGCTTTGTTGTGTTGATCCGATCTACCCACTTCACTTCAAGTCAATCTACATAAAAATATTAAACACACACAAGTAAGTTTATTGAAGCTTAGTAAGTTCATAGGTTAAAAGTAATGCTTACCAAACATAATATTTCCAAACAATACCAAAACATTTACTAAAGTTTCTGCGATTCACAACCATTGTTATAATAATTCACATAGTTGAGCTCAACAAGAATAACTACTCAATCTCTTTCATTTGGATCACTTCTCTTTATTTCTTATAATCAAATTAGGAAACGGCTTACGAAATTGAGTATGTCGTTGCTCAATGCCACGATTCACAACTCGGTATGGTTTTCCTCATTGAAATACCATACCTACATTTTTCAACTCGGTATGGGAAATGCCATACCTACATTTCTTAACTCGGTATGGATTTGATAATACCATACCTACATTTCACAGCTCAGTATGGATAATACCATACCTACATTTCACACTTTGCCATGGAACAACCATGGTCTTATCCAATCAATTCATCACACGTCACGATACTGAACGTACTCAATCCTGCGTTTTCCTAATTTGCATTTCCACATTTATTCTTTCATTAACAAAATCTACACAATCCCACAACAAATTAGTATATAATAACACATTATAAACTTCAATCATTCACAAATAAACATCTAAATTCAACCATATGAACTTACCGGCTAATTTGTAGAAGATATTGAAATTTTGGGACTATTAAGTAACTTTTTCTTTTCCTCGTTCTTCTTTGGATTCTTGATCTATAATATAAAATATTTCTACTCATTAGCATTTATTTGATTTCTATTTCACTTCACAATTTATGCTGTTCAAATTTCGAAATTGCACTTTTACCCCAAAATTTGATTTTCACAATTTAGTCCCTACTCAATTCACCCATCAATTGAACTAATTTTTCTCAATTAACACTTTATTTTATCATTATAAACTATTTCAAAACCTTTTATATTCTGAATTTCAACAGCAACCTTCAATTCACAACTTTTTCACAATTAGGTCCTAAATATCATTTCCTATCAAAATCACTTAATAAAACCACCTTAATATGAAATTAGAACTTAAATTTCATAATAATTCATCATAAAATTCCCTTATCCATCCAGGGTAACTTCCAATTTCACCCATAAAATCAAAAACTAATGAATTCTACAAGTGGACCTAATTGTAAAAGTCATAAAAACATAAAAATTATCAAGAAAAAGCAAGAATTAGACTCACATGATGTAAAAATATGAAAAACCAGCTTTCTCCAGACCTTCTATGGCGTTTTGGCTGAGAAATTATGAAGAAAATGTCTAGATTTTTCAATTACATCATTATTTAACTATTAACTTTTATCTATTTCCAATTTTGCCCTTGTTCACATTGTTTTCTTGCTTATTTCATACCCAAACCGTCCAGCCATTAACCTTTGGGTCTAATTGCTCTTTAAATCCATATTTTAAATACTTAAGCTATTTACTCACAATGTAACAAATTTTGTGCTATTTTCAATTTAATCCTTTTCAATTAATTAGCCATCCAAACGTTAAAATTTTCTACTGAAACTTTAATACTAACTCAATGACACTCCATAAATATTTATAAAAATATTTATAGCTCGATTTTCAACTTTGAGGTCTCGATACCTCATTTTTGACCCGTTTGACCTAATAAATTCTTTTAATTCACTAATTTCACCATTTCACAAATTCTTCTAAATTCTTACTTGACTCATAAATATTAAATTACTATCTTGTTCAATCTTATTTGTCGAATTTAGTGATCTCAAATCACCATTTCCGACACCAATTGAAAATTAGGCCGTTATAACTCTCCCCTTTAAAAATTTCGTCCTCGAAATTTGTTACCGAAAATAGATTTGGATACTGTGATCTTATTGACTCCTCTGTTTCCCAGGTTGCCTCCTCCATACCATGTCGATGCCATAATACTTTAACCAATGGTACTCTTTTGTTCCGCAATTCCTTAACTTCACGAGCCAAAATCTTCACTGGTTCTTCTGAATAAGTCATATCTGGTTGAAGCTCAATTTCAGTATGGGGAATTACGTGTGAAGGATCTGACCTATACCGCCTTAGCATAGACACATGAAACACATTGTGAATCTTCTCAAGTTCCGGAGGTAAAGCCAAACGATAAGCCACAGGACCAACCCTTTCCACAATTTCATATGGCCCTATGAATCTCGGACTTAATTTTCCCTTTTTACCAAATCATAACACCCTTTTCCATGGTGAAACTTTTAAAATACTCGATCACCCATTGCATATTCTATGTCTCTTCGTTTTAAATCCGCATATGACTTCGACGATCCGAAGCGACTTTTAGACTATCTCGAATAATCCGGACTTTCTCTTGGTTTCTCGAATCAAATCAACCCCAACTATTTTTGATTCACTCAATTGAGACCAACACAATGGAGTCTTGCATTTTCTACCATAAAGAGCCTCAAATGGTGTCATTTTTATACTAGACTGATAGCTATTGTTGTAAGCAAACTCAGCCAACGGTAAATACCTTTCCCAACTGTCACCAAACTCGAGTATACAACATCTTAACATATCTTCTAAAATTTGAATCACTCGCTCTAACTGTCCATCTGTTTGAGGATGAAATGTTTACTAAAATTCAATCTGGTGCCTAAGGCTTCTTGCAATTTATTCCAAAATCTTGAAGTAAACCTCGGATCCCGGTCTGAAATGATAGATATTGGAACTCCATGTAGTCTCACAATCTCTGACACATACAATTCTGCTAACTTATTAAGTGAAAAATCTATTCGATTTGGAATAAAGTGTCTTGACTTTGTCAATCTATCAACAATCACCCATATCGAATCTTTCTTTCTGAGTCACAGCAATCGACACAAAATCCATTGAAATATGCTCCACTTCCATTCGGGAATCATAATGGGTTGTAATAAACCCGTTGGCACTTGATGCTCGCTTTAACTTGCTGGCAAATCAAACATTTTGCAATAAATTTTGAAATTTCTCTTTTCATACCGAGCCACCAATATGTCTTTTCAGATCACCATACATTTTTGTACTACCGGATGAATAGAATACATACTATTATGTGCTTCAGAAAGAATATCATTCTTTAAATCAGAATTATTGGGAACACAAATCCTATTATGATAGTGCAATATACCTTCATCATCAATACTGAACTCTGAATCTAAATTATCCCGAACCATTTGTCATTTCAGCACCAATTTTGGATCTTCATTCTGCAGCTTCTGAATTTGTTGAAGAAACATTGGTTTTACCTTCAATTCTACTAATACAACACCTTCTTCATTAAGAGCCAAATGAGCATTCATTGCCCGAAGTGCAAACAAGGATGACTTTCGACTCAGTGCATCAGCAACTACATTAGCTTTCCCTGGATGATAGTCAATAACCAAATCATAGTCTTTCAACAACTCTAACCACCGTCTCTGTCTTAAGTTCAGTTCCTTCTGAGTCATTAAGTATTTCAAACTTTTGTGATCCGTATACATATAACACTTCTCACCATATAAATAGTGTCTCCAAATTTTTAAGGCAAAAACAATTGCATTAACTCAAGATCATGTGTAGGGTAATTCTTTTCATGTGGTTTTAATTGCCGTGAAGCATAAGCCACTACCTTTCCCAACCGCATTAACACACAACCCAAACCACTTAAAGATGCATCATCTTGTACACAACATACGGTATACGATTCGGTTGAGTTAAGATGGAGCTTCATTAACATTTTCTTTAATCGATCAAAGCTCATTGACATTCATCGAGACCACATAAACTCAACATTCTTCGTAATAAACGAGTCATTGGTGAAGCAATCATGGAAAAATTCTTTACAAAACGGCGATAGTATCCCGCTAATCCCGAAAACTTCGCACTTCGTTACATTCTTGGTGTTTTCCAATTCACCACCGCCAAACTTTACTTGGATCCACACGAATTCCTTGGTGATATAATATGACCCAAATCCAACCTCATGAAGCCAAAACTCACATTTACTAAATTTCGCATATAACTGTTTTTCTCTCAAAGTCGTAGTACAATTCTCAAGTCTTTGTGCATGTTCGGATTCGTCTTTGAATAGACCAATATGTCATCAATAAATACCACCACAAATCTATCCAAATAAGACTGAAAAATTCGATTCATTAAATCCATAAATGCAGCAGGGCATTCGTTAAACCAAAAGGCATTACCAAAAATTCGTAGTGACCATACCGAGTTCAAAAGCGATCTTTGGCACATCCACTCTTTAACCTTCAAATGATAATACCGGATCTAAGGTCTATTTTTGAGAACACTGCAAGACCTTTCAGTTGATCAAACAAATCATCAATACGAGGTAATGGATATTTATTTTAATTGTTACCTTATTCAACCGCTCGTAATCAATACACAATCGCAAAGAACCATCTTTCTTTTCACAAATAAGACAAAGCGCCCCAAGGTGATGTACTCGATCGATGAACCCTTTATCCAATAACTCTTGCAACTGTGTCTTCAACTCTTTTAACTCATTGGTGCCATTCTATACGGTGTTATTGATATTGAGTGCATGCTAATTACATCAATTGTGAATTCAACCTCACGATCTCGGGGTAAACCAGGTAATTCCTCAGGAAACACATCAGTAAACTCATTAACAACTGACAATTGTTCCATCTTCAATTCAAAACCCCGAGTATCAAGAATATAAGCTAGAAATGCTTTATTACCTTTCCGAATCAATTTTCGAAATGTAAAGGTGAAATAATCCGACATCATTCTTTTATCCCCAAACTCAATTGAAACTATTTCCCATCGACATTTTAAATCAATCCGTTTTTCTCTACAATTCACTATGGCATCGTGTTCAATCAACCAATCCATTCCAAGAATAACATCAAATTCTCGGAAAGGTAACAACATTAAATCAGCAGAGAATTCACAGCCTTGTATTTTCAGTGGACAATTCCAACATATTAAATTAACCAACACACTTTGCCCTAGTGGATTAGTGACTTGCAATTCAAGGTCGATGGACTCAACGGTCATTTTCTTTTCGACACTAATGCGGTGCAAATATATGAATGTGTAGATCCGGGATCAATTAAAGCATACAGAATCATCAAAAGATAGAAATTACCAGCTATCACATCCGGAGCGAAGCTTCTTCCCTTGCCGGATAGCATATGTACGTCAGGTACTCTTGTCTCGATCGGGTCAGTAGTATCTCTCGTTCCGAATGAACAGTCCAGTAGCACTACTTTGACTGAACGTTTACCTTTCGAGGAGTATTTGCTTGCTTCTCCCTTGTTCTCTATCTTCTTTTAATAATTGAGGACGATCCGAATAAAATGATCAATTCCACCACATTTATAGCAAGCTCGGCTCTTCCCCAACACTCACCAATATGAAATCTACCACAATTTTACATCTAAGTCTCGAATATTTTGCACACTACTAACACTAGCTGCTGGTTTCTTAGTTACTCCGACATCTTGTTGAGTCGTTTTACTATTATTCGATCGTTCGGATTATAGCAGTCGACGAATCATTTCGAACTTTTTGGCGAAAAAGTCGAAGTTGGTCTAGAGAAACTTCTTTTGTATACCTCTTTACCTCTTCTTTCTCTTTGCATCTTTCGTTATACACTTCTTCCATCTTTTGAGCTCGATCGATGTAATCACAAATTCTGAATCTCTGTACCTCCAATCATCATTCGATTTCATCATTAAGCCCTTCTTCAAATCTAATGCACATTTCTTCCTCTGTTTTACAACATCCCGAGCATATCTCTTGAGATACACAAATTCTCTTTCACATTCGCCACTATTTTATTCCCTTGTCGAAGATCAAGAAATTCTCTTCTTCTTATCTAAATATCTCTTTCCCACATACTTCTTCTTAAATTCGTTTTGGAAGAATTCCCGTGTAAGTTTATCTGCGGTACCATTGCCTCAATGGTTTCCCACCAATTATACGCTTCTTCTTTCAATAGCGGCGCACATCCCAAATAATCCTCCGGAGAACACATCATCTGTTTAAAACTCTCTCCAAACTCTTTAACCAATACTCGCTTTAACCGGATCATCGTCCGATCTCCTCGAAATTCTTCACTCCAAACTTTCGAGTTTTTCAATTGGTGTTCTTTTGCTAGATTCAGTTATCGGAGGAGGTGGAGGAGCAACCGGGGTACTACTGAGATGTTGAGATAGGGGAGGAGGTTGCGAGTCTGATTTCTTTCTCGCACATTCTCATTATACCACCGATTCATGAATCCATAAATCATATTTTGAGTTCTTGTTCTCGCATCAATGAAATTGGAGCTTCACTACTTGTTCCTTGTTCAGAGGTTTGTACTCGCTATTAACTTCTTCTTGCTCAGTTTGTTCGGTCTATCGACATCTTTTCAAATCGAAGATAATCTATAATAAAAACAAGGATTAGATCGGATCATACACAGCACACTATCACAGATTTATATGGCATGTAATTCTAGATACTTTTCACATCATACATATTCCGAGAATCGGCTAAACCGAAGCTCTGATACCAATAAATGTAATGCCCCCTTTACCCGAGACCGTCGCCGGAGTCGAGCACGAGGCATTACTAAACTTATTTGAGCACTTAAACAAATTCAAACAATTTATATCACACTTTCCAGACAAGCTGTCCAACTGTGTCATAGTTGCTAAATAATTCATATCTCGAGTTATAAAACTCGAAATCCAAATCCGTAAATTTTCTCTGAATTTATACTCATATATCTACTTACCAATTTTTTCTAGAATTTTGGTCAAGCCAATTAGTACAGTTTATTATTTAAAATCTCCCTGTTTCAGGGTTTGACTACTCTGACCTTTGTGTATTACGAATCAGATATCTCTCTGTACAGAGCTTCAATGACTATGCCGTTTGTCTCTAATAAAACTAGACTCAATAAGGAATCTGTACATATAAAGTATGACTTCTAATTATCTTTGTAAAATTTATGGTGAATTTCCAAAGTCAGAACAGGGGATCCAGAAATTGTTCTGGCCCTGTTTCACAAAAATTTAAACATCTCATAAAATATAGCTCATATACCTGTTTTGCTTCTTCCATATGAAAATAGACTCATCGAGATTCGATTCTATAATTTATTCATTATTTAATTCCATTTCTACTATTTTTAGTGATTTTTCAAAGTCAAACTACTGCTACTTACGAAAACTATTTTAGTACAAATATTGTTAACTAGTTTATAACATCTTTACTTCAATTCATTCAAACTCTATACATGCCATATAAATCTTCAAACATAAAACAAAAGCTACCGAATTGATCTGGATAGTGTGCTTTGTTGTGTTGATCCGATCTACCCACTTCACTTCAAGTCAATCTACATAAAAATATTAAACACACACAAGTAAGCTTATTGAAGCTTAGTAAGTTCATAGGTTAAAAGTAATACTTACCAAACATAATATTTCCAAACAATACCAAAACATTTACTAAAGTTTCTGCGATTCACAACCATTGTTATAATAATTCACATAGTTGAGCTCAACAAGAATAACTACTCAATCTCTTTCATTTGGATCACTTCTCTTTATTTCTTATAATCAAATTAGGAAACGGCTTACGAAATTGAGTATGTCGTTGCTCAATGCCACGATTCACAACTCAGTATGGTTTTCCTCATTGAAATACCATACCTACATTTTCAACTCGGTATGGGAAATGCCATACCTACATTTCTTAACTCGGTATGGATTTGATAATACCATACCTACATTTCACATTTCAAGATGGATAATACCATACCTACATTTCACATTTCAAGTATGGATAATACCATACCTACATTTCACACTTTGCCATGGAACAACCATGGTCTTATCCGTCAATTCATCACACGTCACGATCTGAGCATTACTCAATCCTGCGTTTTCCTAATTTGCATTTCCACATTTATTCTTTCATTAACAAAATCTACACAATCCCACAACAAATTAGTATATAATAACACATTATAAACTTCAATCATTCACAAATAAACATCTAAATTCAACCATATGAACTTACCCGGCTAATTTGTAGAAGATATTGAAATTTTGGGACTATTCGCAACTTTTTCTTTTCCTCGTTCTTCTTTGGATTCTTGATCTATAATATAAAATATTTCTACTCATTAGCATTTATTTGATTTCTATTTCACTTCACAATTTATGCTGTTCAAATTTCGAAATTGCACTTTTACCCCAAAATTTACAGTTTTCACAATTTAGTCCCTACTCAATTCACCCATCAATTGAACTAATTTTTCTCAATTAACACTTTATTTTATCATTATAAACTATTTCAAAACCTTTTATATTCTGAATTTCAACAGCAACCTTCAATTCACAACTTTTTCACAATTAGGTCCTAAATATCATTTCCTATCAAAATCACTTAATAAAACCACCTTAATATGAAATTAGAACTTAAATTTCATAATAATTCATCATAAAATTCCCTTATCCATCCAGGGTAACTTCCAATTTCACCCATAAAATCAAAAACTAATGAATTCTACAAGTGGACCTAATTGTAAAAGTCATAAAAACATAAAAATTATCAAGAAAAAGCAAGAATTAGACTCACATGATGTAAAAATATGAAAAACCAGCTTTCTCCAGACCTTCTATGGCGTTTTGGCTGAGAAATTATGAAGAAAATGTCTAGATTTTTCAATTACATCATTATTTAACTATTAACTTTTATCTATTTCCAATTTTGCCCCTTGTTCACATTGTTTTCTTGCTTATTTCATACCCAAACCGTCCAGCCATTAACCTTTGGGTCTAATTGCTCTTTAAATCCATATTTTTAAATACTTAAGCTATTTACTCACAATGTAACAAATTTTGTGCTATTTTCAATTTAATCCTTTTCAATTAATTAGCCATCCAAACGTTAAAATTTTCTAACGAAACTTTAATACTAACTCAATGACACTCCATAAATATTTATAAAAATATTTATAGCTCGATTTTCAACTTTGAGGTCTCGATACCTCATTTTGACCCGTTTGACCTAATAAATTCTTTTAATTCACTAATTTCACCATTTCACAAATTCTTCTAAATTCTTACTTGACTCATAAATATTAAATTACTATCTTGTTCAATCTTATTTGTCGAATTTAGTGATCTCAAATCACCATTTCCGACACCACTGAAAATTAGGCCGTTACAACCAAACCGGGAATATTAAAAAAATTTTGAATACTTAGATAAATCAAAATAATTTATTTCATTATTCCTTATAAAACTCCCCATCTACGTCATAGTCACTAAATAAATCATAACTCGAGTCACAAAACTCAAAATTTAAATTCGTGAATTTTCCCTGAAACTATACTCATATATCTTCTTACTAATTTTTTTCCAGAGTTTTTGGTCTAGCCAATTAATATAGTTTATTAGTTAAATTTTCCCCTATTGCACTGTTAGACTATTTTGACCTCTCCTCACTACGAATCAATTTTCTCCCTGTACAGAATTCAAATAACCATTCTGTTTGTTTCTCTTGAAAGTAGATTCACTAAGGAATATATAAATATAAACTATAAATCTTAATTCTTTTTTGTAAAATTTTTAGTGAATTTATAAAGTCAGAATGGGGGATTCAGAAATCACTCTGACCCTATCTCACTAAAATTCAAATATATCTTAATATACACTTCTGTTGTTTACTCTGTTTCTTTCATATGAAAATAGACTCAATAATCTTTAATTTTATATCTCATTTATCACATAATTCCCTTTCTTCTATTCTTGGTGATTTTTCAAGGTCACATTACTGCTGCTGTTCAATACTGTTTTAATGCTAATTTCACTTTTTCATGATTTCTTTGTACTAACTACCATTTAGGCATACATAATGTAATGAACCGAAAGTTACGGTATCGGAAATTGAGTCTTGAGTACTGTTTCCGTGAAATTTATTCATGAATATTTATTAGAAATATTTATGAATTATAGTTGAATGGTTATTTAGTGTTTAATTAAGTGAAGTAGCTTGAATTTAGTTTAAAGGATTAAATTGCATAAGGAATAAAAGTTTAATTATAGATTAAAGAAGTAAAAGGGACTAATCTAGCAATTAGACCCTAAGTGCCATGTGTGTGAATGTATGATATAACATGTGTAATAGTTGGTATATATGTGTAATAGCTATAAGATATTTTATGTTATAGCTATTACACATGTTAATTTATATTTTTTATAGGTTAATAATAATATAATATAGTATAATGAATAAATAATAATGAGTAAAGAAACATAGAAAGAGTTACAGAGAGCAAACGTGAGAAAGAAAGAAGGAAAGAAAGAAAGAAAAAGAAAAGGGAAATTTGAGGATTAAGGCCCTAAAGTTTAATTGGTAAGTTGTTTTAGCTCATTTTCTTATGATTTTTATGTTTATGGATGCCTAATTCAAAGTTCTACATGTATGAGGTTAAAATGAAGAAAAATAGAAAATTTTTAGATATTGATTTAGTTGAATAAATTGAGGTTTTATGGGTTAAATTGATAGGAATTGAAGTTAGAAGTGAAAATTGAGTGATTTATTAAAAGAATTCTAAGTTAGGTTTAAATAGGGATTAAGTTGAATAGAGCTCAAAATTTATGTTTTATAATGAATTTTATGAGTTAGAAATTGTTAATGAGTTGATTAAAAGAGAATATGAAGCTTAAGTTAAAGAAAAAGATTAGTAATGGAAAAAGGACGAAATTGGAATTTTGTAAAAGTTTGATAGAAAGTGAAAATGTGTTTTATGAATTAGTATATTGATGAATTTTAATTGTATGATTGTTAGTAGCAAACGTAGTAATCGGATCGTCATCAAAGAAGGGAAAGAGAAAGTGAACGAAGATATCGATTAAATTCGATAAATAGTGGTTTGTATTTCTATAAACCGAGCTTAATCGTTATTGCTATATTTGATATTTATATTGTATGAAAATGTGAATGAGGTAAGTATTTTTACCATATTGAAATGAATGTGATTTTGAATACCCTATTAACGTGTCGGGCTAGTCGGATATAGTTGACATGTCATAGGAATTGGAAGTATTGGGATATTCCGACATTGAGTCGATGAGACACTATGTGTCGACTCTTGTTAAAGTTCGGATTTGTTCCGATGAAGTACTTTGTGTACTATAATGTTAAAGTTCGGATTTGTTCGATGAAGCACTATGTGCTTATCCCGAGTGTGGGTTGGATCCGTGTATCCGTTAGTGTCCGAGTTATGTTAATAAGGGTAAATAAAGTAAAGGTTATTAAAATCTTGATTGATATTGAATAATAGCAATAATGTGTTTGAATTACCATGTTTTAAAGTTGATTAAGCTATTGTTTATGGAAATACCATGAGAGTATTCTCAGCGTGCGGTTTGTTTCGTGCTTGAGCTAGGTACGAAAGTATAAGGACTCAAAGATACAAGCCGATCCCCAAACTCAAATTGGTGAAGTTTCTATCTTTTGGAAAATGGCATTGTACCTAGGATGTCTTTTGGTTATATTGAAAGTATCTAAGTTGTTAAATGATATTTTGGTATGTTTTGTAAATGTTACCAAAACCTTAAGAATGGTATGTTTTGATATGTTAGTGAAGAGTAATAAGAGGAATTGTTGGTAAATGTTGTAGAAAGAAGAAATGAAGATGTTATAAACTTAGTTATCAACATTTTATACTAAAACAGATTTGGACAGTAACAGTAGTCCAACTTTGAAAATATACCAAAAATAGTATAAAGTGAATTAGATGATGAATAAAATATGTAATTGAATCTTAATGAATCTATTTTTATATGGAAGAAACAAAATTGGTAAAAGAGTTGTATTTTATGAGATATTTACGTTTTGGTGAAACAGGGTTAGAACAATTTCTGGATTCCTTTTCTGACTTTAGAAATTCACCATAAATTGTGTATTAAGAATTAGGACTCAAACTTTATATGTATGGATTCATTATTGAGTCTATTTTTAATTGAAACAAATGGAATAGTCATTGGATTTCTGTACAGGAAGAAATTTGATTCGAAGTGCACAAGGGTCAGAGTAGCTGAACCCTGAAACAGGGAGACTTCTTATAATAAACTGTACTAATTGGCCTGACCAAAATTCTAGAAAAAATTAGTAAGTAGATATATGAGTCTAGTTTCAGGAAAATTTACGGAATTGGATTTAGAGTTTTGTAACTCGAGATATGATTTTTTAGCGACTGTGACGCAGATGGATAGTTTACTACGAAAACTGTTTAAGTGCTAAGATAAGTTTTGTAATGTCTCGCTTGACTCGCAACGGTCTCGGGTAGGGGACGTTACAATATTGATTGGTATCAGAGCTATTTAGGTTTAGTCGGTTCTAGGACTAAATCGAATGTCAATGGGAATCTAGAGGTACATGCCATTACTGAGTCAAATTTGAGTTGGGATTGGATGCTGATATGTTTGTTGAATATTTTGTTTTATAGCATTAAGAATGTCTGATAAAAGCATTGAGGATACTGATCAAGAGATGTATAGTGAAGATGATGAACCGTATAATGTGAATGAATTGGAGTCTGCAACTCCAAGTGTGAATCCAGTAGGAAATCAACCGAATGTTGGAAGTGACAATACTGAAGTCTTTAGAATAATCGCCGATGCCCTTCAAAAAGCGGTAGGAACTATGCTTGCTACGTCCTCTATCCCTACTACCTGAAGAGCTCCAATTAAAGAATTGAGAAAATATGGAGCTACAGAATTTTTGGGTGCCAAGGAATTGATTCGACTCTGCTGAAAATTGGTTAAAGACTACAAAGAGAGTTCGAAGCAACTTGAATGTACACCACAAGAAAGCTTAGTGTGTGTTGTCTCATTACTGCAAGAGGAAGCTTTAGTATGGTGGGAATCGGTGATTCGAATGTACTTGAGGAACAGATAAGTTGGGACTTCTTTCAAAAGAGTTTCAAAATAAGTATTTGGGAGAAATGTACATAGAAGACAAAAGACAAGAGTTCTTAACACTGAAACAAGGTGAGATGCTTATAGTGGATTATGAACAAGAATTTCGAGATTGAGCAGATATGCCATCGAGTTTGTACCGCGTGAAGCCGACCGATGTAAAAGATTTTAAGAGGATTACGTGATGAATTTAGACTACGATTGATGCCTCTTAGAATCACCGAGTTTATGGATTTAATGGAAAGAGCTAAGATGATTGAACAAATTCTTGGAAGGGATAAAAGTCCGAAGTTGCTCATTCGGTGAAAACGTCCCGAATGGTTAGTTCAAGTCCGCACCTAAGCGGTCAAAGGAATCACGAGGTAATTGGAGATTTAGTTCTCGATCGAAAGGAGTGATCGAGGTCGGAAAAGACAGAATCATCGTGTCTCTTGGC
This sequence comes from Gossypium arboreum, assembly GCF_025698485.1. Classification (NCBI taxonomy): domain Eukaryota; kingdom Viridiplantae; phylum Streptophyta; class Magnoliopsida; order Malvales; family Malvaceae; genus Gossypium; species Gossypium arboreum. Next base: position 4,274,282 of record NC_069071.1, read on the forward strand.
GAGATCCAAGTCCGATTCGAATCTTGAAATTCCAATATGTGAGCATTGTGAAACCGACACAAGAGGAGTGTAGAAAATTGACTGGAGGTTGTTTCGTTGTGGAGCTACCGATCACTTTATTAAAGATTGCCCAAAGATATCTCGGAACAACACCGACATGAGTGCAAAGATCTGAATTTGCTTCCAGAGGTCGGGATCAGCCAAGTAGTTCGTTTGCTAGAGGTGGTACTAGAAGAACTAGTGAGAGTGCTACACAACAATCTGAAGCTAGAGCTCCAGCTCGGCGTATGTTGTGAGGACTCGAGAAGAGAAAGATGCTCACGATGTGGTGACAGTATATTCTTATTGAATTCAAAGACCGTTTATGCTTTAATAGACCTCGGTCATCACATTCATATGTTAATCTGAAAGTAGTTGAGACAAAAAATTAGAGTTTGAATTGTCTAAAGTTATAATAGAAGTGTCTAGTCCATCGGGACAAACTACTTTAGTGAACCATATATGTCGAAGATGTTCGTTAATGATTCAAGATAGAATATTCCTGTTGATCTGTTGATTATGCCATTTGGCGACTTTGATGTTATTTTGGGAATGGTGGTTATCGAACATGGAGTGATTTTAGATCGTTATAAGAAGAAGTTTATTGTTCGAATGAAAGTGAAGATAGAATTGAAGTAAATGGTATTCGGACTAGTGGATCAATTCGTATTGTTTGACCATTAAAGCTAGCAAGCTTCTTCATCGAGGTTGTAATGCTTTCTTAGCATATGTGATTAATTCGGATTAGTTGAAAGTCGATTGTAGTAAAATTCGGATGTATGTGAATTTTTCGATGTACTCCCGAGGAATTACGGATTACCCCGATCGAGAGGTAGAATTTGTGATTGAAGTCTACCAGTGCAGATCCCAGATCGATACCTCCGTCGTATGGCACCCTCTTGAGCTAAAGGAATTAAAAGTACAGTTGCAAGACTTATTGGACAGAGGTTTTATACGACCTAGTACATCACCATGGGGAGCTCCAATGTTATTTGTTAAGAAGAAAGATGGGTCGATGCGATTGTGCATTGATTATCGACAACTCAACAAATTGACTGTCAAGAACAAGTATCCACTTCCCGAATAGATGATTTGTTTGATCAACTGAAAGGAGCTTAGTATTTTCAAAGATTGATCTAAGGTCGGGATACTATCGGTTGAAAGTAAAAGAGTGCGACATATTGAAGACGGCATTCCGCATGCAGGTATGGGCATTATGAATTTTAGTGATGCCATTTGGATGACAAATGCCCTCGCCGCTTTTATGGATCTTATGAATCGGATTTTCAACCATACTTGGATCGGTTCAGTAGTAGTTTTTATCGACGATATTTTGGTGTATTCCAAGTCGAAAAAGATCATGAGCAACATCTCCATTGTTTTGCAAATACTACGAGAAAAGCAATTGTACGGAAAATTGAGCAAGTGTGAATTCGGTTATCGAAGTTGTGTTTCTTGGTCATGTCGTATCGGCGGATGGAATTAGAGTGGATCCAAAGAAGATTGAAGCGCTTATTCGATGGAAAGTTCCTAAGAATGTATCGAGGTACGAAGTTTTCTCGGATTGGTGGTTACTATTGAAGATTCGTCAACGGATTTTCAAAGATAGCCTTACCGATGACCAAGCTACTACGAAAAATATTCCATTTGTTTGGAATGAGCAATGTCGAAAAGTTTTGAAGCATTAAAACGAATGTTAACAGAGGCACCGGTGTTGACTTTACGAATCGAAAGAGATTTTGTAGTGTACGGTGATGCTTCATTGAGTGGATGGGATGTGTCTCGATGCGAACGGAAAGTCATTGCTTATGCTTCACGGCAATCGAAACCGCATGAACGCAACTATCCAACTCATGATTTAGAATTAGCATTGTAATTTTGCCTTGAAGATTTGGAGGCACTATCTTTATGGTGAAAAGTGCTATGTTTATACTGGATCATAAAAGTTTGAAGTATCTACTTTCACAAAAGATTTGAATCGAGACAAAGGCGTTGGATAGAGCTTCTAAAAGACTATGATTGTGTCATAGACTATCATCCGAGGAAGGCTAATGTAGTAGCCGACGACCGAGTAGAAAAAGTGCGATTGAATTACGAGCAATGTTTGCACAACTTAGTATCATTGAAGATGGAAGCCTTTTGGTGAATTAAGAATAAAGCCGTAATGTTTGATCGAATCGGATCAGACAGTTAGAAGATGATAAGTTGTTAAAGAAAAGAGATGATTCGAATGGTACAATGAAAATTTTAGCATTGATGGAAATGGTCGCTTAAGATTTGTAATTGACTTTGCATTCGAATAATTTCGAGTTGAAAGAGTTAATTCTTGAGAAGCTCATAATAGTCCATTTGCATTTCATCCCGGAGGTATGAAAATGTATCGTGATTTGCGTGAATTGTATTGGTGGTCGGAATGAAAAGGATATAACCGAATATGTGGCAAAGTGTTTGACTTGTCAACGAGTGAAGGCGAACATCAAGTTCCATCGGGATTACTTCAACCCATCAATATTCCCGAATGGAAATGGGACCGAATAACAATGGACTTTGTGACGGGATTACCGATGTCTACAAGTAAAAAGAATGCTATTTGGGTAATAGTTGATCGACTTACGAAGTCAGCTCATTTCTTAGTGTGAGAACCGATTGGTCGTTAAAGAAACTTCTTTGAGGTTTATGTTCGGAAATCATTAGATTACATGGTATTCCAAAATCAATAATTTCGACAGAGATCCAAGGTTTACGTCAAGGTTTTGGAAGCAATTACATGAATCTTTCGGTACTTGACTTCATTTTAGTACAGCTTTTCATCCATGCATCGATGGTCAATCTGAACGGGTAATACAAATTTTAGAAGATATGCTTCGAGCACGTATGATTGATTTTGAGTCTAACTGGGAATATTATTTGTCATTAGTCAATTTGTGTATAATAATAGTTTCGATCAAGTATCTGAGATGGCACCGTATGAGGCTTTGTATGGACGAAGATGCCGATCACCGTATGTTGGATGAATCGAATGAGAAGAAGATGATTGGACTGAATTGGTTCAAGAAACGGAAAGTATAGTTAAGAAAATTCGGAAAGATTGAAAAGCGCTTTTGATAGACGTAAATCATATGCGATTTGAAACGACGGATATTGAATACTCGATCGGGGATAAAGTATTTTAAAGGTTTCACCTTGGAAGAAAATTCTAAGATTTGGTCAAAAGGAAAATTAAGTCCTCGTTTTATTGGGCCTTACGAAGTTATTGAGAGAATTGGACCAAGAGCGTATCGATTGGCCTTACCTCCGAACTACGAAAATGCACGATGTCTTCCATGTTTCTATGCTAAGAAGATATCGATCGGATCCTTCACATGTTATTACGACCGAGAATGTAGAGATTCGACCGACTTATCGTATGAAGAAGAACCGGTTGAGATTCTAGCACGAGAGGTAAAAGAATTACGTAATAAACGTATTCCTTTAGTAAAAGTGCTATGGCGAAGTCACAGTGTTGAAGAAGCTACATGGGAACCGAAGAAACGATGAGATCTCAATACCCCATCTCTTTTCGTAAATTTGAGGACGAAATTTATTAAGGGAGAGAATTGTAATGAACCGAAAGTTACGGTATCGAAAATTGAGTCTTGAGTATCTTGTTTCAGTGAAATTTATTCATGAATATTTATTAGAAATATTTATGAATTATAGTTGAATGGTTATTTAGTGTTTAATTAAGTGAAGTAGCTTGAATTTAGTTTAAAGGATTAAATTGCATAAGGAATAAAAGTTTAATTATAGATTAAAGAAGTAAAAGGGACTAATCTAGCAATTAGACCCTAAGTGCCATGTGTGTGAATGTATGATATAACATGTGTAATAGTTGGTATATATGTGTAATAGCTATAAGATATTTTATGTTATAGCTATTACACATGTTAATTTATATTTTTATAGGTTAATAATAATATAATATAGTATAATGAATAAATAATAATGAGTAAAGAAACATAGAAAGAGTTACAGAGAGCAAACGTGAGAAAGAAAGAAGGAAAGAAAGAAAGAAAAGAAAAGGGAAATTTGAGGATTAAGGCCCTAAAGTTTAATTGGTAAGTTGTTTTAGCTCATTTTCTTATGATTTTTATGTTTATGGATGCCTAATTCAAAGTTCTACATGTATGAGGTTAAAATGAAGAAAAATAGAAAATTTTAGATATTGATTTAGTTGAATAAATTGAGGTTTTATGGGTTAAATTGATAGGAATTGAAGTTAGAAGTGAAAATTGAGTGATTTATTAAAAGAATTCTAAGTTAGGTTTAAATAGGGATTAAGTTGAATAGAGCTCAAAATTTATGTTTTATAATGAATTTTATGAGTTAGAAATTGTTAATGAGTTGATTAAAAGAGAATATGAAGCTTAAGTTAAAGAAAAAAGATTAGTAATGGAAAAAGGACGAAATTGGAATTTTGTAAAAGTTTGATAGAAAGTGAAAATGTGTTTTATGAATTAGTATATTGATGAATTTTAATTGTATGATTGTTAGTAGCAAACGTAGCATCGGATACGTCATCAAAGAAGGGAAAGAGAAAGTGAACGAAGATATCGATTAAATTCGATAAATAGTGGTTTGTATTTCTATAAACCGAGCTTAATCGTTATTGCTATATTTGATATTTATATTGTATGAAAATGTGAATGAGGTAAGTATTTTTACCATATTGAAATGAATGTGATTTTGAATACCCTATTAAAAGGTGTCGGGCTAGTCGGATATAGTTGACATGTCATAGGAATTGGAAGTATTGGGATATTCCGACATTGAGTCGATGAGACACTATGTGTCGACTCATCGTTAAAGTTCGGATTTGTTCCGATGAAGTACTTTGTGTACTATAATGTTAAAGTTCGGATTTGTTCGATGAAGCACTATGTGCTTATCCCGGAGTGTGGGTTGGATCCGTGTATCCGTTAGTGTCCGAGTTATGTTAATAAGGGTAAATAAAGTAAAGGTTATTAAAGTCTTGATTGATATTGAATAATAGCAATAATGTGTTTGAATTACCATGTTTTAAAGTTGATTAAGCTATTGTTTATGGAAATACCATGAGAGTATTCTCAATGACGGTTTGTTTCGTCATGCAGGCTAGGTACGAAAGTATAAGGACTCAAAGATAAGCCGATCCCCAAACTCAAATTGGTGAAGTTTCTATCTTTTTGGAAAATGGCATTGTACCTAGGATGTCTTTTGGTTATATTGAAAGTATCTAAGTTGTTAAATGATATTTTGGTATGTTTTGTAAATGTTACCAAAACCTTAAGAATGGTATGTTTTGATATGTTAGTGAAGAGTAATAAGAGGAATTGTTGGTAAATGTTGTAGAAAGAAGAAATGAAGATGTTATAAACTTAGTTATCAACATTTTATACTAAAACAGATTTGGACAGTAACAGTAGTCCAACTTTGAAAATATACCAAAAATAGTATAAAGTGAATTAGATGATGAATAAAATATGTAATTGAAGCTTAATGAATCTATTTTTATATGGAAGAAACAAAATTGGTAAAAGAGTTGTATTTTATGAGATATTTACGTTTTGGTGAAACAGGGTTAGAACAATTTCTGGATTCCTTTTCTGACTTTAGAAATTCACCATAAATTGTGTATTAAGAATTAGGACTCAAACTTTATATGTATGGATTCATTATTGAGTCTATTTTAATTGAAACAAATGGCATAGTCATTGGATTTCTGTACAGGAAGAAATTTGATTCGAAGTGCACAAGGGTCAGAGTAGCTGAACCCTGAAACAGGGAGACTTCTTATAATAAACTGTACTAATTGGCCTGACCAAAAATTCTAGAAAAAAATTAGTAAGTAGATATATGAGTCTAGTTTCAGGGAAAATTTACGGAATTGGATTTCGAGTTTCGTAACTCGAGATATGATTTTTTTAGCGACTGTGACGCAGATGGATAGTTTACTACGAAAACTGTTTAAGTGCTAAGATAAGTTTTGTAATGTCTCCTGCTTGACTCCGGCAACGGTCTCGGGTAGGGGGGACGTTACACATAACACCGAAGCATGTTCTTCATTAGCCATTTCAATAGCTAATCATTATCAAATATTTACATACCATTATTTATCCATATCATAAGGGCATACACACAAAATGGCTAAGTCCCTATACATGCCACAAATTAGAATGTTAGTAAACGAAGATACCCATTTGGTAACTTGATAGTCGATAGTGTAAAGTGATCTCCGACGACCTCCAACCGGAGCTTGCTTTTAAGTACTATGAAACATGGGAAAGTGAAAGAAGTAAGCTTATAAAGCTTAGTAAGTTCACATGTAAAATAATAAGCATTAGCAATCAATTTAGCTTACTACTATGCTGTCATAATTTGCTTAAATAATGTTTAGTTCTTACTTTCCCATCTTACTCATCGGTAACCTTATCAAAGGCTCAAAATACAAAAGGCACCTTACTTAATAACTTGCTTACATACCTGCAACATCTCACTTAACACATAAGTACTCTTTCATAATATAGGCATATTGCCAATCATGTCATAAAGTGTCACAAGCATAACTGAAAACTCATCACTTACTTGATAATCTCAATTACTTACAATCTCAATATTAAATAAGCCTTAAATGCATACCTGTACTCTTTCTTCATGTTCTCACCTTGTCGTTTCTTTGACTTACTCTTTGGATTACTTGGGAACCTTTTCCTTTTTGAACTTACCATTGTCATGTCTTAACATGGTCTTACGTGGTATCCTTACCTTATGAACTCACCAATGTCATGCCTTGGCATGGTTTTACATGGGATTTTTGCCTTATAGTAACTCATCAATGTCATGTCTTGACATGGTCTTACATGATTTCCTTGCCTTATAGAACTTATCAATGACATGCCTTGGCATGGTCTTACATGATATCCTTATCTTACCAAATGTCATGTTCCAAACATGGTCTTACATGGGTATCCTTGTCTTACCAAATGCCATGTTCCAAACATGGTCTTACATAGTATCCTTGTCTTAGTGTCAATGCCACATCTTGATGTGGTCTTACATGGAGTCCTTAATCAACGTCGATGCCATGTCTTGACACTGTCTTACACGGGATCATTGCTTTACCAATACCATGTCTTGACATGGTCTTACATGGTATCCTTGACCGTCAATTCCTCCTTAAATGCCATGTTATGAACATGGAATTTTCCGTCAATTCTTCCTCAATTGCCATGGTACAACCATGGACTTTGAGATATCAATGCCTTTGTCAAGTCATAGTTAAAATATACTTGCTCAAATTCTTAAGGTTAGTCGCATAACTCAATAATAACAATACTAATAACAATAATTGCATAATAATAAAATGCTACTCAACTTACATACTTACATTCTCATTCTCATCATATCATCAACTTAACTTATTCTCATCAAACTATGCTAGTCAATACTTTCTTGTTATCATACAAAGCCATAATACAAAATATGGTCTTACATATAAATTATACAAGTTCTCTTTCCAATATTGAATTATTATCGAACATTAATCATTATATCTGAAACTCAATACTAAAGTATTTATGGCCAAAATATCAATTTATCATCAAATATGCATAATTAAATACTTATTAAACATATTAACTTACCTCGATACCAAAACGACCATTTTACCAACTTTCTCGATTTTTGATTTTTCTCCCGTTCTAGGTCCAAATCTCACTTTTCGGGATTATTGAGCTTGGAAAGCTTGGAAACCCTAACCATGGCTTCCCTCATGCTATATTCGGCCTCCATGAAGAAGATGGACCAATTTTGGCTCTATTTTCCCTTTTTAATTCTTTTAATTACTAAATGACCAAAATGCCCTTAAAGGTTTTTCTTTCAAATTTGTCCTATTCTTGTCCATTTTTATCCAAACCTAAATATAATGGTCTAATTACTAAATAAGGACCTCCACTTTAAGAACCTATTTCAATTAAATCCCCTTTATTATCTAGAACACACATTTTGCTAATTTTACAATTTAGTCCTAATTATCAAATTAGGCACTTATACATAAAATTTCTTCACGAAATTTTCACACAATTATTCAATCAATGAATAAACCTTAAAACTTAATCGAAATAATTTTTTTTGACCTCGAATTCGTGGTTTTGCAACCACTATTCTATTTAGGCTCTATTTCGAGATGTTACAAATATGGTTAATATATATGTGTGCTTAGTATGGTTAAATTGAAATATGGTAAACATATGTGTCTTTAAAAAGGTAAGTTTGAATAATATGATAATATATATCATGTATAATGTTAATATTGGCTTGGTTTTAATGTCTTGAATTAATTGGTATATGATGCAAGTATCAATGTAGGTTGAAGACAATTTGGGTGAGAAAAGTGGTCATGAAAATGGCCTATTTTCATCCACATGGGTAGACACACGGGCATGTGTCTCAACCGTGTGTGACGCACAACCATGCGCACGGGCATATGGTTTGACTTTGTGTCCACTGCATCTTAAAAATTGAAAAACAAAATGCTCAGAATTGGTCACACAGGCAGAGACACAGGCGTGTGTCTTAGTCGTGTGAATCCTGCACTTATTTTTGAAAATTAAATTGTCCACATGGCATAGCACACAGCCGTGAAGCTGCCCGTGTGACCCAAGTCAGTAGCTACCCTAATTTGAACACAAGTTGGGACATGACCGTATGCCTCACATCGAATGCCCACACGGCCTAAGACACGGACGTGTCACTTGGTAGTCTGAGCCACACGGCCTAACCACACGGGAGTGTGTGCCCTGCACCTAAGAAAAATTTTGAAATTTCGCGAAATTTTTTTTTGAGTTTCCAGTTTAGTCCCGATTTGATTCTAACATGTATTTTGGGCCTTGAGGACCCAATTAATGGATGATATGATTGATTTCGAATATGAATAATAAATGATATAAATTTTCTGTAATTGATCTGTAAACTTCGATAATGCTCCGTGACCCTGTTTCGGCGATGGATAAGAGTTAGGGGTGTTAAACAGGACGCTCATAAGAGCTATTAACAGGACGCTTATGTGAGCTGTGGTGTGTCTGTAACATATGCAGGACCACAACCAATTCAGGAACCTTATATCCATCGAATTTTATTTGTTCAAATGAGACTTAATACTTATCGGACATTGTCGGATATGTGATTGATTATCAAACATGAAAATTACACAATTCACATACATAACATCCAGTTCAAACATATAATCATACAATTTAGTTACACAAACTTACCTCGACAAAGTTCGTGTGCACAAAAGCTACTAATCCGCTACTTTCTCTTTTTCTCGATTTAACTCCATATTTGATCTATCCGGATCTATGCGAATGAATTTAATATCAATTTAATACAATTCACATCTTAGGAAAAATTACTATTTTGCCTCTATACTTTTAATTAATTTTGATTTTGTCCCTAGGCTCAGAAAATAAAATTCATGCAATTTAATCCTTATTCCCAGCCTAGCCGATTTTTACATGTAACATTAGCAGCCCATGTATTTCATAAAATTTAGAATTTTTTTCATGAATTTTACATCTTTTCAATTTAGTCCCTAAATTATAATTTCATCAAAATTCTCTTTACAAAAGTTGTTTATCTATCAACAACCTTTCATTTTCAACCATAAAACTTCATAATTCATCTATATTCATCCATGGTAAAACCCTAACACTTTGATAATTTTACAAATTAATCCCCGAGATAGCTAGATTAAGATATTACAATCTTGGAAATATAAAAATTACTAAAAGCGGGATAAGAATACTTACCTAATTAAGCCAAATAAGCTTGTCTTTATTCAAGTCTCTATAGCTAGGGTTTCCATGTTTTTAATTTAGAAAAGATGATAATATGATGATATTTTCATTATTTAATTATTTATCATCTTTTATCTTTTACTTTCCAATTTCATCATTTTCTTTATTAAATTTTCCATTGATGACTAATCATACTTATCTACTAACTCCTCTAATGGTCTATTTGCCATTTAAGGACCTCTAATTTTTTAATTCTATAGCTATTTGATACCTATAGCTACTAGAACTCAACTTTTACATTTTATACAATTTGGTCATTTCCATATAAATATACATGTAACCGATAAAATTTTTAACGAAATTTTCATATGATATTTAAATCATAATGTAGACCATAAAATAATATTAAAATAATTTTTTCCTCCAGACTCAGATTTTTAGTCCCGAAACCGCTGTTCTGATTTTATTGAAAACGGACTGTTACATCCAATATGTCAGTAGTTGAATTTTCTTTGATAAAGTGTTGATCAATTTCTATGTGTTTTGTTCAATCTGATAGTGGCCTTGTTGTCGCAATATAAGGATAATTTTCCTTTATTTGACAACTTTAATTCCCCCATAACTTTCAATAACCACAGTAGCTGACAAACACATTGAGCCATACCTCTGTATTCTGCCTCTGCACTTAACTGAGCAACCACACTTTGCTTCTTACGTTTCCAAGTGACTAAGTTTCCTCCTACAAGTGTGCAATATCTAACTGCAAACCTCCTATCATCCAGAGATCCAGCCCAATCTGCATCTATAAAATCTTGTGTCTGGAGATGACCATGTTTGGAAAAGATGAGACCTTTTCCTAGGGCAGACTTTAGGTAGCGTAGAATGCGAAAGACAACCTGCATATGAGACTCTCAAGGATCATGCATAAATTGACTTACCAAATTGACTGCATATGTTATGTCAGGTCTAGTGCGTGAAAGATAAAACAGTCTACCAACCAGTCTTTGATATATTTCTTTATCCATTAACTTTCCTATTTCAGCTTGCAACTTATGATTGCTTTCTATAGGTGATTTTGCAGGTTTACATCCTATCATACCCACCTCAGTCAAAAGGTCTAAGATGTATTTTCTCTAAAAGATGAAGATTCCTTTCTTTGATCCGGCAATTTCAATTTCTAAGAATTATTGTAACTTCCTTAGATCTTTTATTTCAAAATTTTGAGCCAAACACTATTTCAGCCGAGCCATTTCTTCCTCATCATCTCGTGTCATCACTACGTCATCAATATATACAATAAGAAGAGTGATCTTACCCTTGTGATTTTTCATAAAAAGGGTATGATCAGCATTGCTTTGTTGATAACCAAAAGTGATCATAGCTTTGTGGAATCTGTCAAATCATGTTCTGGGAGATTGTTTCAATCCATACAAGGCTTTCTTCAATCTGCATACTTTCTTTTGTGTTTTTGCATCATCAAATCCAGGAGGAATCTTCATATGTATTTCCTCTTTTAAGTCTCCATGTAGGAATGCATTCTTCACATCAAACTGTTATAGGTTCCAGTCAAGGTTGGCTGCACAAGATAACAAAATTCTGATGGTGTTCATTTTTGCAAGAGGGGAAAACGTCTCTTGATAGTCCACTCTATAAGTTTGAATGAAGCCTTTAACAACCAATCTGGCTTTAAACCTTTCAATCAAACCATCAAACTTGTGTTTCACAATAAACACCCATTTCTAACCCACCAAATTATTATCTACTAGAGGAGTTACTAGCTCCCAAGTCTCATTCTTTGTCAGTGCCTTCATTTCTTCAACCATGGCTTCTTTTCACCTGGGATCTTCAAATACTTCACACTAATTCTGTGGAATAAGCACAGAGGACAAAGACAAGGAAAAGGCTTTATAGGGAGGGGACAATAAGTCATAAGAGATAAAGTTAGACATAGGATGCCTAGTACAAGATCTAACACCTTTTCTTTGAGCAATAAGTTTATCTAAATCATTAGGGAGTAACTCACCAAAAGAAGAAGATTCTTGGCACATAGTAGGTTGCATGATGGCTTCTTTTGTTCTAAGCCTTCTTGAATACTTCTTAAAATATGGTTTGTCCAAACACCCAACAATCTCTTTTTGGATAGTAGTCTCCCCCTAAATAGTAACTTTCTCTTGAATAATGATGTTTTCTGGAATAAGTTTTTCAATAGTTACTAAGCTAGGTATCACTTATTCTCTCTTATTGCTCTCCCCCTGAAGAGGTGATTGAGTTGTACCATAATAGGGCTTAGTTTCTCTGAATGTAACATCCATACTAATAAAAGTTCTTTATGAAAAGGATGATAACACTTTTAACATTTCTGTGTTGGAGATACCTAATGAACATGCATTTAAGGGTTCATGGATCTAATTTGTCTACTTTCCGATCATGGACATAACAGACACATCCACATACCCTTGGAGGAACAGTATAATTATTTTTACTTTGTAAAGTTTCCAAGGGACTCTTGAAATTAAGGGTTCTAACTGGCATTCGGTTTATAAGGTAGGCGGCTACAAGAATTGCATCCCCTATAATGGTTTTGGAAGGTCCATGGTAAACATAAGAGATTTGGTGACTTCTAGCAAATGTATGTTTTTCCTTTCAGCAACCCCATTCTGTGAACCAGTGTAATGACCCAAAATTCACGGGCATCAAAAAAGCACAATATCGGGCCTTCGTCTTAGTAAACCAAGTTCGTAAATAATTATTAGGAATAATTATGAGTCTAGTAGTGTGTTTAATTAGGCTTTAATTAAGTGAAATTAACTCAATTTAGAGAAAATAATAAAAAGACTAAATTGAATAAAGGGTAAAAGTTGAATAATAGATTAATAGAAAATAAAAGAATTAAAATGGCAATTAAGCCATTAACAAGAAATGAGGCGGCATATATGTAATAAAAATCTAAGATTTTTATGTTATATTTTAATTATATAATTAATTATTTAGATATAAATTATGTTAAATTAATTTAAAATAATTATATTATAAGATTTTATATGATAAATAAAATATGATTTTGACAAATGGATGGTGACAAAATATACAATTGTAACATATTTATTTATTTACTTTTTATTAAAGTAAATAGATATTTATTATTTTATTAAATTAAAAGATAGTTATTAATTAAATAATTATTTATAAGATTTTTATGAAATAATTAGATAAAATCATGACAAATGTATGGTATTGATCATGTACAAATGTAGAAAAGTAAATGTATACATTAGTATTATATTATTAATTATATGATGGATATTTATAATAATTAAATTATAATATATTAAGTTAATAAAATAAATAAAACAAATGAAATAAAAAAAGAATAAAACGAAAGACAAAAGAAAAAAAAAAGGTAAAATAACAGGGAAGCTTTCGAAATAGAGCAGGGAAAGGAGAAAGAAAGAAGAAAAAGAAAGAAAAAGGGGAAATAGAAATTTGAAGCTTGGAGTTTAATTGGTAAGCTTAATTAAGTCCTTTTCTCTTAATTTTGATGTTTTAGAAGCTTTAGACCAAAGTTTTGTTGAAATTAAGTTGAGGTTTTGAAAGTTTTTAGGTTTTTGAACATAGTTCATGTTGAACAAAATAATGAATTAGGGATTTAATTAAATGAATTTTAAGCTAGAATTGATTAAAGGATTAAATTATAAATTAGGCTATAAGTTTTGTGTTGTAGGGATTAAATTGAAAGAAGTTTTAAATTAGGTTTTATTATGAACATTAGATATTTAAGTAGAATATGGAAGGAAATTGAATAGAAATAAAGTATAAATTGAGTTAGAATAATAAATGAGTTAATTAGGATTAAATTGGAATTACGGTATAAATTGGATAGAAATTCAATTATTATTGTAAAATTAGTGCTATAATTAATAGTATAATTATTTAATTTTAAGTAGCTAATAAAGAATTGAGGTATCGGCACAAAAAGGGAAGGAGCAGTCGTCGAGGAGTAAGCGCAAAATTCGGGTTTGTATTACTATAATTCAAGTTATTTATTATTAAGTATTAATTTTAAATTTATTTATTTTATAGAAGTAAATATTGAGGTAAGCAATTTTATTGAATTGAATTTAGAAAATTGAATTGAATGAGAAATACATGTTAGTATTACTATAATTCAATTTAATTATTATTAATTATTGAATTTTAATTTAATATGCATGGTAAGTATTAGTATTGAATTGTATGAAATTAAATTGAATTGTGATTATATGTGAATAATTGAAATGCATATTGAATTGAGAAAGTGTATTGAATTATGATTATGTGAATTGAAAATTGATTAAAAAGTGGAAAATGATTGAATTGAAAATATGAGAAATTGCGATTGAATTGAATTGAGATTTATATGTGATCCGGAAACGCTATTAACTAGTCGGGCTAAGTCGGATATAGTTGACATGCCATAGGATTGGAAGTGTTCAGGGATACTTTGACCTCGAGTCGATAAGACACTAAGCGTCACTATTTTACTTCGAATAGATTCGATGAGGTGCTGGGTACCACTTTATTTAAGCTAGACCGATGAGACACTGAGTGTCAACTTTACTTCGAACTATCCAATGAGGCACTAGGTGCCAAACTGGTGTGTTTGGTTGGATCCATGTATCTGTCAAAATCCAAGTCTGTTAATAGGGATTAAAAGAAAAGTTAAATTGAATAAAAGGAATTGGTTGAACCATTGAAAGAAATGTGAAAATGGAACATAAATTGAAAATATGATTTGAATGTGAGTATGAGAATAGAAAGCATGAACCAATGGTTCATGAATTAGATAATGGCTCAACATGAATGTTTATGATTTCAATTGACGAATAGCTAAATTAAATTGTATGAATACATTGAGAAGGGCAAATTTATGTTTGAATTGGTTTAGTAAATATTAAAATTATATGATTTAATCTATATGATTATTATGTTTATAATTTGAATAATAGTAATACCACTAGCGTACGGTTGTTTCCGTGCGAAGGTTAATAGGTATTCAGAGTCTCAGTTTAGCATCCAGGTGATCTCGACTCTAATGCAAAATTCGGTGATGTATTCTTCTTTTGGAAAAAGTGGCATGTACATAAGTATTAATTTGGTTACTTTAAAATGCTATATAATTTTTGTTGTAAAGAATGGTATTTGGTATTTTGGTGTTTAAACTAATGAAATGGTATGAAAATTTACATGATATGCATGGTAGAATTGGTGCTAAACTTAGAATGGTAGAATTGGTGCTAAATTTAGAATGGATGAATTAAATTCTAATTTAATTTTTAATGGCTAATTATTGTTATAGATATGATTTTAATATGATTAAACATGAAATTGCATTGGTTGAAATATTGGTTTTGGATTGATTCCAGTTTAAAATTGCAGAGAAAGTTAAATATTTATAAAAGGGATTCTTGTAATTGATACATTTCTTATGAAACCTCTGACCACAGTGTTAGTCTTTTGGATAAAATGCGCTAAATAACATATGCGTCACACCGTTAAGGTACAATTTACCAAAAGTATACCACAACACACGAATTTGATATCTAAAACTATAAAGGCAAAAGAAGCGCTTTATGCATTAACTTTGATGCAGCAACCAAAAACGAGTTACTCATTAACCAAAAAAAGAAATTTCTAATGTATTATTTAATTCTAGAACTTGAAAATGAAAAAACATTCTTCAATGTGTAGTAATTACATAGGCAAAATAAATAAACACCAGAAGATGAAAAAAGATTTTTCAGAATTTCAAGCCTGGCTACCCCTTGGATTCGGTTACAATCAAACAATCGAATCTATCAGTGTTGGCTAAGCTTGCGCTTTTTGGCCATCCGCCGCATCCGCTCCCGCCGCTCTTCTTCCTCTATCAACCTCAATTGTTCTTCATCCTCCTGCCTAGCAATTTTAGCACTGTGGGAGGAAAAAAAAGTAAATATATACTAAATGCAGGTAAATTAGATATTATCTTTTCAGTGCAAAATATTCACAGCCAAGAAGAGGTCCGGAACCGACTAAATGTCAACCTCACAAAGATGATGTACATGGCTCAACACAGCTGAACTAAATCCCAAAGTCGAAAGGATTTAGGTTACATGCACTCCTTTGTTGGAACCAAACTAGACTAATTGGTTGGACCGGGAACTGGCCGATATACTGGTCTGGTCCAAACAAAGGGTTTGAACCAATTGAACCAATAACAGGTGGTCTGACTAGTTCAAACAGTTTTTAAAACATTGGATGCACTGTCAAACAGCATTTAACAAGGACGGTTCTCTACATGCAAATGCTTGGAAGATATTTTCAAAAAAGAAATTATTAGGGAAAATTTACTAACCTTCTTCTTTCTTCCTTCATAATCTCATCCCAATTTGCCTCCATGTCACTAACGTCATCATCATCACAAACTGGATATCGATCAGTGCTGCAATGGAGAGATCAAATATTAGAGAACAAAGTTTTTGAAACATCGAAATCAAAATACTAAAAGCAACAAAGTTATTTACTCTTCTAGTTCATTCAATTATATGGCTTTGAATGGCAACTTAGTTGCACATTTTTTCCATCTCTTCTTGCGAACAATAGTGAAAATAGGAAAATGGGATCTAAGATTTCAACAAAAAAGGCAAGGGAGAAACATGATGGGATAGAGATCTTACTGGAACATATTTCTGATCATCATTAGAGCCTTTTCATCTTCACTTAATTGCTTTTTCTTGGGTCGCTGAACATTTGGTTTCATGTGAGATTGTGATGAGACTGGCTTGATTGGCTTGTTTACCTGTAAAAATTTGCGAGAGTGTAAGTGAAGAAGTGAGGCGTATTTTAAAAGTGCCTACAAAAACACAAGCATTGCTGCAAGTGAGGTTACAACCTGTGGCTTTGACGATACTGGGGGTCTTTGGTGCATCATTTTATCCTTACTACGCTCTTGTAATCCCCTTTTCTGTTCCAAGTGCTGTCTTGAATCAGATGAGTGCATTTTTGAGGGGGGTGCTTTGTGCGCACTAGGTGGGAGATTCCTAGAAGTAGGTGGAGGAATCTTCTTCTCCATCTTTGCGATAGGCATCTTTGAAGGCACGGCTTTAGGGCCAGCAGGCCGGCCAGACCCTGCACCATTGCTTGCGCCAACAGGCCGGCCAGACCCTGCACCATTGCTAGCAGCACCAGCCCGGCCAGGAACAGAACCACTGTTAGCACCACCAGGCCGACCAGGCCCAGTACCATTGCTTACACCACCAGGTCGGCTAGGCCCGGTACCATTGTTAGCACCACCAGGCCGGCCGGGCCCCATATTGCTAGCACCACCAGGCCGGCCAGGCCCCATACCATTGCTAACACCACCAGGCCGGCCTGGCCCCATACCATTGCTAACACCATGCTGCTTTCTAGAATCCATTGGCATCCCATTTGGTTTATTGGAAGAAGACTTGAGGGTACCAGCTTTAGAATGCAATTGACCCTTCAATGGAACTGATTTCCTTTCATCACGGATGCCTTGGGAATTTCTGCCACTATTGCTGTTGCTGCTCAATGCTTGTTTGCTTTTTGGAAACATTTGAGCCAATCGCGCCTCTTCAAAAATCAACAAAAAAACCTGTATAAGTTATCTGTGGTTTAAGCTCAGAGATAGAAAACAGATTTAAAACAGCTATGTAGTACCCTACCAGAGGTTGGAGCAGAAACATTTCGAGGTGGAGGCTCTTTTGCAGGCGCTGGAACCCCTCTATCATCTTCAAGAAATGAGTAATCTCTTGCAACCTTAAGTTTCTCCACTTTCTTTCTGAGCTGCACAAGTCCAGCAATTGAAAACATTAGTTATCACAGAACAGAGGTCCTTCAAAGGATCAAACAAAATTAAAAGTGCTCAGAGTAAATACCTCACTTGTGGGTTTGGGTGGCCGGATATGTTGCCCTTGTCTTGGTCTAGCACCATCTGAAGCAGAGTTCTTTTTACTCTACAGGAAATCACAAGGTTGTCAATACAAATTCAAACATCATGTACAACTTAGAATTATTCAATCTGTGGGAAGGAAAAAAAAAAAAACAGATCTTTAAAAGAAGCCATTAACAAGTAGTAACATCATAGACATATAAGAAGAGGGTGTAGAATAAGTGAAAGATCATGAATGTCGCAGCCTGACTCCATCTTCAAGCACTAGGCATGCATACTCGGGTCCGGCTCAGAAATAGAAGAAAAACTAGAATTTTGAGTTGGACTTTATTAAGCCAAACTCTAACAATTGCGCAAGTCCAAGTTCAAGAATCTTAATTTTTGAATTAAGTCACTTGCAAACCTAATGAAACTTTTTTATTTTAATATTTTTTACAAATTTTAATTATTATTGAAAATCTCAAGTCAAACTCAAGTAGAAATGATCGGTTTAAAGTCATACATGGAAATCAACCTCATTTTTTAGCTTAAGCTTCAAAACGAAACTCAATCGAGCTAGAGCCGAGTTCTAAGATACAAGTTATGAACAGAGCTAGAGTTCCCTACAGATTAAGTCAGCCTGGCTAAATTAAACCCCCATGCATACTACATTGCAGGAAGAGTGATTTATTTAGTTGCAAACTTACGCATGTTTTTAAACCGTCAAAAGTTATAATATTATCCAATGGAATATATAACAACAGCAACAGGCTGACTGAGTTCATCAGATTGGAGTTTGCATAACCATGCACATCAATAGCATTAAACACAGAAAACATTCACATAAAAAATTGATAAACAAGTGATGCTTACAGACTGACTGGAAGTCAACATCTTTGATACCAAATTCTGGTTTTCCAACAATGACTTGCTTTCTTGGATAACTCTCTGAGCAATAACAGGCTGAGAAGGACCAAAAAAGGATCCAAAGCTGCAGGAAGACAACATTTAATAAACTTAATTAGAATGATAACAGTTATGTAAACCTGGAATAGACGCACTTGTAACTATTTCAAGGAATAGAAGAAACCTTGAATCCAGAGAAGTGCTCAAGTGTCTTAGAACAATAGAAAATTATTCTGCAAAAAGAAGCACATCACTCACTTATTGTATGGAAGCTTCTTCTCTTGAGAAGAACCTACAGCACCATGCTTCCTCTTTCGTCTGATAGATTCTTTCAGCCGCTGCCTTAACTCTAGATATTCCACTTCTTCTTGTGTAGGTTGCCTGGTTTCTTCTTCCTCTTCCTCTTCTTCTTCCTCCTCATATCCATCCCCATCTTCTTCCAAGATATCTTCGTCTTGATATTCTCCTTCCATGTCATAATCATCATAATCTTCGACTTCCTATATTGAAAAAACATAATAATTAAAAGAAATTTTCTTTAACAAAAAAAAGAAGGTCCACATTCAATAGAAAATGACATATAAAAGAACAACTTAAATGAAGGATATCAAATTCCAGATCATGAAATAGATATAAAATATGCAAACAACAGCCCTTACGATTATCATTTTCTATAAAATTCCACATCATGAAATTGATATAAAATATGCAAGCAACATACTTATTTATTTCTTCGTTTGAGTAGACTTACTTCTCTGTCGTATCCCCGCATTGCTCAGTCCAGAACCAATTAATAGTTTTCCTTCTTATTGTATTGAATGAACTTGTCAGATAAAAAATGCTGGAAGCCTAAAAATCAAACAGTTAACAATGTTAATGTTGGGAGCAAAAGCAATGAAATTTTGAAGAAAATTAACTACAAAATGCCTCTTTCTTCTTCTAATCTAGTTCAAGATCCTAACATTAAGCAATATTCAACCTGGATTAATTTGCACCCACTAAGATCCATATTTAATATAAAAAATAAATAAAAATGTAGTTTTCTGACGAAAGTTTTGCAATCAAAACTCATAAATTTCACAGATAATCTAAGAATGATAAATTCCATATCTTCAAATTAAAATAACCCAAAGAACAAGAAAAGACCATCAAAAAAGAATAAAGAAGAAAAAAAACCCTAATTTTTTTGACAGAAACAGATTCGATTACGCTAAAATCAAGCAATCTAAAAACGAATCTTTCAAAATCCGGTTTAATATCAACCAAATCCGCTAACACCGATTTTTTCAATTCCATCAAATCGTTCATAACAAGAGATTCAAATAAAAAAACAGCCAAGAAGAAAAACAATAAAACATAAATCGAAATTCATAGATCTGGCAGAATCGGCACATAATACCTTCAATCGGATCGGAAACCAACGAAATCCACGTTTTTCCAAGCGAAAAACTAAAATCGGCACCACGAAAGAGCGAGACTTGGGATCTGCTTCAAAGATATGAAGAGAAAAATAAAAAAAACGAAACGCAAATCTTCGATCTTGCAGAAGAAGAATTAGCGAATGGTATAGGTTTTAAATAAATTGGGGGAAAATAAAAAAGAAGCTCCCAGAAACGAAAGGGGGGCAAAGGGATTGATTCTATCGTGCGCTTTTGGATAATAAGGGCACACTTCAATGTTTTTCCGAGTTCGGTGAGTGACTCGGGAGTTAACTCGGCCCAAGTCCTAATTGGAATAGGAAACGACAAAACTGTGTGTTTCTTTTCTTTCTTTTTTTTAATTTTGTAACCATTTTCTTAAAAAACAGACATTGATACGGCGACAAACACGGCCGTTTTAACTTTCTACGGTACTGACGTGAGTGAAAAACACCTTGTAAAGCGAAACCGGAGACTACCAGAACGGTGCGTTTAGAGCGCAGGGAAAAATAAGATTAACTTGCCTTTATTATTGAGATTGGGTGTAATCGAGATAAACCAAACTTAAATTTTTTAAATTAAGAGGTGGATTTGAAATTTGATTGTAAATAAAAAGTTTTAGTAAAATTTTAAAATTTTTTATAAAAATTATAAAAAACTTGTAAACTTTTATAAAAATTATAAAATATATAAGAATATAAAAATTATAAAATTTTATAAAGTCATAAAAATTTATACAACATGTAAAGAAATATAAATTTCATAAATAATTATAAAAATTATTGTATTAAAAGAAGTATTTTATAATTTTTTAGAATTTTTATTTATTTTTATTTTTTATCATTTTTCGCCACATGATGACTTTAATTGAAAAAACTAAGGGTCGTTAAATTTTTATAATTTTTATAAAATTTTAAAATTTTAGAAAAAATTATTTATTAAAATTTAATAATTTTTCTAAAATTTATTATTTATTATTTTTCTAATTTTTAATAAAAGCGGGGTTTAATTGCTTTTTAGAAAAATTCGAGGGTCTTTTGATGCATTTTGATATTTCAAGTACCCAATTTAGTGAAAAAATAAGTAGAGACTTAATTGCTTATTTTAAAGAAGTTTGAGGACTTTTTTGATACATTTTGAAAGTATAAATGCTCAATTGAGTGAAAAAAGAAAAGAGAAGCTTAATTTTTTTTTTTTTAAATTGAGAGTTTTTTACACCCTTAAGCCATATTTATTTTTATGTTTGTGTTTGGCATTACCTTTTTCTAGGCACTTAAATTACAATTTTGACATTTCATTAGGAGGGTAAATGCGTTTACACGCGAATTCATGTATTTATGTATTGACAATAATGTCAATACAATCTAGTTAAAACTCAATTAGTTGAAGTCTTGAATCTTAAATATTTAAATTCGAGTCTTGTGATATAATAAAAGGTAAACCACACTGTAAGTCACCAAACTATATTTAAGATTATTTTGATCATCTAACTTTTAAAATTTTCAAAATGGTTACTTAACTAACTGGATTTGTTTTTTATTTATTTCCATCAAGTGTTGTTAATTTTTTAAAAGAAGAATGAGATAGCAGTTAAAAATTCTATATAATAATAAATTTAATCCTCTTTTTCAATTTAATTATAAATTTTAAAATAACTAACCCTTACCATTTATATATTCTCAATTTAATTATAATTTTTAAAATTTTAAAAATATATAAAATACATGAATATGCTCAAAAATTAAAATACATTTATTTAAAGTGTAGGGTTCTACTGGTGTTTGGGTTAGGTCATTGCTTGTTGAATTGGTGGTCATCACGAGGTAGACTACTTTTTTATATCATTTTTAAATTACATATAAATCCCTTTAAATTCTTTTTAAGTTTAAATTATTATTATAATAATAATAATATCATTCCTTAGTTTAAATGAGAGGCTGCTAGGGTAAAAACAGCAGTAATGATGAGATTAAATATTATAATGTGAGATAAAATAAATAAATAAACGTACCAAACTAAAAGTAAACTCTCGTCCAAAGGGATATGTTTAAATGAATTTAGCAAATATTTAAGTCAATACTTTGTTTTAAATTTTGAAATGGTTTTATCTTATTTCATCTTTGAAAAAGTAAATTGATTAATGATAGAGTTGGATGGGGCATAAGTTTATAGCAAAGTAATATTTAGGGAAGATCAATTTTCAGTTAAAATCGAAAAAATTGATAAGTCGATTTTAATTTGGACAGCTCTCTCAGTTATGGGTTCGGTTTTATTAGTTATTCCAATTGGTTATCGATTTTTGAATTTTGAATTTTCAAATAAACTTAATTTAAAATATATTTATAATTTATAAAATAATTTGAAGTTAGTTAATTCGGTTAACCAGTCAAACTAATTGACCTAAAATTTGTAATGGCCTAAATTCAAGGTTATCGGAATAGTAGTTTCGTAACCACAAATCCGATTTAAAGATAAATTTATTTTAATATTTTTGCATGAAAATTTATATGATAGGAAAATCGTATAAAAATATTGATAAAAAAATTTTACCGATTTAGTGGTTAGTTAGAAAAAGAAATTATTGAAGAAATTGGGTAAAATAAGGTATTGGGACCTCTATCTCGTAAGACCGAGTCGAAAATGATTTTATAAATATTTATGAAATGTTAGTAATGTGGTATTAAAATTTCGTTAGGAAATTTTAATGTTTGGATAGTTAATTAAATGAAAATGACTAAATTGTAAAAGGTATAAAAGTGGATGGGATGATTAAATAGCTTAAGTGTCTAATGAGAGAGGATTTAAAAGGAAATTAGACCCAAAATTTATTTCGGCTGGACGGCAAGGGCATGAAATCAGCAGGAAAATTGATAAATTAAGGGTAAATTTGGAATATTGCAAAATTAACTAAATAAAGCTAGGACTAAATAGGAAATATTTAGATTTCTCTTCATTTCTCTTCAATTCCAGCAGCTAAAAACGTCATAGAAGGGTTCTCTAAACTGGTATTCCATAATTTTTACACCAAGTGAGCTAATCCTTGCCTTTTTCTTGTAATTTTTGTGTTTCTAAGACTTTTACAAATAGGTCCTACTATTAAATTCATTAGTTTTTGATTTCATGGATGAAATTGAAAGTCACCATGGTTGAGTACTGTAATTTTATGATGAAATAGAATGAAATTGAAGCTTTAATTTGTTTATGAGATGATTTTATTAGGTATGTTCAATAGAAATTGATTTTTAAGACCTAATTGTGAAAATGTTTGGAATTAAAGTCTATTGCTGAAATTTTGATTCCTAAAGGTTGTAAACTAGTTTACTGTGATAGAATAAAGTGTTAATTGAGAAAAATCAGCTCAATTGAGAGGCTAATTGAGTAGGGACGAAATTATTATTTATTAAAAGCTTAGGGGAAAAATGGTAATAAACAGCTTGCATTAAAACAGTTTTGGACAGTAGCAGTAGACTAACTTTGAAAAATCACCATAAATTTTATAAATATAATTAGAAGATGAAAAAAATATGGAATTGAAGCTTATTGAGTCTAGTTTCTCATAGAATAAACCGTGTAGCAATGGATTTATAAATTTTGAGATATAATAAAATTTGTGAGACAAGGTCAGAATGAATTCGGGTTCCCCTATTATGACTTTGAAAAATCATAAAAAATTGAATAAAAATAATTATGGGAATTTATATGTATAGAATCCTGAATGAGTTTATTTTCAAGAGAAATAAACGGAAACATCATTCGAATTTTGTATTAAGAGATAATTAATTTTTTGTGAAGAAGGGTCAGAACTGTCAGACAGCAGAATAGGGGTGACTTTAAAGAATAAACTGTAGTTATTGGCTAAACCAAAAATTCTGAAAATTTTATGGTAAGAATATATATGAGTCTAGTTTCAGGAAAAATTAACGGATCTTAATTTGGAGTTCTGTAGCTCGAGTTATAAATAATTTAGTGACTATGATTCAAATAGACAGCTTTGAATAAACTATAAATAATAATAATGAAATTATAGAAATTGTTGCATATGAACATGAAATGTATTAAATTGATAATTAAATTTATTTATTTAGATCCAGAAAATTCAAATACAAAGCTAGATCGAGGAAAGGAAAAAGTTCAGGATTAGTAGATTTTTGTACACGAACAAATATCAAGGTAAGTTCTTATAACTTGAATTATATTCTTAAATGTTTGAAATGTATGTTATTGATATGAATATGATTTGAATGTTCATTATATGAAAATTGATGAAACATTGATATATTTGATAAAAAGGGGAAGAAATCCCTGTTGGATGGAAGGAAAATTCGATAGATCTCTGAGAATGAATTGACGGTAAAAAGGATCTAGCCCGGACGGGTGATCCTATCCTGATATAGCCCTCCCGAAGAATATGTGGAAAATGGATTTAGCCCGAACGGGTAATCCGAATTAGGGTCTGAATTTAGCCTGGACTAGTAATTCAGATCCAAGCTCATTAAAGTAATTGTCGTTGCAGGGGATTTAGCCTGGACTGGTAATCCCGACAATACTCTATGAGTTTATATTACAGGAGATTTAGCCTGGACTGGTACTCCCGCCGTAAGGATGAGGTTCGCTGGAGTGTGCTCTCTGAAATGGAAATGTGCGCACATGAATATGAATTGACGGACCCGGAATTGTACACTAAGAGTGTACCTTTGAGAATCCATCGAAATTCCGATAAATTCAACGGGATAAATATGGAAAAATAACAAGGAAATTGAAATCATGGTATTGATGAGCTCATTAATCATAGTATATATTATTGGTACATGGAAATTATTGTACTAACTTGAATGTTGAGTTTGTGCATGTTAGGGTAATAATGCATTGAATGGATATATGAATGTTTATTGTATTGTATTGAAAATATTAGGTAAGTATAATTCTTGTTACATGAGCTTACTAAGCACAAAGTGCTTACCCTGTTTCCTTTTCCCCTGTTTTATAGTGTTAAGAGTTCGAAGGTCGGATTTGGTCGGAGACACATCACACTATCAACCTCAGGATTTCGGTATATAAAGAAACTTTATTTTGGAAATTAATGGCATGTATAAGCTAATAAAGTACATGTTAACGTGAAATGAATGTAAAGTTAGCCATTAGTATGGTTAACAAACCTGGTTTTGAGTATGTGATGACATTATCTTATAAATATGCATGAATTTATCTTGAAAATATGTTGAATTGGATTGGTTGATGTGGATTATTTTTGGTTTAAAATTCCAGGGAAGGTTAGATATTTATAAAAGGGGTTATATTGAAAAAAAAAATCTAACTCGTAAACTCCGGTAATACTTCGTATCCTATTCTGGCAATGAATACGGGTAGGGGGTATTACAAAATTGGTTCAATTATGTTGATTTTGCAGTCTAATTTGATCTAGTTGGTTTTTGTAGATTATGGTTATTAAGTTGGTTTAATTAAAAAACAGACCAAAAACCTGAATGTTCTCCCCTCATAAGATGCATGATTGCGTGATGTAGTAGGCATATGGACTCTTATCTCTCAACATGAACTTCTATGCACCTATTTGGGGATTTTGAATATGAACATATAATCTTTTCCTCAAATAAATAAAATAGCAAAAATGATATATTTGTATCAAACTTGTACTTACATCTAACACCGACTCTCCGAACAAGTATTATTATCTTCAAGTAGCTTCCATAAAAAAAAAATAGTCTCTAGTTTAGTTTCTTCTTTTTACATTTTTTTATATGGATAAAAAAATTCATTGATATGCAAATTATTACAAAAAAAAAAAAAGTCATAAGAACCTAGGTATGTTAGTACTTAAGTCCAAAGAAAAACATAACAAAGAAAACATAATGAATGCTTGCTCAAAGTCAAGCCATACCGGAGAAACATTTGGTCCTAAAAAATAACTTTAGCAAAAACACGAATGTCACATATATAAAGCTACATCGTTTGGCACTCAACCACTAAAATAGATCATATGAAGGGGTGCATTAGATTCTACACTAATAATCTTGTCACTTTTAAAAAACCTGTAAAATTTCTTAAAATGTTAAATCTTCTATATCAAATGTAAATAAAATCGAGTTCACTCAAACTTAAACAATTAAATTACCACGAAATCAATAATATCAAGTAATTAATGACTTGAGAAAACACAAGTCTTTGCATATTCCCAAAAAATTTCCTCATTAGAGGGGCCAAAAGCCAAACACTAGACAAAAATTATTATTCCCAAAAGAAGATTTTCGTTCACATGATGTAAGGTAGTAATGATTCGAATATAAATTTTATAAATCAAATCTCATACACCAATGAAAACCCCAACTGTTCACCATTCGGATATTTCCAACTTTTGATTGATTTCTATCTAAAGACTTGAATTCTTTTGAATATTATTAAAGAACTCAGCCAGACTACAACTGAAAGTCACAACCATTTTTCTATTTAAACCATGAGTTATGTTAGAATCAATACCAACAAATAAATGAATAGAATATTTGATGAACAATTTGAATTTTATTCGTTTTTATTTGTTTATCAATTTAAATAAACAAATATGAATAATTTGTTTATTTTATTCCATTTTTCTTACTGTTTATTCCTTGGGTTGCTTTAAAACAACTTATATGGGGGGCACTTTGGCATGGAGTTGGATCCACATATTCAAAACCCCATTTTCGTTTTTCTAAAGATGTTTGGAGTTATTAAAGTGTTTGAGTTTTCATGGAAATCGCGAATGGTAGTTCAATGGGTCATTGCTTGATGAATTGGTACACCATTTTTAAAATTTCAAATAGGATGATGTTAAGTGTTCAAGTCTATTTCAATTTATATTGTTTAAGTTACTGCAATAGTAATATCAATCTGAGAAAATGAAATAATTTAGGTTTCATGTTATTTTCGAGAACCTTAATCGATAAATTATATTATAACATGGTGAGAAGCATGCAAATAAATAAACTGCTTATACTTTCCACGTATTCGGACGTGAATATAAATCTATATTACTTAACCTAAATAAATAAAATAACAAAAATTATATATTTATATCCAACTTATACTCAAAACCCAACAGTAGCTCACATATTCCATTTACATGATGTAAGGTACAATAGAAATAAAATCCCATACACCAATGGAAAATCCCAAGTGTTCAGTATTCGAATATTTCCAACTTTTGATTGATTCCTTACCAAACACTAAGTGCTTTCCTCTTGCTTTTGTAGGTGCTTTAGTAAGGGACTCAATTGAAAACCTGCAATTTAAAGTAATTTAATGGAAAACTAGTGTAATTAGCAAATATTGAAGGAAGACATTGGAAAAGGCAAAGGCTACTTCATTTAAGAAATGAATATGGAGTTTGACTTAAAGACACCATTTTACATATATGAATTGGAGGAACCCAATTAAAGGACTACTTCCTCTTTTATAATTTACCAACAAACACACACTCTTATTCTATCAAATTCATTCACTTCTCTGCAAATCTGTGAAAAACCATAATAGTTTCTTCAAATCTGTGAAAAACCATAATAGTTTCTTCTTCCCTTCGTTTTTTCATTGCTCCAAAAATTGGAAGTTTGGACCAGCTGCCAGGATTTCCTCTGTCAGCTTGTTGTCTTTCCCAATCTTGTAATTAGTGAAGGTCTCAAAGTTCTTCTTGAATAGCCCAGCCAATTTCAACAGGGTTTCCTTGTATGCCTTCTTATCAGCCCACTGCACAAAAAAGAAACCCGGAAAAAGTCAAAAATCAAGGCGAATTCAGAGAAAAAATAGTGAAAGAAAGGGATGACAACTTACGGTGTTCTCTGGATGCAAGATTTCGGAAGGCACTCCCTCGATCTCGGTGGGGATGTCTAGCCCGAACACCTCTGTTTTATGGTAAGTCGCGTTCAAGAGGCTACCAGAGTGGATGGCGTCAATGATTTTCCTAGTGTAGGGTAACTTGATACGGTTTCCAGACCCGTAGCTGCAGAAAAAAGAACCATTCACGATCAATTAATATTTTCAGGGAATTTTGTTAAATGTTTAGAAAGGCTCGCAATGACTGTGTGTTTTACCTTCCACCAGACCACCCGGTGTTGACAAGCCACCCTGTTGCACCATGCTTCTGCATTTTCTCAGCAAGCATGGCTGCATATTTGGTAGGATGCAACATGATGAACGCCGCACCGAAGCAAGCCGAGAACGTTGCTGTTGGCTCCTTAATACCATCTTCCGTGCCAGCCACCTATATTTCATTATCAACCAAGTTTTAGTCCTGATAATTATGAACCAGAAGCAGCCTGAGAACCATAGCACAAAGACATAAAAACATACCAGAGCAGTGTAACCGCTAATGAAATGGTACATGGTTTGAGCCAGGCTCAGCTTGCTCACAGGTGGAAGGACACCAAAGGCATCACATGCCAAAAGAATGACATTCTTAGGATGAGGACCGACGCATGGTATCTTAGCATTTGGAATGTATTCGATCGGATAGGCCGCACGAGTATTCTCTGCAAGCAAAAGAAAAAAAAATAAAATCATATTAAAGATTATGTGTATTTCGTAAAGCATAATCCACATTGCCAGATTTTCTGCATATTATTCTATTATCACATGGCAAGGAATTTTGCATTGAAAACCTTACTTTAAAACAACTAAACATGTGCATTGAAAATGTCAACCCATTAGATTAATCGGATTAAACAAACGTGAAGGAAAATTCTCAGCCATCACGATGACTCAGACATTGTTCATCTTATCCTTGGACAACCTTACTGAGTCAAAGCTTATACATACCTGTAACTGATTTGTCACCATAATCCACCTCTCTCGTATGTTCATCGAAAACAACATTTTCCAACACTGCAGAAACAAAGAATTCAAAAAGATCAAAAACCGAGCACAACAGTTTTATACTGGGTATAGTATGATCTAAGAAAACCAAGGGACATAGAATTTCACCAGTTCCAAACTTAATGGCATTCCAGATATCAGGCTCCTTCTCCCTTGAAAGATCAATACACTTGGCATAGCAACCACCTTCGATGTTCGACACACCATTGTCACTCCAACAATGCTCGTCATCACCGATCAGATACCTGTTGTGATCGGTAGACAAAGTGGTCTTACCCGTACCTGTTTTGCATGTAAACTCATTAGTAACAATGCAAAGTCGAGTATCCACATATCGGGAGTATAGTTAAGAGAACACATATCGGTTTTCAGGAACTAAGCACCACATCATGTGACCTTTGATCCGGCGATACTATACCTGACAATCCAAAGAAGAGGGCAACATCTCCATCTTTTCCCATATTGCATCCAGAATGTAACGAGAGGATTTGACGCATAGGCATGAGATAATGCATAACACTGAAAAGACCCTTCTTCATTTCCCCGGCGTATTGAGTGCCGAGGATGACCATTTCCCTCCTAGCAAGATTAAGATCTATGCTAGTAGAGGATGTCATGTAGTGTGTATAACGATTACACGGGAACTGCCCAGCATTGTATATAGTGAAGTCCGGAGTACCGAAATTCTCCAGCTCTTCAGGAGTGGGTCGGATACACCTGTCACCCACCCAATTATCCAATTGTACACTAAGCTTTACCTTTTTACCATTTTTATTTTATCTTATTGCCTTAGGGAAATTCTATATGGATGATAAAACTACACATTATACATATATACGACATCGATAAAGAGACTTATCTGGGATAGGCTTAGACCTGTGAAACAAAACACACACACAAAGAAAGGCTTATAAAACTTCAAAATCACGTAGCTTTTACTTACATGTTATGCATGAACAATGAATGATAAGCTCTAGCAGACACAATCCGAACTTTGATTCTGTTCTGTGGATCCCAGTTCAAGAATTGATCATTCACGAAAACCTGTAAAAAGTGATTACATGAACAAAGTGAACTAAATCTCAGATTCATGTATATATATATAAACATAATTTCATATTTTCCCAATGAAAAACATCGATGATAACATCTAGAAGGTATCCGAATAAACATGACAAAATTGCTTCTCCCAATGGATTAGGATGCCCCTAGTACAACTTGTTGAAAACTAAAAGACAAAAATGATACCATATGACCATACCCCTCCATCAACATCATCATCTTCCAAAAACTTGTTTTACTAAATTCGAAATCAAGCCAAGTAAAACTAATTTACTATGATACCCTTATACCTTGTCCAGAGAATTCAAGTAATCAACAGCTCTTTCTCTGTTCACCATGAAGGTATGCTCGTCCATTTCAATATTGGGTGAGCCCCTGTTATACAGTTCCCCAAAAATTTAGATTTTAATGCATTATTACATCAACAATCACGAAACATTTTTCACTGTATCCACACTTACTTTCCCCACCAAAGCTCATCTTGGGTAGTGTCATCGATAACAACTCTCTTATCTCTCGGTGACCGACCGGTTTTGGCTCCGGATAGGGTGGCGAGTGCACCGGTTGAAGTAATGAAAGAACCCTTCTCATACTTTATCGCCTGCTCATACAACTCTGCACCGAAGGAAGAAAAAAACATTATATATATATGAAAATCCAAAAAATTTTCAGCCGGTTTTGTTCTGTTCTGTTTTGGTGAATTTTATTACATTACCTGCAGGAGAGAGGTTGTATAGGACGTGAGTGAATTTCAAGGAACTGTCACTGACGCTAATGGTTGGCGCCTCGATATGGTGGTGGTGCGCCACATGCGACACCGATTGAACCTTCCCTGCCGGGTCCCCTCTCACCACTTTCGGCCCTGTTCCTCGAGTGAGTGACGCCAACGACGCACTGTTCACAAACAGAAAATTAAAGCTTAAAAATTCAGTAATGGAAATTTTGTAAGAAACCCAAAATTAAAAATAAAATATTTACATAAAGTTTTAATATTTTCTTTGCTAGTTCATTTTCGTTTTCATGTGATTCTCGGGAACAAAACAAGAGCTCATAAATTTTTTGGCATATCTGAGAAATTTCACTTGGACCCCACATCAAATCCACCCGAATCATCCATCATGTTCCTTGATTTTCAATCTTCCACCGTCTGATCATATTACGGAAGGGGTCCACTTCATAGGATTTTTATTTTTTTAAAGTTCATATATTTTATTTTCATCCTTAAATTTTAACTTCAAATTTCTTTCTACTTTTTTTTTTCTTTTTTTTTTTTTTGCTGCTGCTATGGAGGCGTGTAGTACCTGATGGACTGGAGCTGCTGCCTCTGGCGCTCATCTTCAGAAATGGTGGCAAAGGCACCCTGAACGCCGTCAAGAGGAGTCGTCGGCGCCGATCTCTTCCTCTGCAAAGAGTGAAGCTCGTCGATCGTCTGAGCCTTAACAGGCTTCCCGCTATCGTCATGACAGATTCCACCGTTCTTCTGCGTCTGAATCCTCGCCAACGGACTCTTCGGCGTCGTCGAAACTCCGTTCCCATTGGCCGCCATAGCTTCCCTCTAAAAGAAAACAACAACAACAACAAAGCTTCAATTTTTCCAGTATAACACAAAAAAAAAGACGAAACAACGTCGTTTTTTAACCAATGTTTCCCATAAGAACAAAATGCAAAAACCCAGAATTTGCCTCAACAATTAAAACTTAAAACAGAGCTTAAAGTGCTAGTACCAGAGATTCAAAGAGCTAGCAAAGAGGAAAATGAGAAACGAAAACAGGGTAAAAAGAACAAAAAAACGAAAGCTAATGAAAAGTGAAATGGATCATTCAAAGTTTGAATTTAAGACGCTATTGTAGAGAAAACGAAAAGCGTTGATGAGAAAATGAAGGAGGGAGGACTCCAATTTAAAGGGTTGGGGAGGGAAGCGTTACTAGAGACTAGAGTTAAAGTGAGTTAACCATAGTTAAATCTTATCCCTCTATTGTGTTTTTTTTTTTTAACTAAATCTTTTATTTTTATTTGAAAATATTAAAAACTACATTTTAAAATAATAATAATAATACTTTAGTCCTAATCAAAGTATTTATTGTAGACTACAATAACTAATTTTCTCATCACAATTATTATTTAAACCCAACTATATGGTAAATACTAAATTTATTTTATAAAATAAAATTAAAATAAATAAGCTAAATTCTAAATTTATAAAAGTTAGATAAACTTGGAATATATTTTACGAATAGATTCAGGGCCTTCAAAAGAGAAAACTGTAACGGAGAGAGTGCGAAATTCAGCTGGTCCCCACAACATTTTCATGATATAATTTATAGATTTTGATAATGTAAATAATTGTATTTTTTCACTAATAATAAAATAAATCATAAATCCAACTATAATGCTACAACGTGTGTATTAATTATATTAAAAATAAAAAAAATAACGACACATGATAATCTTATAATTTCATCTGTGTAATTTTTCTATTACGTATAGAATATAATTATGTTTAATTATATTTATTATCATGTTTGAATTCTTTTGTCAAGGACCGAGATAAAAACATGAAAATTGTTGGGGCCTAAAGTAAAAAAATTCTATGCTAAAAGGACTAAAAACAGAATTCAAGTGTTTTTTCAACTATAAATATACATTCAGTGTATTTCACTAAAAAAAATTTAATCAAGATTTTAATTTCCTTTTTTGAACCCATTTTTATGGTAATACAATAAAACCGTTAAGATTTTAGAGGATTTGGTTTGGCGAGAGCACGGTAATTGGGATGGTCCCGTTAACACCTGAATATCTCTTCTTATTACCATTCCGGAACAAATTGCAATGGACACGGAGATTGGAAATAACGTAGACCCCACACGTATACGTTTTTTATATATTTTTTATTTATGACGTAAGAAAAAGGCAGGGCTTATCCCAGCCGTTTATTTTTTGTTCCAATCCAATTTAATTTCTTTTTCAGTTCCGATTCCCCAAAGTTACATAACCGTAATTTTATTGGCAGTCAACTACAGTAATTAACGTGAAAGAGAGAGAAAAGTGGAACCCAGATTTTAATATTACTGGAGCTTTATGTTAAAATGATTCGGCGTCAGGTCGCCACAATCAGGATTCTGGGACGAGAGTGGGACCCACACTGTTGATTTGATTGATATCCAGCCGTTCATTAGTTGTTTTGCTCTACGCAATAGGTATACAGCTTGAGCTGTAATTACCTTAAAAGCCGATTTTTCTTAAAATATAGATGTAAGATTCGGTGATTTTTTTTTTTTAGGTTAATCTCTACAAAAAAATTATTTTTATTTTTCTCATATTACATTTTAGTCATTTATGTTTGAAATTTTACGTTTTAGTCACTTATATTATCGTTTTATTACAAAGTAATCACTCTACCATTAAGCTCCGTTACCTCCCTAACGACTATCCTACATGGCAATTCAAATTAAATTTATTTATTTAAAAATCTATTTTCATCTTAGCAGCTGAATATCTAAGTTGGCATTTAAAACTCATATAGGCTGCGGTAAATGAGTTTAACAGTAGAGTAATCACTTCATAACAAAACAATAACATAAGTGACTAAAACGTAACATTTTAAACATAAGTGACTAAAATGTAATATGAGGCAACCAAAAGTGACTATTTTTATAGTTTACTCTTTATTTTAACGGTGGATATAGAATAATTATGGTAATTGTTTATTCAATCCATTTCACTATATAAATTTATTATTTTGTTTTGTATCTATAACTATTAAAATAAAAAAATGTAATAACGTCTTATAGAAAAAAAACTATATGTTTTATGCTTAAAAAATTAAGATAAGATAGTGAGATTTGAAGTAAGTACATGAGTATTTACAAATATTTACACTCAAATTTAATTACTATATAGTTTCAAAAACATGCTAATACATTATTTAAGTTTTAAATTTATTTCTAATGTTAGTTGTTTAAAATATTTTTAAATCAAGCACTATTAATAAATTTTAAATTATGTTGTTATGTAAGTACAATTTATACTATCGAACATGATATCAAGAATTATGATTTAATTATACTATGACCACGCAAAAGCAATTGTTAATTGAAACGTCATTGTCACCAACCGTTTGGCTTGGATCGATCACCTTAAAGTGTTTGCTTTGGTCGTATACGATATGAGTCGTTCAATTTAGTTGTTTAATGTCGAAAAGTGCTAATTGTAACTTTCGATAGACCACAATACTAATTATGAGTTTTAGGGGATAAGCAATGTGTTTATTTGCGATTAGTATAAAAACAATGATAGTAACAAAATTAAATATTATAACAATATATTAACATAAAAAAAAAAACCGCACCATACTAAAAATAAACGTTGCATCCAAATGTGATATTAATTATGTGCGGCTCTCGTGTCTTTGAAAACACAATGTGTAACATCTTGAATAAAGACATTTGATATGTTATTATTGAAACATAATTCATTGTTTGTAACCAATGAGGATATATTTTATTTAAGTTTAATTGGCACTATGTGTCTAAATGAATTTTATTATATTTATTTAAAACTTAATTTATACAATATTTGGATTATCTTATACATCACATTAATTTTTTCCTACAATTTTGAGTTTCTATTTTATAAATATAAAATGTTATTTATATAAAAAATGGATAAATTTAATATATACGTCGAATTTAAAAATATTTAAGGTTTTCAATCGATTTTTCTGATATTTAAGAAAATAGGTCTATTTTGTAGTGCTAGGCGCATTTTCTGTTGACTTGTTTGAACATGCATCCTAAAAATTGTGTTTTCTTTAATAACTAAACATGTTAGTTGTTTTTTTTTTGTTAAATAGTTAAATGTTAGTAGTTTTGTCATTGAGTCCTGTGTTGATTCCTCTTCTACTCACATTTTCTTTTTTTCATGTTATTTTAAACTTTTTAATTTTTAATTAATAAATAATAAATATATTTTTAATTAATAACTCCTTTATTTATAAATAATAAAAATTAATTTTGATTTTATAATATTAGAATTTACCATACCCACAATATAGATTAAAAAATGATATTTAAAATCTTTTATATATAAAAATAATAATGATATTTGAAATAATTTTTGATTTTATAATATTAGAAATCATCATACCCATATGGAGAAAATAAAAATTTAAAATATAAAAATTATATATAAAAATATATCAAACAAATTAATTTAAAATAAAATATATTTAACAAAATGATAAATATAAAAATATAATTTCATTATATAATTACATATTTATTAATTTTATATATATAAATAAAGGAGCTATTAATTAAAAATATTTTCAACATAATAATATATATAAAAATATATTTTATTATATAATTACATATTTATTATTTTATTTATATAAATAAAAGAGTTATTAATTAAAAATATATTTATTAATTATTAATTAAAATATAAAATAATTTAAAATAATATGAACTAAAAAATATAAATGTGAATAATAGAGGATCAAACTTAATACTCAAGGACAAAACCATCCAAATAAGTTAGTATATATCTCTAAATATAAAAAAATCGACTTAAAACCCTAAATATTTTTAAATTCGACAAATATATTAAATTTTCAGATAAAACCATTTTGCAATGATAAAACATTTATCCAAATGGTTATTAATTAAGAGTTGTCATTATTGATAGTGAGGATTGTGTTTCTTGTTACTAAAAGTTATGTCACTTAAATAATAACAAAAGAGTTAAAATTATTCAGGTAGATATTTATTAAATAATTATGTTTGTTATATCCCTCCGCTACTCAGACACGTGTCAGCATTAGATACATCATTGACATCTATGTTGACTTCTATTAAAGTATTGTCCCAGCAGGCCACCGACCTCAATGCCTCTGAGCAAGATCACCCAACCTCTTGTCCCTACTTTGGCTTTTGACTTATTTATGTGAACTGGCTTCCATTGCACTATCTCGGTCTCCTTCTTGTCTCCCTTCATTGTTGAACGTTGTATCAACAATGTTTATTGCTACAATATGTAACTAGTCATTTAGATAGTTATGTTTTTATGAGAGACATGAGAACTCCTATATATAGGAGCCAAATTTTATTTGTTTGTTATGCCAAAAACATATCAAAAGTTTCTTTATATTATCCACCATCTACTAATATTCTTACATTGTTCTCTAAAGCATTATTGCAAAGGTTCTTTAAGAAATTGATACTCTTGCTATGCTCCGCTCAAGGTTCAATAGATTGTTTCCGTTAGTACAAAACGTCAACAATCATTGGGTTTTATTGTGTAATGACCTGAATTTTTACAGTTATCGACAAAATGCATTTCCGGGTCTCCGTTTCTGAAAAATAGATTTGTAAATATTTATTAAAAATATTTACGAAGTTAAGAGAGTGATTTATGAAAGTTTAATGAAGCAAATTAGCTTAAATAAAGGATAATTAGATAAAAAGATTAAATTGAATGAAGTGTGAAAGTTTAATTATAGGATAAAGAAATTGAAAAGACTAAATAAGTAAATAAGCCAAAGGAGTGCCACGTGTATGGCAAAAATAACATACATGTGTAATAAGTATTATATATACTTTTGTAATACATATATATAAAAAGTAAAACAAAAGAAAAAGAGAGAAAGAAAAAGAAACAGAGAAGGAGACGAAACAAGGGAAAGAAAGGAAGGAAAGAAAAATAAAAGGAAAATTGGGGTTTTTGAAGCCTTAAGCTTTACTAGGTAAGTCAATTTGATTCATTTTCTTGCAATTTTGATGTTTATGGAATTCTAAAGAAGAGTACTACATGAATTATATTAAAAGTTAGGAAGTTAATGAATTTTTATGTGTTGATTAAGTTGAACAAAAAGATGAATTAAGGGCTAAATTGATAGAAATTCAAGTTAGAAATGAAATAAGGATTCAATTGTAAAGTGATTCATAAGTTTTATGCTTTAAGGACTAAATTGAAAGAATTTTGAAATTATGGTTTTATGATGAAAAATAGATAATTATGTCTAAGTTTGGTTAAAAATTGAGTAGAAATAAAGTATGAATTAAGATAGAAAAGTAAATGAATTTAGTTAGGATTAAATTAAAATTAAAGTAGAAAATCAACATTTTGTATTATGACTGTTTGAGACAGCAGCAGTAGTTTAAGTTTGAAAAATCACCAAAAATTGTATAAATTGAATTAGAGGATGAATAAAATATTTAATTAAATCTTATTTAGTCTAATTTCTTATAGAAGAAACGTGTAAGCAATTGAATTGTAAATTATGAGATATAATGAGTTTTGTTAGACAATGTCAGAATGAATTCGAGTTCCCCTGTTCTGACTTTGGAAAATCACCAAAAATTGAAGAAAAATAATTAGAGGCTTAAAATTATATGCTTAGAATCCCTAATGAGTCTATTTTCAGGAGAAATCAACGGGAATATTATCCGAGTTCTATACTGTGAGATAATTAATTTTTAGTGAAGAAGGGTCGAAACTGTCAAACAACAGAATAGGGATGAATTTAAAGAATAAACTGTATTTAATGACTAAACGAAAAATTCTGAAAATTTTATGGTAAGAAGTTTTGTGAGTCTAGTTTCAGGGAAAATTAGCGGATCTTAATTTAGAATTCTGTAACTCAAGATATAAATTAGTAATGTATTAATGATTATGAATTGTATTAATTTCGTAGTCAATGTGGTACCGGAAATCTCAGCTAAGAAAGGACAAGACAAAGTCAACGGGAGTTAGCTCGAAAATTTCGGTTTGTATTTTTATAATCCAAACTTAATACTTAAATTTTTGGATTTATTATTTAATATATATATATATATATATGTAGT
The DNA here is from genome assembly GCF_025698485.1 of Gossypium arboreum. Taxonomy (NCBI): domain Eukaryota; kingdom Viridiplantae; phylum Streptophyta; class Magnoliopsida; order Malvales; family Malvaceae; genus Gossypium; species Gossypium arboreum. Next base: position 4,312,134 of record NC_069071.1, read on the forward strand.
AGGTGTTTTGAGATGATTATATGAATTGGATTGAATATTGATTATATTGAATTGATTTATGAATATATGTGAATTGTTATTGAATTGAAATTAAAATGTGAATTGATTGGAAAATTGAAACAAATAAAATACATGAGAAGTTAATATTGGAATGGCTTTGATTGGATGATATGGAATTGAACCAAATTCAATTGAATGTGATTATTTGAAATGTATATTGATTGAAAAGAAATTAGTGATTTTAAATTTGATTGGACAATAAATAAATAAATAAAAATATGAATTGAATAAAAACAAAATAAATTATGAATATCTGTAAATATGTGAATTGTGTATTGATTGAAAAGTGGTTGGAATTGAACCGAAGTATGATTATATGTGAATATTTGAAATATATATTGGTATTGAATTGTATGCTGATTAGAAAGTGGAAAAGTGAATTTGAATTGAATTGAATTGAATGGAATGGAATTATGATTAATTGAAATGTGTATTGGTTGGATATTGAAATATGAGAAATTGTGATTGAATTGAAAGCGAATTTGAAATAGAAAAATGATTTGAATACCCTATTAACTAGTCGGACTGAGTCGGATATAGTTAGCATGCCATAGGATTTGAAGTGTTCAGCAATTGAGTGCCATCTTGGTGTGTTTGGTTGAATCAGATATCCGCCAAAGCCGAGTCTTGTTAATAGGGTAAATATGAATATTAAGTAAAATTGGAATAAGAATTAAATTTCCTATTAACTTGTCGGGCTAGTCGGTTATAATTGGCATGCCATAGGATTGGAAGAGTACGGGATTTATCGACTTTACCGATCGAGCACTTTATGTGCCGTATTTTAGGCACTTATGTACTAGTTACTGTTACCGCTACTGCTACTGTTACCGATTCGACACTTGGGGTGTCGAATATTGTTACTGCTATTGTTACTGATTTGGCACTTTGTGTGTCGAATATTGTTACTAATACTGTTACCGATTCGGCACTGTGTGTGTCGAATATTGTTACTGTTACCGTTACCGATTCAGCACTTTGTGTGTTGAATATTTATCTTATCTTATCGTTCGGATTTGTTCCGATGAGGTACTCTATGTACCGTCATCGCTTATCTTATTCTTATCGTTCGGCCGGCCGACGAGGCACTATGTGCCGCATCGGTGTGTTGGTTGGATCCGTATCCGCTCGAGTCCGAGTCATGTTAATAGGGTAAATAAAGGTATAAAATAACCGATTATTCTTGAATAATTGATCATTACGGATAATTGATCATTATGGATATTAGATCATTATGAATAATCGAATATTACCGATAATTGATCATTCTTGAATAACCGATTGTCACTGAATGAATGACTGCTACTGAATAACTTAATAGTTACTAAATATCTGATTTTACTGAATAATTGACTGTTACTGGATAACCGATCAATTGATCGATACTGAAGAACTGGTTATTATTGAATAATTGATTGTTACCGAATAACTGACTATTACTGAATAAATAATTATTCTGAGTGTTAATGAACATTACTGATTGATTAATTGCTATTGAAAAATAATAAATGATTTGAAATTTAAAGTATACCAAAACATTGGTTGGAAAGTGAATGTTTGAATTCTCATTGAGTTTGAATAATTCAATATATATAAATTAATATGTTTTATAATTGTTTAAGTGTTCAGATTATAGAAATACCATCGAGTGTATACTCATTGCAGACGGTTTGTTTTTAGATGCTTGAGTTAAGTTAAGGCTAGACCGTTGAATCAGCATCCCAGGCCGATCCCGAATTCAATAAGGTAAAGTATGTTGAGTATTGGTAATGGCATGTACCTAGGATGTTTTATGAGAGTCAATTAGGTTGTAGAAGTATTGATGAAATGAGTAAATTATGGTTGGCAACGGTATATAATATGAATTTTGAAATTTACTAAAAATTCGTAGTGATTCTAAATTAGTCCCGAATTGAATTTACTGTTCATATTGGACCGCAAGGGCCCATTAAAGGGGCGACATCTTAAAACTAGGATGAGTATGAATATTTATTTTAATTAATGACCAGAATTGGACTGTACTGACGGGTAATGTCTCATAACCCTGTTCCGGCGACGTTATAGGGTTAGGAGACGTTACATATTGTATCATCAAGGTTCATTTGCCCATAACTCTTTTGCATATCAAGCATAGGTAGGGACGAATAAAACCTTAAAAAAAGTGGCATTGATACATGCCTAAAATCTTTTGTTAATTTCTTATAAGTTCATTTTTATACCCCACACACTAACAAGTTGCATATAATGAGATTCAAACCTAAAAAGCATTATTCTCATAGCCTCGATTTTGTAATTATGCCAAGATATCATTTACAGATTTTCAAAAAAATAAAAACATAAACTAAATGGGTAATATTTGATGCACAATCAATAATCAAAAGATGCATCAATAAGTGTTAAGTATAATGGTAAGACATATTGCACTTTTAAGTTAGGAAATTCAAATTTAAACCTATAATGTAGTATTGTTGAAAGAAACAACTATAAACCTGAGGTATAAACCATAAAATTTCAAACATGAAATATAAAAAAAGAAAAAAGAATCAAATGATCATAAAGAATAAATTAAATACTTTTTGTGACATATTATTCATAAATTAAACATAAAATTATATAAATACGAATTCATGTTGAATAAGATATAATAATAGAATTCATGGACTTTCAAAATAATTCATATCAAATATAATATGACGAGACATTGAGAATAACCTAAGAGCGAATCGGCGATTACAACTTGGCCACGAACTCTTTTTTTTTTTTTTTTTTTAATAAAGTAAAAATTCAAGAATAAGCTTTGATTATTGACCCAAGTTTAATAAATAAAATACATATTTTTTTATTGTAAAAAGAAATACACATTTTTAAAACACCCACCGACTCAAAGCTGTTAAAAAGAACATGTAATCTAATTTGATATGAATATACATTATTAGTAAAAATACTAAACACTTATTTTACATCGGTCTTTAAAACTTTAAATATTTTAATTATATCTTTAAATTATTAATGTTATACCAATAATGTTATTTTATTATTAAAATCAATAATTTAACTGTTAAATGAGATGTAAAATATTATTTAATATTAAAATAATAATATTTGGTATAATTGTCAATAGAGTTTTGTACTTCATAAGTAAAGTCAAGAAGTTGACAAGTGTCCTATTTAAGTATAATAAATTATAAGGAGAAAAATCCCAAAACTATACATATGAACTATAGTTTAATGTGCAATTGTGTACATGAACTTTGATTTTGTACAATTTTATACATGAAGTTTTGATTTGATTCAGTTCTTGTAAATTATTAATACAATTATTGATATAACATCATTTTGTGTTTATATATTGCATAAATAATTATATTTATCCAATATATAAATAAATTGATGTATTTATCTCTTTAAATGTGTATGATCAAATCAAAATTAAAGTTTCAAGTATACATTTGAACCATAATCGAGTTTCGTGTATATAATTGCACCAAGCTAAAATTCATGTATACAATTGTACATTAAATCAAAATTCATGTATAATTTTGAAATTTATCCCAAAAATAAGTATTAAAAAAAGAGACACGTGACAATTTTTAATACGACTTGTGAAATAAAAAAAGTACACAACCGGTGTACCAAATGTTAACTCTATTTTTAAATGATTTAAAAAAATATTGTTAAAATATTGATTTTGAGGGTTTCAAAACTTTTACACAAACTATTGTTTATTTTCTCCTCCTTTTTCAGCTTTATTTTATTTTTAGCTTTTTGTTTTAAAACTCATATGACAACATTTTACTTTTCTTTAAAATTATCATTTTAAATCATGTCATATAATATTTTGCATGTTATTTAATGATTAAACTAAAGTTACAATATTAAAATATTTTGAAATTTGAGATCAATTTAAAATGAATATTTGAGAATATCTAATGTAATTAACTCTAAAACCTTTTACAAATAAAGTTAAAATGATGACATATGTAGTTTGAGATATACTTACAATTTTAAAGTTAAATAAATGAAACATATATTACCATTTTAAGTCTATTTATATAAAAATAGTATTTTGCTAATAATATATTTAATTATAGAGTTAATATATACGAAAGTTTTTGAATTGGGCAATTTATGCCTACTTGGTATCTAAATTATTTTAGAAATCTAATCTGTTCCTAAACTTGAAAACCATAAATCACTTCATTATTTTTTTAAAATACTTAAAAAATACCAAATTGACTTACTATTTGCAAATTTAAATAATAATTAAGTCTAAAAAATTAAATACCAAACGAGTACAAATTGCTAAATTAAGTTACTTCTCTCTATATATATTTGGTGAAAACAAAAATAAAACCAATTAATCTAAATTACAAGGACATTTACAAGCAAATGAAAACTTTTATTAATATCAAAAGCCATCTTAGTTATTCGATCAATTTTTCTGTTATCTTCTATTGGAATGTAATGTAGACTCCAATAGCCTATATTCATCAGATGATGTTGAATCTTTTTGACTAACACGAGATATACTTCTTTATAACTTCAACGACTTTTAAACTATCCGTTTGCAACAAAACATCTTACATTATCGTTTTTGTAGAACCGTCAAACCATTAAAAATACCCCAAATTTTTACCAAAAAATTGTACATCTTCCCAACCTGCTATTGAAGTTACTTCTATATATATTAATCCTTAATAATAATAATTCAAAGTCTATAAAAAAACTTTTACACATCAGTCACAGCCCACAAATACCGAATTTGATGTGGGAAAAACCATATTATGATTGGACCGTTACTTATTCCATATAAAGAAGATACCCCCTAACAGCTTCCGCATCATCACGTCCACGTCAGCCGTTATCCTTCGGACATTTTTCGAAGTAAACCTGCTAAAGATGCGCCACGTCATTTATCCTTTCCTGGAAAACCATCCGAGGTTTAATCCCCTCGCTGACGTTTGTTTATTTGTTTATTTATTCTTTTCTTTTGGTGGCAATTTAATTTTTGACTTTGACTTTCTAATTTTTTTCTTCTTCAAATTATTTTTTTCTAAAAAAAAGGCAGTGATTAATTACGTTAATGCGTGTAATGTAAAAAAGTTCGTGCGGTCCATTCTTTTTCAATTGGATACTACGACAACGACTAATTTTATTTCTTATTTTTTAAACATTGCATCTTAATATATTTAATTTCTTAAGATTGTTTTAAGATTTTTAAAAAATTCTTAAGATGATTAAACATTAATTCAATAAACATAAACAATTTAAATCTTAACTTAATTGATAATAATAATGTTTTAAAATTTAAAATTTACAATTCAAAAACCGTAATGTTTCCTTATTTTTTAATAAAACTCAATAAAACTTTTATAAATAAAGGAAAATAATCTGCCAATAATCATGGGTGTAATTAGGGGTTTGTAGGGTTTTGTCCCTCTTAAAATAGAATTTTTTTATTTAAGTTCTTTAAAATTTTAAATTAATAAAAATTAAATTACATTTTATCTCTTAAAAATAATAAAAGTTTGATTTAATATTTTAAAATTATAAAAATATAAGTTATTAAAATGGTGAAATTGTATTTTTATGATTCAACCCCCTAAAAAATTTTCTGACTTCTCCCCAACCAATAGCTTAGGGGTGTAACTAAGGGGTTGGTAGGCGGGGCAACTCCCCCAAAATGAAAAATCTTCTATTTAGGCCATTTTAAATTTTAAATTAGTAAAAGTAAAATTACACTTTGTCTTTCCTATAAATGATAAAATTTTGATTTAATCCTTTGAAAATTATAAAGACATAGGTTATTAAAATGGTAAAATTATAATTTTACTATCATAAAAATTACAATTTAATTTTGACATTCCCCCTAAAAAAATTCTGGCTTCGCCCCTATAATAGCTCAAAAAAAGTTCTAACAAAACACCAAAACTCAACAACTATCACGAATAGCAAAGACAGAAATTTCTTTAAAGGAGGCATGATTGAGTTATATATTTTTATGAGAGTTAAAATACAATTTCACTATTGTATTAATTTATATATCTTTATGATTTTCAAAAGACCAAATCAAAATTTTAATAATTTAAATAATTAAATTATAATTTTACTATATATAACTTAGATTTTTTTAAAAAAAATATACAATGGGTTTAAAAAATTGAGTTATCCATTTATAACATAAACTATAGGTAAAAGTTAAAACTCATATACGTATGTGTCATATTAATACAATGCATAGATTTAACTCGAACTCAATCTAACTTAAGAAAATACTAATAAAACCTTAACCTTTTCAGAGAATGTAGGGATCTCGGGGCATTTAGTACCTAAATTCAAGTTTCATTATATGTATTTTATCTATTAATTTTGTACCGAGAAATTTTAACTTTTTACTTTATACCATGGGTGGGAAGCGGCTTCCTCGTCCACGGCGGGGAAATTAAAATTGGCGTCCGTACATCCATTTCATATTGTTATTTGAATAATTTTCTTAGTGATTTTAGAGTAACTTGACTTTAGACTATTTTAATCATGATTTTTTTATTTAAAATCTTTAAAATATATAATTTTAATAAAATAAATTAATTCCACGTATGTATACACTCGGACTTGTGTGTAAAACGTTGAAAAGAAAATTGAATAGGAAGGGTTCATAGCATTTTGCACCAAGAAAAACGTGGCCACCAGGCTCCTTGTCATGTTTCCAATTACATCGACTTGAATATATCTTTCAATTAAGGAAATAAAAAAAAAAAAAACTTATATGGCATTCAACATTTCATTTAATTTTTGGTTTTTTTTCCTTTAATTTTATACTTAAAATAGATGGAAAAATTAATATTTATTAATTTTGCTGACGTAAGATACACGTGACAATCCACATGTATATCATATTAGTTATTAATTAATTTTTATATTTTTAATCATTTTAAAATTTTAAAATAATTTTTTAAATATTAAAAATAAATTAATTCTGAAGTGACATTCATGTGACAATTTAGATGAATGCCATGTTAATAAAATTAACAAACGTTGACTTTTTTCTATTAAAATGGAAAGTCAAATAAATTATTACACCATAAAAGTTTTAATTTTTTTTTCTAAATTCAACACTATGTACTCTATAGTATTCAACCAAACTTCCACAAGGCATGGAAAACATGTGGGTTTGGTATTTAATTTTACTATAAATATATGAATTTATTAGAATTTATATAATATGGATAATTAGTCAACTAAATTATAATTGGAGTAATAATGCATTTTTGTTTAAGTCTTCAGTTTGACATCAGTTTTGGAATCAATTAAGAGAACTCTTTTATTTATAATTTAGTTGTTAATCTTGACATGGCAGTTTTCTTTGTTTATTTTATATGTTAGATCAAAAATAATTTAAAAATTATAAAAAATATTAAAATTAGTATGTAAGTTGCCTTGTTTAAAAATTTTAATGTTTTAGGTAATATTTTTGTTTTAAAAATAATTTTACTCCTTTTTAATTGTTAATAATCAAATTTGATTATTTTTAAAAGTTAAAAATTAAATTTAACCCAAAAATTATAAAATATATGAAAATAATAAAAATAATTTTTATAAAGGAATTGAGGAGATCAAAATTGATATAAATTGAATGATCCAGACATTTGGTTGATATAATATGAATTAATGGGACACGTTGTTAATACGTGTGTGAGGAAATATAGAGAGAGAAAGAACATAACTACATTGAAAACAAATGGCTAACCATACATTACATCCATTTCATTATGTGACACATCTATAATGAAATGTACACATCTGCCACCTAAGGTCATCAAATTAGAGAGGGTCATTTGAAATGACTGTAGATAGAGATGTTTATGAGTCGGATTGGAACTAAGTATAATATTAATATGTTTTATGTTTATTTAAGTTAGGCTTAACCCGAAATATGGATTTAAAATTTTGTCCAAACTCGCTCATATTTACAAAAAAACTAATTCCAAGTTCATTTTAAGCCCGTCTATATTATTTTTTAAATATTTATTTTATTTTATTTTAATATTTAATAATTTAATAATTTTTTATTTATTGAAATTTTTTAATATTTATATTAAAGTAGTATTATATATTTAGTATAGGTTTATTTTTTAATGTGTTCTAAATTACATAATACATAAAAATAACATAATACAAAGTATTGTAAACTTAAAAATGGGTCAATTTGGGTCGGGTTCAAGCCTTGAAGATTCAATCTCAAGCCCAACTTATATCTTAAACGAGCCTAATTTTTTTACTCAAACCCATTTTTTAAGTCTAATATTTTTGTACAAACCCTCCCAAATTTCGGGTGGGCCTTTGGGCCTGGACGAGTAGCCCGACCCATCAACAAGTCTAGCTGTAAGTCGGATTTTATATTTTAAAAATTATTTAAATTTGTAAATTTGATTAAAAAGTCATATTCATTTATCATTAGTAAATTATTCAACTACTATTTAAATTCGAATTTTGATTAAATGCTAATCTGTGGATATTTAAATTTGTAAAAAATAATCAATTTCAAATTTTTTATCTACATTTTTAGATACCCAAAGTCAACAAAATTTAAATTTGAATCCGTTAAAATTTATTTTATATATATTAAACTAAAATTATAAGTATTTTGTAACCAATGAATGCGAATAATGGATACTCTAAGTATTTATATGTATTCATGGTATAGAGTAATTTTAAAATCTAAATCAAAATATTATTTGAATATGCAATATTCAAATCAAGGAAAAATAGAAAAGATATTCAAATCTACTATCTAAATTGTCATCTCTAATTTAGATCAATAATTTAAACCAAAATTATAAGCATTTTGTAACCAATGGTAACCAATGAATTGAATAATAAATACTCTAAGTATTTATATGTATTTACTGATAGAGAGTAATTTTAAAATCTAAATCGAAATATTACTCGAATATGCAATATTCAAATCAAGAAAAATAAAGCCGATATTCTATATATATTAAATATGTTCGCAAGTCGAATAATTTAAATAATTTGATTAATTCGAATCTTATGACCAAGTTTTGGATAAAACATTTTTTTTAAAGGTTTCTACCATTACTTTAGGGATTATTTTGAAGATCAAAAATAGTTGTATTTTTTAGAAATAGTTTCAATACTGTTGCAATTTACATATGAGAAAGAAGTCAAGATCATCATTTAACCACGCAAGCACCAACAAGAATAAATGAAGGGTTTTTTTATGTTGAGACAAGCTGTTTTTAAACACTTTGGTGTGGATGGTTTTGACTGCAGGGACAAACCATAATCCTTTGCTTCTAAAAATATATAAAGCACTTAATATTTCATTTTGATCTTTACTCTTTTAGCTAAATTTAGTCATTAATTTAAAAAAATTAAATAAAATTTTCTTAATAGAAATACTAATTAAAAAATTAAACTTTTAACGATATTAGCATAACAATTCGTGTGGTAGTCCGCATATTTTTCATACTAACATGATGTTATTTGTCTTATTTGTCACGTCAACAAAAAGTTTAAAAATTAAAAAATAAATCTAATATTAAAAATTATAAAAATTTATACAAATTCAAAATAAAAATAAAAATCAAATACATTTAAGCTGTCATACGGATTTCTATATTTAAAAACTTAACGTTTTAATCTGTATTATTTTTAAAATATTATATGGTAAGATATTATATTCGGAATTGCAACATTTAAGAAAAGTTAGATGTGATGAATCTAAATTATAGATGTGGTGGTTGAGATTATTGCACAAAATTCTTTGTCGAGGGGTCCATGCGAATTTAATTCACAGCACAAATGGCGAATCAATATAAATCATTAGTATCTGATACATTTAGAGCGAAATTATTTTTAATTCAACATCATGTATTTTATTTTATTTTTTTAATTTATTACAACTTAAAAGAAAATATATAATAAAATTGTTAAAGATAATATATTAAATAAATTTTCGTATATATATATATATGTTTTGGAGATTGATTGGGAAATCCAATTCCAAGGTTGAAAATCTTGTAACTCACACAAGAACATCATCCATTCACGTGAAATTTGAAAATCAAATTAAAGCTAAAACAAATAAGAGGTTATAACCAGGGAAGGGATATGTGGTAGAGGTTAAAAGGGGAACATTGGGAAAGGGAAAAAAAAAACAAAATCATCTTTCCTTGGCCTTTTTATTATTAAATAATATAAAATTGAAAATAACTATTTAAATATTATGAGATAAAATTATTCATCAATATTGATACAACTGTTAGTAATTGAGAAGAGAATGAGGAAGATATGCTAGTGGAAAGAAAGTTCATCAAAATAGACAAGAGTTGAAGAAATGAGATAAGTGAGGAGGATTGGGTAGTAAAAAGAATGAGTGTTGAGTAGTGTTTTAAGGTTGATGAAAGACTAGAGATTCGATCCTTTTTTCATTGTTTTATAGGGTATTTATAAAGAAGGAGGGCTTTTGCTCATTAAGGTCATGTCACTGACAAATCTGGGACATAGTGGTTATGTTGTCAACTAGGTGGCAAGGTTGTTGTGTAACACTCGATTATCTTTGTTGATTCAAAATTTAAGGAAAATTAGGATTAAATTAAATGGATTTGCGAATTGTCAGGTCGTGTTAAGAATTTTAGAAATTTTAGTGATTGAATTGTGATTAGTTGGATCTCAATTCTGGTTTAGTTAGTTTGGAATCAGTTATCTCCTTAGTCGGAAACAAAATACTTAGCAGTGAATGGTTGTAAAGGACTAAGGAGATCTTGCCAACTTTGGCTATATATATACACGTGTGTGGAGAGGAATGATTTCTCTTGAACTGAACTGGTAATCTCCTTTTCATTTGCAACGTCTTCTTTGGTCGCTCCAAAGAAGAATAAGAGGTTCAAGAAAGCTCTACATGAGGTGGTAATGGTGGGGACCAAAGTCTGGAAAGTTGAGAATTCGATAAGTTGGTAAGCCCTATGATCGCGAGGTTTCGTGATAGGTTTTAAATATTTATAATTACTCGTTCTTGAACTAACTATTATCGCGATGTAGGCAAGTGTACCTATCGAACAGTAGTATAGTTTTAGCAAGACCGCATTGGCGAACCCAGAGGAACTAAAAGTACTAGTAATGACTGTCTTTTTATTATCTAGCCTAAGAATAAAGAGGTTTTATTTTAATTAGCTAATTATCTAAACTAAGAACTCACAGAGAAAAGAATTGGGGAATTACTTTTGGGAAAATCGATTGAATGAAAACAATACCTAAGGAAAAATCCACCTAGACTTTACTTGTTATTCTGGCTCCGAATCGGATGATTTATTCATTTAAATTGTTCCGTAGAGATCCCTAAGTTATGTTATTATCCCTATTCAAGACTAATAACGTCTAATCCCTAGATTGAATAACTGTGACTTTTCTCTAATTAACACTCTAGGGTTGCATTAACTCGATCTATGGATCCCCTTGCTAGGTTTTACCCTAATCCGACAAAATCTTGTCACCCTATTTCTAGGCGCGCAATCAACTCCACTTAATTATGACAAAAGTACTCTTAGACAGGGTCTATTCCTTCTTTGAATAAGAGCATGTCTTGAATCAGTATCCTGGGATATCAAAATAAGAATTAAGAACACATAATTAAGAACAAGTTAAATATTTATCATACAATTCAAAAAATAATAACAAGATTCGTCTTAGGTTTCATTCCTCTTAGGTATTTAGGGGTTTTAGTTCATAACTAAATAAGAAAACATCTCAAAAGAATAAAGAATACAAAACATAAAGAAAACCCAAAACTCCTGAAGGGAAATTGAGGAGAGATCTTCAGTCTTGATGATGAATCCAGCTTCCGAGATGGATCAATTGGCTTCCTTGGAGTAATTCGTTACCCCCTATTCTCCGTCTCCCCTTTCTTCCTCCTCTAGGGTGTATTTATAGGCTTTGGAATGCCTAGAGGCCCTCAAAATTAGCCTTTTTCGAATTAGACTCAACTTGGGCTCGACAGGGACACGCCCGTGTGCGATTATTTCAGGCCGTGTTCGAGCCTGTTAGAATTACACGAACGTGTGCTATACCCGTGTGAGTCGTGCTCTAATTCTGCCAGATTGACACGGCCGTGTGCTCTACCCGTGTGAGGAGGTCCAGGCCGTGTTGATCTCGTACTTTGGCCTATTTTCTCTGTTTTTGGCCCGTTCCTCGTTCCTTTCGCTCTCCTATGCTCTCCTAAGTATAAAACATGAAATTAAAGCATTAGGAGCATCGAATTCACCAATTCTTATGAAAAATCATCCATAAAATACGTTAAACATGGGGTAAAAATATGTATAAATTACGGTTCATCAAATACCCCCACACTTAAGCATTTGCTTGTCCTCAAGCAAAATTCTCAACTCATAATCAAAATAAATTCTCCTCAACTTACAATTCCTATCGATAATATCTCAGAATAATCCATAGGTAATCATACATTGAGAATTCAACTAAAAGAACATAAAAGTTTTAAACATTCCAAGTTGAGTATTTAATTATACAAACATAGATGTCTCTCCGCATCTAAGTAATTATCTTTGATTTAGAATATCACAGAGTTTCACATCCTCACTAAAGATTCATTCAAATCACTCGAGGTATTTAAGGATAATAAATGAAGCACTCAATAGTCAATAATGAAAAGTCATTACCATAGGCTTGCATGAACATCAAATCTCCACCACTATAATTTAAGATGATACATCAATCAAAAGGTCTTTAGAGGGTTGTAGTGAGGCTTGGTTAGGGGGTGTGGTCACAAGCTGAAAGAAAGGGTTAGAATCGAGATTGAATTGAAAAATTGCCTAACTAGAAAAAGAGTTAATCTTCACTTGTGTACAACAGAGCTTCTCTCAGAATATGAAAGTACAGATATGTATACCTAGTTTTTTTTTTTAAGAACAAGTTAAAATAATATAGACTAACTATTAAGAACAAAACATAGCTAGACAGTCCATTCAACTCAAATCTTGACAAAAATAGGGATTAATTTAAGGGATTTCAACAATAATAGGTTAAAGGTTAATATTAAGGGTAATACAAGAAATAGTTTGTTAGGCTCAAGGGGGTTTACTAGAGGTTAATCGTGGAGGTAGGCTTTTCATGGCATGAGTGGGTTAATCGTAAGTGCCCTAATCAATTTGACATATCAAATCAAATAGTGTGGTCTCGACATGCATAATCAAGCAAGTTATAGAATAACAGTTCAATACTGATGCACTCAAAGCAATAATAAAAGTGAGCATGAAAGGATTAATAGATGCTCAAAAGGCTCAAAAATCTCACAAAAATTATGGCTTTTGGATGTTTAGACTCGTGAATTCCAATTCAAAGACTTGGGGAAATAACCTATAATTTTAAATTCTTAAAAATCAACTTATCATGCTTGATTCTCTAATGTCTTAAAGTTTAAATAATCAATGCATAAATCCTATGTTTTAATTCAAGATATATCAATCAAAATCATAAATTAATTAAAATTTATCATAAATATAAAATGAGAGTTTTTCAATAGAATAGATGATTATTCAGGGATTTTTCTGATAATGAAATAAATACCCCCCACACTTAATATGTACATTGTCCTCAATGTACAAAGATAGATATTAGAGTATAAAAATAAGATAGGGAGTGAAGTGAAATTTCCTGATGATGAATTCCTCGAATTAGAGTTTTAGAGAGTGATCGGTTTTAGGGTGGAGGAAAATACTCCGGCAGTCGTATAGGTTCATTAGGCCATAAGTCCTGAGCCAAAAGAATATTATATCTAGTGGTAGCTATGGTCGTGGTCTAGTAGGACATGGCAGTCGTGGAGAACCTTTCCCGGTGGAGTTTTAGTTCTTATGTGATGATAAGCTTAAGAGCTCTATATAACTGTGATAAAATCAAGAACTTTTTAGGGGATATTAGGAAGAATAAGTACTCGAAAATAAATAACCAAAATTAATAATTAAAAAAATAAAATTCCAAAATCTAACAAAAATAAAAAGTAGTTTCAATAAAAATTAAAAACATAAATAAATAAATAAATAATTCTAAACATCTTCATCGCTGGATGGTTCGCGAGATGGGACTGGCGATGAGATGTGGAGGTGCTGACAAATCCACTGTAGAGTAGCATCAATGTTGTCAAATCGTTGAAAACACTGCTGCTTGAATTGAGTGAGGTGCTCAGAGATGTCAGTATATGAAGCCGCCGCATGAACTTGACGAGAGGGTGATGGTGGCTGAGTCGGTGGGTCCTCGTGCTGTAAGGGGACATCATCAGGAATATCCTCGTAGGCTTCCTCCTCGATAGATTGAGCGAGACGATATTGGGGAGGGTAGGTTCCTCGGCGTCTCTCGATCATTCTCATGCTAAGAATGCTCGAGATGCCTTGTGGAGACATCTAGTCGATGAGAGTGAGGGATGATTCTTGGGCCGCGGTGTTGAGGAGCTCGAAAAGTCATGCCAGCCTAGTCACGTAGGGGCCAATAGAGATGACCCCCTTCCGATGCTGCTCTGTCTGGTGCTGAATCACAAGGGCGATGAAATAGGCAAGGTCGATGACGTGCCATTGCGACATGCAGCATAAAAAGTAGACGTCGTGGGTGTTGACGACGCTAGTGCTCTCTCGCCTTCTTGTAATCGTGTGAGCTAAAATAGCGTGTAAGTACTTCAGGGATCGTGGGAGAACTGATGCCTTGGAGCAACTAGGATTGTATGAGGCCGTGCTAGGGGCCAAAGTGTGTCAGCACTTTGAGGAAGAGAAATGTATGTGGCGACTAAGAGCATGTAGTTCATTCTCCTCTTGAAACTACTCCGTATATAGGCCTACAGCAGCACCGAACTCTGGGACGCTTAGCTGGCGGATTGATCCGCCTAGGCGAAATTGAACCGTATCGAGATCATCATACCTTGTCATTACGGTCTGGAGATAGAACGTTGAGCATAGTTCCATCGTGAGCTCGAGGTATGTCAGCTCTATAATCTCGAAGAACAGCTCCCAAGAGTCGATGGTTAGGAGAGCCCGATTCGCGTCAGCCATCAGGACTTCTTCTAAGGCAGTCCAGTCGATGCAGCAGCTGGCAATTAAGGGTCGAGCCTGAAGTATTTAGAACAGTTCTTCCTGGGGCCTCGGAGAAACTGTAGGAGAGGGTGACAGATTTCTGCGGTTGGGCACGCGAAAGAAGACGCTCCCTTCCTCTTCTTTGAAACAGGTACGACGGTTTTCTTTCCTCTTGACGATGACATGGTACCTGCGGTTAGAATCATCAGGTCATGTTGATGAGTGGTAGAAGTAAAAGGAATACAATTTCCAACTAAAAAGTAGACTTTCAGCCACAACCAAACATAATTAATATAATAATTTCATGACTTTGTCATTGTATGTAGTAATGGCATGTGTAAAAGAATGAAGCTTTCCTAACAACATGAAATGTATAAGAAATAATTAAACAATGCAAATTACATGAGAGATATTGGCATGAGAATATCCTGAGAATGAGCATGGTAAAATCATGGGTATGAAGTTTCCTAATCACTTGATTTAACATGCAATGTATAATAACTAACTAAAAATGCAAACTAAATGATAAAGTAATGAACAGAAATGGAAGATAGTTCAAAAGAAATAGAAATTATTGTAATAATAAGCATTAGTAATAAGTAGAATAGAAGTGAAAAGAGTAAACAAACACTAAGGGAGAGAGATTGGGCGTAAAAAACAAAGTTGAAGGCGGCGCACGGGCGTAGCAGGGGGCCGTGTAGAGTTGCAGCGAATAGGGTTAAGGTTTTTGAATGGGGAAAAAAGTGAATAATGCAGGGTATTTATAGATTTTGGGGCACACGGCCATGGAAGACGCCTGTGTCCCCCAATTTCAGCCCGTGTGATTCGCGAATTTCAAATTTGGGTGCGTTTGACATTTAGTACACGCCCGTGTTCCTCGGGGGTGTGGGTTCACACGGCCGTGTTGCACTTTCGTGTCTAGCTTCGTTCGGTTCTCCCACACCTATGTGTTCAAGCTCCATACCCATGTTAATTTAACAGGTTCGACCACGGGTGTTAGACACGAGCGTGTCGCACGCCCGTACTAGTTTCTCAGTTTCAACCACGGATGTTCCACACGGGTGTGTCGTACGTCCGTGTTGTTTTGGCAAGCTCGACCACGGCCGTATCGCACAGCCTTGGCGTTTAATCGTAGCCCGTGTTGGGGAAATCTTTTGCCCTGTTTTCACACGGCCTTAAGCTCACCTGTGTGCTTGGCCGTGTCTCTGTGGAAACACCTGTATTCAAGATTTTTGTTAGTAAGTTAGGAGTTAAATACCAAAATTTAGAGAAATTAATATTGTTAGTGCTCAAGTTGCCTCTCGAGAAGTGCTTATTTATAGTCTAAGCTCGACTTACCTCTCCGTTGTATGGTCAGGTGGTTCGAGGAGTTTATACTCCTCATTCCTGCTTTCAGTCTCATCAAAATAAGGTTTTAAACGAGTGTTGTTTACCTTAAAAGTGCCCAACTTAGAATGACACACCTCCACCATACTGAATGGAAAAATACTGAGTACCGTAAGAGGGATTTCCTTATTCGGTGTGGTAGTGACAACGTGGGGATCTGTGGCATCTAGTAAGACTTTATCACCAACCTTAAGTTGATTTGGAGAGGTATCGGGCTCGTTTTGGCGTAGTTTCAGTTTATCGTGTGTCGGTTTATGTGCTCGCCATTCGTCTAGCTCCTCTATCTGTAGCCTTCGTTCTTCATGAATGTGTCCTCTATCATTTCTGAAACATGGCTCGTAAACTTCTTTAAAGCTCAATTTCTGCAAAGTCATATTGTCAGTTTTAGTAGATTGGTGTGGACCATTACCTTCAATGTTCGATGTGATGCCAGAATTACAAGCTTGAAAGGTGATCGTTTCGTCTCCCACACGAATTGTAAGCTCACCTGTGCCAACATCAATAATTGTTTTAGCAGTTACTAAAAAGGGCCTCCTTAAAATCAAAGGGGTGTTATACCCTCCTCTATGTCTAGAACAATGAAATCAACGGGAAATATGAACTTATCTACTTTCACTAGTACATCTTCAATAATACCCCTAGGAAATCTTATAGTTTTATTTACCAATTGAATGCTCATCCTAGTTTGTTCAGGTTTCCCAAGACCTAGTTGCTTAAATATTTTGTAAGGCATGACGTTAATACTAGCCCCTAAATCAGCTAATGCATGATTTATATCTAAACTACCAATTAATCAAGGAATTGTAAAACTCCCTGGATCTTTCAATTTGTGGGGTAGCTTATTCTGTAGAATAGCTGAGCAGACTGCGTTTAGCTCCACATGCAACGCTTTGTTCAACTTTCGCTTATTTACTAAAAGCTTTTTTAAAAATTTCATTGCATTCGACATTTGCAATTGAGCTTCAATAAATGGTAAGTTAATATGTAATTTTTTCAAAAGTTTAAGGAATTTACCAAATTGTTCGTCTGAGCGGTCTTTCCTTGTCGCGTTAGGATATGGGACACTAGGTTTATATTTTTCATTTACCGTTTTGTTATGACTTACCTCACTTTTACCTTTGCTCACCACAGTTTCTTGCATCAATTCTGGCTCAGGCGCAATGAATCCTTCCTTATCTTGAGTACTAATTGCGTTGAGGTGTTCCCTTGGGTTAGGTTCAGTATTACTTGGTAAGTTACTTTGTGGTCGTTCGAAAATTAGTTTGGATAGCTGGCCTATCTGAGTTTCGAGTCTTTGGATCAATGCTTGTTGATTTTTAAGTGCTGTGTCGGTATTTTGGAAACGGGTTCCTAACACTGATTGAATTTTGAGAGCATCTCCTCAAGGTTCGATTTCTTCTCTTGTTGATAATGTGGCTGTTGAAAACCCTGAGGATTTTGTAGCTTTTGATTCCCTTGACCACCCCAGGAGAAATTTGGGTGGTTCCTCCAACCTGCATTATAAGTATTACTGTATGGGTTATTTTGAGATCTAAAGTTATTGTTACCCATATAGTTGACTTGTTCCTCTTCGGTTGTAGGATTGAAGGATTGATATTCTGTATGCACACCTCCTGCACTTGAGTCACACCTCATTACTGGATGTACCTGCGTAGAACCAAGTAAACCATCAATCTTTTTATTGAGAAGTTCTACCTGATTTGATAGCATAGTAACTGAGTCGACGTTATAACGCCGACTGTTTTTGTTGGCTTAGTCCTCATGACTTGCCACTGATAATTATTCAGTGACATTTCTTCAATGAATTTATAAGCCTCTTCAGGTGTTTTTTTATTGATGGTTCCTCTAGCAGCTGCGTCAATCATCTGTCTTGTCGAGGGATTTACACCATTGTATAACGTTTGAACTTGCAGCCATAGAGGTAACCCATGCTGAGGGCACCTTCGCAATAGATCCTTGTATCTCTCCTATGCATCGTAAAGTGTTTCTAAGTCCATCTGCACAAAAGAAGAGATATCATTACGTAATTTAGCCGTTTTAGCCGGCGGAAAATATTTTAGTAAAAATTTTTCGGTCATTTGTTTCCAAGTAGTAATTGACCCTCGTGATAGCGAGTTCAGCCACTGTTTAGCTTTGTTCCTCAATGAAAAAGGGAATAACTGAAGATGAATGGCATCATTAGAAACGCCATTGATTTTAAATGTATCGCAAAATTCCAGAAAGTTTGCTAAATAAGTGTTGGGATCTTCCTCCTGCAAACCATCAAACTGAACAAATTGCTGTATTATATGAATAGTGTTAGGTTTTAATTCAAAAGTATTTGCTGCTACAGCAGGTCTAACTATGCTAGATTCAGTTCCTGATAAAGAAGGTTTAGCATAATCATACACAGTACGTGGAGCAGGATTTTAATTAACCGCAATTGCAGGAGGTAGCTGATTGCTTTGGTTTTCAGTCATCTCTTCGGTTAGGGGTTGAGTATCGCCTTCTTGCTCATTCTCTATGTATCTTAAGCTTCGTCTTATTTCTCTTTGGTTTCTACGAACTGTTCGATCTATTTCTTCATCAAAAAGTAGTGGCCCTAACGGGTTTTTTCTAGTCATAAACTATGAAAACCTGCCAAGAGAAATAAAGGATAGGTTAATAAATAATAATAATGATAAAAGTAAATTAAATTGCAAAAAAAATAAATGGCTAAAGTAATAAAAATTAAGCGTTCCTAAAATTTTAGTTCCCTGGCAACAGCGCCAAAAACTTGATCGCGAGGTTTCGTGATAGGTTTCAAATATTTATAATTATTCGTTCTTGAACTAACTATTATCACGATGTAGGCAAGTGTTCCTATCGAACAGTAGTATAGTTTTCGCAAGACCGGATTGTCGAACCCAAAGGAACTAAAAGTACTAGTAATGATTGTCTTTTTATTATCTAGCCTAAGAATAAAGAGGTTTTGTTTTAATTAACTAATTATCTAAACTAAGAACTCACAGAGAAAAGAATTGGGGAATTGCTTTTGGGAAAATCGATTGAATGAAGACAATATCTAAGGAAAAATCCACCTAGACTTTACTTGTTATTCTGGCTCCGAATCAGACGATTTATTCATTTAACTTGTTCCGTAGAGATTCCTAAGTTATGTTATTATCCCTATTCAAGACTAATAACATCTAATCCCTAGATTGAATAACCAAGAGTTTTCTCTAATTAACACTCTAAGGTTGCATTAACTCGATCTATGGATCCCCTTATTAGGTTTCACCCTAATCCGGTAAAATCTTGTCACCCTATTTCTAGGCGCGCAATCAACTCCGCTTAATTATGACAAAATTACTTTTAGACAGGGTCTATTCCTCCTCTGAATAAGAGCATGTCTTGAATCAGTATCCTGGAATATCAAAATAAGAATTAAGAACAAGTTAAATATTTATCATACGATTCAGAAAATAATAACAAGATTCGTCTTAGGTTTCATTCACCTTAGGTATTTAGGGGTTTTAGTTCATAACTAAATAAGAAAACATCTTAGAAGAATAAATAATACAAAACATAAAGAAAACCCAAAACTCCTGAAGAGAAATTGAGGAGAGATCTTCAGTCTTGATGATGAATCCGGCTTCAAAGATGGATCAATCGACTTCCTTGGAGTAATTCCTTACCCCTTCCTCTCCGTCTCTCCTTTCTTCCTCCTCTAGAGTGTATTTATAGGCTTTGGAATGCCTAGAGGCCCTCAAAATTAGCCTTTTCCGAATTGGAATCAACTTGGGCTCGGCAGGGACACGCCCGTGTGCGTTTACTTCAGGCTGTGTTCGAGCCTATTAGAATGGCACGAGCGTGTGTTATACCCGTGTGAGTCGTGCTCCAATTCTGCCAGATTAACACGGCCGTGTGGTCTGCCCGTGTGAGGAGGTCCAAGCCATGTTGATCTCGTACTTTGGCCTATTTTTTCTGTTTTTGGCCCGTTTCTCGTTCCTTTCGCTCTCCTATGCTCTCCTAAGTATAAAACATGAAATTAAAGCATTAGGAGCATCGAATTCACCAATTCTTATGGAAAATCATTCATAAAATGCGTTAAACATAGGTTAAAAATATGTATAAATTATGGTTTATCACCCTAAGTCTCTCTGTACTCATGGATTTGAGAAAAGATAAGTAAGAATTTTCGAAAAGTTTTTGTATAATTATGAATTTTGGGCTTTTAAGGTTTGAAGGCCTTTGAGTTAACTGATAAATGGTTGTTATGCTTAGCTACCTAGACAATGAGGCTTCGGCATTTGGACAAGCTAAGCTGTCAAGGATAAAGAAAGCAATGTGAGTTTCTATACTTTGTCTTGGGTTGTTGATGAGATTAAGTTTTTAGATGATTTGTGTTGTGATTATTCTGGGTTGTTTGAGTCTTTCGTTGTGTGTAAAATTAGTGACTAAACATACTGTTTCAGCATATCGTGTACGAGTATGTGAGTATATGAAAGTACGATTATTGAATGTTAAATCAATATCACATGGTGTTGAATATGTGGTGTACTTTATGTTATGTATCTAGTATATTGATCGCATGAAATATATGATTATATTGTATACAGAGTACAGAGGTAATTTATCTTGATGGGGTAGAAGAAGTTAGGAAAATTTGGTGGAATTAGAGGTGTAACACCCCCAACCTCTATCCCTCGCTGGAACCGGGTTACAGAGCATTGCCGGAGTTTACAGATCAAACAAACATAAATTACAAACATTTCTTATCATATTATATTCAGGTCAAAAACCAATTAAACTCATACATACTATCCCTTATTTGAGCCTTCGAGGCCCAAAATATGTGTTACAACATCAGTTACAACATTAGCTTTACCAGGGTGATAATCAATAACACAATCAAAATCTTTCAAAAATTCTACCCAACGACACTGTCTCAAATTCAACTCCTTTTGAGATAAAAGATATTTGGGACTCTTATGATCGATATAAATATAACACTTTTCGCCGTACAGGTAGTGCTTCCATATCTTTAAAGCAAAAGCCACAACAGCTAACTCTAAATTGTGCGTCGGATAATTACGTTCATCTGTTTTTAGCTGACGAGACACATAAGCAATCACTTTCCCATCTTGCATCAAAACACTACCAAGACTGCTCAAGGAAGCATCACTATAAACAACAAAATCCTTTCTCGATTCTGGTAAAGTCAAAACCAGCTCTTCAGTCAACATCTGCTTCAATTTCTCAAAACTTTCTTGACACTGATCATACCAAATGAACTGAACATTCTTATGTAACAGCTTTGTCATCGGCAAAGATATCTTCAAAAATCCATTTACAAATCTTTGGTAATAACCAGTTAATCTAAGAAAACTATGAACCTCTAACACATTCCTCAGTGCTTTCTACTGAACAATTGCCTCTATTTTTTTCGGATCAACTCTAATTCCATCTGCTGAGATAACATGACCCAAAAATACAACCTCTAATAATCGGAATTCACACTTACTAAGCTTTCCGTATAATTGTTTCTCTCGTAACACTTGCAAAACAATTCTGAAGTATTGTTTATGCTCGAATTCGGATTTGGAATAGACCAAAATATCATCAATAAAAACTACTAGAAATTGATCCAAATACTGGTGAAAAATACGATTCATGAGATCCATAAATGCTGCCAGAGCATTCATCAATCCAAAAGGCATCACTAAAAATTCATAATGACCATACCGTGTACGAAATGTCTTCGTTACATCACTTTCTTTCACTTTCAACTAATAGTAACCCGATCTCAAATCGATCTTTGAAAAGATAGAAGCTTCTTTTAGTTGATCAAATAAGTCATCAATACGGGGTAGAGGATATTGATTCTTAATCGTCAACTTATTCAATTGCCGATAATCAATACAAAGCCGCATCGAACCATATTTCTTTTTGACAAAAAGCACTAGGGCTACCTAAGGCGATACACTAGGGCGTTAAAACCACGATCTAATGAGTCTTGCAATTGTACTTTTAATTCTTTCAACTCTGCAGGTGACATACGATAGGGGGCATTGAAACCGAAGCTGTACCAGGAAACACTTCAATTGCAAACTCAACCTCCCGATCCGGTGGTAATCCTGCTAAATCCTCGAGAAACACATCAGGGAATTCACAAACAGTTTGGCACCCAGTACCTCATCGGATAATTCAAAGTAATAAATTAACACCCAATGTCTCATCGACTAAACATAAGTAAATTGGCACCCAGTGCCTCATCGAATTAATCTGAAGTAGTAAATTGACACCCAGTGTCTCATCAACTCGGAGAAATCCCTGAACTCTTCCAATCCTATGACATGCCATCTATATCCGACTCAACCTGATATAGTTAATAGGGTTCCAATTCACTTTTCAAATACAATCAATATTCATTTCAATTCAAATAATCAATATATTCAATATATATATACCAATTCAATCCATTCAATTAACTTCAATTCAATGACAAAGTGTTAAATACTCACCTCAATACTTGCCACATGCATTAAATAAAAAAATATAACAATTAATAGCTAAGTTCGGATTATAGAAATACAAACCAGAAATTCCGAGCTATTCCTCATTGACTTTATCTTTTCCCTTTTTAGTCGAAGATTTGATACGACGTTAGCTATAAAATCAAAACAATTAAAATTCATCAATACAATACAATTCAATTTCCTATTGAATATTTTAATTTTTACTCAATATTTGCCTAATTTTCAATTTAGTCCCTAAACCGAGACTAACTTTATTTCTTTACATTTAATTCTATATTTTTATTCAATTTCCACTTTAAACTAAATTTAACTCCCTATTTTTACTCAAAATTTACAATTTATTTTACAATTCAATCCTTTTTCAATTCTAACTTAAAAATCTATCAATTTAATCCATAATACTAAAAGTATTCAACATAGACAACACTTAAAAAACTCAATAATTTCTAAAATTTCGACATGGTTCGGGTAGTATTTAACACCGGGATTCCAAAAATATAAAAATTATAAGAAAATGAGACTAAATTGACTAACCAATTGAACTTGGAAACTTTTGAAACCTTAAGACCCTTCGTCTGTTTCTTTCTCCTTTTTCTTTTCTTTCTTTCCTTTCTAATTTCGTTGGCATTCTTTCTTTCTCTCCTTTTTTTTAAAAAAAAATCATTTACTTATTATAATATGTAATTTATATACTTAAATATTAAGATTTAATATTATAATATTATAATATATATTTTAACTTTAAATTTTATAATAATATACACCTTATGCCGCTTCATTTCAAGACAATGGCATAATTGCTTCTTTAGTCCCTTTAATTTTTCTTTAATCTATAATTCAACTTTCATCCTATATGCAGTTTAGTCATTTTACCTAATTACTCTTAATTCATGCAAATTCGCTTAACCAAAACCTATTTAACTACACAAAAAACTTTGTAAATATTTATTATAAATATTTACGAGTTTGATTTACAAAAATGGAGTCTTGAAAATTCACTTTCTGATATCCGTGACTATCGGGTCGTTACAAGAGGAACGGGCAGATTGCTAAAAGAATTCAATGGAGTATGGTTGTGTCGTAGAATAATATCGACTGGCTCGCTAGAATGAAACCGTAACGATGATTATTGATTGGTGTTTTAGGGCGACACCGTGACGACGGTCTGCAGGCTCTATGAGACGATAAATTAAAAAAGGTTTAAGGTGTAAGACAATGACTCGACTATGATAACCATTAGAATCTGCCAGAACATTAAATATGAGGGATTACAAGGTGTAAGACCATGGCTCGATTTTGGCAACCAATAGAGTTCGTCAGGACGTTCTATATGGGTTCAGACTGTGTACAATCATAGATCGGTTATGGCATTAGGTAAAGTCCGCCAAAGTGTTAAGCTAGAAAGCTGACAGGACAAGGTAAAAAAGATTGTTGTATGACCTAATCAGAGAGTAGCATGATTGAATGAGTACGATGCATCTGAGAATGTGGGTAAACGAGATAATCCAAAGATCCATCAAATTATGAAAATAAGCAAAGCTAGTAGAATTGTCCTAGAATACATGTAATCTTATTGACAGGGGATCCCGTCAGATTGTCACGAAAGGGAACTAGAGTATACGACTCTTAACAATCTAGAAGAAAATAAGAAGGGTAACAAGGTTAAGGTATGAAGTATTCGCATGTTTTGGCAAGGTATTTCTATTTATTAAAGAGCAAACAGGTCTTTCTGTAAGGGCCAAATTTCGTCTGGCTGAACAAAAACTAAACAAATAAATAAAAACAATAAAAGTCCATTTACAAAAAATAATGGCCTAAATACAAAAAACCTTAAAGCCGACTATCTTAAAATTTTAAGAAACCCTAAGGAAAAAAACCCTACCTTTAGCCGCTACCGCTCCTCTAATTCTCCACGTCAACGGGTATGCTCCCTGAAGTCCTTCACCCTGAGTCTACCTTCTCTATTGCTATTTCACCAAAATGGCAAGGGCATGCTTCTCCCATCGTTGTTGACCACCATCGCGACCTGCAGAAAAGAAAGAAAAGATAGAAGTAGAAAGCAAAAAACAAATGCAAATATTTGTAATCAATCGACTATAAAAGCCAGAAAAAAATAAATTGTATTCACACACACAAGCAATAGAATAGATAAAAAACTATACAAAAGAACAAGTTTCAAAAGAAAAAGGTAGCATTTTTATTTCTTTTACTTTCAAGCAAAAAAAATAGAGAGAAAGGAATCTTACTTGAAAAACGCTGTCGTTGCCGCGAGGCCCTTTCCTCCGACTCGAGAAGCCTCGGAACCCTTTAGGGTTCCATCGAGGGCCTCGTTAGAAAAGGGAGAAAACTTTCGATTTTATTTCCTTCGGCCAAGCATCGGTTAAATTTCTGGGGATTTAAACCCAAGATCTATTTTCTACTCGAAGAGAGGGTTTAAAAAGAATTTTTTTGGGTTTTTCGTGTAACACCCCTAACCCCCTATCGATCGTTGGAACAGGGTTATAGAGCATTACCGAAATTTATAGATCAATTATAGAAAATTTCATATAATTTACTATTTATATCCGAAATCAATCATATTGTCCTTTAAATGGGCCCTCGAGGCCCAAAATATGCAGTTAGATCAAATCGGGACTTAACAGAGAACTCAATGAATTTTTCGCGAAATTTCAATTTTTTTCTTAGGTGCAGGGGAGACACGCCCTTGTGGCTAGGCCATGTGGGCATTCGATGAGAGGCTCACGGCTGTGTCCCAGCCCATGTTCAAATTAAAGTAGCTACTGACTTGGGTCACACGACCAAGCCACATGCCCGTTTGCTAAGCCGTGTGAACAATTTATTTTACATTAATTAGGTGCAGGGATCACATGACTGAGACACACGTCCATGTCTCTGCCTGTGTGAAAATACCTGGGCATTCTATTTCTCAATTTTAAGGATGCAGGGAACACACGGCCAAACCACACGCCCGTGTGTCTACCCGTGTGGATGAAAATAGGCCAATTTTAAGGCCACTTTTCTCACCCAAATTTGCTTTCAACCTACAACAACACTTGAATACATTCACCAACCAATTCAAGACATTAAAACCAAGCCCAAAACAATCTTATACATGATATATCATCACATGTATTTAAGTATTCAAACTTACCTATTTGTATAATCATATAAGTTTATCAAAATTCAAACTATCATACCAAGCACATATATATTAAACATGATATAACCTTCTAATTACATCAAACATACCATTACTAGCCATTCCAATGGCTACTTACAACTAACCATATACATGCCATCATTGGCCAATTTAACCTATACATGCTATTATACAAAAATAAGTTTGCTATTTATACCAAAACGAGCTGAATAATAGTGTGATGTTGCTCTGACCACGTCCAACCTTTACGAGCTTCCAAGTACTATAAAACAGAGAAAAGAAAAATGAGTAAGCATTTAATGCTTAGTAAGTTCGTATAATAAGAATTTAACTTACCAATCATGTTCATTTAAAATAAGCATACATAGCACACCCAAATCAATGTAATCAATAACCTAAACACACATAATCCTCAACAAGCAAGTTAGTTATGCAATTCATATAAATACCAAGATATATGGATGAGCTCATCAATATTCCATTTCCATATACATATATTTGTTACTTCAAATTTCCAATGAACATATACATATCATATCTTTGTATATAAAGTATTTCTCACAATCATTAGTATTTCTCACAATCATTCATTTATAATTCATATTATCTCATACCTGAAATTTTACCCGTTGAATTATTTAAAATATCGATGAATATTTGGGCAATACACACGAAGTTTACAATACAGTCAATCTGTCAACTCATATCTAGGAGTGCTTATAAAAGCCTATAAACGGAAAGCTTATTTGTGCTAAAACAGAAAGCTCATAAGAGCAATATTCAGGAAGCTCAAGCGAGCCTATAATGGGTAGCTCCGAAGAGCCATTAATTGGTAGGCTCCGGATAGCCATATATCGGGAAGTTCAAGCTAGCCATATTGGGAAGCTCATAAGAGCTAAGGTGTGTCCACAACACATGTAGGATCACAACCTATCGGGACGCTTCGAAGAGCTATTAACAGGAAGCTCGCAAGAACCAAATAACAGGAACCTCATGAGAGCTAATATCAGGATGCTCTTTCGAGCTATGGTGTGTCTGCAACATATGCAAGACCAAAACCAATATGGGAGCCCTGTATCCAATCAAACATATAAAGGTACACAATTTAGTTACACGAATTTGCCTCAACACTTACTTGTGTAAGAAATCTACTAATCCAACACTTTTCTTTTTCTCGATCTAACTCCTTGTTTGGTTTTTCCGGATCTATATAAATGAATTTAATATAAATTTAATAAAATTCATATTCAATTTTAGTCCAATTCACATCTTAGGCAAAAGTACCATTTTTGCCCTTATATTATTGATTAATTCCAATTTCGTCCCTAGCCTCGGAAAATGAAATTCATGAAATTTAATCCTTGTTCAAGCCTAGCCAATTTTTACATATAACATTTACAGCCTATATATTTCACAAAAATAAAAAATTTTCTATGAATTTTTCATTTTTCAATTCAGTCCCTAAATCACAATTTCATGAAAATTTCCTTTACAAAAGTTGTTTATCTATCAACAAAATTTCATTTTCTACCATAAATTTCATAATTCATGCATATTAATCCTTGAGAAAACTTTGATACTTTAATAAATTTACAAATTGATCCCCAAAGTAGCTAGATTAGGTTACTACGATCTTGGAAATATAAAAATGACTAAAAACGGGACATGATTACTTACCTAATTAAGCTTGCTTGAATTTCTCTCTCTTTGCTAGGGTTTCCATAGAAAAACTTTGGGGAAGATGATGAAATAAGATGATATTTTATCTTTTAATTTAATTATCATCTTTAATATTTTCACTTTCCAATTTAGTCATTTTCTTTTCTTAAATTTCCATAGATGAATCATCATAAATATCTACTAATTTCTCTTAATGGTCTAATTGCCTTATAAGGACCTCAGATTTTGATTTCCATAGCTATTTAATCCTTCTAGCTACTAGAATTCAACTTTTGCATTTCATGCAATTTAGTCATTCCTAACAATTAACCATGAAATTGGTAAAATTTTCTTAATAAAATTTTCATTCGTCATTCCTATTATAATGTAGACCATGCAATGACATTAAAATAACTTTTCTTTCTAACTCGGATTTGTGGTTCCGAAACTACTATTTCAATTTCACTGAAAACGAACTGTTACATTTCGGCCACCGGAGGTGGCGATCACCGTCGCCGATAACTGGTGGCCGCAGCGGACATGCAACTGCCCCCATGGCCGGAAGAGAGGGTGCTTGAGAGAAAGAAAAGGATTTTTTTTAACTGAGGGTAAATTCTTTTTTCTTATTTTTTACTTATATAAGGTCATGATACAATGCTGTTTTGGGCTTAACTTTTATACGCCCAAAACGACGCCGTTTTGATGCTTAGCCTGACAACCTGACCTAAATGGCATAGGATCCGCGTGTTTTGGATATGGGGGGTCTATCTATTTCCCTGGTCCTTCCGCTTTTGTGGCTCTTTTCAATTTCGTCCTATTCCTCTTTTGTCGTTTTATTTCTTGCCCCATAATTTTAATCTGCTTACAAATCAGTCCTTTGACCTACTGTCAAACTTAAGGAAATGACACAGATGGAAAAATAACCTTATGAGTCCCTGTACATTTCTACGTTGTTTCAATTTTATCCTTTATATATATTTTTACTATTTATGCTTTAATTTTTTTATATTCAATTCAGTTCTTGTACTCTCGACTCTTTGGGAGTGATATGTGCTAGGGCTAGGATTATTTGCCCCCGAAGTCCCTAAATTTTTATACTATATTTTAATTTAATCCTTTACATTCTATTTTCTTATAATTTAGGTATTAAATATTGTTATATTATCAATTTAGTCCTCTACTTCCCTTTTCTTCATTTATTTAGCAATTCCTACTTTAAGTTTTGTTTAAATTTCAACTTAATCCTCATTTATTTAATTTTGCATCTTCATTTACTATATCTTTTATTTTAACGCTTAAAATTCATGTTATTTTATATTTCTCTTTTTATATACATTTTATTTTATCCTTGTTATTATTATATTATTCATATCAAGATTATGATAATAATCATGACATGATTATCGCTATTATTACTATAAATTGATGTTTTCTTATTATTATAGTTGCATTGTTATTCTCCACTAGCATAGCATTTCTTTTATTTTATCTTTTATTTTTCTTCATTTATTTATTTATTTATTCATTTGTTTATCGGTTTAATGTCATCATTTCATTTTTACCCACTACTATTTTGCTTTATTTTGCTAATCACCATGTTGTGTATCGTGTTAGAATATATTTATCCATTTTATTACGCCTAAACAAATTAAAAAGTACATTGTTTTAAAAATTACGTTCATTCTACCAAACGTATAGGAAATATTTAAAACTGAGACAATGTTCATTATTTTTGAGATTCGAAGAGTCGTGCTCCTAACTTACGGAGTATGATCTATTTCTAAAATTGAAGTAATTGATTATCCTATTTAAAAAAGATGAGATTTAAGTAAGGATCAAATGGTGATTATTCTTGTTTTCGAGGATTCAATGCATTGTGTCCTAACTTACGGGGCATGATCTTTTCTTCTCAACTAACTCGAAATAAAGCCTTTTCATAAAATTTGATTTAGTTAAGTGATTTTAATTAAAAAGAACATCATGCAAAGAGAGATTGTATTTTAATATCTCTTCGATTTTTCAACTTCTGACATCAAAACATCAAGTAATCAATTAGGTACTAATTTTGGGCGTTATAAGGGTGCTAATCTTTCCTCATACATAATAGATTCCCGAACCTATTTTTCGGATTTGTAGGACCGAATATTACCGTTTTAGTAAATCTAACTCTTTATTAAAATGATCGAGTTTTGAGATGATCCAATCGCACCTAAATAAATAAAAAAAAGATTGGTGGCAACTCCATTTTTATTTTTAAAATAAAAGTCGATTTCAAAAAAAGGTTTTGACACTTTTTATTAAAAATTTCATCTATTTCTTCGATTAAAATCTAATCTTTATATGTCAGCATGAGGTACAAATGGCATACCACATGCAACTGTTTGATTATTCTATTAGCTATGTCAATTTTTAATAGAAATGACTATTTTATTCTTTAATTTAATATACAGAGATTTATTTGCTCATTATTTAAATAAATGTATTAAAATACAATATAACTTTTAATACAAGGGTCTTTATAGCATTTTTGCCATCGTAATTATATAAAATATTAAAACAATTTTATCCGTATATATAAAAATGAAGAAGATTTGTCGGGTTGGGGGGGAGGTTGGTTCTGCATCTTGGGGGGAATAAATGCTGCGAAAACAAAAGGGGCTGGGGGAGTTCCCAACTTGAAGGAGATAATTCATAATTGATAGATTTATGCACTTTTTGGGTCAAATTTTATATTCTTCTTTTTGCCGTCCTTTCGAAAACTACACTTCCATCCCCCCACCCATTAACTACAAAAAGGCAAAAACCCACCCACTAATCTTTTACTTTATTTATACAATAAACTTTTCATAATGTTGACCTAATTCACTAAATTTTGTAATCTTTTAGTGGTAAAAATATTGTAAAAGTTTTTATACTAATAGTAAAATTATATTTTACCTTTTTTATTAAAAATTAGATAAATTGGTTCTTATATGTTAGATCAAAGAAAAAACTTAAGAATTAATGACTTAAATAAAAACTTTCGAATAGTTTAGTGAGTTAAATAGAATTTTTTATTAATTCAATGATTATTTTATAACTTTTTAAGTTAAATGACCGAATGTAAAATTAATAATAGTTTAGTGACATAGAGTGCAGTTTATCCGAAAGTTTAATGGTAGAGATTACGTATTTTGAGTTCAAATCTCATCATATGTATATTTATTTTTAAATTTTATATAAAAAATAAATATATCCTCAAAATAATATATATTTCAAAAAACATAGTTTAGGGACCAATCTAACAACAAAATTGACGGAGGGACCAATATTTTCAAATAAAAAAGGGACTCAATATTTCAAAATTAACATATAGGGACTAAATTTTAAAATTTAAAATAGGACAAAAACTATTGACATATTTAAAACTATTAAGGTGAAATCGACTCCTCTGAGAGAAGTCTTATCTTCGAAGTGTTGTCTTCTAGATAGTCGACCTGGACATCAACAATCAAAGAGATTGTCCCCATGTTGAGGATAGTTCGAAGACAAGACTTCTCTTAGAGGAATTGATTCCCCCTTAACAATTGCAAATAAGACCAAGGTTGGTGGTTTGAGCTACAGTGTGCCCAGGTACCTCTATAATTATTCATACGCCCAATACTAACACCTATCCTGAGTCTTGTAGGTATTGATCTCCACCAGTCGAGGCACCTCCCTCTACGAACCATACATGACTCTCTTCAGAGGCTAGGGAGAAAACCCTGACACGGGAACAAAACCTTCGATTATTGAGGTCCAGATCAGCTGCGCAAAGAATAACACTTTAAAGACAATACTTCTCCTAAAGGAGTCGATTCCCCTTCAACAAAATCAATATAATTCGTATAAATATATCGAATTAATTATTTTAGTTATGCTAAATATGCTCTATTTGTTTCTTGAGTTATTTTCATTATTAATTTTTCCTATACGTATTAGAGGTGATCATGGGCCGGGCCCAGATAAAATTTTAGGCCCATCTACTAGGCCGGGCCCGCCCATTCAAATATGGGCCTAAAATTTTACCCAAGCCCGCCCGAAATAAAATTACTAAGCCGAGCTCGCCCAACCCGGCCCATATTAATTTTTTTTCTTATTTCATTAAATAAAAAATTTAAAAATATAATAAATCAAATATATTTAAAAACATAAAATAAATATTAAAACAAATAAAATAATACTAAAATAATTCTTAAAACAATACACAAATTAACAATATAATAAAAATAGTTATATTAAAATTTAAAATAATTAAAAATAAAAAAAATATATTAATATATAATTTGGGCGGGCAGGCTGGTCAAGCCAAAAACTCTTACCCGAGGCCCAGTCGTTTTTAAGCAGGCCTCATTTTTTGCCCAAGCCCATTTTTCGGCCTATATTTTTACCCAAACCTCCCATTTTTCAAAGGGCCTTTGGTAGGGCCAGCCTTGACCCATGATCACTCTAATCGTTATCTTTGTGCTTTTGTATCTAGAATTTATATTTGGTTAAAACATGTTGTTAATCCTTACACCTTTGTAGAATTTAAGATTTAGCCCCTTTACTTAAAAAGTTAAAATTTAATCCTATCTTTTTAATTTAAAAATTACAGTCCAATCATTATCATCTTCGATTGTTTTCGTAAAAAAATTTCAACATAAGATGTTTATTTTTCGTCGATCATATGCCACGTCACATGAAGTAGCCTAATCAAAATTTCAAGTTGACAAATTTTAAAGAAAAATACTTATGATTTTAATAGTTAGATTGAAATGTTTAAATAGAAAAAATATAATATGACTTAATTTTTAACTTTTTAGGTATAGAAACTAAATCTCAAATTTAGTCAAAGTACAAGGAAAAAAAACATATTTTTTCCTTTTTATTTTCTCTATAATGTTCCTTTTCAAATACTTAAAAATTGATTAGATAAGTATTGCCGCCAAAGAAGTGTCACTAAAATACAAGTTGGAGTCAAATGAGGCTATTAGTCCCTTTCTTTTGACATTTTAATTTTTAAGGATTAAAAAGTCAAAATGCCTTTTGGAGTTTTGTTGTGCAATTTGGTCCCTTAATCCAATGACTTAAGAGCATTTGTACGGCCATTTTGCTCGTACAATGACTCTTTCAAGATTTTAATAGAAAACTAAATAAATAAATAAATGGGTCAATGACCTCTATAGCCTTTTTAATATGCATATGATATATTTGATCTTTGTGATGAATGAATGAAACATCTTTAGTTTTGATAAAATATATTTAGAAGAGTAATTATCTTGTCTTAACTCCATCATCTATTTTATACTGGGAAATGTTTGACTAAAAAAAATAAATTTTTTTGTACATACTACAATTTGAAAATAATTTAAGGGGCTAGAAAACAATTTCACTATTATATTAATTTATAATTTTTAAATTTTAAAGTGTTTAAAAGTAATTTTGCATTTTTGGGGGACGCATACTTCTTTTATTCGCTTCTGATGGCAACAATAATGGAATCTTAATTTTTAAGGTGCCAACAAAAAAGTAATGTTGTTTAAATTAGATAGGATTGCATGGTTGAACTGATTGAACCAAAAAACAATTAGCTATTGATCTAGTGAGAGGTTTTGAATCGATTGATTTGGAAACCACTACGAACTAATTGAACTGATTAAACCAGATTATTTGATTTTTTTTTTATTATCATTTTTAATCAAACCATTCGAATCGTAAAATCGATAACTTACCCGATTTTACCACATTACAAGAAGTTATTTGCCACTTGATTGATTAAGTATGGGTCAAGCTTAAATAAGATAATGTTGGTTGAATCTTGATTTATTTAAGGTCTAATTCTGTTTCTAGTTATTGTACTCTATAGGATTTGATATTTAGTCTCTCTTTTTAATCTCCAAAATTTAGTAATTTACTTTAATAATTGAAATCGGATCTATAATAATACTAAAAAACATTTGTTAAGTTAATTTTGTGACAAAATTTTAAATAAAAATTTTACTCACGTGATCAATATTATATGTGTAAAACCAAACATAAAAATATTAAATATAAGAGTACAAGGACTATAAGCAAATTAGACCTTTATGTTATAGATCATCTTTAAAAGGAAATTTAGTTAATTCTTTTAAATACCCCATTCAAAAAGAGAGTACAATATTAGATAAACCTGTGCAATTTTGGACACTAATTTTTCCCCAAAATATTTGGTGTTATGATGTAATGGTTATATTTTAAAATTGTTTGAATATTTGGTTTAGAAAAGAAAGAAAGAAAAATTAATAATGGATAAAAATAGTAAAATAAAAGTAATAATGTAATATTTAGTCCTTGAATTTGGTGATATTTTTAATTTGGTTTTAAATTTTTTGTCCACATTAGTTCTTAAACTTGATATTTTCTCTCGATTTTGATTCATGTGATGACATAACATTTTGATACTATATCAAGCCATCACCTAAAAAATATAATTGTTCATTAAAAAAAAAAAAGTTTGTGATATGACATTAGCTTAAAGTGATACGTTAATACATAGACCAAAAATGAAAAAATTATCATAGTCAAGGATTAACGTAAAACAAAAAAATAAAAGTTTATCTAAAATGGAAAAAAAAATACTAAATTATGTTTTATCCCAAATAAAAAGGACAATCAAACATAGAGAAGGAAGTTTCTTGAGTCAAGTAATGTTGTTTGTACTAAAATTATAGCTTAATTAAATGTTCAAAGTCCACGGAATTGTGTAGGTGAGATGAAGGAAATTTTCATTAGAAAGAAGTTTCGTCTATGTTAAGTTTGATTTTTTTTAAAATATTTTATTTATAAGTATTTATTTTTAACTTAATGCTTGAAATTAATTATAATCCTTTTTCAATTTATAAATAAGAGGATAATGTGTTCTAGCGCATTTGAACTCACGTCCTTTTGAATTGAAAATAATGCTCATATCAATTGAGTTAAAACTCAATTAATTTTTTTTCTTCAATCAATTGGAAATGAACAAAACCATGTTTTATTTCTATTTCTTGCTTGGGTACTAATTTTGTTTTAGTTTTAAATTTGTTGATGTCATGAGATCAAAATGCTTCTGCAGGAAAGCTCGAAGGAGCTAATTTTCTTAAATTTGATTTCTATTACGGTCGCGTTTTAGCATGGAATTAAGTTTTCTATAACTTTCTAATAGACATGAGTGGTATCGATATAAAATTGACTTTTTTTATTGTATTATTTTTAAATATGACACAAAAATTATTTATATGATAAATTTCGATTTAATCTATTTAATATTGATGAGTTTTTATTTTAAAATCGAGTTTCAATTAAATTGGACTAAATTTTTCATTAAACTTTTCGAGCTCAAGTTAGATGAATTTTAACATCTGTTTAATTAATTAAAAATCTCTAATTAAAATATATAAATTATGGATTAAGTTTTAGGAAGTTTTTAATAAAATGAATATTTTGATTTGACAAGTTTTTTCTTATCTAGTATATAATATAAGGGTAAATTATATTACTAGGCATTTAGTTATGTTTTTTAAGTCATCTAATTATTAAAAGTTTTAAAATGGTCATCTAAATTATTAGTAAATTTATTTTTGATCGACCAATCATGAAAAGTTATAAAATGGTCATTCAATTATTTAATTTTATCATTTCGATCACCCAACTATCTTAGATTTTTAGATATTTTTATTTTTATGTTACCTAGCTGGTGGCCAAAAAAAGAAAATTAATTAATTATTTTATAATTTAATAACCAAAAAAGAAAATAAAATTGGGTCACTTCTCTAGTTGATATTGATTAAGACTAAATTCATTTAGTTAAGCATGAGATTTTTTGCCCAAGTCAACGATTATGAATGGAAGTAAACTTGCACCGTAATGTCAATCCGCTTTTTATTCTACTTAAATAACAATAATAATAACAAAATTTTAATAATAATATTTTATATCTATTATATAGAAGTAAGATTGGGCAAGAAAAATCGAGAAATCGAATCTGATCTCGAATCGAGGTATTTAGAAAATTTATGAATATAGATGATGATTACTAGAATCGAATTTAATATTATTTTATTTAATTTATGAAATATGTAAAAATTATTTAGACTGATAAAAATCAAAAGGGTTATTTTTATTTATTTGATTTTAAAGAAATATTTATAAAATGGCTTTGAAGTTTTATCAAATAATATTTGAAAGATACAAAATAAAACTCATTTTTTCAAAATAAATCTAAAATAAATTAAAAGAATAGATAACCAAATTGAATTATATGGTTTAAAATTTTCAAGAAATTTGATTGAACCGAGCCAAATTCATCCTAAATTGAGGTGTTAACATAATTTATGCTTTGCTCAAGCCTATCCTAGTCCAAAATATGAACCTAAATCTTGTAAAAATGACTTAATATACTCACAAATAACTAATCCATACTTATTTTAAGTTTTTATTTTAAATTTTAAATTATATTTTTAACTTAAAATTTTAAATATAAACCACTTAACAAGCATTTTTAATTTACATTATAATATTATATATATAAATTTTATGCGAAAAAAATCACATAACACATCGAATAAAATAATATATTATAATATTTAAAAGAGTTAAGATTATACTAATTCTACATTTTCTTGTGTTTGTTTCACATAAAACAGTTTAGTAAATAGAAAATGACTTACAGATTAACGAAAAATAAGCTATTTTTCACTTATCTTTTGAAAAGCGTAAGTTATTTTTGGGAAAATAAATCCTCTCGAGTAATTTTATTTTTATATAAAATTAACTTAAAAAATTTAATATTATTATATTGATAATAAAATTTATTTTATTTTAAAATATTTTAAATTATTAAAATATTATAATTTTTAATATTAATAAACATACGTATTTAATTATTTATATTTAATCATAAAATAAATTATTAATATAATTAATATAATTTAGTATTTTAATAGATTATTTAATATTTCAATTTTATTTTAATAATAAATTTTAAAAATAATTTTAAATAATATTCTTCACATATTATTAAAATATTCAATTTTAATATTTTAAAATATTTTTAAAATTATAAATATATTGAAAATAAATGTTTTGTAGTATAAAGGTTAAAACATGCCACAAATCCATGTACTCTTCACAAATTTAGAATTTAATCCTTATACTTTAATTTTCGAGAATTTAATCCCTCTACTTTTCAGATTTGAAAATCAAGTCTAATTGTTAACATTGTTAAATTTTTTTGTCAATTTTGTTGATTTCACATTTTAAATAAAAATACCGATTTGGTAGTCATGTAACTAAAAAATGATATTGTAATGGACTGAATTTAACAAAATATTTTTAATATATGTAAAAAATGTAAAATATAAATTTATAGATATAAAATAAACTCAATAATAAAAAAATTAGAAAACCTCACATGCATGTTTGTTTCATTGAAAATAATTTTATGAAATATTTGCAGTAAATTTATCAAATAAAAGAAAATATTTTACACAAATTTATTCAAACATTAAAAAGTATTAATTTTTCCAAAAAATTAATTTTTAAAAATATTTTTAAAAGTTATTTTCAACAAAACAAACGAAGCCAAGACTTAAATATTGAAACTTAAATCTGATCTGTATTTTAAATTAACTTAAATTTTCTTTTTGTCCAAATCAAATTCGAGCAACTTGAGCGGGCAAAATCAGCCCGTGAAGAATTCTATTTGTAAAGTAGATTTTTTTTTATTTCAAATTAGTATCATCATTAATGGGCTCAGAACTTGAGATTTAGAGTTAGGGTTTTAGGCCTTACTTCTTGCTGAAGCCCAATTCTGAAAAAAAGTATGTTGATTCTGTTTCCAGGCGCCGGTTTTCGCCGTTTAAAGTCGTTCCACACAAATTTTGCGTGCGTTTTTGTGGCTATTATTGCTCGTCTCCGCCGTCAACTCCGAAGCAGCAACAATGGAGTACGAGAACAAGCTCGTTCTCGCTCCCATGGTTCGAGTTGTAAGTAAATTGAACTCCCGTTACCAAATTCTCACTTTCTTAATCAGTTCATCTCTTCGTTTTGAAATTTCATTGTGTAATTGGACTTCTCTTTCTTGGTTGTTCCAGGGAACGCTGCCATTTAGATTACTAGCGGCTGATTACGGTGCAGATATTACATACTCCGAGGAAATTATTGATCACAAGATTATCAAATGTGAGCGCATAGTTAATGGTATGTTACACTTGTTTTTATTCTTTTTGAACTTACTGGATAATTCCGTTAATGCAACAAATTTTAGGACTATTCTTCTTCTTCTTTTTGCCTTAATAAGGTTAGCTTTAATCTCATGGCCATGTACATGCTTTTAGCTTTTCGAATTAATTGGAATATCAATTCATAAACGACTTTATTTTTTCAATGAAAGTGAGACAGAGGATTGGAAAGAGGATAGCACCGTCTTTTAATGTTTTTCCGTTTGTTTCTCTCGTATGATTGAAATTGAGTTGATTTAGTCATATTTGTTTCTTTTTCCATTATTGTTTTTCGCAGATTATATCAAATCAACTGATTTTGTTGAGAAGGGAACGGATAATGTTGTCTTTAGAACCTGTAATGAAGAGAAGGGTCGGGTTGTATTTCAAATGGGCACTTCTGATGCTGTGAGGGCTCTAAAGGCTGCTCAATTAGTGTAAATTTTATACCAGTTTGGCATTCTTTTTTCTTGTTGTCATGCAGTTGCAATGATGCTCATGAACTGCCCCCCCCCCCCCCTCTTTTGTTTGCACCATCCTTTTATGCGTGTCATTTTTATTCTAGATGAGTACTATTAATTACATAACAATAATCTAGAATATGACCCTTTTATTTTATTACATTCTCAAGTGTTATCATCAAATCACTTTCTTTCTTGTCTCTTATGGAAAACTCTAGTTTAGAATTCTCTTCGGCATACAGAAGATGGCTTGAGCTGTAGGCTATTGGAATCCACAAAGGTTTTTTATCAAGCCATAACTATACTGATAATGGTTAAATTTGGAATCCACCCGCATTTGTAACTGAATCGGTTTTAAGATACACTAATCCTTTATCCATGGAGCCTAGGGCTGGTTAATTTGTTTTTTGTTCTTCAATGTTAGTTATGCTCCTGATAACTCCGGGTTATCATGACAATAGTTGATTGATTTATTAAATGCATGATTCATGTTAAGGGGTGTCTTTATTTGTTCCAAAAATTTAAGTGATTATGATAATTTGATCATTGCTCCGTTCCAACTACTTGTCTAACAAGTATATGATTATTTTATGCAAATTATTATTCTATATTTTATGATGTTGGAAATAATTAATATAGGCAAAGTCAGGATTTCTTTTTGACCTTTTTAACGGTGAAAGTCAATCTTTCTACAGGTGCAAAGATGTTGCTGCCGTAGATATCAATATGGGTTGTCCCAAGTCATTTTCTGTGAGTGGTGGCATGGGTGCTGCTTTGTTGACAAAGCCTGATCTCATACATGATGTAGGTGCCTCATATTATTGGAAACATCCTTTAGTTTCCTTGCCAGTGTGTGCTCTTAACTTTGATCTTTCACATTATTATTTTGCTAATTCAGATTTTAACAACTTTAAGGAGGAACATAGACACTCCAGTAACATGCAAGATCCGACTTTTAAAATCATCCCAGGATACAGTAGAACTTGCAAGGAGAATTGAGAAGACTGGTGTTTCTGCTCTTGCTGTCCATGGAAGGTAACTGTAGATGCAATCTTTTGTGTGTTTGAGACATTTATGACTTTTGGTGTGACTGCAATTTGGCAATCAATGAGATCAAAATTAATGGTTTCCATGTTCCTTTGTTGGTATATATAGCTGTTTCATCTGTTTAAAGTGGATCGATCATATAATATACCTTTTTAGCCAATAGTCTGTAATGTATTTGTCATATCTATGCTAATTATTTCTTCAACTTTTCAAAGTAGTTAAATCTTAACTTTGTTGGATCAGCCTGGAATGGAAATCAAAATTGGAAAAGGAAAACTCTTATCATATTCTTGATATAGCTACAGAATTGTGTTTCTTCAAGTCTTTGTTCTGAACCATTACACTTTCTGTATAAGCAGGAAAACGACCTTTTATCTGATGTTATATCTTTCAAAATACAATATTTGGTCATGATTTTATATCAAAATCGGTAACTTCAATGGTTAGCTTAAAGTTGTAGGGTGAGGGGATTAGGTGATACATTTTTGGTGAAATCTGGCAGGGAAAGTGAGGCGATGATAGAAGCCTGATGCTTCTGAGAGAAGGAAAATATAATGCTTTAGGAAAATGCTACTCTTGGCAATCATATAAATTATTTAGTGTGCATTAAGTGTCTGGGAATATAATGATGACTAACAGATAGCAAAAGTTCAAACTATCAACCATCAAGGTGTTGGTCTAGCAGCGTGAAGGAGGATATTCTGAGAATTAAAGTTGTCTTTGGAAAGTTAAAGGCGTGATTCTTAGGCCAATGAATAGATATTCGTTGTAATGGTATAGAAGATTGTTGTGGTATCAACTAGAAACCAAATTAGGGACACCATATGGATCGTGTTTCTGTGCTTCTATCACATTAGGCCTTTGGTTTTTTCTTAATGATGTGTTGTATTTTTCTTGTTAAAATTGCAGGCAAGTTGCAGATAGGCCAAGGGATCCTGCAAAGTGGAATGAGATTGCTGATGTTGTATCAGCATTAACTATTCCAGTTATTGCAAATGGTGATGTTTTTGAATATGATGACATTCAGCGCATTAAAGTTGCAACAGGTGGCTAAAAGTTAACTTTGGTTTTCTAATGATATTTTACTTATATTTCTGTTCTTCCAAGTTTTTAAAATGGTACATGTTAAGTGACTAAAAAACATTCTTGTACCATTAGTATTATATCCTCCTTGCCCTAAGCACTCCCACTGTTATGTTGCGAAATTTCCTATGGATTCCAGACTTAAATTTTTATGCGGTTACCAATCCTGAAGTCTTTCATATTCTGTACATAATTTTATATTGTGGCCAGATATGTGTCACTTGATTTTTTTTCTCTCTTAAAGGTGCTTCATCAGTTATGGTTGCAAGAGGTGCTCTCTGGAATGCTTCAATTTTCTCTCCCAATGTTGAAGCACATTGGGAAGATGTGAAAAAGGAGTATGTTAGGAAGGTAGGTTTGTCCCTACTGGCCCACTTAAATACAACTTGATATTGTGCTCCGCAATTTCTTCTTAAACAATGACAATAACTTTTCTTGAATCTATACCGGTTTGACAGAGGAATGCAATTTTACTAAGTATTATTTAAGTTCACTAATCTCACTCTTAGGTCTAAGAAACATGATATGTGATAAAAAAGAAAAAAGTTATTGAAGTAAACCTGTGCTTGTTTTGTAATGTTTATAAATAAGCAAGTTCTTCTGTTTAATGCTCCCAATTAATTCTCTGCATTACTGAAAACTTTCAAGTTTTTGTAGCTACTGTTTCTGCATGCTGGTTAACTTTCACACCTTTTGATACTGAATTGAACTTGCCTTGGTTTACAACTTTTTTTGACCTCTTATTTCAGAGCATATTATGGGATAATGACGTTAAAAGCACAAAGCATACGTTAAAGGAGATGATAATGCATTACTCCTGCCTTGAATTCACAGAGGGAAAAGCCATCATCAAGTCACAAAATTTGGCAGATCTAGCGTAAGTATGATTTTAGGTTTACATTTATGGGTTTCGGTTGCCTGTTTTGCATTATTCAATCACTTTCCCATCTGCATTTGCATTATTCATCCATTACAAGATGGTTGCTCGTCTTGATTATACTACAAGATAGATATCTTTAACTATGTTACCTAGATTAATGGCGAGTGTTTGAAAATTTGTCCTTTTAAGGTTAACTTGATTTAGAAGTAGGGTTTTATTAATTAGTATCCTTAGGGTACTTAATCCTATTTATAGTAATAAGTACAAAATTCGAAAACTTGATATTCATCATTTTCAAATATCAACGCATCAAAGTAAATACATTAGTATATATAGTAACCTAGAGTGCTCTTAGAACAGCCATTAGCAAATTCCATAAAAGTATTACCCGATTACTTGTTTTAACTGGCCTTTGCTTGCCAAAACGAACTCAAAGTATATTTAAATTTTCTTAAATCTAACTTCTACTCGTATTAAGAACTCGGCCTAGAACTTAATACAAGGGCCTTTTGTATCAATATCATACAGTTGTATGTGTGCATCGTTGCTCACTACTTCTTTTAGAGTTCTCAAAATTCCACCACTGCCTGCATGTGTGATCCTATTTCTAAATTTTCAATTCTACATATGGACCTCCATCTGATTCTCCAGGAAAGTTTACGGGGACGAAGAATATTACGAGTCGGTTAGGGCGTACAGGATCGCACTTGATAGGCATGCATGACAGCACCAAGAACCTCCAGTAGACTGAACCTGCAAAAAAATGAAAAAAGAAGAAGAGGTACCCACTAACCAACCTAAGAAATTAAGGGTTCCTGCTGCTGTTGTATCTTTACTGAAATATATGTTACATTATAACTCAATAGCATGTATTGGTCTTTGCAATTGTCTTGATATTTTAAATTAAAATTATGTCAAAGAGTGGTGAATCTCTTAAGCGTATAGCCTGATTGAATTTTGTACACTTTTTAAACATTCACTAATAGATAATTGTTAGTGTTAAATGGTTTAGAATTCAAAGAAATTATATATTATATAATTTTCTGTTATTAAAAAGCATTAAAGGAGTGAATTTATGTTGCTTCTATTTATTAGTGTTGGATATTTATATTAAACATGCATTTGAATGGAAATACAAGGATATATGATTTATGGAAAAGAATTTAAAAAAAAATTGACAACATATTATTAATTGATGTCAATTAAAAACCTTTAAGTTTAGTTTAAGGATATAAGGATATGATTAGAATATAGACAAAAATTATCTTGTTTATAGAATATATTAAACAGACTTGGACTCGAGTTCATTTATTATTTAAAAATAATAAAATATCAAATTATATAATTTCATATTAATGTTTATATAAAATATTTTAATTTTAATTTAAATTAGATCGGGTTTACTCAACGATAAAAATCATTACTCAAGCTTAGATTGGGTCAAACGGGCCATTGAAACTATGAAAACTTGAAAAATAAATTTTAAAATGCGAATTGATTTTTTTGAAGAAAATTATATTTTTATGCTAAGATGATTTTCGCTCATTGTTTAATAATTTTCTTGAAATTATTTTTTAATTTGGTTGTGGTGAAAAACATAAAACAAATTATATTTGTTAGAGAAGAAACATTTTCTTGGACAATTAAATTTATTTTATTATTTTATAATAAATTATATCTCATATAGATTTAATAATATTATTAATAGATATTTAACTAAAACTTAATTTAAAGTTAAGTATATTATATATATGGGAGTAAATAGTGATACAATGAAAATAGAGTGATAAATGAAATTAAGTAAGATTTAAACAAATGCTTATATTTATATCTTTATTAAAATATTCATATTTTATGCAATAAAATATCTATAAGTTGTAATATATATTTATTATTAAAATATTAATATAATAATTAATTTTATTCAATTTATTTTTATATAAAAATCAAGTTACCTATGAGAAATTACATTTTTGAAAATGAGTTATGTTTTTAAAAGAGGAAAGTCATTTTTCAGAGAAAAGATTTATTTTCCATTGATCAGCAAATTATTTTTCACTTATCAAACTATTTTCCATAAAACAAATGTAAAAAACGTAAAAATTCGTTTTGTAAGTCATTATTTGTGAAACAAACACATTCTAATTTTATTTCAGTACTATTTGATAAGCTAAAAAAGTTGTTGAATTTATATTAAAAATTGTTTTAAACTATGCCTCTATTAAAATGCACCTATTATTAAAATTAATATAATAATTGACTTTATTCAAGTTAATTT
The DNA here is from genome assembly GCF_025698485.1 of Gossypium arboreum. Taxonomy (NCBI): domain Eukaryota; kingdom Viridiplantae; phylum Streptophyta; class Magnoliopsida; order Malvales; family Malvaceae; genus Gossypium; species Gossypium arboreum. Next base: position 4,355,978 of record NC_069071.1, read on the forward strand.
TTATATGAAAATCAAGTTGTATAAAGAAATAATTTCTAGATAGTAATTTATGCTTTTAAAAGATAAAATCCTTTTTAGAAAAATTGACTTTTTTTGTTGACCAAATTATTTTCATGATACAAACGTTAAAAAATAGAAAATATTTATCCTAAATCATTTTATGTGAAACAAACATATCCTAATTTAGTATTAAAATGATGTTATCTATCTCAATAATATTAATTATTTTTATTATCACATGGTAATTAATAATATATTAAATATTTTTAATTTCAATTTAGTAATATAGTAACTATATATTTACCCTAATTTAATATATATTATAGATGATAGATATATGTCAATGTTTATAAAATAGATAGATTATAAATTAAATAATTATAAATAAAAATTTTCCGATGATCATGGACGGATCAAAATAATCATTGATTCAACAACACTACATCAACGGCCAGGATTCCTTGATCCTGATCCATTACACAAACCTCCAGTTTCCCAAATAACCCCCGTATCTTAAACGGGCATAAAACAGCAATAACACAAAACCTCTATTCCCTTTTTCGCCATTTCAGTCCTCAAAATCATCCCCTTTCTTCTCCTCTCTTCTTCCTACTCCCCACCCCCACCGAGATTTCGCCCTCGCTGATTCTCTACACCGCAAATCCGTACGCTCTTCCCTTTTTTCATTTTTATTTCCTTTTGAAAAATAAATTTTAAAATCTATATTAAAATCTTAATTCTTTTTATTCTAATATAAATTATTTAATTTCTTGTTTATCTTCGTCTTCAATTTCGTGTACGTATATAAAATTATTATGGATTTCTCTTTATTTTTAAATTTTTTTTATCTTTGGTGCTTTAGTTTCAGTAATTGATTTGCAGTTCTTATTAATTTAAATGGCGTTTTTAATTGCTTGTTCCTTCGATTAATTTGTTTGATTTAGTTAAGGTTTGATCTCTTTTATGTTATAAGTTTCGATAATTATGCGATTTAAGTTATTAACGGCCCTTTCTAGTCTTAGATATCTTGTATTTTAAAGTTGAATTTGTAATTGTAACTACGAATTTTGCATTGAATGAGATCCATCTTATAATTTTCATTTCAATTCGAACACTGAATGTTGATTATTCATTTTGTTGCAGGAATCATTTCAACTTTTACCGTACTCCCCGAAGCTTTTGAATGGTAATTTGATATTAATCTGTTTTCACTTAGTTACTTAGAAAAGTTTTTATTTTCTCTCATGAATTCTATGGAAATGCTGATTCGAAACTGATTGTTGATATGGACTTATAATTTTAAGTACTATAAGCTTTGTGTTTTTGTAATTCTTATATCCAATTGAAACTTTTATATTATTCTTTAAAGTGGATATCGATTTGTTAATCTGAGAATCAGATTGATTATGTCCTGTTCTTTGCCTAGGGCTTCCTTTAGATGTCAAGATCATTCGTATAGAATATATGTCATGGTTGTGCATTTCCTTTTTGCTTACTGTAATAACAAGAATATTAACTTTGAAAAATAACCTTTTGTCCTATTTATATGGAGTATTGGCTATACCATGCTTATGGAAGGTGGTAAATAAACTCAGCTTGAATGAACAACTTTTATTGATGTTTGCTAGTTTATTTTTAAGTTTGATTGTGTTTGTTAAGAATTCCAAAGTTGCATTTGTGTTTGTATGTTTGTGTTCATTCGTTCAAATAAATGAACTTATTCGTAAACTTAATATAATTGAATATGTCGACAAACAATTAAAAATCTGTTCATGAATAGTAAACCGACAAACCATAAATAAACATATTTCTTATTATTTAGATATGAAATAATCAAATATAAATATTATCTTATTTTATTATAATCAAACAATAAACAAATTCTAAATGAACATAAATGAACTGAACATGTCTTGTTCGTGTTTGGTTAGTTTAGTAAACAAGCCTCAAAATCTAGTTATGTTTTTGTTTATTTAGTTTGTTAAACGAACATAAGTGAACTGTTAATCAAACGCGTTATTCATTTACAACCCAAGTTAACACTATGGTCTCAGTAAGGTGACTAATAGTTTAGTTCGGCATTTGTAGATGCTATTCACGTCTTTGCTCTCCTTTCCCTCGCTTGACATTAGCATTTTGTATTGAATCAAATCTTCTCACTGGCTATTTCTAAATTGTTATGTTTCCAGACCACCTTAAATGTGTTTTCCTTCTGTTTATACTCAATGTTTGCAACCTCTATCTTCTCCTTTATACTCAAAATTTTAACTCTTATCTTTATTTGTCAGTGCAGCATTGTTAATTCTACCTTTACTTGTTCAATCCTGTAATACATTGTTCATCTTATTTACATCTAGCAGAATTTCCCCTTTGTTTGAACAGAATTTGTGGTTACACTAGACTTCCAATGTATCTGGTAATCTTTTATTTATCTAAATGTGCGTTTGGTAATCAGGATGTATTGGCCTGCTTGTGCATCATCTAGAATTGATTCAAGTACTTAATTGGTGGAGCTGTTTCTTTGTGCTAAAGTTGTGCCTGGTTTCTTAGAAAAAGATGTTTAAATTAATAGACTAAGAACTGTTCAAGACTTTGTAGACTATTCGTATTGTTATCAAACTTTTCTTTTCTTTTCTTTTTCTCTTATTTGAATCTAGATGGCAATTGAGCATCTGAGGTCATTGTTTGCTAATTTGTTGTAATCATGTTTTCTCTAGCATTCTTATAATCTAACGCAAACCTGATATTTCAAACATAGGTTTAAATTGAATGGACTATAGAGTGCTATATCTGCAGCCTGTGACCAACCATTAACTATCGGCTCCAGATCTGAGGTCTTGGTACTTTTTCTTTGTGTGTTTGTGTGTTGCCGCATATAATTTCTTTGAAATTAAATATTAACTGATACGAATTCTTTATTGCATTCTTTGCAGTTGCTTCTGTGACAAAATATTCTAATATAAGGACTGATACTGTGAATGGGATTGACAATGGAGTTGAATAACCTGAAGGATGCATTTGATCGTGTAGCAAAGAAGCAAAAGCTGTCCTGCTCTAAAGTGCAGGAAGTTATGGATCAGATTGTACAAGAAATCGAGAAGGCAATAGAAATGATGCAGTCAACCACCCTTGACCATAAATCTATACTTGCTGAACTGAAGCAAAAGTTGCATGAAATTGCTCCACTCGCTCAGCTAGAAGGCACACAGAAGGAACTCAACATTGCATTGAGCAAGTATCCAAAAGCTCTTGAGAAAACCCTTAATCCTGATATATCCAAGGCTTATCGAAATATCGAGTTTGATTCTCATACAGTTAACCAAATAATTGCCAGCCATTTCTATCGGCAGGGCATGTTTGATGTTGGTGATTGTTTTATAACTGAAGCTAGGGAAGCAGAAGCTGCTGCTGCTGTGAGATCGCTTTTTCAAGAAATGTATCAAATACTTGAAGCCATGAAGAGTAGGAACCTAGAGCCTGCCCTGAAATGGGCAGCCGCAAACTCTGATAAACTGAAAGAAAATGGTTCGGACCTCCTGTTGGGACTCCATCAGTTGCAGTTTGTGAAAATACTACAGAAGGGAAGCAGAGATGAAGCACTCAAGTATGCAAGAACTAACTTCGTTCCTTTTGCCGGAAACCATATGGCTGAGATCCAGAAACTCATGGGGTGTCTCTTGTATTCCGACAGACTTAGTGAGTCCCCATATGCTCATTTATTATCACCAACCAATTGGGATATAGTGGCTGAAGAGCTCACTCGACAGTTCTGCAACTTACTGGGGCAGTCATATCAGAGCCCATTGAGTGTGACAATAGCAGCAGGTGTGCAAGGTCTACCACCACTTTTAAAGTTTATGACAGTTATGGCTGGGAAGAAGCAAGAATGGCAATCAATGAAGCAGTTGCCTGTGCCGGTTGAGTTAGATAAAGAGTTCCAATTTCATTCTATATTCGTGTGTCCCGTGTCCAAGGAGCAATCGACCGAAGATAACCCGCCGATGCTGATGTCGTGTGGTCACGTGCTCTGCAAACAATCCATCAACAAGATGTCGAAGAATGGATCGAAAACTTTCAAGTGCCCGTACTGCCCATCCGATGTCGATGCGGCGCGGTGCAGACAGCTGAATTTCTGATTATGTTTACCCTAAATTGCAAATGGGGTTGTATTAAAAAAAAAAAACAGAACTGTTTCCTTTGGACTGAATCAAAAATTATGTCTAGAAATAGAAATTGTTTGTGGTGAGATGTTGACAAATGCTGGTCAGCAATGGTGTAGTGTTTATTGATGAACTACTTGTAAATAGAAACTCTTTCCTACATCCATGCATGTATTGGAAACCTAATTCGTGATTTCGGTTCAGCTGAATTTATTTTTATTTTTAATAATATTTTCTAAAATTTTATAGTTTATACATGTCTAAAATAATATTTTATATAATGGTCTTTTGAAAAAAAAGTAATTATTTATATAATTTTTTAAAGTTATTTTTCAAAAATCTACTCGGATGAATTTCAATTTTTTTCTTAATTTTAACATTAGGGATATTGGTGTTGTGGGCTTGGGCGTGATTTGCTCAATGGGCTTTTGGTGAGCATCTCTCTCCATAGGCCTTTTATCTTTGAAGATCTCTATTAGACATCTATGCTTCTTGGGGCAACTATTGTTTTCAATTAGGGATACAAGTTTAAGGGTGGGTTTGGATGAGTGATTTAGGTGTGGTGCATTTAATTTATATTTTTTCTCACATTGTAGTATCGTTACCGTATTTAATCTAACCGTCATTGTTATTTTTATACTAATCGCAAGTAGACACATTGCCCATCTAAACCCATCCTAAATAACAGATGATAAATTTAGATTTTTAAATCTATTTCTAAATCTATTTCTAAAAATAAATCAAATTCTCCTAATAGATATACAACTTTAAATTTATTATTGGTAAAAATAAAATGGATTTAAAATAATAGATATTGAATTGATTTTGTTTGTCTCTGTGACACGCTTCTCTCTGTTTGTCTCTGTGACATGCTTCTCTCTGTCTGTCTTTTTTTTCTTTTTTCCTTATGGGTGTTTGGTTTGTCATTGTTCTATTTTTATTCTCTTGGAGAGCCGATTAAGTGATTCTTTTTATGGAGGAAGGAATAGCCAATTTGAAACTAATGGACGAGGAGGAAGAAAAGTTTAATGAAGAATCTGCTATGATGGAATGGAACTATCAATATTGTTTGGTTGGGAGCTGCTTAACCGATAGCGTAGTTCATTTTCCTTCTCTTCGCAACACTATAGACGATCTCTGGCATTCTATTGGTGGGATCTGTATTTCAGGTTTGGGGGATAAAAGATACCTTTTCCAATTCTTTTATGAAGTTGATATTAAAAGAGCGATATCTGGTACGCCATGGTTCTTCAATAACCATCTGCTTATTCTACAAAAAGTTCAAAATGGAGAAGATCCGTCAAGTATCTTGTTAAATTTTATTGATTTTTGGGTTCAAATACATGATTTGCCTCTTGGATTAATGATGGAGACGATGGCTAAACAATTTGGCGATTTTATGGGGCAGTTTATTGAATATGATCATGCTATTCCGGCGATGGGACTTAGATTATACGTATTCGTGTTCGATTGGATGTGTCCATGCCGTTGAAAAGAAAGAAAAAGATTCGGATATGAGAAGAAACGACGATTTATGCTCGTTTTCAGTATGAAAAGTTGAGTTTATTTTGTTTCAATTATGGTAAATTGGGGCATGGTGAGAGTTTTTGCCCACTGCGACTACGAATTGATCCAGCTAAAATTATCTTTAGGTGGGACATCTCCTTAAGGGCGGTGGCATGCCGAAGGAACAGTACAGTGAGTCGGTGGTTACGTACGATGGATGGTTCTGTTTTCAGCAGTACAGATTTGTAAAGGAATAATCAGCACAACAATTTTAGTGGGGAGAGTGATACTGAGAGAAATTAAAGGGGTGATTTGGGGATAAGATCTTTAATTCCTAATTCCATGCCTTTGGAATCTGGTCAAAAGATATCACTTAAAGGGCTGGACAGATGGCATAATTTGGGTAACGGGGTTTCGACTGAAAATGTGGGGGACAATGGCCTACTAGATTTGATGCTGAATGAGGAAAATGACCCATTAATTATTTTGGAAGGGAAGAAACGTCAAAGGGTTGTGGAAGATTCAACAACTAATTTTAGAAACAGCTCGAAAAGAATTTCGCTTGTTGTAACGGCTAGCTTTGTTGAACAGAGCAGCCAAATGCTATGAAGATTTTAAGTTAGAACGTTCGTGGTTTGGGGAGATCACGAACTGTTAATAGGCTCAAGAACAAACTAAGAGCCGTTAATCCCTAAATTTTGTTTCTAATAGAAACAAAATTAAGTTTGAAAATGATGGAAATGGTTAGACTAGAATACAGTTTTTTAAATGGAATTAATATTGAGGCATCAGGTTTTAAAGGTGGTTTATTATTGGGGTGGAAAGGGAACTCGTTAGTTTCGGCTCAAAAGTTTCTCTTGTTGTCACATTGATGTTGAGGTCCAAGATAATGATGGTAGTGATGTTTGAAGGTTTATGGGATTTTACGGGCATCTAGAAGAAAGGTATAGAAGTGGATCTTAAGAGCTACATCGATAGTTGGGCCATGATCAATCGGTTTCTTGGGTGGTAATAGGGGGTTTTAACAAGATCATAAGTTCTTTTGAGAAAAAGGGTGGTCTCCTTAGATTAGAACGTCAAATGGAAGAGTTTCGAACCACATTGGAGGATTATGGTCTAAATGATTTAGGCTACACGGGTAGGTGGTTTACGTGGGAGCGAGGGAGATTTTTGTCAACAAATATAAGGGAGAGGCTTGATCGAGGGGTTGCTTCTTTGGAATGGTTGAATCTTTTTCTGAACCACTAGGTGGGGCATTTAAGCCATGCATTTTCGGATCACTGTCCTATTCTATTGGATACCATTGGAAAACAAAGGATAGAGCAGGTTAATGGGATTAAAAGGTTCCGATAAATCAGACTAATGGGATTAAAAGGTTCCGTTTTGAAGCAAAATAGTGTCTTGAAAACTCTTTTGAGGAGGTGGTTAAAAGAAAATGGGACTTATTATCAGGAAGTGTGCCGAACAAGCTTGAGATCTTGGGCCAGCAGCTTTATCAATGGGACCAGGCCAGAAATAGGGAGAAAAAGAAAGTCGGATTAGTTTAGAAGAAAGGTTAAACAACTTGTATAGCCAGGGTCCTACCGATGAGATTTTAGCTGAAATTCTGGATGTTCAACTGGGTCTTAATTTAGAGACTGGCCAAGAAAAAGTATTTTGGGAGCAATGAGCCCATATTAATTGGCTAAAAAATGGTGATCGGAATACGAGTTTTTTTTCCATAAAATAGCTGTGCAAAGATATAATAAATGAAGGATTAACAGTTTGGAAAGGGACGATGGTAAATAGGCTTCTACGACTGAAGAGATGCTTCAACTTGCTGTTAAGTACTTTGGTAATTTATTCTCGACTTTGGAGGCGGGTGCAGATGATCGGTTATTCGGGATTGTGGAGAAACAAATTTCTACGGTTATGAATGTAAAACTACTCAAACAGTTTAACGAGGAGGAGATTGGAGAAGCTGCCAAAGATATGGCACCATTGAAGGCTATTGGTAATGACAGTTTTTCTAATTTTTTTCTTAGAAGTATTGCCACATTGTTGGGCCTAATATTGCTAAATTTTGTTTATCTATTTTAAGCGGTGAATCTGAATTAGGAGAGATTAATAAAACACACATTGTCTTAATTCCTAAAGTTGAGAAACCAATGAATTTCTCTCAATTTAGACCTATAAGTTTATGTAGCGTTATTTACAAGATCGTTGCGAAAGTCTTGGTGAATCGTATAAGTAGGATTTTGGGATGTTACATTAACGAAGCTCAATGAGCGTTTATTCCAGGAAGACTTATTTCTGATAACGTGCTTATTGCTTATGAGGTCTTACACTTTCTTAAAATGAAAAAGAAAGGGAAGAAAGGTAATTTTGCGCTTAAACTCGGTATGAGTAAATCGTACGACCGTGTTGAATGAGACTTTTTAGCTGGAATGATGATTCGATTAGGTTTCCATGCTGATTGGGTTGTTCTTGTTATGAGATGCGTTTGTTCTGTCAGCTATTCTGTGTGCCTCAATAGGGATATGAGTGATTGGTTTACGCCGCCGCGAGGGTTAAGACAGGATGATCCTTTAAGCCCTTATCTATTTCTAATTTGTGCTGAAGGATTCTCTACTTTACTTATCGAGGCAAAACAAAAAGGGTTGATGAGAGGTGCTCCTATTAGTAGGGAAAGATTATCGATAATCCATTTGTTCTTTGCAGGCGATTGCATTTTTTTTGGGGACGCTTCGAGTGAAGGAACTAATGTGGTCCGCAATACTATTCGGTAGTATAAGACGATTTCGAGACAAAGAGTAAACTTTGATAAATCCCTTATTTTCTTTGGTGCCAATGTGGAGTCAAACATCAAAGAGATAATTGTTAATCTTTTGGGTGTTCGGGTGGCTTCAAATCCAGAAAAGTATTTAGGCTTACCAATGATGGTTGGTAGGAAAAAGAATTGGCTTTTGCTAATTTTGTGGGCAGGTTCAGGAAAAGAATCAATAACTGGAGTGTGCGATATCTTTCTATGGGTGGTAATGAGGTTTTTATAAAGTCGGTTCTTCAAGCAATATCGGTTTATGTCATGCAATGTTTCGCTTTGTCGAAATAGCTATGTTGTAAATTAGAAGGTATTATGAAAAATTCTGATAGTCAAATTCTAAAACTGCTAAAGGCATTCATTGGAGTACGTGAGACGTGTTATGTAAGCCGAAATGTGCTGGTAGACTGGGTTTTCGAAATTTGTTTTTTGTTTAATAAGGCGTTATTAGCAAAACAAGTGTGGCGTATTTTATCCCAACCCAATTGCCTTTTAGCTAAAGTATTTAAAGCCCATTATTTTCTGTTTTCAGATATTCTATCAGCAAAGGTTGATTCTTACCCTTTGTTTACCTGGAGGAGTATCTGTGAGGCTAGAAAATTGATTGTAGAAGGGATTATTTGGCAAATCCGCAATGGAACCCGTGTTAACATTTGGAATGATCCGTGGCTCCCTGGTCTAGAAAATAGTAGATTATTATTCCAAAATTTTATTCCTCAAATGAAAACTGTGAACCAATTAATTGAATCAGAAACCAATACCTAGAATAATGAGCTTCTTGGTAGTTTTGTTGATGAAGATCAATTAAAGCGTATCTTTGCCATCCCAATTAATAGCCATGGTCTAGAGGACATGGTGGTATGGAAACATGACGCTACTGGGGAATTCTCTGTAAAGATCGATTATCGAGTACTACTTACAGAGCTTAATCAAAATAAGAGTTACAACCTTCCTAATGCATAAAATTACATGGGTTTCTATAAGGCGCTATGGATTATACAAATTCCTTCTAAAGTAAAAATCCATGTGTAGAGGTTGTTTAAAAACTTGGTGCCGCATTTTTGTACTCTTGCTAGGAGGAAATTAGTTACGGATGTTAACTGGTCTCTTTGCAAGAAAGATCCGGAGGACTCAGATCATCTGCTGTGGTCGTGTTGTATCTTACGACAACTATGTAATGGCCTTCAAATCAAAATGGCTCCGGTTGGGTGTACCTCAAATTACAAATGTCATTTTGTTAATACATTTCTTGCAGGTGACGAACATAACAGACAGATTATATCTATCTCTTTATGGCACTATGGTACCGTAGAATTAAATGTGTGTATGAAGGTGTCAAGTTCTCATTGCAGAAAACTTTAAGTTTCATCCGAGGATATCATCAAGAGATATGTTTAAGTCATGAGAATATAAAGAGTTTTTCCAGTTCAATGACAGAAAAGTTATGGAAACCACCTAATAATGGGTTTATCAAAATAAACTTTGATGCGCCTTTTCAAAGGGACTCTAGAACTTCTATTGTTGCAGTTTTGGCTAGAGACTACAAGTGTGAAGTTGTAGGGGCAAGTACTTACGTTGTTGAAAATGTCGTCTTTTGTGGCCGAAACACGAGCTTGTGGAAGGCTTATCTTTTTTACAGTCGACATGGGTTTTCGTCGAATTATCTGATTGTAATAAAAAAGCTTAAGACATCTGCGAAAGATAAATCCATTCTCAGCTCTATTTTTCATAATATTCGTTCTACTGAGAAGAGTTTTGAAAGTGTTTCTTATCTTTTTTCCTCGGGAGATTAACAATGCGGTTCCTACTCTTGTTTTTGGAAGAAAAAAGACGGCAAGTCTCGTGCATCCGGATTGATGGCGTTCCCGAATTGATGAAGAAGATGGCTCTATGGATCGAACGATTTGGTTCCAGAATAAGTGAGTTTTTGGGGTATGCTCTGATTTTGGAGAAGGTTCTTGCGAATCTCCATGATTATGTTTAGAGCTTTCAAGTTTCTTCCTTTACTCCTTTCAGATTTGAGTTTCGCAAGATTGGAAGAAAGTTTGGCTGATATTTTCTCTGTTCTGTGATGTTTGGGTTTTGGCATGGGGCGATTTATTTTCTCATTTATGATTTGCTTGTTTTCTATGTGCGTCTTTTTATCTAGTTTTGTTGACTATTTCGATTTCATTTGGTTTTGTTTCCTATACTTTTCTCTTCTGGTTCTGATTGGATGTTGGAGTCAGTTTTTGAGCCGTGTGTCATTATTTCCTTCATTAATAAATATCAGCTTTATTCTAAAAAAAAAAGATATTAAAAGGTTAATATCTGCATTCATTCTGAATTTGTTAGAAAGAGTAATTAAAATATTCTCTGAATTGCTAAAAACCGAATTAAATATCCACAATGGTTTAAAGTCAATAATCTATCATGCTTAATGGAAGTATTTATTTATATAATTGAGAGAAAACATTCTAGTTTCTTAAAAATTGCCAACCGTATGGTATGTTTGATACAAAATTAAAACATTATTAAGAAATTATTATAAATAAATGTGTTAATTGTACCAGACATCTCTAAATTGTGATCCTCATTTTAAATTGGCTCTCAATTTTTAAAAAATTTAAATATATATATCTAAACTATCGATGTTATATCAATCAACTCCAATTATTAAAATCGTTAATTTAATCGATAGATGACATGTCAAATTTTATGTGACATAATTTAAAATGAATTTTTTTTTAAAAAAAGAGTAAAATGTGCCGCATAACTTCTAAAAGTAAAAGGAAAAAAGAGGAGAGTGGGTGATGAAGCTTTTATGATTTTTACAATATTCATATTCCTTTCAACTTTTCATTTTAAACCATGCCATATAAAATTTGACATCTCATTTAATAGTTAAATTATTTTAATAATAGAATAACATAAGTTATATAACCTAAACTGTTTGGGGTGTAGTTAAAATCTTTTAAAATTTAGGGACAAATTTAAAATGAAAGTTATAATTTAAAGATAAATAAATGAAAGTGTATAAATAATATTAGAGAGCAAAATGTACTTTTTTATTTCCTATGGTTGGGTAGTACTAACAAAAGAAAGTAGAAAGAAATTAAAAGGTAAAGCACTCATCAATCAATTACCTCTAAAAGTTTATCATAGTTTTATGCAATTTAAGGAAATGCCATCAAATACCCTTCAAAAACCAATGAAAGTGAAATAAAAGAAAATAAAAAGTCTAAAAATATATTTTCAAAGGAAAAGAAAACAACCTTTGAATCAACACTTTTTAATCTTAATAAGTATAGATGATATAAATCCTTATTTCATTTTTAATGTTTTATAGATATATAATTTAACAACTAAAATGTAGAATTAAATTAATACTAACACAAATAGATTAAAAATCAATATAAAACCCACACGTAATAATGGTGTGATTGGAGACTCACACATAATAATTGTATATAATAGAATTTGACTATGAGTACTCAAGGGCCTAAGGCCTTAGTACAACATGCGGCAGGCTATTGGACAGTTTGCATATGACCCTTTGCTAAGAGCGGTCTGCATACAACCCACCACAACGAATAGCCCGTATCAACTCTTTGTGTGAGACGATTCGCAAGCAACCCAAAACAAATCTTATTTGAGTCAACTTAAAGACGGCTCGCTATGCACCTTTTATGGGGACCACTCAAATATAATTGCCTCGTACGGCATTAATGATAAGAATGTCAGAGCAAGACTGCATAGTACGCTCCTTGGTGACAACTGACTTGTAAAAATCCTGCCATCTGGTCAACTTGCACAACTTTGTGGGACATTTTGTTGTTGGCTACGTGGCACTATAAGACAATGGATGACCTCCTATATAAGCCTAAGTGCACAAATGACCAAGGATCGACTCCTTCTCCTCTGAAAACCCTACACCACAACCCTAGCTCTCCTCTCTTGCTAGTTCTTCTTCTCCCTTTTTCTTACACTAGTTCTCCACCTGTCATAAGTGAACTGATATTCCCTTTCATCGTCATCTCCTCCTTGTTGATGACTCGTATCAACAAAACTTAATTATGAATTTCATCTATCTACATTATTAAAACAAAGAACTTATTCCTTTTGTTTTATCAAAATTTGGTCGTTTTACTTTATGAAATGAAAATTAAGAAGTTAACATTGTTAAACTTAGATAATATGTGTCGTAACCATTTTTTTTTGAAAAAACGGGAATCGACTTAGATTTTTGGAAATGAAAACGAATAGAGGAGTCGCCACCAATATTTTTTGATGAGGTGTGATCGGATCACCTTAAATTAATCATTTTAATAAAAGTTAAGATTTACTAAAACGATAATTTTGGTCTACGAAAATCGAAAATGAGTTCGGAGTGCATTACATACGAGGAAGGATTAGCACCCTCGTCGCCCAAAATTGGCACCTAGTTGATTAATTAGTGTCTTAGTGTCGAAAATTTGAAAACTTGAAAGAATTTAAAATACGATCCCTCTTTGTAAAGAAAATGCTCAAATGTTAAAGACCTTCTCGTCTCACAATATAAAATGTCACATCCAGTAAGTTAGGACACGACATCTTGAATTTTCGAGAGCGAGCTTGCCTTTTATATAAAAATCCGTGTATTTCAAAAGGTTATTCAGTTAGTTAAGGTGAACAAGTAAAATCGAAACCCAGTAAGTTAGGGCACGTTTCCTCGAATTTTCGAACACCGAATTTGCCTTGCAAAAATCTTATTTCGAGGTAACAAAATGCCATACCCGGTAAGTTAGGGCACAACACCTCGTATCTCCGAGAATAAGCATTTTTCAAAACTCATGTCGCGATTTAAAAGAGTATTCCGTTATTTAGGTTAAAGGAGAAAAATCGAAACCCAGTAAGTTAGGGCACAATTGTCTCGAATTACCAAATACGGAATATTACTTTTATGAAAGAATTATTATTGGGTTGGATATAATGATAATAATAATAATATTAAAGTAAAGTAAATAATAATACTATATATAAATATATATATATGTATATAATAGAAATACACACTACTATATAATAATAATAAATATAGAAATACAAAAAGCAAATATAATAAAAATATTAAATTAAAGTAATAAAAAACAATACTATATATAAATATATATATATACATAAAAATATACACTAATATATAATAATAATAGTAATAGCAAAAATAATGAAAATATGAGTAATATTAATAATATATTTAGAATACAAAAGTAAAGTAACAACAATAGGGTTATAATAATAATAATAATAATAATAATAATAATAATAATACAAACAATAATACATATATATATATAATAATAGTAGTCGAAATAAAAATAATAGAAGTAACAATAATGATAGTAATAATATAAATAAATATGGAAAGGGTATATATAATATAATAATAATATAAATAATAATATATACATGAGAAATAATAATAATAATATAAATATTAGTAAAAATAATAAAATAAAAAAATAAAACAAAGCTCTCAACTCTCTCCATCTTTCCCCATTCCGGCCATGGTCGGGTCGGTACCCAGGCGCCAGACCGGCGCAAGATCAAAAATCTTTGTTGTTGTCACGCACCACCGTCTGTGATGGCGAAATTTAGAAAAATGTATTATTTTTTGTTTCCTTTTTTATTTTTATATCTAAATATATGTATACTATTTTTGAAAGAAAAGAAAAAAAGAAAAAATGATTATATGTACAAAAAAAAGTGAAAATAAAACGGAAAAAAAGAAATAAAAATCTTAACGCGTTTGAATCTTTTCTTCTTCAATACTCGCTTTTTTTATTTCAAATTTGCTTGCAAACATTTGCTTTTACATTATTCTCTTTTTTTTTTGTATCAAAAAAACCTTTCAAAAATACAATTCTTTCCTCCTCTCCCCTTTACAATGGACTTTTGGTTTTGCTTTTATAGCCATCTTACATACATTTCTTATCATTCTATGTCTCTTCTCCATTTGATGGTGTAGGTGCAAGTGGGAGACAAGGTGGTGGAGTAGGTGCAAGTGGGAGGCAAGGTGGTGGAGTAGGTGCAAGTGGGAAGCAAGGTGGCTAGGGTTTTGTCTTTTTTAAAAAAAAAAAAAAGTTTAGGTTGTATTGGGCTAGGGTTTTTATTATTTGGGCTTAGCTTTGGGTCTGATTTTGTAATTGGGTTTGTGAATTGGGTAGGATTTAGGTTTGATATTAATTTGTTGGGCCGGGCAAATTTGAGCCTCTACAGCTGCCCCTCTTTGCTCATTGTCGTGTAACGAGAATGGAGCAAAGACTTAAAAAGGGCCAAATTTGCCTGGTCTCACCCGGTCTCGACTTCTTCTTTGCTCCACTTCTTCATGTAGCCTCACTTCAGTCTATTACATCTTGATGCTCCGATCCATTCCACTTTAACTTCAGAAAAATAAGACTTGTGACTTCAATCTTCTCTGCCGAAACTTCAAGGAGATCTGCTGTGGCTTTTAACCGCTCCAAGCCATTTCAAGGAGAAGAGATCTGCTGAAACTTCAAGGAAGTATGAATAGTGGCTTCGAGCCTCTCTAGTGCCATTTCAGGGAGAAGAAAGTTGTAATTTTCAGCTTGGTACCTTACTGCTTAGGGGTTTAAGGCCCATCGTCTTCGATCTGTTTCCCTACTGCTTAGGGTGTTAAGATCTGTAAATTTAGCCTGTTATCCTACTGTTTAGGGGTTAAGGCTTGTCACCTTCGATCTGTTTCCCTATTGCTTAGGGGTTTAAGATCTGTAAATCTTGACTGTTACCCTCTTGCTTAGGGGTTTAAGGCTTGTCACCTTCGATCTGTTTCCCTACTATTTAGGGTCTGTATATTTAACCTGTTACCCTACTGCTTAGGGGTTTAAGGCTTACCGTCTTTGATCTGTTTCCCTACTGCTTAAGGGGTTAAGATCTGTAAATTCAGCCTGTTACCCTATTGCTTAAGGGTTTAAGGCCCATCGCCTTCGATCTGTTTCCCTACTGCTTAGGGGGTTAAGATCTATAAATTCAGCCTGTTACCCTATTGCTTAGAGGGTTAGGGTCCATCGCCTTTGATCTGTTTCCCTACTGCTTAGGGGGTTAAGATCTATAAATTCAACCTGTTACCCTACTGCTTAGGGGTTTAAGACCCTTCGTCTTTAATCTGCTCCATTACTGCTTAGGGAGATAAGATCTGCAATTTGGTCTGTTACCCTACTGCTTAGGGGTTTAAGACCCTTCGTCTTCGATCTGTTTCCCTACTGCTAAGGGGGTTAAGGTCTAGAAATTCAGCCTGTTACCCTACTGCTTAGGGGTTTAAGGCCCTTCATCTTTAATCTGCTCCACTACTGCTTAGGGAGATAAGATCTGCAATTTGGTCTGTTACCCTACTGCTTAGGGGTTTAAAACCCTTCGTCTTCGATCTGCTCCACTACTGCTTAGGGAGATAAGATCTTCAATTTGGTCTGTTACCCTACTGCTTAGGGGTTTAAGACCCTTCGTCTTCGATCTGCTCCACTACTGCTTAGGGAAATAAGATCTACAATTCGGTCTGTTACCCTACTGCTTAGGGGTTTAAGGCCCATCAACCTCGATTTGTTTCCCTACTACTTAGGGAGATAAGATCTGCAAATTCACTGATTCTAGGGACATGACCTGTAGAATCAGTTCCATGTATTTATGCTTATGTCAAAGAATTAGGATGCTATGATCAAAATGAATCAAATGTTCCTAATTAGATGCACTTATGAATGATCTATGAATGTATGAGTGCAGCATGTTGTGAGCGTGAATCCCTGTTTAGGTGGCCATTGCTCTTTGTTTATCAAGGTTCCTTCACAGAAATGGTACCCTGTCTTCTTATTCAACTCAAATTTTGAACAGAAAACCTGAAGAGGTAGTCCCAATTTAAACTCTTTCTTCTCAGATGCTCCCAATCTTTGAGTTTGGTTAGTTCTAAAAAATAGTCATGTTTCAGGTTCCTGTACTATTTAAAAATTTCAGGGTAATATACAGAACTCTTTTTGCGAAAATAGCTTTAGTCCATTAATCATCATTTCAATACAAAATGTTTGAAAAAGATCATAATAATGACAAAACTGAAATTTATCAGAAACAACATTTGAAGGGAATAGATTAATCACAGTCAACAAACATTGTTGGAATAAAAAATGAATAAAAGGGAATAGGTGCCCAAGATTTCGCAGTGTGAGCTTCTTTGCACGAACTTCTTGAGGAATCTCTTTTTACCCAATATGTGCTTAGGGGATCTAGAGTACCCTTGTAGATGCCCCAAGACATAACATCTCTCTTCCTTGTTAATTTAGGTATCATAAGACTATCGTATGCCCCACCGTTGATCAAAATTTGAATCGCCCTTTACTGGTTTTCAATCCAAAATCCCTTTGGTCTCAAGGTACTCTTTGCGAGTTTTCACCCTGGCCTCTCTCGCTTTTTTTTATTTTTTTTATTTTTAGGCAAAGTATTTTTTAACCGAATCTGAATTCACGGGATTGGGTAAGGTCTTGCCATCTATTTCAGCCAATATCAATGCTCCTCCAGAAAAGGCCTTCTTTACCACATAAGGTCCTTCCCAATTCGGCATCCATTTCCCCCTGAAATCCTTTTGTATGGGCAGGATCTTTTTCAACACTAGGTCTCCCTCGTGGAATTCCCTAGGACGAACCTTTTTGCTGTAAGCTCGCATCATTCGCTTTTGGTATATCTGACCATGGCGAATAGCCCTTAACCTCTTTTCTTCAATCAGATTCAACTGATCGTATCGGGACTGGATCCATTCTGCTTCGTCCAACTTTACTTCTGGCAAAACTCTGAGGGAAGAAATCTCGACTTCGATAGGTAAAACCGCCTCCATCCCGTAGACCAATGAGAAAGGCGTTGCTCCGGTAGAAGTCCTGACAGACGTTCGATAAGCATAGAGGGCGAATGGTAGCTTCTCATGCCAATCTTTATAAGTTTCTGTCATCTTTCCCACAATATTCTTGATGTTCTTATTGGCTGCTTCGACTGCACCGTTCATCTTTGGGCGATATGGTGACGAGTTGTGGTGTCTAATCTTGAACTGCCTGCAGACCTCTGCTATTGTACTGTTGTTCAAATTCAATGCGTTGTCAGATATGATCCTTTCCGGCATTCCATATCGACAAATGATTTCCTTTTTTAGGAACTTGCTAACTACCGATTTTGTAACATTGGCATATGAAGCGACTTCCACCCACTTGGTGAAATAATCGATGACCACAAAGATGAAACGATGGCCATTTGAAGCTTTTGGTGTTATTGGCCCAATCACATCCATGCCCCACATCGAGAAAGGCCATGGCGAAATTATGGCATGCAGAGGTGAGGGAGGTACATTAATCTTGTCTCCATAGATTTGGCACTTATGACATCTTTTGGCGTAGTTAATACAGTCTCCTTCCATGGTGGGTCAATAATAACCAAACCTCATAATTTGCTTGGCCATTGTAAAGCCATTAGCATGTGTCCCACAGACGCCCTCAAGGACTTCTTCTAAGATTTTTTTAGCCTCTATAGCATCTACACATCTCAACAGTACTTGATCCTTCCTTCTTTTGTATAGGATCTCCCCATCTAAGACATAGTCATGGGCCAGTCTTCTCAACGTTCTTTTTTCGTTCTCAGTAGCTTGGTCGGGATACTCACAATTCTTCACATATCGCAGGATATCTCAGTAGCTTCATTTTCTTTTTCTTCTTCGAGGTTGTAACAATGAGTCGGGGACTCGTAAATGTTCATTTGGATTGGTTTCACATCCTCTGGTTGGTTCACCTTGATCATAGAAGCTAAAGTTGCTAGGGTTCAGCCATCTGATTTTCTTCTCGCGGGAGGTAGCAGAAGACAATATCATCAAACTCTTTAATTAATTCAAGGATCAGCCTTCGATAATTGATCAACTCGGGGTCTCTCGTCTCCTATTCACCTTTGAGTTGATAAATCATTAGGGCAGAATCTCTATATACCTCTAACACCTTGATTTTACGTTCTATGGCCGCACGTATTCCCATGATGCATGCTTCGTATTCTGCCATATTATTCGTGCAGTCAAAATCTAATTTACTAGTGAAGGGATAATGATCTCCGTTCGGGGATACCAGGACTGCCTCGATTCTATTGCCCACGGCATTTGATGCTCTGTCAAAGTTTAGCTTCCAAGGATGACTTTCTTGAGGGTCTTCTTCAGTGGTTGCTATGTACATTAGATCTTCATTTGGGAAGTTAAAGTTTAGAGGCTCGTAGTCCTCTAGGGCTCTGCTGGCTAGAAAATCTGCTATCTCACTCCCTTTTACGGCCTTCTGGTTCACATAGACTATATTGAATTCAGAAAGTAGAATTTGCCATCGGGCCATTCTCCCGTTCAAGACAGTCGACTCCATGAAGTACTTCAGAGGGTCCATTTTAGAGATTAGCCAAGTTGTGTGATACAACATGTATTGTCTCAGTCTTCGAGTTGTCCAGATTAAGGCACAACACAACTTTTCAATGAACGAGAATCTCGTCTCACATTCAGTAAACTTTTTACTGAGGTAATATATCGCTCTTTCTTTCCTTCCTGATTCATCGTGTTGGCCAAGCACGCATCCCATAAAATTTTCAAATACCGTCAAATACAGTATCAGTGGCTTATCTAGACTAGGTGGTGTCAACACTGGGGTATTAGACAAGTATTGCTTAACTTTGTCGAACGTCTTCTGGCATTCCTCGTCCCAAACACCAGGGTTGTGTTTCTTAAGGAGACGGAATATGGGGTCACATTTATCGGTTAGTTGTGAAATAAACCGAGCGATGTAATTTAATCTTCCTAGGAATCCTCGAACTTCCTTCTGAGTTCGTGGTGGAGGTAACTCTTGTATGGCTTTAACTTTATCTGGGTCAATCTCAATCCCTTTTTCACAGACCACGAATCCTAGTAGTTTTCTTGACCTGGCCCCGAAGGTATATTTTGCTGGATTGAGTTTTAACTGGAATTTCCTCAACCACAAAAATAATTTCCTCAAGACTTGCACATACTCTTCTTCAGTCCGAGATTTGGTGATCATGTCGTCAACGTAGACTTCAATTTCTTTATACATCATATCATGGAATAGGGTTACCATGGCTCTCTGATATGTTGCTCCCGTATTTTTCAATCTGAACGGCACCACCTTATAGCAAAAGGTTCCCCACATGGTCACAAATATGGTTTTATTCATGTCTTCAGGATGCATCTTGATCTGATTGTACCCCGAAAAACCATCCATGAAGGAGAAGAGTGGGTAACCTGCCGTGTTATCCACTAAGGTGTCAATATGAGGCAACGGGAAATTATCCTTCGGGCTGGCTTTGTTTAAGTCTCTATAGTCTACACACATCCATACTTTTCCATCTTTTTTAGGGACGAAGACAATGTTGGCTACCCATTCCGAGTCTTTAACTACTTGTAAGAAACCAGCATCAAATTACTTCTTAACCTCTTCCTTTATTTTCAACAAAGCATCTGGCCGCATTCTTCGAAGCTTTTGCTGAACTGGCTTGCATTCTTCTTTGATGGGGAGCCTATGTACCACAATTTCAGCACTTAGCCCAGGCATATCCTGATATAACCATGCAAAGACATCATTGAACTCTTGAAGTAACTCAATAAGGCCCCGTTTTGTCTCTGTGGTAATGCAAGCTCCGATCTTTACTTCTTTCCTTTCTATTTCATCTCCCAAGTTTACGACTTCTACGGTCTCTTTGTGGGGTAGAATCTATTTCTCCTCGTGTTTTACCATCTTTAACAAATCAGGGGATAAGTTACAGTCTCCGTCATCCTCAAAGTTCTGAGATCCCTCTAGACACATATCTCGCTCAAAAGGATACTCTGAGTTAGTAGCAACGTCACTCACATCGTTGATATCTGGAGACCTATTGTAGGTGCGAAGAAAGATACAAAGAACAAGAGAATCTAAGAATAATGATATGTATGGTATGATCATGAATGAAAGAATAAAAGAATATTTGCACGAAATAAGTCAAAAAGATGCATTTCATTGAAATAACGATTTCAAACATAAGCCTATTTCACAAAAGGACATTTATTACTCCTAGGTCTGAAGTAATAGGTGTGTTTTGAGTATTACTCTGTGTCAGTTCTAAAGACTATAGGAATCTCTTCCGCAGTCCAATTATTCAGAACACTTTCCGGCTCATAAGGGCGAATGCCCGACAAATCTTCAACTCTATTCCTTTCTTCATATGCGACGTTAATGCTTAAGTCGTCCAACATTTCTTCAGAAAATCCTTTCCTTGTTGCTCTTCCTTCAGAGTAAATAGTCCCCCTTGACACGAATGTTCTAGATATGTGGGGAAAGGTCATCGGCTCCCACTTAACCTCTTCCCCACTTAAACGCGCTCTTCTCCTTTCTTGTTTCTTCTCTTGCTCATTTTTCTTTTGTTTTGCATCCGGCTTGAATCCTAAGCCAAAGCGGTCTCATTTGTCCATGAGCATAGGTGCTTCAACCTTCCCTTGTAGGCTTCTTCCAAGCCCTTTCTCTGGAAAAGCTCCTTTCCCAACCGTCAGTAGTAGGCCCATTCTTGTAGTTTTAAAGATGTTAGGCGTCGGGATCTTATTTCCTTCAACAACAAAGGTCGCATTTACAAATTCTAAATACCGAAAAGAATACTTTACGGCTTCATCATCTGTCCCCACATATGGTGCATTGCTGTGAACAGATGCAATGATATCTTCTTCCGCATTCACGGTCACCAATCGTCCTTCCGTTATAAATTTGAGCTTTTGATGTAACGATGACGGTACTGCCCCCGCTAAGTGAATCCAAGGCCTTCCCAATAAGCAATTGTAAGAGGGTCTGATGTCCATTACCAAGAAATCTATCTCGTACGTACTAGGGCCAATTAAAAGGGGTATTTCGATCCTCCCCATTACTTTCCTTTCGGTACCATCGAACGCCCTCACCACATTTTGACATGTTTTTATATGGGAACTATCCACGGGCAACTTATTTAATGTGGATAGAGGTAGGACGTTTAGTGCCGATCCATTATCAATCAATACCCCCGGCAATGTGAATCCCTTGCAACATGTGGTAATGTGCATAGCCTTTGTGGATCCCATACCTCCTGGTGGTATTTCATCGTCGTTAAAGAAAATGAAGTTGTCGACACTTATATTATTGACTAAGTGGTCTAGTTTGTTTACAGAGATATCGTTAGCAACATAAGTTTCATTCAGCACCTTCATCAATGCGCTGCGATGGGTTTCGGAGCTCAAGAGTAAGGCCAGTACCGATATATGAGCTGGTTGTTTGTGCAACTATTCTACGACACTATATTCGCTGTGCTTCAAGAATTTTAAGAATTCTTTTGCTTCTTTTTCAGTCACTAGCTCATTAACAGTTGGTTCAGGTCCCGCCGACTTCTCTTTCTCTTGTTCAATTGTTAATGATTTTCCTTTAACCTGCTCGACTTTTATATTTGCGGTATAACGCCTTCCGCTGCGCGTATAAAAACCCTCATCTTGACCTTCCTCTGATGCATTAATTGGGATCTCCTCTCCCGGGATTGTCACATTGCAGCTATAGTTCCACGGTACCCTTTTGCTATCTTTATAAGGGAAAGCAACGGGCTTCTGGATTATGACCTTTGGCGCAACTTGTGCCCCAACTTCATTCATTCTCGGACGCGATATGATAACCACTGGGTGGTTGACTTTGTAAACGCCCTTCATCGACCTCTTTTCGGAGGCACACACATCTGTTTCTTCTGGGTTCCCATCATATTCGAAGAATTCCAGGTCCTTATTATCCATCAATCTTTGTAATAAAACCCTGAATTCACTACATTTCTGAATCTCGTGATCTTCTTGATCATGAAACTCGCAATAATTTTTTGCTTCTCGGGGTCTGACCCTTGAATTCTGTGTTATCAACCCTCTTTCCACCATTTTTCTTCCATACTTCTTTCAGCAGGATGTTCACTTCTGCAATATTCACCTTAATTTCTTTCCTCGAACTCTCGATTATCGCATTTATCCCCATATCTCCATGGTTGGGTAATAGATTCTCTGCATTGGATGTATCGTCAAATTTCACGATGCCCATGCTGATGAGTCTTTCAACCATTTTCTTGAAAGTGGTGCAGTTTTCTATCGAGTGTCCTGTGGCTCCTGCATGGTATTCGCATTGGGCATTTGCGTCATACCATTTTGGGTATGGAGGTTGTATTGGCTTTAGATAGAATGGAGACACGACATGTGCATCGAATAAACTTTGGTATAACTCCTTGTGCGTCATTGGAATGGGCGTAAATTGGAGTTTCTCCCTATTTTGCTTTGTATTGGGCTCTTGTCTGGGTGGGCCCTGCTGACCAGTGGTTGTGGACTTTGGTTGGCTTACGGTGATCGATTTCGAATATGAGCTCACATTATTCACCACGTGCTCTTTCTTCCTCGATGTTGACCTCTTGGCGTTTTCCGCAGCCTCTATTTTCCCATATCTTATTACATTTTCTATTATTTCTCCAGACATTACTATGTCTGAAAAACTCTTGGTTGCGCTTCCCAGCATGTGGTTAATAAAAGGTGCCTTCAGGGTGTTGATGAAGAGCATAGTGGTTTCCTTTTCCAATAGAGGGGGTTGGACTTGTGTGGCCACCTCTCTCTATCGCTGGGCATACTGCCTAAAGCTCTCATTATGCTTTTTTTCCATATTCTGTAAAGTGATTCCATCAGGGGCTATGTCTGCCACATGTCCATACTGCTTCATGAAAGCTTGTGCTAGATCTTTCCATGAACCGATCTGGGCGCGACTCAGTTGGTTGTACCATCTAGAAGCGGCCCCCACCAGACTTTCTTGGAAGCAGTGAATTAATAGTTGGTCATTATTGACATGACCTGCCATTCGTCTGCAGAATATCGTAATATGGGCTTCCGGGCAAGTAGTCCCATTGTACTTCTCAAATTCTGGCATCTTGAATTTGTGAGGAAGCACCAAATCTGGAACCAAGCTTAAATCTTTGGCATCAACTCAATGATGCCCATCAGCATTTTTTAAAACCTTAAATTTTTCCTCCAACCATTTGCAGTGTTCTTCCAACTGTCTTGCAGCCTCAGTTCTTAAGTCATCTTTTTTAACCATGTCTAAATCAGGAATAGCAGGATTTGCAGGATTATCGCCCAAATTGAATCCTGAATCAGTTGGGAAATTTATCGGGATCCCAGCATCGGCCGGCCTTTGTTGAGGCCTTATAGTGACAGATAACCTTCGGGGATATGCCTCAGGTTGGGTTTGTACGTGAGGTGGAGTGAAACCAGGGGGATGACCCTCATTCTCCTCTTCAGTGATTGCCATGGGAGTCTTTCCCTTGTCAATGGCTCTTAGTAGTTGAGCCATCTCAGCCATCATGTTCCTTTGAGCCTCCATCATTTGTTCCTTCATATCATTTTACATTTTTGCCAATTGCTCTTGCAATTGGTCCTGCATGTCTTTCTGTAACTGTTTAAATCTTTGGTCTATATTTCTCGACTTAGCGCGTGTACTGTATGGATGTGTTGCTTCCAGATTTTCTTTCTCCCACTCTCCTTCTCCCTAATAATTTTAACTAATTAGGGTCTTTCTATAAACTCGAATGCCTATGATGTGATGAAATGCAAATGCTGAATGCAAAAAGATGTCGATTTTGATTCAGTTTCATTTTAGAAAACGTTATTTAAGGAACAAAAATCTTTTCGTAAAACAGATTACAAATACACTTTTGCCCGTAGGCCTAGAGTCTTAACCCTATCTAATAATAATGCTAACTCTCATTTTTTGTCTGACGATGACTCATACATCATACTCAGCGTTCTAGCTTGTATTGCCAAATCTTGCAAGTATTTAGCAACCTCTCGAATCTGAACTAGGGCCTCTTCCATGACATGATCCCTATCTCTTAATTGATCCCGAAGATGGTGAAGTTCTCCCTTCCACTGTTCTTCTCTTGTCTCAAGCTGCTCAATCCGTACCTCATAGTCCTGTAGTGCCGCTTCTAACTGTCTAATGTTATGCTTCATATTCTCAATCTTGTCCAAGCTTGCCTTTAACTCAATTGCAGAGTTACGACTTCGGTAATGATGAAGGGATCGTCCAAGCTCTGACACCTTAACTTTTAATCCTTGATTTTCTTTCTCTAGGGCCTGATTACAAGACTGCATTTCTTGGAACTTTTTCTCCCAATACTCAGCCTTGACTCTTTCTTCTTGAATCTCTTGTTGCCATTGCTCTGAAGATTTCCCTAATCCGACCCTTTTCAATGTCATCTGAGCTTTCTTATAATGTATCTTTAGGTCATCTCGATCTTCCTCTTTTCCTTTTTCATCTTCTCGACTTCCATCTTTTGAACGTCAACATCGAGACTTAAGCACATTTTCTCCTCTTCGAGTTTCTCAATCCTCTTTTCTAGCTCTAAATTCTTCCTTTCAAACTCTTGCTTCATAACCTCCAACTCCGACGGGATCACTCGCAAGTTCTCCTCTAATGATCGAGCCTCTCCCAAAATCGGCCTAGGGATATTATCGTTGAATCCCTTACTAAACCACCTTTTATACTCAGGAGTTGACATCGAGCCTTCAGTCAAGATCTTCATACAGAAAGGCTTCTTCCAAGCCTCAGAAATCTCCCGTATCTTCTTCTTGTAGTGATCATCTTTATAAGAGAAATCGCTCTAAGCTAAACCTTGTGTAGCCGGTATAAACTGCCTTACTTGATACTGCCTTAGAACAAACAATGGTGTATATCCAACAACTCCCCAAATTCCTGGCAAAGGGACCCAATTGAAACTGCCACATCGGTAAAGGACTTCACTAGGAACCAACCAAGGAGCCTTCCACATAACATCTTCCTTTCGAAGATTCTGAAGAATATCTATCCACCTCTCTTCTGAAATGTCATCTCTTCTAGGCATGTCTACAACTTCCTTTAAGGGAGAATAACCCTCAAAGAATACTCGGCAAGGATCCTTATCAAGCTTCCAGAAGTGGCTATGAAACCAGACCAACAATAACTGTGCACATCCAATGAACCTTCCTTCACCGGTTCTTCGACATGCATTCAAGGATCTTATCGTCTCAGTTAGGATCTCGGGCATAGGTGTGTTTTGTTTACCAAGTCGATCGAATAAATCCGTAACCGCCTCATCTATATACCCCAACGCCTTTGGGAAAATCACCATGCCGTAAATACTCAAAGCTAGGACGTCGACCTTTTTCTTCACGTCTGGATGTGTTGATATCAAATCCCTTAAAACGGCCCATGGAATGCATTTACTATCACCCTTTTGCTGTACAAGAGCTACAGCCCACTGCTCACTCATCCCAGTAATCATTACCAACTTCTTCGTAAAAGTTGGAACGCTAGCAGGCCTGACATAAGCCTTGTGACCCTGAATCTTTGGGCAACGCAATAAAGTCGTATACTCCTCCAAAGTAGGTACAAGAACAACATCCCAAAATGTAAAGCAACTATAAGCAGGGTTCCAGAACTGTACCATAGCTCGAAACAAGTGTCTATCTACCTTGACGTCTAGCAAATATGGAAGGTCTCCAAATTCCGATAGAAAAGCTGCTTAGCTTTATCATCCCATTGGGCCCAAATGTTTCTCAGCTCCTGCAACTCATTTTGCGTCAAATTAACACGGGTGAAATCCCATAATTCTGACGTATATCCCTCAGTGACACTATCTCCTTTCTCTAATCGGGTTTTCTCTGACCAGGTACAGACAGAAGTATTGTCCTCCACTTTACTAAGGTATTCGTTCCTCATTATAAAACTTCCTAACTCAGAAATCGAACCTTGAATCGACACCTTTTAATGATGAATGGTATGCGATGATGACAAAAAAAATAAAATAAAAAACAAGTTAGTATCATATAAAAATATGTAATAAACAAGCACTTATAAAGGTAGGTACTAAAGGTCATCCTCATACTACCTCAGGCAAGCACTTAAAGTTCACTAAATGTAGTTCGGTTCTGAAGCAAAGGTACCTGAACCAGCAGATTCCTCGATCCTCACCCATTATAGGCTCATATGGACCAAGTTCAGTTCAGGGGAATACATTTCCTTATGCCCATGCGGAGGTGAAAACCTCACGAAGACATAGGTACGGATGTATTCCGGAAGCGATCCTCTAGCCCATGCGGAGGTGAAAACCTCACGAAAGCATAGTTTCTCACTCCCACTTAAAAGGTGTGACCACAACGGTCATGCAATGCAATGCAAAACTATTTAAGGACTCAAACCAATGCATCAGGTATTATATCATAAACCACAAAAAAAAAAACTGATGAAATGCAATGAAAGGATCATATTTCAAAACCAGATTTTCAATTTTCGATAAAAAGACAAAAGTTAATCAACTTGTGGCTTGACTCTCTTATTTAGTCCCCAGCAGAGTCGCCAAGCTGTCGTAACCATTTTTTTTTGAAAAAACGGGAATCGACTTAGATTTTTGGAAATGAAAACGAATAGAGGAGTCGCCACCAATCTTTTTTGATGAGGTGTGATCGGATCACCTTAAATTAATCATTTTAATAAAAGTTAAGATTTACTAAAACGATAATTTTTGGTTTACGAAAATTAGAAAATGAGTTCGGGAGTCGGTTACACGCGAGGAAGGATTAGCACCCTCGATACGCCCAAAATTGGCACCTAGTTGATTAATTAGTGTCTTAGTGTCGAAAATTTGAAAACTTGAAAGAATTTAAAATACGATCCCTCTTTGTAAAGAAAATGCTCAAATGTTAAAAACCTTCTCGTCTCAAAATATAAAATGTCACATCCAGTAAGTTAGGACACGACATCTTGAATTTTCGAGAGCGAGCTTGCCTTTTATATAAAAATTCGTATATTTCAAAAGGTTATTCAGTTAGTTAAGTTGAACGAGGAAAATCAAAACCCAGTAAGTTAAGGCACGTTTCCTCGAATTTTCGAACACCGAATATTGCCTTTACTTGCAAAAATCTTATTTCGAGGTAACAAAATGCCATACCCAGTAAGTTAGGGCACAACACCCCGTATCTCCGAGAATAAGCATTTTTTAAAACTCATGTCGCGATTTAAAAGAGTATTCCGTTATTTAGGTTAAAGGAGAAAAATCGAAATCCAGTAAGTTAGGGCACGATTATCTCAAATTACCAAATACGGAATATTACTTTTATGAAAGAATTATTATTAGGTTGGATATAATGATAATAATAATAATATTAAAGTAAAGTAAATAATAATCAGTATATAAATATATATATATATATATATATGTATATAATAGAAATACACACTACTATATAATAATAATAATAAATATAGAAATACAAAAAGTAAATATAATAAAAATATTAAATTAAAGTAATAAAAACAATACTATATATAAATATATATATACATAAAAATATACACTAATATATAATAATAATAGTAATAGCAAAAATAATGAAAATATGAGTAATATTAATAATATATTTAGAATACAAAAGTAAAGTAACAACAATAGGGGTGATAATAATAATAATAATAATACAAACAATAATATATATAATAATAGTAGTCGAAATAAAAATAATAGAAGTAACAATAATGATAGTAATAATATAAATAAATATGGAGAGGGTATATATAATATAATAATAATATAAATAATAATATATACATGAGAAATAATAATAATAATATAAATAATAGTAAAAATAATAAAATAAAAAAATAAAACAAAGCTCTTAACTCTCTCCCTCTTTACCCATTCAAGCCATGGTCCAATTAAGGTACCAGGCCGGATGGCGGCGTCCGTCCGCATCTTCTTTGTTGTCGCCGGCCACCGTCTTGTGATGGTATTTAAATTTAAAAATGTATTATTTTTGTTTTTTTTTTATTTTATATCTAAATATATGTATACTATTTTTGAAAGAAAAGAAAAAAGAAAAATGTTTATATGTACAAAAAAAGTGAAAATAAAAGGAAAAAAAATAAAAACCTTAACGCGTTTGAATCTTTTCTTCTTCAATACTCGCTTTTTTTTTATTTCAGATTTGCTTGCAAACCTTTTGCTTTTACATTCTTCTCTTTTTTTTTAATCAAAAAAACCTTTCAAAAATACAATTATTTCCTCCTCTCCCCTTTACAATGGACTTTTGGTTTTGCTTTTATAGCCATCTTACATACATTTCTTATCATTCTATGTCTCTTCTCCATTTGACGGTGTAGGTGCAAGTGGGAGACAAGGTGGTGGAGTAGGTGCAAGTGGGAAGCAAGGTGGCTAGGGTTTTGTCTTTTTTTTTAAAAAAAAAAATAAGTTTAGGTTGTATTGGGCTAAGATTTTTATTATTTGGGCTTAGCTTTGGGTCTGATTTTGTAATTGAGTTTGTGAATTGGGTAGGATTTAGGTTTGATTTTAATTTGTTGGGCCGGACAAATTTAAGCCTCTACAATATGGAATTCACTAACTCAACAATTATATGCACAGAATTAACAACAGTAAGTAGTTTATTAATTTATAGCAAAAATCATCAATCTAATATTATGTGTTTACACTAACTTCTCAATCTTTGTCAAATACTAAGATTAAATTCTGGCAAAGTAAATTACATAACTAATTTCTCAATTTTCATAAAGTAAATAGATGGATTTCGTATTTAGACAAGAAAAAAAACCTTAATATTACCAATATTTTTTGTATCTGTATTTTATAACTCGAAAAGGAATTGATTGTTAGGAGCTGAATCCAAACACTTATATCATACAATTAATATTTCAAGTTAGGATAGAGGTATTCAAGTTTTTGTTTGAAAATTAAGGTGATATCATAATAATTACATAAGTGTGGTCCATATGCATAATTTCAACCATATCATCAATTTCTACTTCTTCAAGATAAGGATTTAAAAAGCAAAGACCCAAAATAATTTCCTTCTTTTCTTATTTATTCAAATGATTGTTTTCATAGTTTTCAGCTATCAATATTAAGAATTTTTCTGCCAACTGCTTTTTTTTTTCCACAAATTAGTTCAAAAATAAATTTTATTTCATCTATGAACTTAGATGCTAAATTAGGATCCTTTGAAATTTTTCTCATTGAATTCTTTGCCAAATAGTTTATATTACAAAAATGGATTAGTAACTTTTATATATATATAGAAAAGGATTGTATGAAACAGTTATGCCTCGTTATTTGTATCTATTTTTAATAGTTTAATGTCATATCAGCATTTTTATCCTAAAAGAAAAATCAAATCCAAATGAAAATCCTAAAATTCAAGATGAAATTACTGATATGACATTAAACTATTGGAAAAAGATAATATCTTTATTTCATATAATCATTTCTCGTAAATATATAATTACTATAAAACCAATGTGATTTTAGACACTTTTATAATTTTTATAATTAAAATGTGATTTTAGACACTTTTATAATTTTTATAATTAATCTTTTAATAATTCAAACATTGAATTTTTAATATAATTATATTTTTATGCATATAAAAATTAAATTAGTATGATATTTTATCATATAAATTCAAAATACCATCTATATTAATATATATTTAATGATAAATTCTTTTTATATAAAATATATAATTAAAAAATTAATTTACACTAAACTTTATCATCTACATAAATTGAGGCACAAAAAGTTACAAAAGTGTTAAAACATACACTTTCTAATTATCATATCCCAACCTTCAGTTCAATTGATTAATCCATAAATTTTCAATTAAAAATAAAGTTATTTTTTGAATAAAATGATTATTTTTGTTTTGGTCTCTCTACTATTTTCAAATTTGATATTTAGCCTGTATAGTTTTAATTTAACATAAACTTCTCCTCTACTTTTATAATATTATTTGTTAGTTCATACAATTAC
This sequence comes from Gossypium arboreum, assembly GCF_025698485.1. NCBI lineage: Eukaryota > Viridiplantae > Streptophyta > Magnoliopsida > Malvales > Malvaceae > Gossypium > Gossypium arboreum. The sequence goes on from NC_069071.1 coordinate 4,386,338, forward strand.
GTCATTAATTATTTCGACTAAAATATTGATATAGATTTCTTCTTAAAACACTCATTCTAATTCATTATCGGTAGGTAAAAGCCCTTGTACCCCACAAATGATAAAATTATAGTTTAGTATTTTCAAAAATTGACAAGTTGTAAATTGAAATAATAGTAAAATTGTATATTGATCCTAAAAATTTATAATTTAATTTTAATCCTCAATTTTTTTAGCTTTGTCATTACTCATCTTGTTAACATAGAATTTTTTTTTATAAAAAACAATCCACTCTAATATTAAATATATTCACTATTTAGACCAATTAATTGCACTATAAAAATTTAAATATCAATTTATACTATGGGACCAAAACTAGACTTTAGCTTTAAAAATCAAACTTTCAATTATTTTACAAATTAGTTACTTTGGTACAAATTTTCGATTTAACAAATAGATTTGATTCAAAAATTTACCCCACTTAAATGTCATATTCAATCAAATCCAGAAATGAACATTATTGAGAAAGTTTGGGTTTTTTTTTTTTTTTTTACTTTACAACAAAGAGAAAATAGAGTTAATTTATTGATTTAATCATGGTGGTGGCGTCGTAATATTGATGATGATAATGAGGATAGCCGTTTATCTTTATTTATTTTATTTATGACAGCTAGGAAAGTTGTCTTTTATTTATTTAATTTTTAACTATTATTATTTCCTTAAATCTTTGATGTTTCTTTTTTGTGCATGTCTTTATTTTGGTTGTAGGAAGCAGACATAATTATGGCCACCCACAATGTTACCCAATTTTTCTAGTAGTAGTCTACATGAATTCGAGTGTGCATCCACCTTTTCCCATAGTATATATAATGCCATCTCCACTTTCATTCTCTTTTTACCCTAAACCCCATTTGATTTCCAAAAAAATACAATATTATGAGTAAAATATCGGGTATGTTTTATTATTTGTTTGTTGGGCTAAATTAGAAAATTGTTTTACGGGAGATTTAAGATGAATCATAAATTTTGGAGGGTTAAATTGTAATTTTATTATTATATTAATTCATAATGTTATAAATTTTAAAGAAATTAAAGGCATATTTACTAGGGGCACGATTAATTTAATTGTACCATACATTCCAAAACTTTTGAAATTATTTCCATAAAGTCCTTTCATTATTAAAACCATTAATTTAATTGAGATGTTAAATATTATGTGGCATAGTTTAAAATAAAAGTTTAAAGAAAATGAATATTAAAAATTTTGATTTTGAGATTTTAAAACTTTTATAAAAGCTTTATAGCTCACTTTTTTTATTTAGTTTTTACTTTTTTAAAAATTATTTTAAATTATACTATATAAAATTTAACATTTCGTTTAATGATTAAATTAACAATTTGAATAATTAAAAACTTAATTAATATAACATTTATAATTAAACATAATTACAATCATAATTGATGAAATTAATTCTATAATCTCTTAATCTCTAAAACCAACTACTATTTTGCATTGGAAGTGATTTAACATCTTTTCCTTCACATTCTTCCAAGTACTTGCTCTCCTTTGCCTTGAATAATGATATACTTTGGTCCACTTTTTCTTTGAAATTAATTAAAGGGTAAAATATGTAATAAGTTGTTATATTTTTGTAAATTTAAAATTTTGTTTTTATATTTTATATTTTTAGAATTTTATTTTATATTTTTTATTTTTAAAATTTTAAAATTTAAGTCTAATTAATAACACTGTTAAATTTATTTTATTAAATTTAGGTTCATTACAATGTCATTTTTAGCTACATGACTATCAAATGAGTATTTAAAATAGAAAGACTAAATTTTTGTAATAAAAGTTCATAGACTAAATTTTAATTTTGTGAAGGTACATGGACTTATAACATATTTTAACTTTAACTAAACTTACATTCTTCTAATAAAATCTTAGCTCAATAATATTGAAATTTTAAAAGTCATGAAATCTCGAATTTGAGTGTGATTTTTCTCTAAAATTATTTTGATTATAATTAATTAGAATTTAATTAATCATTAAATTAAATTATTGAAATCAATAATTTGAATTCAACTTTCGAAAAAACTAAATCCATTCACTTTAGTACGACACCAAGCACTTGGAATGGTTTGGGTTAGTGAAGATTAGTCTAAATTGGATGAATGGGTATTTTGTGGGCACTAAGAGAGCAAATCTTGATAGTGCGGGACACATTAGCCGCATATCTTAAAGAAAAAAGGGTTTAAAAAAATAGTGTTTTAAATAAAAATCATCATTTCTTTTTTCTTTTTGCTTTATTTGCATTCATTGTACAAACATCAATCCCCAAAATACCTGATTAATTGCTCCCTACAACTTATCATTCAATACCCACATTCATACCATTTTATATCTTTGCTTTTCCATTGTATTTGTTGACTATTTCTCTATTTATTTTTATATAATATTTAAAATTATTTATACTTTCTCTTTAAATTATAAATAAAAGAATAATATAATTCAATATACTTAAATTCACATCTTCTTATATAAACACAATTAAATTTTAACTCAATCAGTAATTAATAATAATATTTTTTAAATCCCAAAAAATTCATTTGGCATTTTCCCATTACCAAAAAGAAGAGAAAAAAATCGCCATACACGGCTAAAAAGACTATAAAGAAAAGAACCCATTACCACCTATCTCATCAATTTGCTGCTACGTTACAAATTTGTGAACGTTTTCCTTGATTTGACCCACCAACTCAAAATTCACACATTTTTAACATTTTTAATTCCCAAAATTCGTGTTCTCATATTTTTATTTATATGTTTCATCATATCATAATGTATTTACATAAAATATACTAAAAATCATATATACATTTCATTCACAGTTATATATCAATTACACATCAATTTTGATTTAATTTAAATGAATAATGTTGTGTTATTTTATGTCCGTTTATGTTATACCTATAACTCACGTTCTACTAACTTCTCAAGATAATACTTTAGATTATTAGTCACTTTGCGAGCTAGAAGCATTTGTAAGGTCAAGAGTACCTAATAAACCCAAGCCTTTGTGAGCCCTCAACCTCATAAGCACACATCATTGGGATCATAGTCTTGACATTTTTAAGTAGATTAGATGTTAGGGAATACGAAATGAATACCGAAGTGGCACGTAATGTTCAAATATCTTTTTACTTCTTTTCGAACTCTTTAACTTTTTTAAAAATTTAAAATTTGATCACTCCTAATTATTTATAACTCTCTATTCACTAAATAAACGGTGTGAATCACTATAATTTCAATCTTGTATCAATAATTTATTATAATTATAAATATTTTTATCTAATATGAAATTAACTTGAATTACTTGTTTTTCAGAAATCATTATTATTAAATAATTGAATTTTCATTCAAAATACAAAAATAAAAAAATAAAACTACTTAACCTTACAGTTTTCAATTTTGGCTTATACCCCATATATCAAAAAAAAATACATCATTTTCTATAATATTCACATAATAAATTAAATCTTATCAAACAATGAAAAATCTAGAATAAAAACAAAAAAGCCAAATAGAGACATGGAACTCAATCAAAAGTCACTGTCTTCTCTTCTCACAATCAAAAGCGCGTAGCCGTCCGCTTCTCCTTGCCCGGTACCGTTCAATTTCTCTGAATTAATCATTTATCTAATAATATATGAAATAAAAATTCAGAAAACACTTAAAAATCCTTTTGTAGGCATTTCATTTAATCACAAAACAGAAGAAAAAAAACTATTTTTTGTTTTATTAGTTTTTGTGTAAATTCATACTACACATTGTTTCGTGTTACAAAATAGCAGTAAATAAAAAATTTTAAAAAAAAATCTAAAATCTGGCATTTTCAAATCCATGCAAATCGCTAACTCTATTCATATGCTTCCTCATGATCGCCACTTTAGCCAATCTCTCCGCTGCTCTCCACGCCGATGTCGGCGTTAACGGCTCGACCTTTTCCTCCACGTGACCGTTATTAATGTTACTAGTACTATTATTTACCCGTTGTCGTTGGTGTCGCCGGTTTAACTCAGCTAATTCGAATTCCAATGTGCGAATAAATTCTTCGCCTGAATTCGAACCTGATTGTATCAACAAAGTTCGAGCTGAGGTAAGGAGTAGGTGAGCCCCTGATAAATCGTTCCGCTCGATCAACCTGCGAGACTCCGCCACAGCGCGCGTGCTCACATGGAGGTTCCTCAACCGTGCCGCGCCGTGGGACGAAGGTCGTACGGACTGCGACAACCGAGGTAAGTTTAGGCTTTGATCTCGCGAGTAGACCATCTCTTGAGTGAAGGGATCAATGTAAGCAGCTCGTATGGACATCGCCCTATGGGACCCGCGAGTCGTTACTGGTACTTTCAATTCCACTAATAAGTCTTTCTCCTCGCCCAAATGTAGATCTCCAACTCGCACCGAATTAGACCCAATCAAAGCTGGTCGAGTCGTTAATGAATAGGCCGATGATATCTCAGTCGGGGCAGAACCGGATGAGAATCCGAGTTGAAGCCTCACGTCTTGAACCACGACGCTCAATAGACCATTCACGATTTTGCAAAAGGCATCGTCGTTTGGCGCGTGAGTGCACGATCCGAAACCGAAGGTGTGTACGGGGATATCCGAATGGGCCAAGCGCGTGGTGGAAACAACTGGAAGGTTCTGATTAGTGGGATTGGACTGTGACTGTTTATCATGACAGTCCGATAAGATCATAACACTGGCAACGGCGTTTTTTTCCCTACGATCCTCCAACACTTTGGCCGCCTTTTTGAGAGCGTCGTTGACACTCATCCCTTGTCGGTTACTTCCCAACGCATCGACGATCCTCCTCGCCGATCGCCGTCCGCCGGAACTCATTCTTTTCAACGGCAACAACCGTTTCGAGCTCGACGAGAAAATCACGATCGACAAACGGTCTTTCTCGTCGAGCAAAGAGATAATCAACCGCATCGCACGTTTCACCATCTGCAACCTCATCGCACTCCCGCTAATATCCAACACCGTAACCAAATCAATCGCGGCACGTTTCAACCCACGATGCGTCGCGATTGGCGCGCTCACTTTCATAACCACCACGTAACTCTCGTAACTCCTCCCGGCCGCCACCATCGCTGCCTCTTGCGACAACTGAACGTCCACATTCCTCGCATTACTGGTCGGAGTAACAAAAAAACCTTGGAACCCTTCCTCTTCATCGTCGTCTTCAGTTTCCTCGGATTCAGGAATCGGGTTGAACTGAGAAAGAGAAACCGGCGAAGCCAACGGTTCATCGTCGTTGTAGACCCGAAACGGCTTCGTTTTGACGTCGCCGAAAGTAGTTTTATGGCGCTGTTCGTGGGAGAGTAAAGGGAGTTCTTTCCAGGTGGTGGAACATACAGGGCAAATTTGCAATTGTTGCTTCCTGATATGGGCGGCGACACAATGGAAATGGAAGGAATGAGAACACTCCGCCGTGAAAATCGCCGTGCCTTGCCCCGTTTTCACGCTTTCTAAACAGATCCCACATCGACCACCCTGGAAAAAAAATAAAATAAATAAATATAATAATGAAAAAAAAGACAAAATTTTCAATTGAAAATAAAAGAAGAAGAAGCTTACTTTGGAGATACACAGAGTGGATTTAAGAAAGGAGAAACTAGAAGGGGATTTAGGGGAAGAAGGGGTAGATAAATGAGGTGTTCTGCAATGGAGCTTGGGGCTATTTGGAAGGGATGAAGTAGCAGTAGAAACGGTTCGGCAACGGAGACTGGGGCTTGAACCCGGTCGAGATCGTAACCTTGGTGTTGATGGGTTGGAGAAAAACCCGAACTTTGATGAAAATCTTGGACTTTTAGTACCATGGCTTTCTTCTTGTTGTTGTTTTTCTGGTAAAACAGGGCTGTCCTGTTTTTTAGGAATTGAAGTACAAAAAGCTCTTCTCCAACCAGTCACCATTTTTGAATGCTCTGTTTCAAAGGTGGGATTTTTAGTTTATGAACAAGGATTTAATTTGGTAGTGAAGGAGAAGAAATGGATTGAGCATATGGAAATGGAAATTCTGATAATAATAATAATAACAACAATAAATCTCTGCTTCGCTTCTCTTTAGAAATACTACTCTCCCCAAACAAAAAAGATTACTGTTGGTAATGCTATGAAAAGAAGAAAAAGAATTTTTAAAAACAATTCTATATAATATAGTGGTATATATATACACAGTAGTCTGCAATGGCGATGGCTGATTTACTAAGTTAATAATTTGGAAATATAATAATGAGGCTTGTGCTGATCCAAAGAGCAGCTGTAAATTATAGACATTTGTTGGTAAGATCATAATTGCCAGTGCCACTCAGTATTAATTATTAAGTTGATATCAATACACACACGATTTTAATATAGGCTCAAATATATTATAGCTACTTAGAATTTAGTTTTTTATTTTTAATTGTATAAATTTAATTTTTTACTTTTCAAATTTTAAAATTGAAATCTAATTGTTAACTCAGTTAAAATTATTTTGTTAAATTCAAGTTCATTATAATAAATTTTTTAATTAGTTGTTTTCAAGTAAATATTTTATTTTACTTAGTTACATTGAATTTTTTAATATTAACTTAAGTTTTATGTTTTCAGATTTTATCTTTTTATAAAATGATTTTTTTATAATTTTTGAACCCTACATAAAATTTTAAAATCATTTTAATAAATAATTCTTACAAAATAAAGTAAACTATATTGTGTCACTCAACTATAAGTCCTTTTTTTTATCATTCAATTATGATTTTTTTAATTTAGTTACTCAACTATGAATTTGTTTCTTTTAAGTCACTCAACTATTAATTTTTTTAAATTGATCATCTAACTAATCGAGATTGTTTCTTTATCCATCTTTGTTAATTGCATTGACCGAAGGGTGATGTGGCGATTGAAAAATAAAAATAAATAAATATAAATATTTTAAAAATATAATAACAATTTTAAATTTTATATTAATATTAAATAAGAATAAGAATAAAAATATAATAATAAATTTAATTTTATATTAATATTATATTTTCAAAAATATAATTATTCTTATTTAATATTAATATTAATATTAATATTAATATTAAATTTAAATTTATTATTATATTTTTTGAAAATATTATATATTTCTTTAAATATTTTAGAATTAGAATTAAATTGAAATCATTTGTAAATTTGAGGGTTAATTTCTTAAAATTATGACTAAATTGATATAATATGTAAAAGTTGAGGGCTAAATTTGTTATTATACAGATTTTTAACTACCACATCACCCTCCCATTAGTGCAATTAACAAAATGGGTCAAAAAGATAATTTTGATTAGTTCAGTGACTAAAAAGAAAATGACCTATAATTAGGTGACCTGTGGTGCAATTTATCCTAAAAATAATTAATAACTCTCATCTAAATTTTTTTGAAAATTACTTTTTATATGAAATTTTCAAAATTATTTTAATTATTATATATATAATTTTTATTTTATATAATAAAAATTTAAATTAAATAAAAAAACCTATTCATTTCAAATAACCATAATTTTTAAATAAGAAATGAATTCACTTATATTGGTGTGAAGCTTAAGTGAGTTTACATCTTTTATAAGATTAATATTTTAACAATTTAATTTTTAAATTTATTTATATATTTAATCTTGTTGCGCATGTAAATTATTAAAATTTAACATATATAATATATAAAAATATAATGTGAAACATAACGGTTAAATTATTAAAATATTAATTAAATAGATGATTTTTTTTTTATTTCTCTATTATTTTTCTCAATAACCTTACTTTAAAGAACAGTAGAAAGTCAACGCATTGGGTATTGTCTGAAAGTGAAATGAGCACACCCCACGTTGCCACTTCCATTTTTAGTCGCTTCATATCAAATGAAACCCTTTTTTTGCTGAACAACACACTTTCGCCTTACTCTTCGCCATACTTTCCTCTCTTTCCATGTTTCTCTTTTTTTTTATTGATTTGGGTTTCTTTTTATCCTAATTTACATTAAAATCCAATTTAAAATCGAGTTAAATTTAATTTCAAATAAAAAGTATTTTTATTTATTTATAAGATTTAAACTTTTAATTTTATTTTTTACAAATTATAATAATGAATAAAGCTCAAACAATAAATGTGACTTAAACTCAAGTCACACCTGCAATAATAAACACCTTTAATCATCATGTCATTACATGTAATTTTAAAATTTTTCACAAGTGAGACATAAACCTTAAATCTCAAATACACATTTAAAATACTAACTACTTTTAATTTAATTTATTTAATTTTAAGAAACTTAAATTTTTATCAATTAACTCAACATATATTAATTAAAATTTTCATTTTCATAAATCCTCTAATAAAAAATCTTGAATTTTGTGAGATTTTATCATAATATAATAAATATCTGAACACTTTTGTAGTTGATTCCATTTAAAATGTTAAAATTAGTTGCATTGTAACATTTATGGTAGGTTTCTTTTCTTCCATTAATGAATGTATTTCCATATTATTTAAATGAGATCCAATTAAAAATTTTGGGTATTAATTTAGAGAGTTAAATTAGTTGATTGGTGAATAGTTTTGAATTGGGTATAAAATTGATTGAATCAATTGAAAGAATTTTTTATTTTTATTTTTAGTTATGAATTTTAATACTTTATATATATTGTGTTTGTAAAGTCACTTACTAATTGAATTTAGATGTAATTGCTTGTAATTATATAAGGGAACATGTCTGGGTAACTATTGTAATTTGGAGCACCCTAATTACACTTTCCAATTCTTAGGAGAGGTGAAAATTAGAGTAATTTCATAGATAAATACACCTAAATACAATTTAAAAAATATTTTATACAAATTATAAAATTTATATTATAAGCATGAACATGCATCAAGATTTGAGATGATTATGGTAAAATATTTCTTATATTTTAAATCCTAAAAATATATTATAAAAATAATTTTGTGAATTTTATAAAGTTATAATAAAATATTACATTATTTTAATTATAAAATTTTTTAAAGTAATGGCCAAAAGTTATTATAAAAAGTAAATTACATGTTATAGAAGTGTTATAATATATTTTTTATAAAATTATGGTAAAAAATATGAACATAATTTATTTGTGTCCATGTTATAGATTATAAAAATAATATATTTATTTATAAAAATGTTATAATTTTTTTGTCATAACTTATTTATAAAAATAAGTTTCTAAAATTATAGGAAAATATATTATTTATAAGAAGTGATATGAGAGTTTTGGAAAACTTATAAAACGTTATATATTTTATACTTTATATTTTTTTTACTTAATTTACATATTCTAAAAATTAATATAATCTAACATAAATCTTTCTTCAATTTAAGTTAATGTAATTTTTATAATTAAAGATACAAACTATTTTAACTGTGAATTCAAATATTATAAGATCACTGCTAATTATGCAAATAGAAAATATTTTCTTACACCGTATCGTGAGATATGATACCATTAGAGAGAATAGTGTTAGACACAAATGCAATAGACAATTTACGAACTCTTTATTTTGAGACATTTAAGGCTTCGAAATATAGTTGAGAAGACATCTATTGTTCTAAAAAAAATATTTTCAATTTAGGATAACATAAAAAACAAAGTTGGATCATACTAGCATGTTGCATATTTCATAACTTCAATAGTAGGTAGAATCAAGATAATCCATACTTCAAAGAGTACATGAAACAATGCGACATTGATAATCTTAATTATGCATATTCAAATGATAATGATAATGAACTTGGTCAAGGACCAATAAACGACGATAAAGAGCATATGTTAAATATTAAAAGAGAGAATAACTCAACAAATATGCACTAAAATAATTAGATAAAATCCCATATGATGTTTATTTTATTTTTATTTTTATTAGTAATCGTGTTATCAACTACTTGTTTAGACTAACATAATACATATGATGATTTGATTTTAATTTTTGTTACTTGTTCAGAAATTAATTTTATCGATAGTAATATTTTTTGTAGTAATTAATAATTTTGAAAATATATAAATTATATAACTGTAATTACAATTTGTTATCAAACATAAGCCAAACACATTTAGGAAATTATAATTTTTATAATTATAAGAGAATGTAATTACTACTTTAATAATTACATTTCATTCAATTACTCCGTATTATCCAAGCAGATCCTTAGTCAAATTAGACAAACTAATTAAACTGATTCAATTACTCATCTAATTTTAAAAAACTCGACCGCTTCTAAACACAACCCTTGAATCTTTAATTCAAAAGAAAGTACACACAAATATGCTTGAGCTCGAAATATTTTAATTATTTAGATAGTAAAGATACCAATTACTGGTAGATTTTTTAATTAATTTTTAATTTGTTATTTGTGATATTTAATTTTTTTCTCACTTTAATACTTTAAACTATCATTTCCATCTTAAGTTCATCTTGCAACAATTTTCCAATAAAAACGTGATTTATGATAAATTCTTATTACATGATTGTAATTTTTAGGAAAAATAAGATAAAAATATTTAAATACTAAAAATAAAAAAAATGAATATAATTTAAGGGTCTAGACAAACCCTTTAATTTTAATGATAATATGAAAATGCATTTTTTTTTCATTGGATCTCAATTTTAGTATGCGAGCATCTAGTTTTACGGTCAACTGGAATAAGGCAAAATCTTTTTCGGATTGAGAAATGGGAACCCTTGTGGCACATGATTCTTGCTAGAATCTAGAAATAAGCCTAGTTTTTTTTTTTTTCTTTTTTTAAATTGATTATGTAAAAATTATACAATTATTAGAATAATAAAACATTTTTATTGAATAAAAAACGACTTTGTTACATTAATTTTTATTATATAAGCATTAATTGCAACAATAAATAAATAATTTCACCCAAAGTGAGCAAATGCATGAATTAAAAAAAAAAGTCTAAGAAAGGAGGTCCCCAAAGCAATGATGAAAATGGAATTGTTAGATAATCATTTAAAATTAAGGAATTGAAATTGTGGCAAACACAATCTATGTCATCCATCTTTTTTTTTAGTTGACCATCACCCAATTCATAGCTCTGTTTCTGTTAATATAATTTATCTTTCTTCAATTATTTTTTAATAAATTATAAGAGAGAAAAGCTCTCACGGTAACATGACTAATACAAGTTGAACTCAAATTATATCTAGACGATGAACGCTCTGATCATCAAGTTAATACACGAGATTCTACGTCATCCATCATTAATATTGAAGTTTAGACCCATGAAATATGCTTAAGTGAGATTAAATTAGGTTCTCAAATTAATCTTTTACTATTTAAAGAGTTAAGATAAAATTAAATTGGAATGGAGTTAAGTTTTATTGTTTAATAAAGTTTTATTCTATTTTTTATTAGTACAAAAATTAAATTGATATTTAATAATAGTGATATTAATTTGATCATGCCTTTATTGTGTGCGTGCAAGTACTAACTATATAATTGTAAAAATATTAATAAAAATAAATGAAAATTACTTCAAAAGTTTGAATAAGTAACAACAATATATTGAAAAACAATTAATTGATATCATTAGACATTTATTAAAATTTTAATATATATTTAGATAAATCACCTAATTGATCACTTAACTTTTAGATGTTTTCATTTTGGTTACTCAAAATAATTTTTTTAATTTGATCACTATCGTTACAATAATTTATTTTGATCACCCATCTGTTTTCTCACTAACGGAAGTTGATGTTGCATGACTAGTAATGTTCATATAATCAATCTTTATTGGCTGCTATTTTCCATGTAATTATATAAATATTTTAAATCCATTTTCTTCTCTTATTTTTACTATCATGTAAAAGTCTTAACCCCAAAGTTGTGAGCTTAGTTCACTGCAAATCTTGGACCTTGGTCTGAACAATCTGTCAGGGGAAATACCAAAATTATTCCAGAAATTAATTGATTATTTCGTTGATGGGAAGTCCTTAAGGAGTAAATTACTGGTAATGAAAGGGAGAGTCCATAAATATAACATTATTCTTTCACTGGTTACCACCATGGATATTTCAAACAACAATCTCATCGGGAACATTCGCAAAAAACTAACCAATTTTGTAGGCTTACAATCATTGAATCTAGTAGGGAATTCCTTGAGAGGAAACATACCAATATCATATTGACAACGTTAAGATTCTAGAATCTCTTGATGTTTCAAGGAACCATTTGTTTGGTTCAATCCCAGTGTTATGAGTAGCTTTGAAAGGAAGTTAGTTTGTTAAACAGAATTGGTTAACCGATAGTTTAACAGATTAGTTAATAGTAATTGTTATATTCATGTATTAAATACTCTTCTTCATCCCGATGAAATACATATAAAATTTCCGCTTCAACTCATTTTTGCCATTGTTAACATGGTATCAAGAGCCAAGGTTTTCTTCGTGTAAATTTTTTTCTTCTTCTTCTTTTCTTTTTTTCATGGCCACCGACGCCGTACCAGTGGTTGATACACCTTGTAATTCTACCAACACTGTGGAAGCAGTGCATTCACAAGGGCCTGGCAGTTGTTGCGCGCAAACTGTCTATTACTTCTCCAAACATGACACTATCAAGCTTACTGAACACAATTTCCTTTCATAGAAACATTAGATACTGTTGATTCTTGAAGGTTATGGTCTCAAGGGCTTTGTACTAGGTACAGTTTTTCCTCCTTCTCCTTTCATAACTAGACTCGAAGGTCAGCAACTTGATAATCCATCTTTCCTTATTCATAAGAAGCAAGACAAGTTTCTAACTTCTTGGCTATTGTCTACCATCACAGATGATGTCTTGGTACATCTCACACTTGTCAAGACTAGCTTTGATATTTGGACGACCATTGAAAGAAGGTTTAGTGCCAAATCAAATCTCAAGATCTCAAGTATACTTCATGCTTTGTACTCGCTCAAGAAACTAAATCTTACAGTTAAGGAGTATGTGTCTAAGGTAAATAATCTTAGTGATAGTCTGATTACAGCTGGTAGTTTTGTTTCTGAACAAGAACAAGTAAGTGTTATCTTGGCTGGTCTTTCGATCGAGTTTGAGTCCATTCGGGTGTTTGCCTCTACAGCTCATTTATCCCTTGACTTGTTGACTGAAATGTTACTTGATTGTAAAGTACGACAATTGGCTCTATTGACAGAAGTTTCTTGCCAAGCCAATTTAGCTTCCCATCACCAAGACACTAAAAGTAGCTCGAAACAACCTACTGGCTCAAATCGATATTCTCAAGAATATAAGCAAAGCCGCAGAGGGCAAGGTCGTGGCTGGTATTGTGGCAGAGCTCATGGGAATGGTCGAAGCTAGTCAAGCTCTAGACCACAATATCCGTTATGTGAAAAGATTGGACATATAGTTCAGGCTTGTTATCACAGGTTTGATGAAATTTTTTCTGGTGTTGGTTCAACTAATTCAATAACAGTTAACTATCATCATCTACATGACCAAGGTTCTTCTTCTACTACTCTTACTTTATCCAGGTTACATATGTCTCATTGCTGTGGTTCGTTCCCTCAGCCTTCATTCAATCAGTCATCTCCTCAAGATCCTACCTCTTCTCTACCTGACCAGACCTGGTATCCTGACTTTGGGGCAACAAATCACATCACTCCGAATACGACAAATCTTACAATTGCTTCTCCCTACACAGGTACAAGTCAAATGTCATGGGCAATGGTGATTCTGTATCTATAGCTCACATAGGCTCTTCCAATTTCTTGGCTGGCTCTAGACTCTTACGTCTTCAGAATATTCTACATGTCCCTACGGTATGCAAGAATTTGCTGTCTATAAGACAGTTTGTAAGAGATAATGCTGTTTATTTTAAATTTCACCCCTTTTTTGTGTTTTGTGAAGGATATATAGACAAAGAAAACTCTGTTAGTAGGCCACATGCATAATGGACTCTATCGATTTGATGTGTCACGGTCTGCCAAAGGTGTTGTTGTTCCAAAGCCAAGATCGCCTCTTCTATACACTGCTCAAGTTTCTTCTTCTACATTATGGCATAACAGACTCAGCCATCCGTGTGTTAACACTCTTGCTAATGTTTTACGTGCTTGTAATATTTCTTTTAAACACCACCGTTTGCCCAATATATGTACAGCTTGTCAACTAGGCAAAGCTCACAAGTTACCTTTTAAGTCTTCTCAAACACTGTACTCTTCCCTTTTTGAACTTGTAGTATCTGATGTTTGGGGACCAGTTCATGTACAATCGAATGGTTTCTTGTATTATGTTTAGCAGATACACTTGGTTTTATTTTCTCAAATCGAAGTCTGAGGTTTTTCAGTATTTTTTTCACTTTCATTGCATGGTTCAAGTTTAATTTGGTCATTCCATTAAGATGTTTCTGCAATACCCCGAAAATTTTTATAGTAAAATATTATCCGTGATATAGTAAAATAAAGAAATCAAGTGACAAAAAGGGAAATTTTGAGTTATGTCAATATTGGGAAGTATATTATGACATATTGATTCAAAAAAGGATTAAATTATAAAAGTGAGAAAAGTTTTATGGCCCAAGAGTAAATACTCAAAATTTGAAGGATTAAAGTGTAAATATGAAAAGTTGAAGGACTAATAGTGCAAATATTTTAAGGGTGGAATGATCTAGAAACCAAGGAAAATTGATGAATTAGGACCAAATTGAATAGGTGAAGAATTATGAGGGACTAAATTACAATTTTACAAAATTAAGTGTTGACTCAAGATTGGAATTTTAAAAGATCACAAAGGGCAAAATGGTCAATTGGAAGAGAGAGAAATCTAGAGACAATGATGATGTTGGAGATATTTTAGATAAATTAAATAAATAAATATTAGTTTATTAATACTTTAAATTAATTTTTAAATGATATTTTATTATTTTATTATTATTTTATTTAATATATATATATATGTAAGGAAAGAAAGGGGAGGATGATCACCATTCTCATGCAACTAACGTGAGAAGAAGAAGAAGAAAGAAAGTTTTCCTTTTCTTACAATTTAGTCCTTCCTCCAAAAATTCATTATTTTCACTTAAAAATTGAAAAATTTCCATAGCCATCAAGAGAGAAATATAGCAAGGAGATGATGGGGAGCAAGAATATCAAGTTGGATTCAAGAAATAGAAGCTGGAGGAGAGAGAAAAATCAAGTTAAAGATTGAAGTCAATAAGAAAAGGTAAGTACATCAAGATTTCAATATGTTTTTAAGTTTGTTATTATTAACAAAGCATGGAAATAATGTAATAGTAGAGTTTTCTTACATAAGGTCCTATGTTCTTGATATGTTAGTGAAGAGAAAATAAGAGAAAGTGATGAGAAATGGTGTAGAAAAAGAAAATAAGGGTGTTATAACATGGTAATTAATATCTTGCACTAAAACAGTTATGGACAGTAGCAGTAGTCTAACTTTGAAAAATCACCAAAAATTGTATAAATCTAATTATAGGATGAATAAAATATGAGATTAAATCTTATTGAGTCTAGTTTCTTATAGAAGAAATGGTGCAAGTAATGGATTTTTAAATCATGAAATATAATGAATTTTGTGAGACAAGATCAGAATGAATTCGGGTTCCCCTATTCTGACTTTGGAAAATCATAAAAAATTGGATAGAAATAATTAGGGCTTAAATTTATATGTTTAGAATCTTGAATGAGTCTATTTTCAATATAAATAAACATGAATACCATTCAAATTATGTACGAGGAGATAATTAATTTTTAGTAAAGAAGGGTCAGAACTGTCAGACAACAGAACATGGGTAACTTTAAAGAATAAACTGTACTTATTGGCTAAACTAAAAATTATGAAAATTTTATGGAAAGAATATATATGAGTTTAGTTTCACGGAAAATTTTTGGATCTTAATTTGGAGCTCTATAGCTCCAGATATAAATAATTTAGTGACTATGACACAGATGGACAGCTTGAATATTCATAAAAGTAAATAAAATATATATATATATATAGATAATGTTACTTACAAGTGTGTTATATACATTAAGGATGTGAAATGTAGAGGAGGAGGAGGAAAACATATATTCATTTAGCATGGCTAATTTGCATATTTTAGGATCAGGGACTAAATTGAATAAAAGTAAAACTTTATGGGCAATTTTGTAAAAATGTAAGAAATGACCAAATTGCATGAAATGGATTATTTTATTATTTAAATTACAAAATTGAATAAAATTATTAATTTAGTTCAAGATAGGGGGAAAACATGTTTTAGGGATTAAATTGAAAAGTGTTGAAATTATGGAAAATTATGATATTTTATAGAATTCATGGATTGTTATCAATATGTATGAGAATAATAGCTGAAAATAAGGATTAAATTGCAAGAATTTTATTTTCCTGACCCTAAGGATGAAATCGTCATTAATTAAAGTTTAGGGGCAAATGGTAATTTTGCCTAGAGCATTAATTAAATGCATTAGAATATGAAATGAATGAAAATGATGATCAAATTTATTTATAAAGATCCGGACGACTCAAATATGAGACTTGATCGTGGAAAAGAAAAGATATCGGATTAATGAAATTATAAACACAAACAAGCAATGAAGTAAGTTGGTGTCACTTGATTTGTATTTTAAATACTTGAAATATGTGGTTATGTGATGAAAATATGATTTGAATGTTCAATTCATGATATTTGATGAAATATTGATAATACTCGATATAAATTGAAAATAAATCCCGATTGAATGAAAGGAAAATTCGATGGATCTCTGAAAAGGAATTGACGGTAAAAAGGATCTAGCCCGGACGGGTGATCCTATTCTGATATAGCCCTCCCGAAGAATACGTGTAAAATGGATTTAGCCCGGACGGGTAATCCAAATTAGGTCTGAATTTAGCTTTGGACTGGTAATTCAGATCCAAGCTCATTAGAGTAATTGTCGTTCTGAGGATTTAGCTCGACTGGTAATCCCACTGTAAGGATGAGGTTCGAGGGAGTGTGTTCTCTGAAATGAAATATGTAAGACCATGGTTGAAAGATACCATGGCAGCCTGATATGAAATGTGTAAGACCATGGTTGAAAGATACCATGGCAACCTGATATGAAATGTGTAAGACCATGGTTGAAAGACACCATGACAACCTAATATGAAATGTGTAAGACCATGGTTGAAAGACACCATGGCAACCTGATATGAAATGTATAAGACCATGGTTGAAAGATACCATGGCAACATGATAGAAAATGAGTAAGACGATAGTTGAAAGACACTATGGCATCATGTCAAAGATAAATAAGACCGTGGATGGGAGACGCTATGACATTTGTTGAACAATTGATATTCAGGTAATATGTATCAGATGACGAATGGTTATATGGAATAATTATGAAGATAGATAAACGAAATAAGTATAAGTACATGGAATATAATTTATGTTAAGTTTGATATAAGCTATTATCGGAATAAATATACATAAAACATATGGAAATGATGGAGCATGAAATATTGATATAATGAAATGAATGATATATGCTTATGAAGAAACGGTAAGAGAATGATATGTTTCATGACATGTACATATATGATTATCTTTGATATGTTGATACAATGAAATTATGTAAGTAAAGACAATTATTAAACTCAAGTGTGACATGTCGAGAAAATAAGTATATCAATGTTGAATTGATATGAAATATGTGCAAGTATACTAACAATGATGTGGCTTGACGCTTAGACAAAGGTCAAGCTATTGATTGAATGGTAACATGTTTAATTATAAGAAGCATTGAAATGGTAAGTACTTAGATGAAAATAAAATTTAAGATTTTGCGAAATTTTTTATGATCCCGATTTAATTCCGGTTGTTTTTTTATGTATGTTTGGGGCTTCGAGGGCCCAATAAAGAGACGTTATGATTATTTTCAAAATATGAATAATAAATGACTCAGAATTATCTAAAAATGTTCAGTAAACTCTGGTAATGCCTCGTACCTATTCCGGCAATGGATACGGGTAGGGGTGTTACAGTTTCAAAGTGATTAGGGGTGAGAGTATCGTTCTCTGTCAAAAGAGTTATCTCGTCTTGGCATCTAGCATAGGGTCACGTGTCCCACACTTCAGAATAGAATGGGGTGGCTAAAAGGAAACATAGACAGATAGTTGATATGAGGTTGACTCTGCTGGCTCAGTTTTCCATGCATTTGGAGTTTTGGTCCTATGCATTTGCTCATGCTGTTTATCTAATCAACAGATTACCTACTTCTGTTCTACACCATACTAGTCCGTATGAGAAACTTTACAAGGTT
The DNA here is from genome assembly GCF_025698485.1 of Gossypium arboreum. Taxonomy (NCBI): domain Eukaryota; kingdom Viridiplantae; phylum Streptophyta; class Magnoliopsida; order Malvales; family Malvaceae; genus Gossypium; species Gossypium arboreum. The sequence continues at coordinate 4,404,687 of NC_069071.1, forward strand.
CAACCTATTTATTATAATTTGAAAGTGTTCGATTGTGCTTGTTTTCCTCATCTAAGGCCTTTCCATCAGTATAAGCTTCATTTTCTGTCTAAGAAGTGTGTTTTTCTTGGTGTTGGTGATAATAAAAAAGGCTATAAATGCCTTACCGGTGATGGTCGTGTCTTTATCTCTCGTCATGTAGTTTTTTATGAGTACTAGTTTCCCTTTCAGAGTGGGTTTTCTTCCAGTTCAAATGTGGACTCCATCAGGATTGATCGTCAACGCTCTTGTTTTTTTCTGGTTGTCTCCTCTCCTTCTTCCGGTTCTACTTTATCTGGGTTAATTCAGGGTTCTACTATGTCAGTTTCTCTTCAAGTTCTTTATTCGGGTTACTTAGGGGTGCTCCTATGTCCACTTCTCCGCAAGATACTTTCTTCGGGTTACATAGGGGTTCATCTGTGTCCACTTCTCCGCAAGGTACTTTCTCTGGGTTACATAGAAGTTCACTTGTGTCCACTTCTCTGCCAGCTACTTTATCCAGGTTACATAGGGGTTCTCCTGTATTCGCTTCTCCTCAAGCTACTTTATTCGGGTTACTTAGGGGTGCTTCTGAGTCAGCTCCTCTTTCAGCTATTGCGCCACTAGTACCTATTCTGATTGGTTCTTATACAACAACTACTCCTCTTGTGAATCTTCATCGTATGCAAACTCGCTCAAAAAGTGGTATTTTCAAGCCAAAAGTATTCTCTTTTGCTCTGAACGAGAAGGAACCTTCGTCCATTGGAGAAGCTTTTCAAAGCTCGGTCTGGACTGTCGCTGCTCAAGCAGAATATAATGCTTTAATCTCCAATCACACTTGGGATCTCATGTCTTTGCCTCCTGATCAGAAAGCAATTGGATGCAAGTGGATTTTCAAAGTAAAAAAGGAATTCAGATGGTTCAGTGTCTCGATACAAAGGTAGGTTAGTTGTTAAGGGTTATCTTCAAGAGGCAGTTGTTGGCTTTCAGGAGACATTTAGTCCTGTAGTCAAGCCTACAACGATCAGAGTGGTTCTGGTACTTGCTATTTCATTCGGTTGGTCTCTCAGACAGGTGGACATCAATAATGCGTTCTTGAACAGTTATTAGCAGGAAGACATTTATATGGTGCAACCACCAGGGTTTGAGCAACAAGGGACAAATGGCCAACAACTGGTATGCAAACTAAAGAAAACATTGTATGGTCTCAAGCAAGCACATTGAGCTTGGTTTCATAAGCTAAAGGAGTTTCTCCTAGATTTCAAGTTTGAAGCATTTAAGGCTGACAGCTCTCTATTCATTCATAAATTAGGGTCTCAATTACTTTATGTCCTTGTATATGTTGATGACATTATTGTCACTGGGACTAATACTCAGCCATAGATAAATTTGTTAAAGAGCTCAATGATCGTTTCTCTCTGAAGGAATTAGGAAAGTTGAGCTATTTTCTTGGCGTCAAAGTCACTTATACTTCGAATGGTGTCTTTCTTAGCCAGAGAAAATATATACTTGATTTACTTCGAAGAGCTTCCATGGACAAGTCAAATGGTTCTCCTACACCCATGATATCTACCTGTCATCTATCAGCTCATGAAGGCAGCCTTGTTGAAGAAGAATATCTTTTCAGAAACATTGTTAGTGCTCTACAATTTGTCGTGATTACCAGGCCAGACATTGCCTACTCTGTTAACAAGGTTTGTCAGTTCATGCACAAACCTTTGGATTCACATTTTAAAGCTGTAAAACGGATCCTACGATATTTGCAAGGGACTCCAAGTCATGGGTTACATTTCTGCAAAGTTTTTACTGGAAGGATATTCAGATGCCAGTTGGGGGTCTGACCCTGATGATCGGAGGTCCACGTCGAGATCTTGTGTTTTCCTTGGAGGAAATCCAATCTCTTGGAGTTCCAGAAAACAACAAGTGTCTCCAGGTCTACAGTAGAGGCAGAATACAGAAGCCTTGCCCATGTCACTGCAGAAATGGTTTGGATTCAGTCATTATTGTCTGAGCTGTGTGCTCCTGTTAAGATCAATGCATTAGTTTAGTGCGATAGTTCAGCTGCTGTTGCAGTTGTAGGCAATCCTGTCATGCATTCCAAGTTCAAGCATGTCGAGTTGGACTTGTTCTTTGTAAGAGAAAAAGTTGCGAATGGATCCTTTGAAGTAGGACATGTGCCCAGTCAAGACCAGATTGCTGACATCTTGACAAAACCTCTATCAATAGGGTCATTCAGCAAGTTTAGGAGCTAGCTTCGAGTGGTGACTAATGATCATGAAGTTTCAAGAGTAGAAAATTGATAAGTACGGGGCAAGTTATGAGTAGCTTTGAAAGGAAGTTAGTTTGTTAAACAGAGTTGGTTAACCGATAGTTTAACAGATTAGTTAATAGTAACTATTATATTCATGTATTAAATACTTTTTTTCATCCAGATGAAATACATACAAGATTTCCTCTTCAATTCCATTTTGCCATTTACTTTTCTTCATCCAGATGAAATACAATTCAAGATTTCCTCTTCAACTCCTTTTTGCCATTGTTAACACCCAGAAAGCTTATGAAAAAACAATTTTGAGGTTAGGGCTTTTACATTACGGTAAAAATAGGGGAAGAAAATGGATTTAAAATATTTACATAATTAAATAGAAAATATCAGCTAGCAAGGATTGATTATACAGGCTTTACTTGTCATGCTACATCAACTTCCATTAATGAGAAAATAAATGAGTGATCAAAACAATAAATTATTGTAACAATAGCAATCAAAATAAAAAAATTTTATTTAAGTGATCGAAATGCTCAAAAAATTGAGTGGTTAAGTAAATAATTTATTTTTTAGTCGGTCAAAAGTGGATAACAATAATAAATAGTCTGAAGAAGCCGGAGGTTTATTTTATTTATTTTTATACTAATCCTTAGATCATAATATTTATTCATAATTGTTCCAAAGAGAAATCCGAATAATGATAATAAAATAAAATAAATTAGCTAAACTTGCTGCTGCAATCTGCAAAAGCAAATAAACTTATCTTCCATCTAATATATCCATTTTTCTTAAAGAAACATATTTAATAATTAGAATATATTAAAATCTAGATTAAAATAAATGTAGGCGGAGTGCATACGGGATAAAATCTAAATACAGAATTCACTTATAATTTACAAAGAATTAGACTATATCCTAACAATTTCAAAACATCAATTTTACCATTTCAATCAAAATTTATACAATCAACTTTCTCTATAATAGTCATATTTGTGTGTCAAGATTTTACTTGTTATAGAGAGATTATCGTTGTAAGCTTACAATAAAATTCGTATCGTCAATTTTCATCAAAAAAAAAAGTAAAAGTTATGTTCAAAAATGAGAATCAAATTAACAAAAATAAAAGACGATAATACATGTATGTGTTATTACTTTTATGCATATTTTATTTTAGATTCTTTCACATGATTGATTATAAAGTTTATAAATCTAACAAGTTCAATTAATCAATATGAGTTATCAAATTAAATTAATTAATTTATCATGAGTTGCTAAATTCAAGTAATCAATTTACAAGTTTATGATGTTTCAAATTCATAGTAAAATATTTAATAAATGATAATGATTAAACTTATGTATATGAAATAACTATAATTTTACTTAAAATTTAGACTATATACTGTTATAGAAAACTAATTTAATGAAGAACGTACTTCATAATTATAGATGTTACTCTTATAAGTGAAAATTATTATGGAAAATTAAAGTAAAACATAAAAGATTGAGTCTTTTAAAAACTTAATTGTTATAACGAAATGTTGTTATTAAATATAGCGAGACAAAGAATGTATAATTTACTTAAAAAATATGTGTATATATATATTAAAATGTTTGGTAATGGTATGTGTTCTTGGACACATGCTATTCCCTTTGACCACACTCCATTGATTGGAGAATTCAACCCCATAAATATTATAAATAAAAACATGCTTATATGCTTTTCTGAATTTTATAACCAAAGATGTAAGCATCTTGTTGGTGGGGACTATGAAGACCCACTTTCATCTCCCTTTTCACATTATTGAAAGTACTCATTTAAAATTTACCCTGGATCAAGCAACTATAAATAATATTAATAAAATTCCCAATACACCTGATCATATAATATACATATACATATACATATGAGCCTTTAATTGGACAGAATTGCCCCCCAAAAGAAAGAGTAATAGATTTGATTGCACATGATTTTGGGTCCTTGGGAGGCATCCCATATGATGATTCTACACAAAATTTCAAATATCAAGGCTCCTTTTAATATTTTAGTATGGTGAAATGTTTGTGATTAATGTGCCTAAAATGTATGAGTTAATTTTGTGTAATAAACCCAAGGTGGCATTTAGAGAGGATTATGCATATTGTCGCCTTAATGAAGCCTAGCTATGGAGCATAAGAGATTTAATTAAATTAGACCATACATAAATAGAAACCATTTCAATTTACATTTTCCATTTGTGTCATCCAACATTTTGGTTTCCATATATTTGGATCTCGAATGTTGAATTACACAATAAAGGGAACTTCTTTTTTAAAGGCTCTAATGTAATTTATTTTGAAATTTGAGTTAGAATAATTTTAGATAGAAATTGTATGTAGTGTAATTTAGATATAAATTTAGATAAAACCGTCACATGTTTTATATAGGATGAGACTCAAATTTAATTATTTAAAATTTAAAATTTTAATTTTTATCAATTATGTTAAATTATAAAATTGTTCAAAATTTGTTAATAGAATGTATTTATATTATTTATATTTTGGTCAAATTACATCTCTTTGACCAAAATCATATTAGTTTATATTATTGAGGGACCAATGTTTATTCAAATTAGAAAAGAAAAGAAAATTGCTTTTAAATAATTTTGGTGAACACATAACTTGATATTAGTGACAGATTATTCTAGTTCTTTGCTGTAAATTAAATATAAATTATGAAAAGTTGTTTTTTTATTCAAGAAAATTATCTCTAAAGGTTTTAGATTTTATATACATGTATTTTATAAAGTATAATTAAAATAATAATAAATATATAAATAAATGAGATATTTGTCACATTTTTAACTTTGTTTATGGAATAAAAAAATTCCACAAGTTGCGTATTAAATAATTACCCTTCATTTATCAACAAGTCATGTTAATTATTTGATACACAAACAGCGAAATTTTTTTTACTTGACAAGTGGGGTTAAGAGGTCGACAAATTAAAAATATAAAAAACTGAGACACATAACAGCCCTTTTTTACTCTTTCTTATGGAGTTGAAAAACCTTATCACTTTTGTATTCCATTTAGTAATGCTTCGGTTGTTTCAAGTTTAACCTGTTTAGGGTTCAAGTTATTTAGGTCTGAAGCTCGAGTTTGAATCATTTCATGTTCTAGTTATTTCATATTAGAGTCATTTTCAATTTAGGAGATTTTGGATTATGTTAATTTCATGATCGAGTTGAATAAGTTTGAAATTTTATCAAATCAAGTTGGTTTAAGTTTAAATTAATTTGATCAAATTTTCAAGTGTTAAATTATTAGGCCACCTTTGGTTGACCAATTAGCTCCGTTTCAGTTTGTTTGAACCACTTTTTGAGTTCAATTACTCATTGGTGATTTTTGCTTCAATGTACTCGATACAATTATTTTTTTTCAATTTTACCCAAGCCCTATTTTCTTAAAGTTTCTTTTTCCTCTTAATAATTTCGTAAAAATAAAAGAATTTAAAAAACTTCTATTACATATCATTTTTAATCTAATATCCTTAATAGCCAGTTTCTATTCTCACCTCATTGTTAAAATTACGTTTAAATCCAAACACATATCTTCTCACTGTTTCTAATCTCACTGTTATAATATTCAATCTCACCGCTACAGTAACTAATATCACAACCATCGTTGTTTTAACCTTCACAGGAAAAAAATACACCGCCCATCCAAACTAAACCTTAGTCAATTACTACATATTCTATTAATTCATAAATTGAACAGTAAATAAAAAAATTGCCCAAATTCAGTATGGTCCAATCTTTAATTTGGTCGTAATAATTAAAATAAAATTGGAGCTTAATATTGAAGCATTAGGGAGAAGAGCAGAACATTCCATTGTATTTCTGAGGGTGCAAAAGTGATAGCAAAGGGTCTCACAATCTTTTCCAAAACGACAGAAATCAATGATGAGTGTTACTTTAAGCTAATTAACATTTTAATTGGCCTCACATGTCCAAACAAATTGGGTACATTAATGGACATAATTATGACAAAAAAATATTTTTTTAAAAATCAAAGTTCAATCTATTTTATTTTTAATTTTTTATGTATTGTGAAGGATTATTGGTTAGGATCATGTAAAGATTCCATTAAACTGCCATTAAATTTAGGTAAAGTCACATGAAAATAAGAATATATAGGGTTACAAAATTTTCCAAATAAATTAATGGTGAAATGTTAGATTAGTGTGTTGTGACTTTAATAAAAGTATTAATTATAAAAAATTAGTTAATAAAAATCATAAATATAATCATAATTGTAATTACAAATAATATATTTTTATAATTATTTTAAATTAATTATATAAAACACAGTTATATACTATTGAAATGCAATTTTAGTGGCAACTTGACTTGCAACTTGCTTTAGTACACGTATTTGGAGGATTTTTAATAGCACTTTATTAAGTTAAACCGTGAATAAAATAAAGCACATATTGAAGATTTTATTGAACAAAATTCAATTTTGTATTTATTGTAATTTTGTAAGTCAATATATGATCTATTCAAAAGAATGCTTGTTATAGTTTTATTTATAAGATTGTAAATGCTTATGTTATTAGTGTGAGGAATTTATTTTAGTATAGATTTGTCTTAAAATAAATTGTTCTCATTACTCAGTTTATAACTAAACTTTTAAGGGAAGGCTTAATGAGAATCGCATATAAAAATAGATTTATAATGAATTATTCTCTCAACAAAGAGGAAATTTACAAACTGCGTGACAAACTTTTGTTTATCTTTTATCTTTTATTCTATTAGTTAATTAGTTCAATTGCAAATGAACATGCACCTGAAAGGCAAAATTAGTGGATTTCTGCTACTAATAATTGATATATATCCAAATCTAGACTAACATAAATTTGAGTAGGCCTAATGCATGATGTGACTTAAACCAATATAAATCTTTAAAAAAAAAAACTTATAAATGATTTACACAAAATGAAATGCAGTAAAAGTATCATAGAGGCTCCTATATTAGAAGTTAGACTGCATTTTGTCTCCTCTACTCAAAAAATGGGCACATTAGTCCTTGTACATTAGACTAACGAGCAAATTTATCTTTTTTGTTAAAAATTCCATCCATTTATATTGATAAAATTTGGCATGGCTAGTAGAATAACCGGATAGTAACACATTGTGTGCCACATGTACCTGATGCTAATGAACAAATATCGATTTTTAATAACAAAAATAGATGAAATTTTTAACAGAATGATTAATTTACTCTCTAATCTAACGTAGAAGGACTAATTTATCTATTTTTTTAATAGAGAGAGCAAAATGTAGTTTGACTCTTGGTATAGTAGCTTCACGATACTTTTACCCATGAAATGCAACCAGAAAATCTTAAAAGGATTAATATAGAGAGAGGTACCTAAACTTGAGAACTTATACTTACTTGATACCTAAACTTAAAATCGTAAATCAACTTGATACTTTTTATAGGTACCTCACTAGCACTATTAAAACACGCTAACGTGACACTGACCATCAATGACTTATCAACTATAATTACGTTATTTAAAAAAAAAAAACATCGCATTAAATTCAAACACGTTATTTGGATCCATTTTAAAGGTAGAATGAATAATTTTATTTCCATGGATATGTATGGAATGTGGTTGGTGGTTGAGTGGCAACAATTATTAGGGCATATGCCCTAGAGTCCTACGCTAATTAAGTCCTAGATTTTTTTATAAAAGAGGTTAATTAATTATTAATCCATATCTTATAAAATGCTTTAATTTAATTATTTTACAAGTTCAAAAGTAGAATGATGTAGATTACATTTGGTTGGATCCGAATTATCATTTTAAAATATTAATTTAATTATAAAAAAATAAGGACAAACTATTAAAATAGTCATTTTTGTTTATCTCAAGTTACATTTTAATCATTCATGTTTGAAATGTTATATTTTGTGTTATAATATTCTAGTCACTGAGCCGTTAATTGTTGTTAATAGTGTAATAGTAAGCTGACGTGGCACGTTATATCATCACTTCAAACAAAAATTTTTGGTTAAATTCTACAATTGATCTCTATATTTTGTTTCATTTTGAGCAATTTAATTTTTTTCTTTTCTGTTATATTAACTTTTCTCTTTCATTTTTTCATTCTTTTCTGCTTCTCCCTTTGTTTTCCTCCTTTTTTTTATTTCTTTTAACGTAGTTTTTTTTTATGTTTTCCATTTGTTAAAACAAGTCCACAAGCTCGCTTTACTTGAAAAAAATTAAATTGTTCAAAAAAATAAAAGTATAGGGACTAGTTTTAACAAATGGAAAACATAGAAAAACTAAGTTAAAAGAAATGGAGAGTGGAGGAAAACATAGGGAGAAGCAGAAGAGAATAGAAAATAAAAAAAAAACATAAAATAAAAAATTAAATTGTTCAAAACGAACAAAATATGGAAACCGATTGTATAAATTAACATAAAATTTTTATTTAAAATGATGATTTAATATGACACATCAGCTTATCTTTACACTATTAATGGCAATTAATGGCTCAGTGACTAAAATATTATAACGCGATAACGTAAGTGACAAAAACGTAACTTGAAATAAACAAAAGTGATTATTTTGATTGTTTTCCTAAAAAAATAAATATTGATATAATGACAAGGTTAACGCATCACTTGTAAAATGCTCTAATTATTTTATTATTAAAAGAAAAGTTAGAAAAAGTAAGAAATTTATGAGAGGCCATGAATAAGATCAAAGAAATATTGGACTGTCGAGAACTTAGCATATTATAAAATTTATATGGGAATTTTTTTTGTTCCAAATCTGAACAATTTTTTAACTTGAAAAAGTTAGTTTAATTTTGTCGTTAAGTGGAATCTTTGTTTTTGTGTTGTAATCTAGGACGGCTATATACATTGTACAATGTTAATAATGTTGTAGATCATTAATTAAGCTTAATTAATGATGATTTGTTAATCTTTGTAATTACTCAAATCAATAATTGATTCCTTCAATCAATTCTCTAAAAAACCCTAATTTTAAGCCTAAAATGATATGTTCCCACAAGGCAGCTACATTGCATAATTAAAGTTATTCTATGGTTGGGTTGGGTAATAGTTGGATTTTGAAAATTTTTAAATTTAGATATAAATTAAGTTCATCTTGACCTAATAAAATATTAAAATTATTTTTATAATAAATTTAAATTTAAATTGGCAGTTTTGTTAAAGTTAAAAAGTTCTTGCCTAAGTCCAACCAAGCTTGATATGTAATAAACAAGCTCAACCAAATGAATCAACCATTAGCCGAGTCAAGTTCAAATAGTGCAAAGCTCGGGCTTAAGCTCAACCCGAAATTCAATGTTTAATACTCAACTTGAGCTCGACTCCAACATCAATATAAGCTTGAGCTCAGCTCAAGACACAATTAAGCTACTCAAGCTTAAACTCGATTATACTCCTTTATCAATTTTCGTATTCAAGTTGGAACTAGAGTTTGATTAAGCTTGTTTATATTTAAGCTCGAGTGTTCTCATAATTAAACTCTTTCAATATAATTTCATAATATAAACATATAGAGAAAATGAAAAACTCGATTAGGCTTGTAATTCATTCTAATCAAGTATAGCATTGCTTGAATTCGACTTAATTAATAGCTCAAACTCGACCTGATAAATATTAAATCAAATTTTTTTTATTCAAACTCGAATATCTTGCAATATTTTAAACTACATTTATGTATAACTTCCTTAGCTCTGGAGTCCTACAGTTAGGAGGACAGAGACAAATTGGGATGTGAACAAAAAGCAAGAATTTGTGTTCTTATCAAACAAGTAACCCACTTGCATGTCCAAGTGCTACTCACGTTCTCCCTTTTACAAAATCAAAATTCCCAATCATGAGAACATGAAAACACCCAACATTTATATACATACATCAGACGAAGAACTTGGAAGATAAAAACAAAGGCTTAGAGGTCCCAAAAAAAGAAATCTCTGACTAAAAAAGCTATTATATTCATGCACTTTCATGAGTTAAATCAAAAAAGACTTGCTTACACAACTAAACCAAAGTTTCAATTACTCTCTTAGTGGAAAAAAGAAAAAGTGCTTTGGCGCAATGTTTCTAATTTATCAGTATTTTTTTCAAATGCTTTTTCAAGTTATTTAATAAAATTTATTTGAGTGAAAATTTATATAAAAAGTAAAGAGTTTGGAGATGGAACATGCAATGGTGGATGTAAGATCAGTTCACTCGTACGAGTGGAAAATCATCGAGTTAGGGCGTTTTTGAGTGTTTTTGACGAAGTAGTTGTGAGGGGAACGGAGAGAGAGATTGATAAAATAATGGGTTGTCTCTATCTTCTCATTGAAATGAGATAAGTTCATATAAGAATGTATTTTTTACGAAAGTGCTTAAATTAGGGTTTCTCAAATATTATCTATCAAGTTTCAAATTATGTTGACTGCTTTCTTTTCTTTTTAAATAATATTTGATTTAAGTGTTATGTGTTCTCTTCTAAATATATCTGCATTTAACTAATTTTTTTTTACAAATTAAATTGAAGTGCATGAAAAATCTTTATTTGAGCATTTAATCATTATGTAATGTTTAATCCTTATGTAATCAACCTCTAAAAGTTTAAGTTTAAATTTGAGCATTTACCCTTAAAGATTTTATATAAAAATATTAAAAACAAGAACAACTTCGTAGTAATGTTTGTTATTTAAAATATATATATATTTAATCTCTTCCGAATTAAGTACGAGAATATAACAATTTTCAAATATTAAAAATAATTTTTTAAAGTATGGAATATATATACATACACAAATAAAATTGACATAATGATAAATTTAGTCCTTTTAACATTTAATTTAATTGTCACTTTGGCATTCAACATTCAAATTTTAATTAAATTACTTTTCTTTAAATGAAAAATTTATCGAATTGTTAAAATTTTAATGACATTGACATTATAATTTTATGTAACATACATGTGTACTTCATTACTAGCCTTAATATATATATTTTATTAACTTTTTCTGAAAATGTTAAAACATTGTATTAATTCTTTAGTTTTTTTTTTTCAAAATAATTATAAAATGTACGCAAGCTGCCACATACCATGACACCATTAAAATCTTAACATTTTAATCTCACAAAGAAGCAATTTGACTAAAAGTGGAGGATGAAAGCGAACATTTATTCATGTTTCGGATTTTAAAAATATAAATATTTAACATCCAAAATTTTGAATTATGAAATAAATATAGAAATTATCAATAAAATAACAGAATTCCAATATGAACTTTCTGTGAGATTCTGGGCTTCTACATGTTCCTCGATTGTACTCATTTCCTCCATCGTTTCAAAGATCTCTTGAAAGTTGACGAGGCGAATGAGCTTTAGAAGCAACTTATGTCATCTTCACGTAATTTTACCTGTGCTTAAGATATTCGATATTTTGATCTGTTTCCATACATTAAACATTCGTGTAGTTATGTCGTGTTTGTATTATTTTACTTTCTGATCATTTTACGGTATCGTGTAATTGTGTAGTGATGAAGGAGAAGCAGGTACTAGCTTTATGATCAAACACACATTCAACACACAATAGAGAGCATGTCTTAAACGTTACAGGTTCCTACGAGATCATATGATATCTATGAGTAAATTGTTCTTGCAACTAAACTATAGATGAGATGAAACATGATATGATCTTTCACTCTCCACAACACACCCTACAGATTTCACCTCTGAATTGTCGGTTTGGTTCGGGTTTGGCATGAGGAAATTAGCACCCATATCCAAATTCTTTTTTGTTGTTGGCCTTGGATTTCTCCACTGCTCTAGGAGCTGTAAACCGCAGAAAATACAGTCAACATCAAGCCTATGACTTCGCACATCAGTTCAAATTGTAAGACAAAAGATGAGCATAAAGAAACAGAAACAAAAGCTGATAACACATTTGTCGATGAAGTGATGTATAACAAATGTAATGATCAATTTGATCACATTTTTGGGAAGAGTTCGGGAAACCAAATAGTTACCCAATCCAATTGCATCAGAGCTCTTCATGATTTTCAATCTCTTGCACGTTTCGATAAACATCCTGAGACAAAATCAGAGCGCAGTTCCATCATAAGTACTTCAAACAAGATTTGAAAAAAGCCAGGAAAAAAGGGGGGGGGGGATGTTATTGAACAAAGATCAATTCAACAGCCACCAAACAAATCATGCACATGAGCATGTCAATCTAGATCCTCAAACTAGAAAAACTAGCCTACAACAAAAGTGAAGAACTGAACCTAGATCTAGAAGAAATAAGAACAGACAAAACCAGTATTCCTTAAAAAGGACAAAACATTCTCAAATTCTACCCTTTTTATCGAAAAGAATAAGTTCGAAATTATCGGCACAAGTATTTTCTCTTTTTTTACCATTGTTGTGAAAAGGAAGATGATGTCTCAAATATTTTCTTTGAAAACCCGTATTATGACTAAAGTAACCTTCATGCAACTTTATCCTGCTTTGCTATGTCAAAACTTGGGTGAAATGAGTCGAGAAATTTCTCCTTTTTTGGTATTATGACTAACGTAACCTTCATTCAACCAAAGGTGATGCCAGACAAAACAATTGTACAGTTATTCCTTCCATGATTCCATCTAAGATCCAAGATTATTAGAATTAAAATTATGGAATTCTTAGATTCTTATACATATTTCATCAATTTTAACTATATAAGTAATCCGTCAATTTTGCCAATAAAGAATTAAGCATGCAGCAGTTACATAGCATATTTGTTTCAGTATATGACAGTGTGAAAACATGTGGATGGCAAAGATATAACAGAATAACGGACATAAACTAGATCTATTAGTTCATTTGCTTTCCCCCATAGGAAAGAAACGGAAGAGCCAATGTGCACATGGAAAAAAGTAATAGTAATACATACACATGCATCCATCCAATCTTTAATATGTTAGCCTCTCATTTGTACCAATATGAAACCATAACTATAATTACAGAGGCTCAGTCTGTGAAGGATACTCCAAAAAATTCTGCCAGGTGATTTAGGATTTTATAGAGTAAATAAGAAAAATAAAATATTAAGGCAACCAGTAAATTTGAGTGACTGAAACTTACTCCCATGGAACATCGCCGACAAGCATCCAGTCACCATCTTTATCTTTGTATGTTACCACATATTCTGATCCATGCAAAAGATCCTTCAACCTGCTCTCGCTCAGGATTTCCTTCCCGGCAGTACCATGAGACCCACATTGACCTAAAATCATAACAAAAATGCAGTAACCAGATCTATGCCAGACAGTTTTTGTATCGGGAACAGTTTGAATTGATATTGCCACAGGGCTAGGAAAGCAGTAACAGCTTACCAAGGGTAAAACAACTGAACATCTTCTCAAGAGCAGAAGACAGTTCCTGATATGTAGAATAAGTTCTCAAATCTACCTTCCTCAGATAGGGAGCTCCGTCCATACTGACCTTGACAAAAACAGCACCAGGACCGGGCTTTCCATCAACTTCATCATTGTTCTTTGAAGAAGCGGCCAGCGTTTTAGTCCTAAATGGTCTTATTGGTGGCCAACCAACAACCTGCGCCCTGTCAAGGATGGCAAATCATACCAACAGTCAAATAAAAAAGGTAGGTACAAATGTATAATGTCCTTTCTTAAAAGTCCTTTCTCAAGTAAATTATACTTGGCAGCAGGTGCACCGGTGGTGTTGTTAGAAATGACAGTTTGCTTGAGACTGGTTCCATTAGTAGCACGAGGTTGCTCTTGTAACACATTTGCAGGCTCATCTTGCTTTACAGATGCTTGAACTCCAGGAGACCTTGTTGACAAAATCACATTAACCCCTGAATTACCAGGATATTTTCCATGTCCCACAGATTGTGGAGATTCAGAATCAGAACCAGCTTCATGAAACATCCAACTTTTCTCAGTGTACACATAGCCTTTCACCTCAGAGAATCCATCCATGGTATCAGAAAAACCCCTTTTGTTTCCAGTAACAACATTTTTCTGAGATGATGAGCAGATTCCATCTTTGGAAGGAAGTAGAGGAAATAGTGGCTTCTCGTCAAGTTTTCCCAAGTTCAACAAGCAAAACTCTGTTTCTCTCTCAGGGGATTGTGATCCAGGAAGACCGAGCCTAAGCTCCGTAGCCAAATTCAGATTACTCGAGACACCCGAGCTGTCAACTGAAGAACAATCTGATAATCCAAGATAATTACGCTCCTTTAACCCCATGCCATTCTCGGAGATACATTCAACAGAGGGAGAAGAAACACTACTCTGCACTTCCTCCTCCACGCCCAGCAGCGGTGGAGACATCAGAAACCAAAACTTCTCAAAATAGCCTCTTTACTACATAGAAAAAGAAAAACAAATCAATATTTTCAGCTAACTTCAAGAAAAACGCTTTTTAAGCCAAACCATTTAAGAAAGGAAAAACAAAAGATTTAACACCACTAAAAATACAACAGACGGATCCTGGTGAAAAGCCACTTCAACCTTTTTTTCTTAAGAAACTCCAGCTACCATGGTTAATTTGTGTCATTTTTATGGCTCACATTCTAAAGGTTAAATTACTGAAAGTTTTCAGCTCCAAAGCTCAAACAATGGTGTAAAGCCCTAGCTAATCTGCATTCAACCAGTCTTACTTCACAAAAACTAAATCGCATGCCAATAAAAGAATATACAAATATCCTTAACATATGGAGAATAATCTCTACTCCGTGATTTAACAAGAAAAAAGAACATACAAAAATCCGAGTCCAATTTAAAAATAATGCTACGAAAAATTAACTACTATTAGTATTGGTTTTCCAATAGGTTGCTGCTGATGAGAAATAATAGAAATAAAAACACAAATTTTGTTTAGATCATGAAAAAGAGAAAAAAATGTTCACTGAAGCCTTACTGTTCTACGCATTAAAATCCTTTTTAAGATAGTTGAGTTTTCCATTTTTCCTGAACAATAAGCAGAACAAAAAAGAAAAACAAAACAAACAAAAAAAAAAGCAAAAAAAAAACACGGAAGGTACTAATCTTTCTCCATCCATTTTCTTTCGTTTTCCGGGCAACCAAACAGAACAAACTGAATTTAAGAAAAAAAACTGGAGATCTTACAGTTGAAATGAAGCGGAACTGCAAAACAGAAACAAACGAACAAAAAAAGGAAAAAATGCAAATCTAAACAAAAGAATTTCACAAAAAAAAAGGAACTCACCGAAGAAAAGTTTAGTGAAGGGAACAAAGAGAAGAAGACCGATTACTGCTTTCAAAAATTGCAGGCGAAAAATGCACGAACTGCAGAGAAAATGAATAAATAAATAAATAAAGCTTTAAGGTCCTTCCATTAAGCAGAAAGTAACAAAGGCCGAGGAACTTGAAAAAATAAAAAATGGAGGGGCAAAAGCGAAAATAGACATAAAAAAGGTGGCGTAATTTTTATGATCCCCTTTGAAAGATTGTGGACCAGGTCGTTTTTTTTGCTGCGCCGATCAAGAAGTTGGGGGGAGGGGAATCTTGATCTAACGGTTGAGATGTTTGATTTTGAAAAAAGAAAAAGAAAAATTGTATTTGTTATTGTTAGTTAATGTCTGTGTTGTATTATAAGTAAGTTATGGATTTAGTTATTATATTCTTTTATTTTTAAAATTTTACTCGTATTTAAAAAATAGTCAGTAAATTCATTAAGTTTTATTACTTTTAGAATTTTTACGGTAAACATATTATTATATATTTAATATCATGTCAATTTATCATTTTCACTTATTATTTAAAAAAATATATTTAACAATGATTACTTGCGTCAAAAATTAAAATTTAAAATTTGAGATCATTGACTAAATTTACAACTTTACTCCTAATATAAAACTAATAACATATAATAATATAAATTAAAATATAGGGTTGGAATACAAAACTAGTAATACAATTTGTCTACTACTAATATTAAAATTTATAATTTCAATAGAAAATTGTAGCTATTATAGTAAATACACATTTTTAATTATTTAAATGTAGTTCCAAAAATTAATGACAATATATAATTTGATTTATCTCTGATTAAACAATTGATATTCTATTAATTCAATTAACTTAAATCAACAAATAAATTTAATTAAAGTTTTTTATAGTTTTTAATTGATTTAACTCAAACTTAGTTAGGGATGAGCTTGATAGATTTTGAACCGATAAATTCTATTTGGAACGAATTTTCTTTTTTGAAGAGCGGATGTAGGGGAGGGTGGATTTTTTCTTTTGAATAATAGATCTGGAGTGGTTATGGGAATTATTTGCCCTGCCTCGACCTACTTCACTATATGAAATTACCATTTTATTCTTGTGTATATAAAGTACAAACCATTAAAAGGATAAAAATATACTAACGTAATATAAAAAATTTATATATTTTATGTTTAATTAATTTCTGAATAATTATATTTAAATATTTACTTAATTTTTAAAATATTAAAACGAGATGCCAAAATTAAATTGAAGTGAAGCGAATAAGATGGAATAGATAAAAATGAAAAATGAAAAATCGTTTTAATTATGTGATTATTTTGGACTAGCGTTCTAATTATTCTATTAAAGCAAAGGATGATTACAGAAAGAATTTTAAATATAAAATGGTTAATAATTAATTAAATTAATTACTATTTTTACTTTATGTACTGTTTACTTATGCTTTAATGTCTAATATCTATCCAATGTATGTTTACTATTTTGTTGTATTATATCTCCTTCAACTATAAAAGGAAGATGTGTTTCTCTTTGTAAGATAAGAAGTTCTCTGAATAAAAATCCTAGTGTGTTTTCTTTACTTATGGCTTTCTAATTGAAGGTATTCAAATATTAAATTTCTAAGCTCTTAAAAAGGAAAAAGGAACAATCATTGGCCAAAAATAGAAGAAAATAAAGTGATAATCATTAACCAAAATATAAAGTGATAATCATTAACCAAAATATTTGTTGATTTTCTTGTAAGACTATAATCATATACAATATTTTCTCTTGATATTAAATTTATAATTTAGTATTAAGTAAATTTTCAGTAGAATATTTTAATTTCACAAGTTAAGACACCGTCACATATAATGAGTTTTGTTTGATTCAATCGAGTTTTTAGATTTTTGAATTGTTTATGGTAATACGGTTTGGTTTAATTCTCTATTTTTCATGTTAACTTTTGATTTTTAAATTTATTCTAATAAAATTAACTTTATTTTATGACTTATTGATATTATTTGATAATGTTTTAAAATATATTTTTTCATCAAAAGAGAATAACCCGTAACTATTATAGTATTTTTGAAAAATAGTTATATTTATCTTCATAAGAAAAATTAAAATCAATTATAAATTAAATAAAACATAGAATTTGACTTGGTTCAAATAACTATAGTTCTATAAACTATCCAAAATTAAATATAAGAATGGTTAGTTATTAATTCAATTTAGATCGATTGGAGTTTTTAAATCATCTATGATAAATTAATTTGATTCTAAATTTTCTATATCAATTTTGAATTTTAGATTTTTGGACATATTTATTTCAAATGAGTTTTATTTTGTGATGTTTAAGCATTATTCGGTAAAATTTAAAATTTTCATCAATACAGATATAATACATATTCAAGTACAATGTATATACAAATATACAAGGGTTACATATAGAAATACAATATATGTATAAATATACAAAGGTGAGTTTAGGACTGGTAGGGGCCAACCCTACCCATTAAATTTTGTAAGTTCTTTTGAACCCCTTTTGAGTTTTTAAAATTTTTATTTTGATATTATAAGTAGGATATAAAAATAGAAATATTTGTGTTTGTCCCCTCGAAAGTTTTTCGGTGTTTATTAAATTTGATTTTTTATAGAATTAATTATAAATTTAGTAACATATTTAGTTTAATATGATAAGTTAATACAAAGTAGTATCTAAATATTGATTTAGTAAAAATAACGTTAAATACTTGCAATATCTAAATATAATTACTATTTAATTATTATTTACCTTAAAAACAAATCGAACATTTAACTTATTTTGTTTTTTCTTAAATTTTAATGATCAAGATTATCTCACATTTAAAATATCTTATTGAAAGTATACCGACCCATAAACATATATGTTTTACATATATGTCTGACCAATTATAATGTAAAATCTATCCAAAATAATACAACAAACGAAAAAAAAAAAAAAACTATACAAAACCTACATATGACATATACACATCGTAATTGATAGGATGGCAGAACTACAACCCAAATCTTCAAAGTCTAAAACTTTAATTTTTACTAATTATCTCTTTAAATACTTGGGCTTGAATCAATTTCCGATTTCCTAAAACGAGGGGACAAAACTCAAAAAGAAAGCAGGGGAAAGGAGATGTTGTGATTGGGGGACAAGAAAGCGGCATTTTTTGACATTTTAAGGTCTCTTTTTATATCTCAGCTTTGCATTCTCATGCAAAAAAGGAGGTTATTCATTGTTGCTTTGCTCTCTCGTCTCTCGAATCATTAGGGCAAGGGTTACTGCTTGAGCACGCCTTGCCTTGGGGGTTGGACTTGGGGGTCATCAACCAGCTCTGCTATGCCAGGGCTCACCTCAAACCATCATTCGTCACCCTCACATCACCTCACATCATTCTTTGTATTTGATATTTAACCAATTTTTTAAGTTTAATTTAGTATTTGAGTTTTTTTTTTAATTTCGTACATAAATTTAACTTTAATATTTAAATTGGTATTTAAACCAAATCACATCATGTAATTTAATGAATGTTTGATATATAGGTTTTTTAAAAAATATGTACTTAATTGATATAAAAAAGATTCAAGTACCAATTTAAACGTTGAAGCTAAACTTAATTATCATATTAGCACAAAAAATTTAGGTACCAATTTGAAAAATGTAGATACCAAAGTGAAGATTGAAGACAAATTTTGGTATTAAATCAGGACAATAAAACTTAGATATGAATTTAAACATTGAAACTAAACTTATATACTAAATAATATATTAACTCTAAATATTTAACACACAAATAGAGTCACTTTAGAACAATAGTTAATGTTCTCATCTAGTACTTATGATACATGTTCAAACTATGTTATACTTTTCTCTTTTCCCTAATATTGTAATGATAAAAAAATAATATATAGATGAAATAGTATGATTTAATTTTGCCTTCAATCCATGAACTTTTTAAAATTTTAAATTATGTTTTTTTACTTTAATTCATCTACTTATTTGATTTAAAATTAATATCCAATTGATAACATTATTACTCAAGTTTGACTGTCAAAATTTTGATATAGAACTTGTCCAGTTAATAACATGTATTGTTAATATAATTTCGGTTTTTAAATTATACAAATAAATAGAGTAATTTATTGAAACCAAAAGTGGATGGACTGCTTTTTTTTCTTTTCCTTTTAAATTTACCTCGACTCTCCCTCATACAATTCTTGATCTTGCCCATGATGCAAGTATTGCTCTTTTAACCCTCCTTAAATATTATAATATATATTTTTTAGAATTTGGTAATTAATTTCATTTTAATATTTGTATATTTTGTAAATTTTGCATCTAAACTTAATAGTTGGGTTGGTTTTGACATCTAGATTCAGATTTTGTAGAAATGTAATAGTATGACACTACGAGATTATATCACATTATCACTTAAAATTCTAAAAAAACATTATAACTTTTATAAGTTTTAGGTAATGACATGACGTAATATTAAAATGACGCATCATCGCATATTTATAAAATCCAAATTTAGATGTTAAAATAGAAAAAACTATCAAATTTAAATATCAAAACAAGCAAAAATAGATACACTAAGTGAAAATAATTACCAAGTACCGAATAAAAAATACATTAACTTTTTTAATACAAATTGGTTTTACTTTAGCATAAAATTTAGAGAATTTTTCGCCATTAAAAGAATCATTAATGAGTACTCTAAAATATTAAATGTTATTGAAAATTAAATATTGATTCAAACATATTGGTTAAGTTTTAATTGATTGGGATAGATATTATTATTAATGTACGAGGACTTAAATTTAAATGCGTTAAAACACAATAAATTTTTTTAGAGAGGAAGTTTGAATAATTTTAGACAAAATTAAATATTAAAAATAATCGTATGGTTGGATTAGGATTGATCCACACACCTCTTCGTCACCCTCGCGTCACCTCACGTCATACAAATTGTATTTGGTATTAAGCTTTGTTTTCTTAAACTAGTTATGGATTTTATATTGGAATAAAACGTGTAATTATGGCACAGTCTGAGATTTTTGGATATTTGAAATTTAGTATTTGAGTTTTAATTTTAGAAATTTCTTTAATTTTTATTTAATTTAAAATTAATCTCTAATTGATAATATTATTTATAAATTTATAAAAATTTAAATATATGATATTTTAATATTAAAAATTTGATAACATGTAATATCAATTGAAATTTAATTTTTAAATCAGAAAGAGGATTTAATTATCAATATCAAAAGTAAAAGGATTAAATTTCAAAAGTTAAAAAAACAAAAGATTAGAGGCATAATTAAGTTTAATAAACTTACATAATATATAATATTAATATATTAACATAAGTTATTTGTAATAAACTTTGCAAGCAAATTATGCTTCTTGGGTGGGTTTGAAATATATATGCATAACAATCAAAATAATCTTTAATTTTATTAATTTGATTTTTTAGTTAAATTCGACTATTAACATTTCAAAAAGAATTAAGATGTATTTTTTAACGAAATGCTAAGTAAAATAATAATTTTTAACAATGTTAGTGTATCAATCCACGTGATAGTTCACATATACTTCATATTGATATGACATTATTTTTTTATATATCACGTCAACAAAATATTTAAAATTTATAAAAATATTCAAATAATAATAAAATAAAAAAGTTTATAAAAATTAAAAAATAACATTAAGTAAATATAAATTACCACGTAAACTACCATGTTTAAAATATAAACATTTTAATGTATATTTTCATAGTTAAATTTATCATTATCTTAAATATATATTACCTGAATTTAGTGAGTGTAATTTGCAAAAGTCGTTTTAATAATTATAACTCCAAAGTTACTGCAATATACCTAAGACATAAATGAAGTGATAGATTATTTGCAGCCAATAAGTTTCCTTATTAATTATTACATACACCACATAGATTTTACAAAGGTAATGAATGAGCATAAATATGTGAATGTAGCATCATTTATATTTATAGTATATGCGGGTTTAACTCAAGTATGTGAGATACATTTATATTTGGGAGTTATGATTACGAGTACAGTCCATTTATATTTAAGTTTAATTCAATTATGGGATATACATCATTTTGTTTTAGAAAATAAGCATGGACGTGATCAAATTTATTACGGCTCCACGGTTGTTTTAGTCTACTTTATCACTACGCTTTATTATGAACATCTAATATTAAAATTACAATTAATTTTATGAATATTAAATACATTCATCTCCATTTCATACAGTCTCGTTAATTATTTAAGATTTCTAAAACAAGTAAATATTTTCACATAAAACATACGAGTTTTTTAATTATTTTATATTTGTATCCTTTTGATAGTTATAAATATACATAAGTAAAATAGTGATTTTATATAATGAGGTGAGATGGAGTAAACAATTACAATAACGGCTCTAGTTATAGTAAAAAAAAAAAAACCATCTAGCCTTTCACTTAAAAAAAGATTGTTTTATTCAAATAGAAGCGGTTTGAACAGTTATGGCCCATTGAAAAAAATGTGGAAAGGAAAATAAATAGCCCATTCCTATTGGGCATGACAAGGACACACGTGTGAACTGTTGCACGTGCGAAGCCCGATTCATTACGTTGACTAGATGACCTAAATTTGAACAGCGGAAGCCATTTTCCCTCTCAAAAGAACCCCCAGAATGTGAGCTGAATTATAAAAGGAGAAAAAAAAGCCGACCAAGTGTTTGGCAAAATGCTTACGAGAAACTCCGTTTCTGAAACCCCGCAACCAACCTCACTCCGCAGGTCCGCAAGGCTTCTTAATAAGAAAACTCTCATAAAGCCAATAGATTTGGATACCCCAAAGTCGAAATCAAAGGAAACCCCCGCTCGCTCCACGGTTGAAGTTTCCAGGAAACTGATAACGTCAAGTTATGGTTCATCAAATTGCGAGAATTTGAAGTCTAGGTTGCGAAGATCTCCAAGGTTGAGCAGTGCATCGAGTGCGCTTTCAAAACGTTGTGTGAATTCGACGGCTGGGTTGCGGAAATCTTCGAGATTGAACAATGGGTCTTTGTCTAACGAGCCAGAGGATACCGAAATTTTCGAGACGAAGAAGGACGAGTCTAGGAAAAAGAAGAGTGTGAAGCGGGGACTGTTGGATGAAGAGAAAAAGGAAACTAGTGTTGGTTTGAAAGCGGTTTCGGTGGAAGGGAGAGAAAGTGAAAGAAATGAAGATTTTTCGGTTAGGAGAAAGAGGAAACCCCTTGTGGAAGCTGATGGAAATGTTCAAGCGTGGAGTAGGGAGCAAGAATCGATTTTGCAAAAAGCTTATTTTTCGGCAAAGCCAACGCCTAATTTCTGGAAGAAGGTTTCAAAGCTGGTATTTTTTCCCATTCCTTGATATCTGGATTTTCCTTTTTTGAAAAAAAAAATCACATAATGTTGTAGATTGATGTGCATATTCTTTGAAGCTAAGGATTATTGGTTACTGGTCTTAAGTGAAATTCATCTCAACTATACATATATATATATATATAATATAAACTAACTTTGGCTTTAATCCTAATAGATGATGTAATGTTCACATTTGAGGTTATAACGCCGCATTTTATTAATCTTGAAGCTAGGGGTGTAAATGAGATACGGTTGTTTGCAAGCTACTCGAGTTCGAGCTTGATTATATGTTGAGCCGAGCTTGAGCTTAAAAACAGATGTTTGATCGAGCTTGAGTTGAGTATCGATCTTCAAATTTCAAGTTGAGCTCGAGCTTGGCAGTATTTGGGCGTTGCTTGTCTCGGTTACACCCCTACTTTAAGCTAATCCATGAATTATGATGTCATTTTCTAAAATATACTAGGGTGAAGTTTGGACCTATATTACTTGGACTTGGGTGTGAGTGTTGAATACGGATATGTATGCGACACAGATATGGCTAGTTTTTCCATGTATTTGAAGGATCCTTGGAGGGCATATCCCTATATCCATGTATTGGACACGAGTGTCGGATAAGGTACTTTATGAAAAATGAATAGTCCAAGCAACATAGGTTTGGACTTTCAAGCTGCTTATATGTTGTGTTTGTTTCCTAGATGTCTAATTTTATGTAATTATTCATGAAAATGCATAGTTATGAACATAGGATGCATATGATTTCTCTTACACCATCTCAGTCACATAATGTTTTGTTCATGATGGAATCATGTATGCTTCTTGTCTAGTTCTACAAAAGGAGCCCTGAATTAGGGTTATTTGTGTAAGATCCTTTCCAAAACCAGTTGATTATAGAATTGATTAAATGTCAGATATGAATTATTCATAAAATCACTAAGTAATATCTTCATTTGTAAATCTACTCTTATATGCTACGATGTGTTTTGGTGTCAAAGTCTTGCATTAGCTATTATGCTGTAAGTATTAACTTATATACTTCATATACTTCATATGCTGATGTGTTTTACCTAGAATGTAATTTTTTTCCCAGTATTATTGACTTGGGACTTGATTACCGGTCAAAAATCTATTGCAGGTGCCAGGAAAATCTGCACAGGATTGCTTTGATAAAATCCACTCTGACCATTTAACTCCAATTCAGCCTCAGCCTCGATCAAGGTCAAAAAGAAAAAACTTATCACCCGTTGAACATTTGTCATTCTCTGCAAGCAAATTGCTTAAATCCGTTTCGTCTGCGAGTAAAGGGTCAAGGTCTACCAAACATAAAAGCCATCTTGTACAGAAAAGAACTGTGAGACATTTGTTGCAGAAGCAATGTTATGTAGACCACGGTGATGACACAGATCTATTCCCCATTCTTGAGCCCAACACAACTGCATCTATGCATGCTCTACCAAATGCTACGTTTTCCACCCCGGAAAAGTTATTGGTAAAACAGGGATTTCTACGCAAGTGTCCCGAGAAATCTTCTTCTGGTACTAAGAAGCACCGTTCAAAACTTGGCAACTCTTATACAGGAGCCCTTAGTAGTCCCCCAGTGCTGAAACAAATTAAAAACAGAGCTTTACATGAGAAGTATATCGACCAACTACATTGCAGGGAAGCTAAGAGAAAAGCAGAATCCGCACGAGCAGGGAAACAAGTTCTTGGAAAGGAGAATCGGGGATCTCAACTTCATGGAATTGATAAGGTTCGAGCAGCAAAAAACACATTGGTTTCCGACACTAAATATGTCATTAACCAGCTGCAAAATCTGCAGAACTCTTCTGTCGATAACTCTTTGGATTTGGATCACGATGATGGTGAAGTAGGCAGTAGCGACGATGAAGGTGATCTTCAGCTTTAACAAATTCTTTTTCGATGTATCGGTATCTGCCATAACTAGCATGCTAATTAGAGCTGTTGACTTGTGACCCTGTCGTTTTAGCCTAAACCAAAGCGTTAGAAATTATATGCTGTAAATTTGACCCATATAATAATTTCATTTTTAGATTTTTGGCTGCTATTGACTATTTGCAAGGGTTTATGGTAAGTGCTAAAGTTCTAGCGGTTGGTGGTAAAAGTATTGTGATGGTCTTTGTATTAAAAGTTGGGCTGTATTTTGCCCCCTCTATTGAAAAAATGAGTGAATTAGTCCAAATAAAAATTCTATCCATTTATACGGTTAAAAACAAGTCTTTGTACACTAAAATGAGATACATATAGTATGCCACGTGTAATTGTTTGATTATTTTATTACTCGCGCTAATTTTTAATAGTAAAAATGGATAGACTTTTTATCAGAGTGACTAGTTTGCTCTTTGATCTATTGTACAAGAACTAATTTACCCAATTTGAGTAGGAGTAAAATGCAATTTGACTTTTAATACAAGGGTTTCTATGGTACCTTCAATTGTTAGAACCAGAAGCTTATATTTGATGCATTGCGGAAATAGTCATTATTAGTAATATTGAGAAGATATTGTGTACTTTGGGAGAATGGTCTAAAAAAAAATAAAAGTATCTATTTTTTAGGGATCGGGAATATGATCTTTCACATATATGAAAACGACTTATAAAATTTGAGCATATTTATTTCAAACAAATACCCATAGGTTATGTTTACTCTCGAGTTCGAATATTGGAGATGGCATTGTTGAGAGGATAATCATAAACTCAAAAAGATTAGTCTTTATGAACAGTAAGACAGACCTAGATGATGCTTTGATTGTACCAAAAATGATGTTGTTGATGTGTATATATTTGCTGGTCCTAGTAAACTGTTGCTTTTATTAGTGTGGTTTGTTTTATGCAATTAACAATTGCATGTCATATGCTTTTTCCATGATTTAAATAACAAGAAGTCACTATCTCTTACCAATCTAGATTTTAATTATTGGTTGGTTATGTCTGCTACAGCAATATGAAAATGAATAATTAGAGCAAAAAGAAATTAATAGACCACTAATTTCTGCACACTTTTCCTCTAAAATACATTCTTGTTCCATTAAAATATGAACAAAATTCCCTTTTTTTTCAACCATCTAATAGTGTACAAGAAGAGAAAAATCATAGTAATATCATAACATACTCCATTTGTGAGATTTTTGATTTGATGAATGAACAGAGCTTTATTGATAGGAACTTGATGTTGTTGCAGATCCTTACTTGTAATGTTCTATAGACATGTTCCTCCATAGCCTGCATTTCTGAATAATGCTTGCTTTATGTCTTCAGTACTCATCAATGTCCTCTGTTCTGCAACCTAAATAACCATTACAAGACACACTCATTTGAAGTTCAAGGACTTGCACAAACAACATGAATTCTTAAACCATACCTCTGAACAAGAAGCTTGCATTGAGAAATCATTGAAGCAACTTATAACACATTCTTGAATCTCAAGGCCTAGTGCTTCCAATGTGTTCACAGTAGATAAAAGTAGTCCTGGTTTGGTTGCACACTGGATATCGATTCGAGTATCGGTCTCTCTCCTCTCTACATCAAACTGTGATGAAAAAAGAAAGCTCAATGTTTAAAGGATTAATAGGCTAGAACCTGAAACACAAGCAGAAGCAGAAGCACAAATCTGGTTTACCTTGGGGGAGTTCCTCACCAACATTTCATTTGGTTTTAACTCTTTCATGTTGTTCACTAGGCTTAAATGATTTGAACCCAGTTTTGTTTTATCTTCCTTGAGTTTATTGACCTTTTCTAAAAGCTCTTTCATGTAATCTATGGTATCTCCAAGTATAGATGTTCTATCCATCTGCATGTATCATTAAATTGCTTAGATAATGAAATTTTTTTTGAACAAATTAGAGAAAAAAGTAAAACCAAGGGGAAGTAACCTTGCTGATCTTGGGGACTATTGATCTGAGCATTGAAAGCCTGTCATTTAATCTCTTCCTCCTCCTTCTTTCAGCCATTAGATTCTTTGAAGGTTGACCTTCTAATCTCTTGGCTTTAGTCTTTTTCTCTACAAACAAGCCCATGTTGAAACCGTGAATGTTGTTGCTAGTTTGCTCCATTTCAACTTTGCAACTATGCTTCATTTCTTCCAAGCTGTGCTGCTGATGATGATGGTGGTCAGTGGTGAGAAGGCCAAGTTGATCTTCATCATCAACCATTGATGGGTAATCTTCATGAGCAGGTGGGAAAGGTGAAGTTGAAGCATCCATCTCT
The DNA here is from genome assembly GCF_025698485.1 of Gossypium arboreum. NCBI lineage: Eukaryota > Viridiplantae > Streptophyta > Magnoliopsida > Malvales > Malvaceae > Gossypium > Gossypium arboreum. The sequence goes on from NC_069071.1 coordinate 4,431,875, forward strand.
GATACTGAAAACCCATCACCAAAAGGGTAAGGTTGGTCACTAAAAGGACATTCAAAGCTTGGGTTTTCAATTTCATCAGTTGTTGTAGAGAACCCTAAGAAGGCAAGATTTGGTGGTGTAGCATCAAAAGATTCAAAGTTCCATCCATTAGGGAAGAACTCGGTCACCCCATTTGAAAAAGTGGTCCAACTGTCCCTTCTTGGAGCAGCAGCCATTAACTCCTCTAAGGAACCATGCTGTGAGAGCTCCATTTTTTCTATATCTTTTTCTCTCACTCACACACACTATCTGTTTTAGAAAATGTCTCAATGAACTAATCCAAGAAAACCATGAAAACATGAAGCTGCAACAAGTTATATATATAAAAATAACAGCAGAAAAAAAAGGCTTTAAGAAAGATTAATACTGGGGAATCTGCTAGTTTTCACTCTCAAGGTGAATTCATGTCTTTTTCACCAAAATTTTTAATCAGACAAACCTTAAATATTTAATTATTCCCCAAGCTCCCCCTCTGAAGTGCTTTGACCCACAAATCTGTCTTAACTGAAAAAATAAATTAAGAAAAAGGGTAAACTACACCCAATGTTACTAAACTATTAGTAAATTTACATTTTGGTCACTTAACCTCAAAAAGTTACAAAATGGTCATTGAACTATTTAAAAGTTTTCATTAAGTCATTTGGCTGTTAAAATCGTTGTTGTATGGCATTCACACCACTTGCACAAATCAAAAGCTCTCCTCCCCCCCTTTTTTTTACAATTCAACTTATTTTTTCATAAAATAACTTTAAACTTCACGAATCTGCGAATCAAAATCCAAGTAGCTGTCTCCTAATATTGATCATCATATTGACTTGGATCTAAGGTATCCACCTTATCATTCATCAAATCGTCACTTGAAGCTCACTAGTTAGACTTTTTTGAAAAATAAACTTAGCAACTCAATGACTTGAATGAAATTTTTGAATAGTTTAATGACTTAAATAAAAATTTTCGAATAGTTCACTGGATACAAGTGATTAAAATGTAAATTTATTAATAATTTAATGACCTTAAGTACAGTTTATCAAAAAATTAACTTTAGCTTAGCATCATCCTCACCTAGAGTCTACACTGTTTCATTTCATTACCTCATTTAATATTAGTATACTATAGTTATTACCTATTATCACCCTTAATAATGCATGCCCTTTTTATCTATCTTTTATTTTTGTGGTTTAATTATTATGGTACAGGAAAAGTACTTTTCTTCACCATCATACCCAATAGAGCTGCCTATAAATATAGTTATAACCCTATAAATTTTAAATTTTAAATTTTAAATGGTCAAATGATGGTTTTGGCCCTTCTACTATATTCAAATTTGAGATTCAGTCATTATATTTTAATTTGGCATAATTTGACCGTTTATTTATAATTTATAGTAGGTGAATATACTTGAAAGATCATTCTATTATGGAGATCGGATCGAATTAGTCTCTTTCCAGTTAAATGGTATAATGAAAAAGAATCAAATGATATCTAATTTCAATAGAGTTAACATTTTGAAAGCTTTTTATGGTTCAAAAACTGAAAAAAAATAGTTTTTTAAGTCATTTTTTAAGAACAATTTAGCTTAACATTTTAATTGAAATAGTTAACGTTATTAATCTTCTAGATTAAGTTATAATATTATAAAACTAAATTATAAGACACAGGTGGTTGAAAAATATAAAACAAATTATATTGGTAGTTTTTCTTAAAAAAAATAAATAGACTTCTTAAGACACAAATGCCCTTAAAGAATCTATTATTAACTTATGAAAAGACAATTTTAAGTAAATTCTTAACATAATTGGTCTCGTTTAACTTACACCTTATTTGATAAATTGTTGAACAGATTAAATCAATTAAAATTAATATTTACAATAAATTTTTACATACATTTGATTATTAATAATAAAAATAATTTGATAAATTTATTTTATACAAAAGTATGTAAAATAATAAATAGATAAGAGTTGCTTATCACTTATAAAGAATATTTTAAATTAATTGAATTTATTTTAACATTATATTATCTTATAAGATTTTTATGTTTATTTAAAATAAGGTGAAATATTTAAAATTAAAATATTTTTGTCATAATTTAAAATTCATATTTATCTGACGATCTAATTATATTCTATACTTTATTTTAAGTAATATATCAAACGTATTTTATAACTTAAATTTATTAGTTAAATTTTCATTACTTATTTTCAATTTTTCAAATGGCACCTTAGTACCATCAACTTCAATCAAAACTTTATATATATAATTATTGATACAATGTACAACGAGGGAAGAAGACAATGAGAAAAGTATGGTAGTGCAGTGGACGTTGATTCACTTGAAGAGGTTGAGAGTCGAAACAATGACAAGAGGATAGGTTGACTAAGGAGATAATTGCTTAGAGTAACTTTAGGGTATTGAAAATCAATCATTTCTTCCTTGTTAGTCAGAATAATTATAAGAGAGGTCCATTTGTCCATTAACGCAACATGACAGATTGCTATGAAAGAGATTGTCCTAATCCAATGTGTGAAAGATGTACTTTATGGGGTCCATTCTGTTATTCACTCAATTAGTACAAGATTATTACGCTCAACTAAATTCTATAAAGGTTCAAGGAAGTGTTTACATTAAAAGAGCGTTCATACATAAAAAGTAAATGTTTTGACAACTTGAGGACAACAAAAGTGGAAAGCTTCTTATTGGAATGGTTGAAAGTGTGGAAGGTCAATACATTTCGTTTCAAAGCGGGTGGTCGAGAGAAATACTTTCTGAGATGAGATCAATGGGAAGTCAATGCTACTTGTATTGTTAACACGTATCTCAAGGGTGAAGAGATACAACAATAACAAAAAACTAAATTAAAGTTTATAAACTAAAATTTAAAAATAAATATTTAATCTATTCAAATATTTGTAAAAGAAAAAATCTATTTTGTATATTAAATAATAACATGAATCTCAAATAGTGCCCCTAAATTTAGGCTTAGATTTGCCTTTGGTTTTGGTTCTTCTTCAAAATTTCCCCCTAATGGCTAAGGCTAGGGAGAGAAATATTAGGCCTAAATTTGTCTTTATCTTGGCTTAATAATTAAATTAATGTTTAATTTTGTTTCTTTTTGGTCACTTGACATTATCCAAATTACATTTGCCCCCTCTTCATCAATATGAATGCAAACTATTTCTTTTTAATGTGAAGAAAGTTTATTTTAATGCACAGTCGCCCATTATAAATAAATTAAAATATAATTCCAATTGCTTGAGAAAGGCATTTCTTGCCTTTTTCAAAGTTGGAATCTTAAAATCATAAAAAATAAAAATAAAAATAATATTCTAAACATGGACAAAATAATTATAGACGTTTATATTTTGAGTTAATTATAGATATTTTTATTTTATTTTCTGTTTTTACACAATATTTATAATTATCATAATTCCTTTTATCCTTAAGTAAAAAGATAAATATATTTTAATACGTTTGAACTCATGTCTTCCTATTCCGATAATAATATTAATACTAAGCGAGCTAAGATTCAATCAACTATTTTCTACTTCTTAATTATAAACATAATATATAAAAACAAATATATTGAATTTTAAATATAACTATTAAATATTTATCATATTTATTGTACTTTTATAATGTCTGCGAATCATATTATATTAAATTATTTTATTAAACATGATTAAATCCACGTGGAAGTGTGTTGTATTTTGAGAACTAAATCTAATCACTTGCAAATCTACTGTTTTGTACAATAAACTATCTTAAAGCAAACTTATTATAAATTATGATGGTATATAGAAAGCCTAAAATTATTTATAGTTTTTCTTCAATATATAAATAGAAGAATAATACATTTCAAAGTACTTGAACTCACATATTCTGCATTGACAACAATACTTACATTAATTGAGTTAAGACTCAATCTATGAAGCGATATTTTTAAATGTTAAAAATTAAATAATAGTGTTTACTCATACTTTTAATGAGAATTCTTTTAGAGATTATAAGACTTAGTTTAGATGTGTGATACGTTTATCTCTAGTTAGGGTAAAAATAACAATGACGATGAAATTAAAATTATAACAATACTATAGTGTGAGATAAAAAAAATTAAATACACTACACTAGAATGATGTAATTGAATAAATTTAAAATTTCATATAAATAGTTATATAAAATCAAATGATTTATTATATTTTATAATAAAAAGGACACACTTCTCGAGGAGAATAAAAAGGGAACAAGATGAGGGAGCCCAAGACCATGTGAATCTTCTAAGCTTAAAACAAGTGGCTATTTGTTTCCACTAATTAAGAATTAATTAAGCTTAAGCAACATTAATTTATAATTTTCCATATGCGCCAAAGTTTTAACCTATCACCAAATTAGCTTTTATTCATTTTCTTTTATTTTAATAATACCATAATATTTTTAAATATGGTAGGCTGTCAAAGGAATGCCACTTTAGTCCATTTCTTTTAATATCCCATTCATGAACTTGATTAAAAAACAACTTCTACTCTCATTTTAAAATATTCGCTTTTTAAGGATTAATTTTGGGTTTTTAAATTTACTTATTTTACATTTAATTTATCAAATTTAAAAATTAAATTTTATTAATATATTATTTTTAATACTGCTTAGAATGTATGTATTTTACATTTAATTCCTAAATTGATAAATCAACATTATATTGGTTTTAGTATACATTTAATCAAATTTTAATTTTGTGTTGTATTGTATTGTAAACGAATTAAATGTGTGGGATGAAAAAAAAAAAAAAGAAAAAGGAAAAGAAATCCTGGGGCTGGCGGTGGCAGCCCACAATATATAAAATACCATTTTCCTTCTTCTCAATACCGCTTTTCACAATCCACAGTGGCAAATTTAATTAGTTTTACATATTTTAATGATTTTAATAGATTAAAATTGAATTTAGTAGTAAGATTATAGGTATTGTGTATGCATGTATCGAAAATATTATTTGTATTTTAATATTATGTTGGTTTTATATTTAAAAATATTTTTTTCAAGATTCGTGATTGTTTCTCTTAAAAATATTGTTTTTAAAATTTAAATTTTTTTAAAAATATAATGTGTTTTACTATTTCAGTCAACACTTATTAATATAAATAAAGATGAAGCCATGGAACTACAACTTTGTATAGGGAGAATAAGATAAAATTATAAAATTTTGAATGGATTAAAATTAAAATTCTTTTGAAAAGTTTTAATTAAATAATTAAATTTAATGTTACTGAATTATTAGTAAATTTATGTTTTGGTTAATTAGTTTCAAAAGTTATAAATTGTCATTAAACTATTCGGAAAAAATCATTTAAATCACCAAGCTATTAAAACTACCACTATATGTCCTTCTTCGTTCTCACCACCGGCACCAATTGAAAAGGTAAACTTCTCCTCCTCTTCTATAATTTAGTTTTTTTTTTTCATTAAACAACTTTAAACGTTAGAAATTTACGAATCAAAATCTAAATAACTTTTTCCTCTGATCTCTGGTATCGACTATTAGATCAACTTAGACATGAAATACATATTCGATCTTGAATTAGAATAAATTTAAATAGGACCCCATATATTGCAAACCATAATAAAATTTGATGAACAATTACACATATTAAGATTTAAACTTAAAATTTCAAAGTTTCCAACAACTCAACTTTATAAAAACTTGATTAATATTATATAAGTGAATAAAATATAAAAAAATAATAATTAAATTAAAATATTTATAGTAGAAAAGAGTATAAAATAGATTAAAATTTACATTAATATATGATATTTATTTTATAAATATAGACACACGTATTATTACTTATGTGTGCAGTGTCTGTTTTTGTTTGCTTTTGTTTGGCTACTTTGACTGGGTCCCAAGTCTTCTATAATGGATCGTGGGTTGATCACTTATTGTTCTTGGTTGTCCTTTGTTTGATACTATAATTTTGACCATTTTAATAATAAATTTATACATATAAAAATTATGATTATATTAATAGTATGTATTATACAAATTACTAAATTTATACGCAGGAGCGAGCTAATGTCACGAAATTTTATTGCAATTTTTGAATTCATTGTACAACCAATTCTTTCATTATTGATTTGTATTATTCCTTTGCATGATTAATATCCTGAAATGGGATGATGTATGTTTTAGGTTTATTAATTCAACTCAACAATATGTCATTTTTTGTTTGCTTTTGATATAATTTTTTTATAGGAGAGTTTTGTTTCTTTTTAATTTTGTTGATAATTTCGACCAGTTCGTAAAATAAGAGATATCTAAACAGATAGAAGTTATGATTGTTGCATGAAGTTAGAGTTGTTGAAAAGCAAATTCACAATAGGGCTTAAACTCAAAATTTTTAGCATCTCAAATTTGCTAATAATAAGGTTATTTGAATCAAATTAGATCGGAAATAAATTAAGAGATTAATCTAGAAAGATGTATTATATTGATTGATATATAAATTGATACTGATCAATTGAATCAAATAGGTTTATGAATTAATATAATGAACCGATAAACGATTGAATCAATTGAAAACCTTAACTAAAGGCCCCACACAAGTTTGCAGACTGAAAGGTACATTAACAGTACAAGTATCATGGTATTGGGAAATCAATTAGATTATGTTTTTGATCATAGAACAAGTTTGATATATCTTGTTGGCATTGGACAAGCAGATAGATTATGGGTATTTTGGACAAAGATTATGTTTTATATAACAAGACAAGAGAAAAGTTAATTGTCTGCTTCTTGATCGTTTGCAGGTGTTAAAGACAATTTGCTTAGTTTTTTTTTTTTGGAATTAAAAAATTATAATTTCAATTGTTGACGCTTTTAATTTTTTTTAAATTTAGATTTATTATATTATCATCATTTTATTATATAATTATTAAACGAGTACATTTTAATTTTAAAATGATGTATTAGTGAATTCTAATAAAATTAACAATTAGAGTTAAATTTTGAAATAAAAATTAAATAAATTAAATTTCACATGTATAAAAATTAAAAAAATTAAAACATATTTAACTTCTCAATATAGATTTGACTTGTTTAAGGGGTGAGATTATTTATCCAACTCGAGGTTTGAAAATGTGATATGTAATTTGGATCGGTTCAGTTGAATTACTATTTTAATCATTTAAATTTAATTATAAAATGAAATTTATTTTTTACAAATAATGATATAATTTAATTTTTTATAAATAGCGATATGGATTGTGGGTAATTTAGATATGACGCGAACCACGTTTAAGCAAAAATGTTGATTGTGTCTGTTAATTTTAGACTTAAATTAATAAGTTTAAAATGTAGTCGTATATTATGTTTAGTTATTAATGTAATAGAATGAGAAAAAATTTATATAATACATAACAAAGGTAAATGTAAATGTGGCAGACGTATTTCATCCTTCCTATTAAAAAATTATTTAATTATTTTAAAAATGATGAAATTATAATCTATAATATAATAAAATTATATTTTATTTTCTCAAAAATTATAATTTAATTCTGGATTCTCTTTAAAAATTTTTTCTAGCCTAGGTTAAATGTAAAATAAAAATAATTATAACAAATTTATACTTGAATTAAAATTTTTTATAAAAAGGAAAAATTCCATGTCAGCTTTTGTTTTAAACCAAAACCAACAAAATTTAAACACGTAGCTTTGGTTTTTGTTTCAATCATTACCACTGCCCTTCTTCAGTTGAAACCCCCACTATCGGCATCTTCTTCTCCAACACCAGCCTCCAAGATCTCTCTAACAATTATGCTTCTTCAATCGTTTCTCCGCCGTCAACCACCATCTTCACCCCTTGAGTCTTCTCCAGTTTCCTCTCTTTCTGCTTCTCCAACAATGGTTCGCTTCATCTCTTATGAATCCTCCAAGTGTTGCGGGTTTGAACAGGCACTCACTCTCGCTAGCGATTGGAAATGCTCTGTTTTCTCTTATTGTTCATCACGACCTCAAATCCCTTAGTAATTCCATCGAACAACTTCAAGACCAACCCACCAACACCATGTTCTGGACTTTATAATCCCCCTGGTAACGTTTTCAGCTTCACTGATCTATCTCTATATTCCTATAATTTCACTTCTTTTTTTCCCATTTTTCTTTGGTGGAGATGTTTTAGAGCATTCTTATGAACCTTCCTCAGACTCTGAATTTGTTAAGCAACTCAAAGGCATTATTAAAGGTAGTAAAAAAAAAAATATGTTCTTCAATTCAATGCATTGAAATCGCTAAGATTACCTGTCAACTGCTGCATTTAATTGTAGTATCATTAGGACACTTGTTAGCGAAAACCCACGAGCTTATACTCTTAATGTCTCCTTTAGTACTTGAAACTTGAAATTGTGCCTAGTGTGCTTTGAAACCATTGCTGGAGAAACAGAAGAAGAGGAAGTTGGAGAAGATTTAAGGGGTGAAGATGGTGGTTGACGGCGGAGAAACAGTTGGAGAAGCATAGTTGTTAGAGAGATCTTGGAGGCTGGTGCCAGAGGTCGGTTCGGAGAAGAAGATGCCAACGGTGGTGGTTTCAACTGATGTAGGACGATGATGATGATGATGAAACAAAGAAGCCAAAGCTACGTGTTTAAATTTTATTGGTTTTGGTTAAAAAATAAAAGCTGACATGGAAATTAAAATATTCATTTAATTTAAGAAAAATCCATTAAGATTTCCATTTTAACAAGAGTACCTCAAATAATCGAATATGTACAGTGTGTATTTAAATTGCAAACATATTTATTTAGAAACTTAAAATGAACATTTTAATAGTTGAATAATAATTTGTATAGTTTATCCTATAAAAAATTTCATTAAAATAAGCTTCACCGCAATTAACAATTAAAATTAATTTATACTTTTATAGTAGAAACTTAACCCGTTGTTGATCAAGTTAAATTGACTAATAGCAAACTTTTCATTGAATCTAGAGATCATCGTATACTTATAAACTTGAAACTCTAGGAATATAATATTTATCCATATGATCGGTCACTTCATTATGAATTCTTGGAATATGATGGATTCTCACTCTCCACCTCATTCTCAGGATTTAATGCAACAAACGTAACTCAACAAAATTACTATTTTTCCCCCACCAACCATAAGTAACTTCACTAATAGTGCGTTATCACATTCAACCTCTTAACTAAAAATCATAAGCATGAAATCAAAAAAACTTCTAACATGATTTAAATATTAAAATTATAAAGAGTATTATTGATGTGCTAATATTAAAATTTGGGTTAAATCACAAATGAATTTGACAAATATTTTTATATTGAGTTTGTATTTCTTTTAAGTTAGTTCTTAAGGTTGATATTTGTTCTCACGTTAAAACTTTCAGATTTTCAAGAAAATATTAAAGATAGACTTAAACAAAAAAAATTCACGACCTAACTTAAATAAAAAAAATTCAAACCTCCAAAAAGGTTTAACCTTTAAAATTTTTGGGTATACTTGTTTTAAAGATGGGTTTATAAGGACCTACTCTTAAGAATTTGTCCAATCTTTATAGATCACGAGAATGTTTTTATAAACTCTAAACAAGTTAAATTACGAAAATCGAAGAAACTGCATATCATGGTATTCAAACTCATGCCTTTAGCATATAGAAGGTGTACCCACCATGCAGGGCGAAGCCAAGAGCTTAAATCAATCATAAATGTTTTGGGAGTTACCATAATTTTTGAAGAGGTTAAATGGCAGACTTACCATTTTTAGGACCCCTTTGTTTACGCCCTCGTTGCCATGCTTAAACTCTTCAATTTCTGTAGTTTAATTTGTTCACAACTGTTCATGACTCTTATCATGACCACACTAAATTTTTGAAGAGGTTAAATGGCAGACTTACCATTTTTAGGACCCCTTTGTTTACGCCCTCGTTGCCATGCTTAAACTCTTCAATTTCTGTAGTTTAATTTGTTCACAACTGTTCATGACTCTTATCATGACCACACTAAAATTTTAAGCTCTCAATATTTTCATATGAATTATTTTTAGTTATAATTCTCGGTATAATCATAAAAATTGAGTTTAAAATTTAAGGTTTAAATTTTTTTTCATAGGCTTTAATAACTCGTGTGAAGTGTAAATCCTATGACGAAGTAAAATGCTAAACGTTGAGAGCGATGAAACAATAAGCCATTGGAAGAAAGTGAGATAACATGGAAAAAAAGAATGAAAGGGCTATCATATTGTACTCTGGCTCTTGAGCTGTTTGGGTTCAAATGGAAAATTGAAAAAGATAAAAATTAAGATGGAAAAGAGAAAATAAAACGGTGACGAAGGATGACATACCCCTAACCAGTCAAATCATCACATGAAAATGACTCAAAACTTACAAAGGGTGCCATCAAAAGTCGTGTAATTTCACTAACACGTACCAACAATTAATCAACTTGTTCATTGCTTTGCAAAAATAAGGAAAAAAATGGATTGGTTTCAAATCCTTTCTCACAATTTGCCAAGTAAATTATCATCTTTTAAGTTCGGTCGTTTCATTGTTAATTCAACTGCTGCAAAAGATATGGTTGGTTGATTCATTTTCAACTGCTGCAAAAGATATGGTTGATTGATTCACTAAAGTTAAATTTTGCTGGATTTGTGAATTTAGTAAGTATATAGTATACCTTAAAATCTGATTTTAGTTTTTTACTATGTGTAGCTTTTTATTTAGTCTATGTTTTTTAATTTGATATTTTTAATATAGTTAAAGTATGTCCTGTATTTTTATGTTTTACATATTTGAAATTTAATTTCTTTAATTTTTAAAATTTTAAAATATAATTAAAATTATTTTGTTAAATTCAGGTGCATTTCATCACCTTTTTTTTGCTACATAACTATTAAATGAGTATTTCTTTTATTTCAAAATACCACACTAAAAATGTTAGAGTTTGCGTGACCTAAATCCCATTACTTATTGAAAAAATAAATACAATGGTAAAATAAGGGGATCTGTAACGTGAAGGCCCGCATATAGAGCTTGTCATAGATCTCCATTAAGCACAAAATAGGATTGGAGTTTCACCCCTACGATACGGGCCATATAGCACAAGTTGAATCCGTATAGAACTATTGTTCTTCTATTTGACTTCGATTAGAATAGGATTTTTTCAACTTTTAAATAGACGTAGTTGAAACTCCTCTTGTATCATTCATTTTTTTGATGAAATTGTATCAGTTGTTTTTCAACATTAATTTTTTTATTGCTTTGTGATCGTTCTACTGCGATTATCAACGTTTATTATAACAAAAAAGTTTAACAAACGAATTTTAACGGTGTTAACAATTAAACCTTTTCACTATTTATACTAAATTAATATAGCTCTTAAATAAATCGATTAAAACAACGTAACTTTCTGTAAAAACTAACATGATAATACATGATAATATATTTACCGCATAAAATTTTAAAATAATATAATATAATTTAATGGATTTAAAAGATTAAAATTAAGGCAAATATTGAAATCTCAAAAAAAAAAAACATAATATCTTTGTAAGGCCTTTGCATATTTAAACAAGAAAGGTGTAAAGGGAATTTGTGGGGGTCTCACTTGTTTGATGTAACAACAAATGAAAGATGACAATTTGTCATAGAATTTTTTCCACTGTTTTGATAAGGATTTTTCACGGTTGTAGTTGAGTTACTTCTGCCTTGAATTATTTACACTCATCTGTTTTTTTTTTTTTTTGGCTCAGTATTTATCAGATATCTATCGTTGCTTTTTGAGATTCTTGTTTTCTATAAACGTCATGTAACCTTTTTTTCTTTTCTCATGCAATACATAAATGGGGGTGAATGAGTGTCTCTTTTAACCTTCAAAGTTCATGTCACCATGGAGACCACTAGGTTATATAATGAATCATGCGGTGAATCTCGTGTTTGGTCTATTAGTAATCTATATTATGAGTCTGACTCGTAATGTACACGTGATAGTATTTGCTCTTGTTGAGAATGTATACGTTGTACGAAGAAAATCGATAATGCAGTACTATTTATGAATTATGAATTTAGTTTTTTAAAAAAGTAAGATGATATAGTGATAAAACACGTTACACTCTTAATGAAATAATATCTCCATGTACCTTGATTAATCTTATAGATAGAGGTGTTGCCCTGATCAATCCCATGCAAAGAATAGTTGGATCCCAACAGATGGTCGTAGTAGCAGCAATTTTAAAGGCCAAGAGAGACCATGATATAAACCGTCACCTTAGTTACTCTATCGAAATACTCTATTTCAGATAATTCATTAATCTATTTTCAGATTGTAATAAATTGCAAATATTAGGTGTAGTGGGGCAAGTGGGGGGAGCAAAAATGCTGATAAAATTTCAGACCCCGCCAGGATCTAACATGACTGTGCCCTACAATGATGAAGAGAACTGAAATCTTTTGGTACGAAATTGAGGATTAATTAAGCAATGTCATGACTACCACTTGAGTTATGCTAATTATGGCCAAGGAATCAAACTTTTCTTTCTTTTGAGCATCAAAAAGATACTATAAGAAGTCAAATGTTTTGCACTTTAATTTTGAAAATCAAAATGTTTTTGCACTATTATTTTTACCATTCTTTCTAATTATATTTATAACTTTGTTTTAAAAATAAATTCTATGTTATGATTATTAATTGCATGAATTCAAAGAGATATAAAACTAATGAAATTTTAATATTATTGGCATAAAATAATATTTCTGAGTTTTATGTTTAAATTTGAGTCTCATTATATATAATTATTATATGTAAGAATGTTAATTTATCAGTTCTATTTAAATTTGTGTATTATAATAATTTAATTTAATCATTATATAATTATAAAGCCACGAATTGGTTCATGCATGTGGTGGATAATCATAATTTGTTAGGGACACCCTAATTTCCTGCATATTTATGTAAATTATATATATGTATATATAGTCATTTTATCACTCTGTGAATCTTACTTTATTCTTGTGGTTGAAACTTCAATGTCTTTTAGTTTAGAGTCACGTGTCGAAAATTACAAAATATTCCGACATAAGCAATTGATCTTAGTAAAAGTTTGTCAAATCTTTCAAGAATTTCAAAGCTCTTTGAAGCACACGTTAAGTGTTTATTGACTTTAATCGTAACATAAACTCCAAATTTTAGGATTTCAATATATTGATGTAAATATATAAAATATGTATTATTTATTGTTTAGATTGGGTGATGAATTATTTCAGAAGTTTATAATATAATTTTTAATTATAAAATTTGGAATTTGTGGAATTAGATTTTAATTTTATTGCGTGGAAATGTAATATGTAGATTTTTTAGATTATTCTGATTTTAAGTACCTATATAATATTTTAATTTAAGTTTAAATGTATTTTGGTTTTCAATAGGTTATGACATTGTGTTTGCTTTATAATAAAAAATAATTGTGTTTACTTTTTAATAATAGAAATCGAGGAATATTGAAGAGGGCTATGATTTTTGTAAGGGATAATGTATTATTTGGTATCTAATTTTAATTTTTTTAATGTGATACATGTGTTACTTTTTGGTTCAATATAGTATATGTATTTGATAAAAGTAATATAATTTGGTGCGTGAAGATAACAATGTTAACTTTTTAATGTTTAATTCAGGTTTTAGAATTGATTTGATGAAATCTAATTGCTAAGTTAATTATGAATTTTCATCAAATCAATCCTAAAATTAGAATTAAATCACATCTGTCGAACTGTATTTGACAAATTAAACGTAAGATTAAACAAATTTGTAATTAACTCTACTATCCTATTAATAAAATTGTAAAAATCTTAACTTAATAACATTAGCAATTAACTTTCATTAAATCAATGTTAAAACCAGAATTAAATCTTAAAAAGTTAACATAGTTATCTTTGAGTACCAAAATATATAAATTTTATTAAATACAATAAGTAAATTAAATAAAAAATACACATATATCATATTTAAAAATATCAAACTTGAGAGCTTAATTTTTACGAAAAATTAACTATCAAACAACATAAAGTAAAAGTAATTAAAATTTCGGTTAAACGACTAATTCAGTTAATTAACCTCGAATCAATTGAGAATTGACTAAGATTTAATCGGTGATTAAAATGTTTGAGAGAAATCGATTTTTTCCAAAATTAAAACATCTTTATTAAATATTCCTTACATAATTAGATAACTTATAAAACAAAAACATTAATTGAAAACAGCCAAAAATTTGTTCGGCCGACAATGCACTAATTCATCTTATGCCTAATTAGGCTTTGTTTGTTTGTAGGACATTCAGCCACGGGAATATACTTCTTAGGATTAGAGTCTATATTATAAAGATTAGTAAATAGAAGGGTCGTAAATTTAAAAAAAAAAAAATTGAAAAACCAAAATTAATCCAAACTGATAATGTTTGGTCGGTTTTGGGTAAAATTGTAAAATTACATTATTCAAATCGAATTAAATTATATATTTAACTTATTATCATGAAAAATAAAAGTTAATTTTTGTCATTAGTTTTTGTATTATGTGTAAGTTGTGGATATAGTGCATGAATTTTAATTTGGTCATCTTTGCTCTCTATCAATTCTGACCAAATAATAATTGTTAAATTCATTAAGTTAAATTTTACTATTTTCAAAATCGATGTGACAAACATATTATCATATATATAATATCACGGCACTTACTATTTCTATATATTGCTCAGTCAATTATGGATTTAAAGACTTTTATTTATGTTAAGAATGAAATTTCAAAATTTGAAAAATATAGATGTTAATAAATGATCTAATTGGAGAATATGAACTAAATCTACAACTTTAGACATAGTGTAGGACTAATAGCAAAATTTAACCAAACGAATTTAACTGCTACCATTTAATTAGGACTGAAATGTTAAAACTTGAAAGTAAAATAACTAAAATTGACTAATTCTAAAACTACAAAGACCGAATATAAGGATTAAATCAACAATTTATGCAGAGTATATAGACTTATAGCAGAATTTGATAAAAATAAATATTCTATCTTAACCATACCCAACCCAATTGTGGTGCCAAACTAAATTTCAAAACAAAGCCCAAATTTACGTAACTTCTGAACCGAACCGATTAATGTAAAAAAACTCTTTCAGGGACGTTCAATTTATGTAAACTTGTAAACTTTTAAAATAGAATCAGTAGATGCTCATTCATAGCAATTTACCCAATATCTCATTTTATGATTAACATTTTAAAATTGAATTTAAAATTAAAAATATTTTTATTATTTAAATTAAGTTAAGTTGACCATGAGCCATCAATGATTTTTGTTAACTGTTGGGATGCCCAGTTTCACGGACTGGTAATATGAAATTATAGATGGGCTTTTGAGGTTCAAAGCAATAAATAGTAGGAAGAGGTAAAATTTAGCCAATAAACTCCAACTGATTTTGGACCTTACTTTTTTGAAGTTATTGTTATGCTTATACATAATTTTGTGTTTAATTTTCTAGTGTTTAATTTAGTTTTGAGTATTGATTTGATGATTTTCTTCTCCTTTCCTTTCATGGGATTACTCCTTGTATTTATAAGGTACGGTTCTTTGACGGGATGTGTTAGGGGATAATTACGTGCCGTGCATGATGACATGTTATCCCTTCTAGTCCTTACATGTATCCTTTGAGGAATTTTTTGAAGAGGTATCCTTGCGGGTGTACGAATAAGGAGATGGCGAGCTGTGGCCATTTGGCGGACGAGAGAATGGCAAGTTATGAATATTAGGCGAACAAGAGGATGGCGAGCTGTGTGGATTTTCTTAGTCAAATTATCATTTGGAACGAGTCACAAGACATGTAATGATAATAATGTTAATTATATATTTATTTAATTTATAAAATATAGTGATTTAATTCAGGTTACATGATTTGATTTGTAAAATTTTTTAAAACTTTAGTAGAAAAGGGAGGTAGTATTATTTTAGAAAGAAAAAAAAGAGAGAAAATGTGAAGTAATAATAGTCATTCTTTTATACAACACTTTAGCCGACCGTGGTTAAGGCTTTTCTTTTTGTTTTGTTTCCGGGGAAGTAGTTTTCTAGGGAAGGATTAGGTTGTCTTATTTTAATAGAATTCTTTTATCATTTTACTAATTGATTATATGCTTGTTAGTTAAGTATATTATTATAACTAAATTATAGTACATTTAATAACTAAAAATATATTTTGTATAAAATATATAACAATGAAATGGTAGATTTAAAATAACAATAAAATAAAATCATATAATTTATTAATGATGCGGTTGTCTGAATCACAAATAAAAAAGATAATTAGTTTATATTCAAGTTATCTTTTAAGAAAATATTAAGTTTTTATTCATTCTAATATCAAATTTAAATTTTGGACTTTTTCTCAAACAGCAACCAGAATTCACAATTACAGGTAATACATATTATTAATAGAATAGATAAATATAATTATAATTTCAATTAATATATTCATTTAATTAATATCAAAATCAAGTTATTATAATTTATAAATGAATGAATTGATAATCAAAAATATTTTTTGACTTAAACCAAAATAAATTTAGATAAAATTTATATGTGATGAAAGTCGATTTACCCTAATTTAAATCTCATACCTTAAAATATTGAAAATAAAGACAAAAAAAGAAACAAAGAAAAGAAAAGAAAAAAGAAAAGCAAATGGGTTAAATCTGTTTCTTCATTATTTTCTGAAATGCTAATTGTTTGAATATCTTTCTTACCTAGTTTTCTGGAAATTTAACCTTGTTTGGTGCTATATATGTAAATCTAAAAATGGAATGCCCATAGGACCGTGATGTTGATGATGATGTTTGTGTAAATTAGATTTTTTTTTTGTTATCTTAGCTAGGAGTTTTAGTCAAATTTGTATTAAATAATTATCTTGATTTATTGGTTATTTTGTTGAGTAAAGAGTTCTAGTCTTTAGAAGTTGTTAGTCTCATAAAAATTTGTAAAACTACTATAACATATTATTTTGTTCTTTTTTATAAACTCTAAAGAATACGTTGATAATGAGGATAAATTTTTCTTTAGTAAAAAAATTTAAAGTTCTCCTTCTTTATTATTAAAATTCAACATTTGGTATCAAAGCCTGAAGCAGATGGCATATGATAGCTATAGGTTTGTACAACTATCAATTCTTTGTTTTGATGGTTTTTATGATTTTTGGAGTATGCTGATGGAGAATTTCTTTAAGGTCTAAAGAATACTAGGACATTGTGGAGAGTGGTGTAGCTGAATCAACAACAAGAGAAACGCCTATTGAAGCACAAGCTAAGGCTTTGGCAAATTGAAAACTAAAAGATTTAAAAGAAAAAAACTACTCATTTCAAGCAATTGATCATTGAATTTGGGAAATAATTCTCCAAAAGTATACTTCCAAGCAAATTTGGGATTCAATGAAAAAGAAGTTTTCAGGATCAAATAGGGTATTATATTCATATATTCATATATTCATATAATTAAATCAAGTTATTATAATTACAATCAATATATTCATATAATTAAATCAAAATCAAGTTATTATAATTTACAAATAAATGAATTGATAATTAAAATATATTTTTGACTTAAACCAAAATAGATTTAGATAAAATCTACATGCGATGAAATTCGATTTACCCATTCAATTTAAATCTCGTACCTTAAACTATTGAAAATAAAGACAAAAAAAGAAGAAAAAAGAAAAGCAAATGGGTTGATCAATTTCTTCATTATTTTCTGAGATGCTGATTGTTTGAATATCTTTTACCCAATTCTTAGAAATTTAACCTTTTTTTGTGCTATGCAAATCTAAAAATGGAATGCCCATAGGACCTAATGTTGATGATGATATTTGTGTTTATTAGATTTTTTTGTTTTATTAGTTAAGAGTTATAGCCAAATTAGTATTAAATAATTATCATGATTTATTGGTTATTTTGTTGAGAAACTTTAGAAGTTGTTAGTCTTCTAAAATTTTGGAAAACTATTACAACAGATTATTTTGTTCTTCTATTTAATTCTAAAAAGTACGTTGATATTGAGGACAAGTTTTTCTTTAGTAAAAAAGATTTAAAGTTCTCTTTTATTATTAAAATTCAACATTTGGTATCAAAGCCTAAACAGATGGCATCTGATAGCAATGGCTTTGTCCAACTATCAATTCTTTATTTTGATGGTTTTTATGATCACTGGAGTATGCTGATAGAGAATTTCTTTAAGGTCTAAAGAATATTAGGACATTGAGGAGAGTGGTGTAGCTAAATCAACAACAAGAGAAATTCCTATTGAAGCATAAGCTAAGGCTTTGGTAGATCAATAACTCAAAGATTTAAAAGAAAAAAAAACTATTTATTACAAGCAATGGATCATTGAATTTTGGAATCAATTCTCCAAAAGGATACTCCCAAGTAGATTTGGGATTCAATGAAAAGAAGCTCTTAGGATCAAATAGGGTTAAGCAACCATTGCTTTAATCACTGATAAGAGAATTTGAAAATCTTTAAATGAAGTCAGGAGAATTTGTCATAGATTTCATTGGGAGAACAATGGGAATTGCAAAAAAGATGCGCTTTCATGGTGAAGGCATGAAATATGCTAAAATTATGTTGAAGATACTGATATTGTAACACCCCTCACCTGTATCCGATGCCGGGATAAGGCTCGAGGTGTTACCGAGATCTTACGTTCATAAACATATTAAATCAAGTCACTAGGTTGCGCTCTAATTTAAAACTTTTCAAATATGTATATCCTTTCCCTTAAATAGACCTTCGAGACTTAAAACATGTCTAGAGTGGGTGCGGGACAAAACTGAGAATGTTTGATAAGCTTTGGATACCTTGGAAAATTTCTTTTAACTTGAAGTGTCACACGCTCGTGTGACTTGGGACATGCCCGTACAATCACCCGGTGTCTAAGATTGAGCATTCTATTAAATTCACACGGCCAAGACACACGCCCGTGTGTCTAGCTCGTGTTTATTTAACAGACTTACCATTTTAGATGCAGGGGACAGACGACCATGCCACATGCTCACGGGTGTGGCCCGTGTGTCAGACACGGCCTAGGCACACATCCGTGTACCCAACTGTGTAGACCCTATTAGGCTATTTTCCAAGCCTATAGTCACCCCTTTTTTAACACTTATACTTAATGAATATTAAAAACAAAGTAAAACATAATTATGCTCTCATAAATGATCTTTGCAAAAACTCATTGCATGGAAACCTCATATCATTGGTTTCGTATATGCTAGATTATTTCCCATCTTGTATTTATGTGTTGTCATACCACTTTAATACATTCAAGATTGGCTCGTTCTTATGACTCACTGCCAATTGGAATTCAACCATCTCACATGATTATAAACTTGCATGGAAATTTTGTAGGTCATAGCCTACTTCAAAACAAGCCAATCTCTATGGGCATAAACAAAAAGATAGATTTATCTTTACAAGCCTTAATTTGGCAAATCAAATGACACATATAACAAAATACTCAAAAGACCTATACATGCCATTGAACAATTTAGAAATGTCTTTATAACAAAGCTGGTCTATTTGATAGTATGCTGACTCTCCAACCGTCTTCCAATCTTTACGAGTCCTCGAGCTCTCTGAGAGACAGGGAAAAGAGAGGGGTAAGCATTCTCATGCTTAGTAAGCTCGAATAACCGGAAAGTAAACTTACAAAGTAATTAGCACGCAATCAAATTGGGTAATAAATTCAGCATAGGATGACTTCCCTATCACTTACACTCAATCAATGAGTTAGTCACATAACAATGCACTATGAAAGTTATCTTAGATGAGCTCATCATTCAACATCTCATTTGTATATATATGTCACATCAATCTCATTGAGTTTCTAGGAAATCTCGATGGAATATCTATTTACCGTCAATTCGTACAATGATTGTTTCAGATATGCACTCCCGCGAACCTCACATCTTATGGCAGGATTACCAGTCCAGGCTAAATCCCCCATTTTATGAACTCATAAGGTGATGTCGGGATTACCAGTCCAGGCTAAATCCTTTATAACGACAAACACCTTTATTGAGCTTGGATCTGAATTACTAGTCCAGGCTAAATTCAGATCTTAATCGGATTACCCGTCCGGGCTAGATCCTTTTATAAATGAGATCAACGGATTACCCGTTTGGGCTAAATCCTTACTGCAACACATGCAGGACTTCATTACACATGTCAATCATGGTTTATCCATGGAATTCCCTTTTTAACCTCAACTGAGACATTTATCGTAATTCATACTTAAACATGCATTTCATAGAATTTCATGTTATTAATAAATGCAATCATCATTCATAAATCATATAATTAGGCACATTGAGTGTTTACTTAAAGTTATCCGAACTTACCTGGTATTCGTTCCGGTGTCGTGTTTCGGTTATTCCGAAACCTTTCGTTTTCCTCCATCGACCTCTGGAATTTGTTTCTCGGGGCCTATAACAATAAAAATAGATCATTAACACTCCACATTATACATTTCAAGTCTAAATTCCACCTCCGGTCCAAATGACCGTTTTGCCCATCACCTTTCACATTTTTACAATTTAGTCCCTAGGCTCTTATAATGAAACGCATGCAATTTCTACCTTACTCAAGCCTAGCCGAACACTTTTTGCTTTTATGGTAGCCCACATTTTCCATTATTTTCACATTTCTACCACATTTTACAACTTTTGTAAAAAGGCCCCCTTAGGGGTTTTTCATGAAAATCACTTAGGAAAAGTTGTTTAACACACCTCAAACATTCATATTCCTCCATAAAACATCAAAATTCAAGTAAATCATGCATGAGTAAATTTTTAAACATGAACCCTAGCATGAAATATGGGTAGAAATGGAGAGAGTAAGCTACATGGATCTTAAAATTACAAAGAACATTAAAAACGGGGCTTGAGAGCACTTACTAATGAGCTTGAAAAGCTTGGAAACCCTAGCTATGGTGGCTTAGGAATTTTTTCTGGACAAGGGAGAAGAATGGCTGATTGTTGCCTTCTTTTTCCCATTTTATTTCATTAATATGCCAAATGACCAAAATGCCCTTAAGCCATTTTCTTTGAAATTTCATCCATGCAAACCTATTTTTGTAAAAAAACTTAAAAATTGGAAAAATTACTCCCCAAGACCTTTTATTTTACAATCTAAAGCAATTTCATGCAAATTGCTTCTAGAATCCAAGTTTTACAATTTATTCAATTTAGTCCCTAATTTTCCAATTGGGCACTTACTCAAAGAATTCCTTCATAAAACTTTAACACATGCATATTCTCATATTCTAAGCCTTGTAATAATCATAAAATAAATATTTTGATGTCAGATTTGTGGTCCCGAAACCATTATTCTGATTAGGCCCTATTTTGGGATGTTACATTTCTCCCCCCTTAGGGACTTTCATCACCGAAAGTCTTACCAGTGAACAGATTTGGATATTGGCTTCTCATGGTTTCTTCTGGTTTCCATGTAGCCTTTTCTACACCATGTCGATGCTATAAAACTTTTACTAAGGCCATATCTTTATTCCTCAGCTGTTTAACCTCACGAGCTAATATCTTAACTGGTTCTTCTCCATAGGTCATGTCTGGTCGAATTTCAATGTCAGTCGGTGAAATCACGTGAGAGGGGTCTAATCGGTATCGCCTTAACATAGTTACATGGAAGACATCGTGAATCTTTTCCAGTTCAGGTGACAATGCCAAGCGATAAAATAATCTCGTACGGTCTGATAAATCGCGGACTCAGTTTGCCTTTCTGGCCAAATCTCAACACCTTTTTCATGGAGACACTTTCAAGAATACTCTATCTCCAACTTGAAACTCAATTTCATTTCTTTTCAGATCAGCATATGACTTTTGCCTATCCGATGCCGCTTTCAAACAGTCTCGTATCACTTTAACTTTCTCTTCAGTTTTTTTAATCAAGTCAACTCCATAAATTTAATTTTCCTTAAGTTCTGTCTAGTACAATGGAGTTCGACACTTCCTGCCATACAAGGCTTCATAAGGTGCCATCTTCAAACTCGTCTGAAAACTGTTGTTGTAGGCGAATTCTACCAGCGGCAAATATTTTTCTCAGCTACCCTGAAATTCAAGAATGCAACATCGCAACATATCCTCAAGAATCCGAATCATCCGATCAGACTGACCATATGTCTGAGGGTGAAAAGCTATACTAAAACTTAACTTCCTACCAGAATCTCGAAGTGAACCGCGGGTCTCTGTATGAAATAATCGACAATGGTACTCCGTGCAATCTTACTATCTCAGAAATATACAGGTCGACCAATCTATTAAGGGAGTAATCTATCCTCATCGGAATAAAATGAGCCAACTTCGTCAACTTATCTACTACGACCCATATGACATCTTTCTTCTTCGGAGTCAATGGCAATCCTGTCACGAAATCTATAGTAACTCTATCCCACTTCCATTCGGGGACCATCACAGGTTGTAGCAAACTTGAAGGCACTTGATGTTCAGCTTTAACTTGCTGACATACTAGGCATTTCAACACAAATTTGAAAATATCTCTTTTCATGCTGTTCCAGCAGTACATTTTCTTCAAATTGTTTTACATCTTGGTACTTCCCGGGTGAATTGACAAACAACTGTTATGTGCTTCTTGCAAAATTTTCCGAATAAGTTTATTGTTTTTGGGTACACAAACCCTATCTTTGAACATCAAACATCCATCAGAACCAATCTGAAAATCTGATTCAATACTTGACTCACATTGAGTTCTTTTAGCTTGCAAGTCATCATCATTAGTTTGAGCATCATAGATTTCCTAAAGGAATGTCGGCCTAGCCTCTAGCTCAGTCAAGACTGAACCATCATCAAGCAATGCAAAACGAGCATCCATGGCCCTTAAAGCAAACAAGAATTTTCTATTCAACGCGTCAGCGACCATATTCGCCTTTCTCAGGTGATAGTCAATAATCAGTTCGTAATCCTTGATTAACTCTAGCCACCTCCGCTCTCTCAAATTTAATTCTTTTTGAGTCATCAAATACTTCAAATTCTTGTGGTCAGTGAATATGTGGCAAGTCTCACCGTATAAATAATGCCTCCAAATTTTCAAAGCAAAAACGATGGCGGCAAGTTCTAGGTCATGTGTAGGATAGTTCTTCTCATGCGGCTTCAACTGTTGTGAAGCATAGACTATTACCTTGCCATCTTGCATAAGTACACAACCCAGTCCATTTGAGGATGCGTCACTGTAGACAACAAATTCTTTTCCCGACTTAGGCAATACTAAAATAGGAGCTTCAGTTAACACTGTCTTTAACTTCTCAAAACTTTGTTGACACTTTTCCATCCATTCAAACTTAACATTTTTCTGTAACAATCTCGTCATCGGAGTTGCTATCATGGAGAATCCTTTCACAAATATTCGATAGTAACCGGCTAAGCCCAAAAAGCTTCTAACCTCGGTTACATTCTTAGGTGGTTTCCATTCGACAATAGCAAAAATCTTACTTGGGTCAACTTGGATGCCTTCACCCGAAACAATATGACCTAAAAATCTAACTTTCTAAAGCTAAAACTCACTCTTGCTAAACTTAGCATACAACTGCTTTTCCCGCAAAGTCTGCAACACAATTCTCAAGTGCTTTGCATGTTCTGACTCATCTTTGGAATAAATCAAGATGTCATCAATGAACACAACGACAAACTTATCCAAATATGGCCGGAAGATCCTATTCATTAGATCCATGAATACGGCCGGTGCATTCGTTAACCCAAACGGCATGACGAGAAATTCATAATGATCGTACCTTGTTTTGAAAGTTGTCTTAGGATACTTATTCTTGGATCCTTGGCAAATGATACTTATTCTTGATAGTTACCTTGTTCAGTTACCGGTAATCTATACATAGCCTCATCGAACCATCTTTCTTCTTAACAAATAGTACGGGAGCACCCCAAGGTGAAGAGCTCGGCCTTATAAAACCTTTATCCGTCAGCTCTTGCAACTGTGCTTTTAACTCCTTCAGTTCGATTGGCGCCATTCTGTACGGAGCAATAGAAATGGGAGTTGTCCCTGGGTCCAACTCAATACCAAACTCTATCTCCCTTTCAGGAAGTAATCCGGGTAATTCTTTCGGAAACACTTCTGGATACTCACATACTATCGGCATAGACTCTGTAACGCCCGTACCCAAGACCGTCGCTGGAGTCGAACACGAGGTGTTAATAGACTTAATTCATTACTTAGACAGCTCAAACAATTTATTTTTAAAATTTTCAGTCAAGCTAACAATCTGCGTCATAGTCGCTTAAAAATTCATATATCGAGTTAAGAAACTCAAAATCTAATTCCGTAAATTTTCCCTGAGACTAGACTCATATATCTATTTACTAATTTTTTTCTAGAATTTTTGGTCAAGCAAATTAGTACAGTTTATTAGTTAAAGTCTCCCCAGTTTCAGAGTTTGACTGCTCTGACCTCTATGTATTACGAATCAGATATCTCCCTGTACAGAGTTTCAATGACTATGATGTTTCTTTCTAATAAAACTAGACTCAATAAGGAATCTGTACATATAAATCATGACTTCTAATTATCTTTGAAAAATTTATGGTGAATTTCCAAAGTCAGAACAGGGGATCCAGAAATCGCACTGGCCCTGTTTCACAAAAATTTAAACATCTCATAAAATATAACTCATATACCTGTTTTGTTCCATCCATATGAAAATAGACTCATAATTATTCAATTCCATATATTATTCATCATCTAATTGTATCTCTACTATTTTTAGTGATTTTTCAAACTCACGTCACTGCTGCTGTCTGAATCTATTTTATGGTAAATTTTACCTATTTCATGGTTTCCATGGATTAGCTAGCAATTTAGCATACATAACACCAAATATGATCATGATTAGCCATTCCAATGGCTAATCATTACCAAGCATTTCCATACCACTCAATAACCATATCATAAGACCATATACACAAAATGATTATAATGCTATACATGCCATACTCAAAATATACAAGCCATTATGCCAAGATGGTATACGGATAGTGTGAGTGTGCCTCCGACCGTTTCCGATTTCCGAGCTGGCTTGTCAACACTACAAGGAATGAAAAGGAGGGAGTAAGCATAAATGCTTAGTAAGTTCACATGCAAATAGCAAGTAACATAACCATAAATGCAAACATAAAACATCATTTGCATAATCATCACCAAGACATTCATATAACATTTTCATTTATCATCTTACCATATTGTTGTTATATCGAGTTTTCAACCCGAGGGTTAAGTACATACCTGTTCAAATTATCCATTTCACAACACTTACCAATACGTCCCTTTCATCTTGAGTATTCCTCCATTTGAGTAGAACTTTACCCGTTGAACACATCGGAATATAATTCGGATACATGGAAAGTTTGCACATAAGTGCCACATATGTAGTCAAGCTACCAAGTAACCCGCCCATAAGTGAACTCGGACTCAACTCAACGAGCTCGGGCGTTCTCATCCATAAGTGAACTCGGACTCAGCTCAACGAGCTCGGATGCCTAGTTACATCTCTCGAACTCGGACTCAACTCAACGAGTTCGGACATTCGCATCCATAAGTGAACTCGGACTCAACTCAACGAGTTCGGATGCTCAACCATCCTAGTGACATGTCACTTGTATCCTAATCTATTCCTAAGGTTCAAACGAGATTTTTCCCTCAATCTCACATTTGTCGTCTTCCATGGAATATCGGAACCGATACTCGGTAGCAATTCATATTTATCAAGTAGTAAACATAATTTGCATATTACTCAACATTAACCACAAAGCATAATATTTCACGATAAAAAAATCAGCATATCATATAATTAACATCAATAACTTAAAATAACAATTATGCTACATTATTTACACATGAACTTACCTCGTATGCGAAAATGGCTACTTTTACCATTTCGTCCACAACTTGGTATTTTCCCCATTTTAGCCTGAATTTTAGTTTTCCTTGCTCTATCATTTAAAATATAGTCTAATTAGGACTCACATTATTCAAATTGACTCAAAATCATATTTTGGAAAAATTACAATTTTGCCCCTAAACTTTTGCATATTTACACTTTTACCCTAAAGCTCGTAAATTAAACTTCAGCATATTTTCTTATGTTTTATGACATGCTGATCATTTTTCCCTTCTATGGCAACATCAAATTCTCACTCTAACATGTACTTATGACTATTAGGTATTTTTACCGATTAAGCCATTTTGCTAGTTTTCGCTTAAAACCGAGTAGCACAAGTTTTCTAACATAATTTAAAACCTCATATTATATCATAAAACATAAAAATACACAAATTTCACCTATGGGTATTTTTCCAAATATAAACTCTAGGTTAAATTATTGCTAGCATAAGCTTAATCGAGCTACCGGGACTCCAAAAACGTAAAGAACTTGAAAAACGGGGCTAGAATGGACTTACAATCGAGCTTGGAAGCTTGAAAAACCCTAGCCATGGTTTCTCCTTGCTATATTCAGCCATGTGGTTGAAGATGAGCAAAATTGGCTTTTAATTTTGTATTTTAATTCATTTTACCCTAAATGACCAAAATGCCCTTACTACTAAACTTTCCAAAATTCCATCCATGTCCAATTTTGTCCATAGACTTAGAAATTGGTAAAATTGCTATTTAAGACCTCCTAATTAATATTTCAAAACAATTTCATACTAGAAACTTCTAGAATGCAAGTTTTACAAATTATTCGATTTAGTCCCTAATTTCAATTTAAGCACTTTATGCATAAAATTTCTTCACGAAATTTTCACACAATCATGCAATCATATCATAGACCTCAAAATAATCATAAAATAATTATTTCTATCTCGGATTTTGTGGTCACGAAACCACTATTTCGACTAGGCCCAAAATCAGGATATTACAACTCTCCCCCCCTTTAGGGATTTTCGTCCCCGAAAATCTTACCAGAAAAGTAGTCTTCACTTTTAATCTCATATTCGGTGCCAAAGAACTTTCACTTAGACTGTACCTCCAATACATCTCTTTGATTTCTCATATGATCTGAAAGCTTACAGTCTCAACTCTCAACTGTTCTTAAATTTTCAACCCTTGTCAGTTTCCCATGATATCATGACATAAAACTTGGATCTTAACTTGATTAATGGAGACCGGAATTCTAAGAAATACAACAATCAAAGAGACCTAAAATTTCATGAATCTGATGAGTAGGAATTCATTCAATACAATATGATTTATAGATCTCGCTAAACATTTAACAATAGGATACATCACATTTTCCTCTTTCTGCTATGGAATTAATTCTGATATGGCCTCAAGAATAATCTTTCTCATTTCCATCCCAATGTCAACACTGACAAGAATAATTTTGATAGATTCCAATGCTCGGCTTTAACCCCTTTAACAACTCTGATTTTATGTAACATCGAATGCTCTAAACTGTCACATTAGCTCACTGTCTTGAAACACATCACAATTCATACAACAGTACATTACTGAAAGTCAGGAAGTCTTTACTCAATGTAGACTAGTCTAGTTCAGACGCTTCGGTTACCAATATTCTCATCTATCCAAACTTTGTCAACATGTAATAAACTTTTCAGCTTTCACAAGACGAAAGCCTTATCATTCGTAGTGACTTTAACTAATATCAAACTCTTTCTAATAAATATACACTTCTCGTTCAGACTATTTACTCTTTTATTCGTACAAAATGAAATTCTATTATCAGACTTGGGAAAAATAATCCTGAAATAATTGTCACATGAAATCTTTCAAATAGATAATTCACCATACCGACTGAAACTCGCGCTTTTATCACTTATGCCTTTACTGATGTCAAATCCTTACACAGAAATTAGAAAAAACCCCAATACTAAAATCACCACATTACCAAGATCAAATTAGAAGTATAGTCATATTTGACATGATTATCACGAGCTGAAGAACGCACTTCGAACACGAGTCATAATTGACAAATTATGGAACAAAGATAACAAGGAAACCGAATAAAGAAGTCCAAGATAGAGAAATCCAGAATAAAGAAATCCAGAATAAAGAAATCCAAGATACGATACAATGCCGGAGAATCGAAAACCAAACTCATAGAGAAAATACGAGAATACCCGATAATTCTTCAAAGAAAGAAAGTCCGAAGAAAACATCATTTAATCCCATGAAATCAAATATAACAAGATCAATATATCTTCCCATACATATATATCGATGAAGCATCAAGTAGAAGAAAGCAGAATCATAATATCATATGTATTCTCTCATCAATTCTTATCGACGAAATGAAATAGAATACCCGATGAAATAGAGCAATATAAATTATAAACCGGTCAGGACTACCAATGCTTTCATCCAACACCGAGATTAAAAGACATTCCCATATAACAAGAATTTCTTGAAGATCAATAGCCATAGAAATATTTCGAGAACGGTAAACACATAGAACATCTCAAAAGAGACGCTAAATCTGTCCAATCATAACTGTCACACTCAGATTGTTCACATTTCAAATATCATTTCCCCAACTAGTTCTGCGTCACAAATTTCATATTAAACCATTCACTAAAGAATGCCGATTCTGAATAAATTTCAATTTACACTTTTCTCGACCTTGCACTGAGTAATTCGATTTACTAAAGAGAATTCCTTCTCTAACTGAGACGAAGGTATAATTCCAATAATCTTTATATCAATCCGATACTTTCTTGGCTCGACTTTACTTATCAGCTCATTTTCAATCTCTGATCATACTTATAATTATTCTATCATTGAACTCTTTGGGTTCTCAACCGGAAACTTATTCAATACAAATCTCATGAAATTCCATTATAAGTACCACTTTGGTAAGGGGGAAAGGTTGTAGGACCTCTGACTCGACTTTCTTATACATACACATATGACACAACTCCCATCATCATAGCAACATCATCAAAATCATGTCATTCATTCATGTTGGCTTACACCAATTTTCCTATTGTCCCATTTAGACAATATACTTATGCATACATTCTATGTTTTCTAGATAGCTTTACTTATCCATTCATTTAATTAATTTAATTCATGCTTATGACATCATATAAGGCCAAACAAACATAGATATTTGCATCACAATCACAACTTTCATTTTGTGCATCATCGTGTACATATCATTACAATCATATAATTCAGTCCAACAATTTAACATAGATAAGTTCATTTCATTATAATCCTTTATCTCATAAAAATTGTATATCATTAACATTCATCAACATTCGACGTCCAAATCAAGACAATGGCATTTTCATTCATATCATAATATTATGACTTTTATTCATATCTCTACTACTTTCTATTTATTCCGTTCATCTTATCAAGTAAGCCATATACACTACATCATATGAGCATTAAGCAAGTATGGATATTTATCACATATGTATCATAAACTTTTATTCATACTTTTCTAAACCGAGACTTATCATAATCATAATTTTACTCAAATACCTTCATATAACATTGAACATGGTCAGCACAGCTCGGTTGGAGAGTACCCTGTCTAAATAAGGTGGTACTGTACTCATACGTGTCGGAAGACATCACACTATCACAGATCAGTGGCATGTATAGCTAAACTTTTACACATGTTAGGTTAGTCCGAGAACTGACTAAACCTACTCTGATACCACTAAATGTAACGCCCCGTACCCGAGACCATCGCCGGAGTCGAACACGAGGT
Source organism: Gossypium arboreum (assembly GCF_025698485.1). Lineage (NCBI taxonomy): Eukaryota > Viridiplantae > Streptophyta > Magnoliopsida > Malvales > Malvaceae > Gossypium > Gossypium arboreum. The sequence continues at coordinate 4,461,719 of NC_069071.1, forward strand.
GTTAATAGACTTAATTCATTACTTAAACAGCTCAAACAATTTATTTTTAAAATTTTCAGTCAAGCTAACAATCTGCGTCATAGTCGCTTAAAAATTCATATCTCGAGTTACGAAACTCGAAATCCAATTTCGTAAATTTTCCCTGAGACTAGACTCATATATCTATTTACTAATTTTTTATAGAATTTTGGTCAAGCAAATTAGTACAGTTTATTAGTTAAAGTCTCCCTATTTTAGAGTTTGACCGCTCTAACCTCTGTGTATTACTGAATCGAGATATCTCCTGTCATGAGTTTCAATGACTATGCCGTTTTTTCTAATAAAATTCACCATATATCTAGTAAACATGGAAGTTCGCACGAGTGATCTGCGTACCTTTCCTCTTGCGAGTAAATATTCGACGGAGGAATCAGTAAATATAAATCATGACTTCTAATTATCTTTGAAAAATTTATGGTGAATTTCCAAAGTCGAACAGGGATCCGAAATCGTACTTGCCCTGTTTCACAAAAATTTAAACATCTCATAAAATATAACTCATATACTGTTTTGTTCCATCCATATGAAAATAGACTCATAATTCTTCAATTCCATATATTATTCATCATCTAATTGTATCTCTACTATTTTAGTGATTTTTCAAACTCACGTCCTTCTTCTGTCTGAATCTATTTTATGGTAAATTTTACCTATTTCATGGTTTCCATGGATTAGCTAGCAATTTAGCATACATAACACCAAATATGATCATGATTAGCCATTCCAATGGCTAATCATTACCAAGCATTTTCATACCACTCAATAACCATATTATAAGACCATATACACAAAATGATTATAATGCTATACATGCCATACTCAAAATATACAAGCCATTATGCCAAGATGGTATACGGATAGTGTGAGCGTGCCTCCGACCGTTTCCGATTTTTGAGCTGGCTTGTCAATACTACAAGGAATGAAAAGGAGGGAGTAAGCATAAATGCTTAGTAAGTTCACATGCAAATAGCAAGTAACATAACCATATAAGCAAACATAAAACATCATTTGCATAATCATCACCAAGACATTCATATCACATTTTCATTTATCATCTTACCATATTGTTGTTATATCGAGTTTTCAACCCGAGGGTTAAGTACATACCTGTTCAAAGTATCCATTTCACAACACTTACCAATACGTCCCTTTCATCTTGAGTATTCCTCCATTTGAGTAGAACTTTACCCGTTGAACACATCGGAATATAATTCGGATACATGGAAAGTTTGCACATAAGTGCCACATATGTAGTCAAGATACCATGTAACCCGCCCATAAGTGAACTCGGACTCAACTCAACGAGCTCGGGCGTTTGCATCCATAAGTGAACTCGGACTCAACGAGTTCGGATACCTAGTTACATCTCTCGAACTCGGACTCAACTCAACGAGTTCGGACATTCGCATCCATAAGTGAACTCGGACTCAACTCAACGAGTTCGGATGCTCAACCATCCTAGTGACATGTCACTTGTATCCTAATCTATTCCTAAGGTTCAAACGGGCTTTTTCCTTCGATCTCACATTTGTCGTCTTCCATGGAATATCGGAACCGATACTCGGTAGCAATTCATATTTATCAAGTAGTAAACATAATTTGCATATTACTCAACATTAACCACAAAGCATAATATTTCACGATAAAAAAATCAGCATATCATATAATTAACATCAATAACTTAAAAATAACAATTATGCTACATTATTTACACATGAACTTACCTCGTATGCGAAAATAGCTACTTTTACCATTTTATCCACAACTTGGTATTTTCCATATTTTAGCCCGAATTTTAGTTTTCCTTGCTCTATCATTTAAAATATAGTCTAATTAGGACTCACATTATTTAAATTGACTCAAAATCATATTTTGGAAAAATTACAAATTTGTCCTTAAACTTTTGCATATTTACACTTTTTCCCCAAAGCTCGTAAATTAAACTTCAGCCTATTTTCTTATGTTTTATGACATGCTGATCATTTTTCCCTTCTATGGCAACATCAAATTCTCACTCTAACATGTACTTATGACTATTAGGTATTTTTACCGATTAAGCCCTTTGCTAGTTTTCGCTTAAAACCGAGTAGCACAAGTTGTCTAACATAATTTAAAACCTCATATTCTATTATAAAACATAAAATACACAAATTTCACCTATGGGTATTTTTCCAAATATAAACCCTAGGTTAAATTATTGCTAGCATAAGCTTAATCGAGCTAAGGGACTCCAAAACGTAAAGAACTTGAAAAACGGGCTAGAATGGACTTACAATCGAGCTTGGAAGCTTGAAAAACCCTATCCATGGTTTCTCCTTGCTATATTCGGCCATGGGGTTGAAGATGAGCAAAATTGGCTTTTAATTTTGTATTTTAATTCATTTTACCCCTAAATGACCAAAATACCCTTACTACTAAACTTTCCAAAAATTCCATCCACGTCCAATTTTTGTCCATAGACTTAGAAATTGGTAAAATTACTATTTAAGACCTCCTAATTAATATTTCAAAACAATTTCATACTAGAAACTTCTAGAATGCAAGTTTTACAAATTATTTTATTTAGTCCCTAATTTCAATTTTAGCACTTTATGCATAAAATTTCTTCACGAAATTTTCACACAATCATGCAATCATATCATAGACCTCAAAATAATCATAAAATAATTATTTCTATCTCGGATTTTGTGGTCACGAAACCACTATTCTGACTAGGCCCAAAATCAGGATATTACAGACTCAATCTTCAACTCTGTTTCTTTAGTGTTCAGTACAAATGCAAGATAGGCTTTAAATCCTTTCCTCATATATCTTTGAGCAACCATTACCGTGATTACAACCGGTGGCGAACCCAATTCTCTTGAATCGACCTGAAGCATCCCACTATCCGGGCATTTCAATTTAATATACTTACTACCACAATTTACAATTATATCATGAAGGGCTAACCAATCCATACCAAGTATTACATCAAATTCATCAAATGGTAACAACATAAGATTAGCCGGAAAACAATGACCTTGAATCATCAAAGAACAATTCTTACAGACTTTATCAACCATGACTGGTCTGCTTAGTGGGTTCGATACTTTAATAATAAATTCTGTAGGCTCAATGAGTATGCTCATTCTAGATACCAAGCTCATGCAAATGTATGAATGCGTCGACCCCGGGTCAATTAAGGCAAGAACACATGTATCGAAAAGAGAAAAAGTACCCGTGATAACATCAGGAGCAAAGGCTTCCTCTCGAGCACGTATTGCATACGTTCTTACCGGGGCTCGAGCCTCTAGTTTTGTAGCGTCTTTAGCCGCAACTCGACTGCCACTAGCACTCTCAGGATATCTCAGAGGTCTACCTCGTGAAATGAGAGTACTCAACTTCAGGGCTACTTCCACTAATTTCTCGACTCGTTCTGGGCAGTCCCTGAGAAAGTGGTCAAGAGATCCACATCTGAAACATGCACCACTCTTCACTCGGTATTCTCCATAGTGAAATTTGTTGCAACTCTTACACTTCGGCTTTTGATTATCTACACTCTCCATACTAGTTACCATCGGGGAGGAAGACTTTTGGCTTCGTCAAGCTTCTCACTCTACCCGAATATCCTACTGATGAAATGGAGCGTTCATGTTGGCTCATTGATTTTTTTGTGGGAAACGAGTGTGTTTTAACACTGGACCTCTTGCTTTCGACTGGGGCCTCTCTATTTGCTTGCTTTCTTTCGTTATCAAGCTCCTCGGCCTTCTTGGCCCCATCAGCCAATGCGGCAAACTCCCGTATTTCAAGAATTCTGATCAACAACTTGATTTCCTCATTCAAACCTTCCTCGAAGTGCTTACACATTTCTGACTCAGTTTGGACCCATTCAGTTACGTACTGACTTAGCCCCACGAACTCTCATTCGTATTCTGCTATAGTCTTGTTCCCTTATTTAAGTTCTAGGAACTCCTTTGGTTCGAGTCTAGAAATCGTTGGCTAATATATTTCTTCCTAAACTCTGCTTGGAAGAAATCCCAAGTGATATTTTCCTTTAGCACTACCGAGGATACAATCTTCCACCAATGATAGGTGGTATATTTCAGGAGGGACACGTCATACTTCAAACACTCCTCAGGTGTGCACGACAAATCATCTAACACGCATGTAGTGTTCTCGAGCGAAAACTCGGCTCTTTCAGCATCATCATCAACTTTAGCTCTGAATTCCTCAGCCCCATACTTTCTAAGCTTATCAACAGGGGCTTTACCATTTCTTACATGTGCCATACCTCGTGGCACCTCCTCATCAGGTTGGTTAGAGGGCGGGGGAGGTCTTGGTATGCTGGGGCGATTCTTCAGGTAATCCCTAAACCATTCATCCATCATATCAAAAAAGGTAGTTCGGGCCTATTCTCGGCCTTTGGACATAAGCCTTCTACTACTACTAGACACAGCTCATTGTACGAAAGCTGGAGCATGACTCTCGGCTCCTTCGAACTCATCTTGTGCTTGATTGGAAGACATTTACTATTTTTAAAATAAATTAAACAGTTAGGAGACGTCACACTATCAATATTCGAATAATGACATGAATAGAAAACCTCAATACTCTCTACGGTAGTCCTAGAACAGACTAAACCGTGGCTCTGATACCACTAAATGTAACACTCTTCACCCGTATCCGACGTCGAGATAGGGCTCGAGGCGTTATCGGGATTTCACATTCATAAACATATTAAATCAAGTCACTAGGTTGCGCTCTAATTTAAAACTTTTCAAATATGTATATCCTTTCCCTTAAACAGGCCTTCAAGACTTAAAACATGCCTAAAGGCGGTGCGGGACAAAATCGAGAATGTTTGATATGTTTTAGGCACCTTGGAAAATTTCTTTTAACTTGAAGTGTCACACGCTCGTGCAATCACCCCGTGTCCAAGACTTGAGCATTTTGTTAAATTCACATGGCCAAGACACAAGCCCGTGTGTCTAGCCCGTGTTTATTTAACAGAATTACCATTTTAGATGCAGGGGGCACACGACCATGCCACATGCCCACGGATGTGGCCCGTGTGTCACACACGGCCTAGGCACACGCCCGTGTACCCAACCGTGTAGACCCTATTAAGCTATTTTCCAGGCCTATGGTCACCACCTTTTTAACACTTATACTTAATGAATATTAAAAACAAAGTAAAACATTATTATGCTCCCATAATGATCTTTGCGAAAGCTCATTACGTGGAAACCTCATATCATTGGTTTCGTACATGCTAGATTATTTCCCATCTTGTATTTATGTGTTGTCATACCACTTTAATACATTCAAGATTGGCTCGTTCTTAAGACTCACTGCCAATTGGAATTCAAGCATCTCACATGATTATAAACTTGCATGGAAATTTTGTAGGTCATAGCCTACTTCAAAACAAGCCGATCTCTATGGCCATAAACAAAAAGATAGATTTATCTTTACAAGCATTAATTTGGCAAATCAAATGACACATATAACAAAATACTCAAAAGACCTATACATGCCATTGAACAATTTAGAAATGTCTTTGTACCAAAGCTGGTCTATTTGATAGTATGCTGACTCTCCAACCGTCTTTCAATCTTTACGAGTCCTCGAGCTCATTAAGAGACAAGGAAAAGAGAGGGGTAAGCATTCTCATGCTTAGTAAGATCGAATAACCGGAAAGTGAACTTACCAAGTAATTAGCACGCAATCAAATGGGTAATAAATTCAATGAGCATAGGATGCTTCCCTATCACTTACACTCAATCAATGAGTTAGTTACATAACAATGCACTATGAAAGTTATCTTAGATGAGCTCATCATTCAACATCTCATTTGTATAAATATGTCACATTAATCTCGTTGAGTTTTTAGGAAATCTCGATGAAATATCCATTTACCGTCAATTCGTACAATGGTCGTTTCAGATATGCACTTCCGCGAACCTCACATCTTATGGCGGGATTACCAGTCCAGGCTAAATCCCCCATTTTATGAACTCATAAGGTGATGTCATGATTACTTTTCCAGGCTAAATCCGTCATAATGACAAACACCTTTATTGATCTTGGATTTGAATTACCAGTCCAGGCTAAATTCAGATCCTAATCGGATTACCCGTCCGGGCTAAATCCATAATGCACACATATTCTTCGGGAGGATCGACCATTCAAAGGAACACCCGTCCGGGCTAGATCCTTTTATAAATGAGATCAACGGATTACCTGTCTGGGCTAAATCCTTAGTGCAACACATGCAGGACCTCATTACACATGTCAATCATGGTTTTTCCATCAAATTCCCTTTTTAACCTCAACTGAGACATTTATCACAATTCATACTTAAACATGCATTTCATATAATTTCATGTTATTAATAAATGAAATCATCATGCATTCATAAATAATAGAATTAGGCACATTGAGTGTTTACTTAAAGTTATCCGAACTTACCTGGTATTCGTTTCAGTGTCGTGTTTCGATTATTCTGAAACCTTTCATTTTCCTCGATCGACCTTCAAAATTTTTTCCTCGGGGTCTATAACAATAAAAATAGATCATTAACACTCCACATTATACATTTCAAGTCTAAATTCCATGCCGGTCCAAATGACCGTTTTGCCCATCAACTTTCACATTTTTACGATTTAGTCCCTAGGCTCGTATAATGAAACGCATGTAATTTCTACCTTACTCAAGCCTAGCCGAACACTTTTCCCTCTTATGGTAGCCCATATTTTCCATAATTTTCACATTTTTACCACATTTTACAACTTTTGCAAAAAGGTCCCCTTTAGGGGTTTTTCATGAAAATCACCTAGAAAAAGTTGTCTAACATGCCTCAAACTTTCATATTCCTCCAAAAAACATCAAAAGACAAGTAACTCATGCATGGGTAAATTTTTAAACATTAACCCTAGCATGAAATATGGGTAGAAATGGAGAGAGTAAGTTACCGGGATCTCAAAATTACAAAGAACATTAAAAACGGGGCTTGGGAGCCCTTACGAATGAGCTTGACAAGCTTGGAAACCGTAGCTATGGTGGCTTGAGAATTTAGGCTGGACAAGCGATAAGAATTGGCTGATTTTTTCCTTCTTTTTCCCATTTTATTTCATTAATATGCCAAATGACCAAAATGCCCTTAAGCCCTTTTCTTTGAAATTTCATTCATGAAAGCCCATTTTTGTCCAAAAACTTAGAAATTGGGAAATTTTTCCCCAAGACCTTCTATTTTATAATCTAAAGCAATTTCATGCAAATTGCTTCTAGAATCTATGTTTTGCAATTTATTCAATTTAGTCCCTAATTTTCCAATTGGGCACTTACTCAAAGAATTCCTTCATGAAACTTTAACACATGCATACTCTCATATTATAAGCCTCGTAATAATCATAAAATAAATATCTTGATGTCAAATTTGTGGTATCGAAATCACTATTCTGACTAGGCCTTATTTTAGGATGTTACAAATATCATTGACTCTAAAATGAAATTATGTTGTTTGTTTTATTGAAGAATCTAAAGGTGTTAGTATTTTGTCCATTTATAAGCTGTAAAGCTCTTTGATTTTTCATGAGCCCAAAGTTAATCAACCTAACATTATGGATGAGGAAACAACTTGCAAAGCCTACACCGAATCCTCACGTACAAGAGGAAGATGTCGTGGAAGAGGAGGACGTGGTTGTAGAAGAGGTGGTCGTGGAAATAAAGATAGCAGATATGATAATTCCACTATTGCTTCTAAAAGAGAAGATTCGCAAAGAAAAGGAAAAAGGGTATTTTAACAAATCTAAGATTAAATATTATAGATGTGGAAATTATGGCCACTACAAGAATGAATGCTACATAAAGCTACCAAAAGAAAAGGAAGAAAATTCCAACTTTGTTGAACTGAAGGAGGATGAGACACTTTTGATGGCCTTTAACATAATAAATGAGTTTGATCAAGAAACCTGGTATGTGGATATAGGATGCAACAATCACATGACTGGTTGCAAGTCTTCTTTTACTATATTAGATGAAAGTTTTCATACAATCGTGAATTTTGGGGATAATTCAACTATTCAGGTGATGGGAAAAGGTGATATTCAGATCAGAACCAAGAATGATTTTATTGACACAATTTCAAATATTTTTTATATTCCTAATTTAAAAGCTAATCTTTTGAGTGCTGGTCAGTTACAAGATAAAAGATACAAGATCACAATTTTCAATGGAGAATGTGAGGTGTATTATTAAAAGAAAAGGTCTATTACTATTGTTAAAATGAATGCAAACAGATTATTTCCTTTGAAGATTAAAATAGTTCATGATTGTTTACTGGCTAAAGTAGATGATTCACCATAGAAGTGGCACTATAGATATGGTCATTTGAACTTCAATGACCTAAAGTCTCTTTAGCAAAAGAAAATGTTTACTAATATTCCTGTAATCATTCCTACATCAAGCCTTATGAAGAACGTATTGTTGGATGACAACATAGGGATACTTTCCCAAGCAGAAAAGCTGAAAGAGCTCAAGTTGTGCTTGACTTAGTTCACCCAGACTTATGTGGACCAATCAATCCAAATTTCAATGGTAACAAAATATATTTTATATCATTTATTGATGACTTTAATCGAAAAACCTGGGTGTATTTTATATAGGAAAAATCTGAAGCATTTGATGCTTTCAAGAGTTTTAAAGCTCTTGTTAAAAATCAAGTTGATAAGAAAATCAAAACACTTAGAACAGATCGTAGAGGGGAATTCTACTCTAATGAATTTATTGCATATTGTGAATCTAATGGCACAAAGAGACAATTGACTGCTCCATATTCACTATAACATAATGGTATACGTGAAAGAAAGAACATGACCATTCTCAATATGGTCAGGAGCTTGCTAGCAATAAAAGGAGTTCCAAAAAAAAATTCTTACCTAAAGTAGTGATGTGGTCAATTCATGTTTTAAACTGAGGTCCAACATTGGCAGTGAAACACATGACACCTCAAGAGGCATGGAGTGGTAAGAAACCTGTTGTTGGTCATTTTAAGATATTTGGATGCATTGCATATGCACATATATCTGATGAAAAAAGAAAGAAACTTGACGCCAAAAGTTAGAAATGTGTATTCCTTGGAGTTATTGAAACTTCGAAAGCTTATAAGTTGTTTAATACCTCAACAAAGAAAATTATAATCAACAAAGACATTGTAGTTGATGAAGAAGCTAGATGGGACTGGGCTAATGACAATTCAGTTCCAAGTTTAATACCAGATGAGGATGTCTCAATTGACTAGGTAGAAGCTGGTGAAATTCAAGATAAAAAAACTAGCATCATATGGGTAACAATCAACTTCACCTCAAATTCTAGCTCAATTTGATAAACTTTTAGAAGAAGAAGAAGAAGAAGAAGAAAAAAGAAGACATAATTTGAGGGATGAAAACTCAAGGAAAAGGCCTAGATGAGTGATGGATTACGATGATATTAGTACAGAAGATGATGCTTATTTTGTATTATATATTGATAGTGATTAATTTGCCACAAATTGATGTGGCAGATCAGGTTTTTCCGACATACTTAAGAAGCTTTTTCTCGAGCAAAACATCTTTTATATATTTTTCGTTATTTTTAGATTTTTAGTTAATAGGTGAAAATGTCTCATTTTTGCCCATTTGTTTTACCTAATTTGGCCAATAGTGCCATTGGGAGGTCTAGCGTGTGATTGAGTGGTGTAAGGACGTGCTGGAGGTGAAAAACAAGCGAGAACAAAACCAAATGAAAGGGTATTGTGATATCCACACCTTGGGATTGAGATATCTCCAAAAATATAGAAGAGAGAAGACATCCTTTAATGGTATCGCAATATCCTCTTTGGGTATCGCGATATCCACCATTCAAAGGTGACCCCAAGGCTCGACACTGTCTGAGATGTCGCGATATCCATTTTTGGGTATCGCAACACTGCCTTTTTCAGGAGGACAATCTTGGACAAAAAATGTAGTCTTTGTCCATCAGATCCACCAATCATTTAAGACCAGTGTAGGGGCATTTTTGGTAACGAAAAAGCATCAGATGACAGCTTAAAACAACCGAAATTGGCTGAGGAGGAGAGAGACGCATACTAACTTAGTTTTAGGTTTAGTTTTCTCTAGGTTTCTCTTAGTTTTTTGTACTTTCTCTAGGGTTTTCATTTCTTCTTCTTCTTCCTTAGTTTAGAGTTTATTTTTCTACATTTACTTGATGTTCTTAGTGTTATTTAAGTTAGTTATCACTGTAGCTAAGGTTTATTTACACTTTCAGTCACTATACCTTAGTTTCAAGACATTTTAAGCTTTAGTTTAATGTATTTTAGTTTCTTTTACTTTAAATGTATTAAAGCTTGTTCCTTTTATGTTTATTGCTTTAGATTTTCTTGTTAAATGCTTTTAGTTTCATGTTATTTAAGTTTTCTTGCATAAAAATATCAACTTTCATATTTTTCTTAAGTTTTACTTTCATAGCTGTTTTGTTTTCCATCTCCAAGTTCATTTCTTTTAGTTTCAGCATGAGTAGTTAAACCTCAAAGGGGTTGGTAGATGAAGATGTGGGTAAACCAAAATCTTTGGACCAATGACTAAATCATAATAAATTGGACTAAATTGAATAGACCTAAAAACTTAGAAAGTGACGCCTCTAAGGGAATACCGAGACAAGTGAGATTGGAAGGTAATCTTGTCATGCACCCGTTCAGTAGTCTTGGATTAATGGGTGAGATCAGAAGATAAATCAGAGCTAATTCATCTTACTTGGTAAAATTAAGATCGGAAAATAAAATGGAGCCACTTAGTAATTTATGCAATTTAAGTCCATTATTTGAAGACCAGAGAACCGCATCGAAATCAACCAACCACTAATAGTTATTTGCTGAATATACCCTTAGTTTTATATTCTTTTCAATTTATTCCTCAGAGTAGCATATTTAATTTTCTTGCAATCTTTTCTTGATATGAATTATCATACTATAAAATCGTATTATTAGCCGCTTAGACTCGATAGTGTATGCTAGCTATCACTTAATCGCCATCTCCCTTGGTTGAATCTTTGGAATACTCTGGTGGTAAAAGGCTATAAAGAAGAACATGAGATTGATTATAAGGAAGTTTTTGCTCCAGTTGTAAGGCTGAATACAAACAGATTGGTGTCTTCGCTTGCAGCACAACATTCATGGTTGATTCTTCAATTAGATGTTAAGTCATCATGAATAGTTGATTCTTCAATTAGATGTTAAGTCATCATTCTTGCACAACTTACAAGAGGAAGTATTTTTTGATCAACCACCTGGTTATGAGAAGAAAGGTTTATAAAAGAAGGCTTATCGACTAAATAAAGCTCTTTATGGACTAAAATAAGTACCAAGAGCCTGGTATAGTCGCACATATGCTCATTTTGCAAAGTTGGGATTTAAGAAATTTCCTTTTGAGCATACCCTTTATGCCAAGTCTAATAGAGGTAAAATGCTTATTATTTATCTTTATGTTGATGGCTTGATATTTACTGGTAATAATGTTGAGATGTCTACTAAGTTTAAGCTGTTTATGATGAAAGAGATTGAAATGATCGATCTAGGATTAATGTGATATTTTCTAGAATTAGAAGTCATTCAAACTTCTGCTAGTAATTTTATTTATTGGAAGAAATATGCTCATGAGATTCTTGCAAAGTTCAAAATTACAGATTGCAAACCATTTGCTACACCAACTGAACCTAGTTTGAAGCTACACAAAGATGATGAAAGAAGAGAAGTAGACAACACTTTTTTTAAGCAAATAGTTGGCTGCCTCATGTATTTGACATCTAATAGGCCTAATATCATGTATGCAGTGAGTTTAATTAATAGCTACATGGAAAAGTAGACTGAAATGCATCTTAATGCAGCTAAAAGAGTTTTGAGATATGTAAAGGGTATAGTGGATTATGGTGTGTTTTACAAAAAGGATATTAATGTTAATTTTCTTGGGTATACTTATAGTAATTATGGAGGGGACAGTGATGATCGTAAGAGCACTTCCGGTTATGTGTTAATGTTTAATTCAGGTGTATTATCATGGTTGTCTAAGAAGCATCAAATAGTTACACTTTCGACAACCAAGGCTAAATTTGTGGTAGCAACTTCAAGTGTGAGTCAAGCATTGGTGGCTTAGAAATATGTTCAAAATTCTTAGAGTTGAGCAGAAAGGTCCAACAATTATAAACTATGGTAATATGCCAACTATCAAGCTATTAAGAAATCCAGTGATGCATAGGAGAAGCAAACATATTGATGTTCATTTTCATTTTTTAAGGGATTTATGCAAGGAAGGGAAGATAAAGTTGAAGTTCTGCAAGAGCAATGAACAGATTGTTGATATTCTGACCAAACCACTTAAACAATGAACATTTGAAAAACTAAGAAAGATGTTGGAGTTTATTCTTCTCAAGGCATTGATAAAGGATTTCTCAAAACAAATAAATCCTAAACAATTTTAAGCAAAAATCAGTTTAAGCGAGAGTGCTAATTTTTGTTTTTTTGTTATCTTAGTTAAGAGATTTAGTCAAATTAGTATAAAATAATTATCCTAATTTATTGGTTATTTGTTGAATAAGAGTATTAGTATTTTGAAGTTGTTAGTTTCTTAAAAATCTTTAAAACTATTACAACTAATTGTTTTATTCTTATATATAAACTCTAAAGAGTATACTGATAATGAGGATAAGTCTTTGTTCAGTAAAAAAGATCTTAAGTTCTTATTCTTTAATATTAAGATTCAACAGTTTGAATGGTTTGAGATTTTTGTCTAAACTAATGGCAGCTTAAAGACTCATCTTCTTCTCAACCTCAACCTTATCATTAATACTAGGAATAAAAAAAATTCCTCTTCACTTTTTTTTTGTGGATTATTGAGAGATCTAAAGGTGTATGCTAACACCACTTTCACTTATACACTCTAAAATCCGAGATAGAACAATAAGAAGAATAGAATAAAAAATTGAGAAATGGAGAAAAGTTTTCAGCAACTTTTTTTTGTATGAATTTCGATAACCAGCTTCCCTTACAGCTCTAGGTTAAGAAGAAGAAAGCAAATGTGGCAAAGTTAGTTACAGTTTCCTGCTAGCCCGTTGATGCTGCTCAACGTTTTACTAAGTTTTATTCTGTGTTTACAACACACCGCTTAACTAAAAGTAAAACACACCATTTAAGACCCTTTAATTCTAATGCACCGTTTCATCCCATGCATTTTATTTTTTTGATTTAAATTCTACCCCATAACAATTACTTCCCTCCAGGAAAAGATTATTGTCCTCAAGAATCAAAATAAGGAAAATTGACTTGAAACTGCTGCAAGGATTCCCAAGTAGCATCTTTAAGGAAATAATTGATCCACTCCATTAGGACCTCAGTCACTGCCTGGTTCCTTTTCTTCACCATACTTCTATGTAAAATTCACATTGGTTCTTTCTTCAAGGCCCCATGATCATTAATGAAAGGTAGTTGAACCTGAACTGAAGCTGATCCAAACTGTTTTTTCAACTAAAGTACATGAAAAGTTGGGTGAATTCGTGATCTTGGGGATAATTGGAGTGTATAGGCCACCTGTCTCACCTTTTTTACCTTAGGAAAAAGTACCATTATACTTAAGAGATAGTGTCTAATGAAGGACTCTTCTTACTGTTTGTTGCTTATAGGGTTGCAATAGTAAGTAGACTAGATCACTAATCTGAAAAATCCTGTCAGTTTGATATTTGTCAGCCAACTATTTGATACGAGTCTGAGCTCTTTTAAGGTGAAACTGCAACAATTTCCTAGTAGCCTCTCGAGCCAGTAAACTTCTGTCCACTATTGCCACAGTTAAACTCCTGCCAAATAAGGCATATGTTGCGGTGTGGATTGTCAATTCAAAGCCTCATATGGAATGAGCTGAATTGTAGAGTGAAAAGATGAATTATACCACCACTCCGTAAGGGGCAACCAACTTGACCAACCAATAGGTGTTTCTCTAGTTATACACCTCAAATAATTCTCCAGGCAATGATTAAGTACCTCGGTTTGACCATCCGTTTAAGGGTGATATGCTGTGGACATGAGAAGTTTTGTACTAACTCTTCTAAATAATTTTTGCAAAAAACCACTTACGAATATCCTGTATTTGTCTGAGATAATCGAGTCAAGCATTTCATGCAATTTTGTATACATGGTTCAACTATTCTTAAACTACTTCTTTAACAGTAAAGGGGTGAGATAAAGCCAGAAAATGACCACACTTAGTCAAGTGGGCTACAACAACTAAGATGGAATTCTTCTATTTGGAAATTGGAAGACCTTTAAGAAAGTCTACGCTAATAACACACCAGGCTTTTTCTGGAACAATTAAAGGTTGCAAAAAGCCAGGTGAGGCTATTATTTCATTTTTACATCTTTGGAAGATTAGGCATTCCTTAGCCTAACGCTTAACATCTGATGTTAACCTCTTCCAATACACCAAACTAGACAAACGTTTCCTAGATGTATGAATATCTGAATGACCTTCAACAACACTAGCATGAAAGTGCTGGAACCTTAAGCTCTCATCCTTCCTTATTACAATCATCCCCTTCCTTATCAAGAAGCGTCCATCCCACGAGTATTTTTAGTGTTGTGGACTTTGCTACTGTACACCTTTTATAATTTGAATCATCTTATCATCTGATTGATAGGATTTTTGTATCCTTCCCAAAAGACTGGAAATAACAGAACTGTTGGATAACTAAAATAACTGTCATTGTTTAAGGTGAGGTTGCCTAGAGAGAGCATCAACTATCCTATTGTTGATTCCTTTCTTATAGGTTACCTAAAAATCGCACCCTAACATCTTAGCTACCCACTTTTGCTGTAAGGGAGTTATGGCCACTTGATCGGACAAAAATTTTAAACTTTGGTGATCGGTTATAGTCTTGAAATGTCTCTCAATTAGATAAGCATACCACTTTTTGACATCTAGTAATACTGCCAACATTTCTTTCTCATAGATTGAGAGACCTTGGTGCCCGTCTCTTAAAGCCTTACTAAAAAAAGCCACTGGTCTACCCTGTTGTTGCAAGATTGCCCCAACCCCAAAGCTAATTGCATCTATGTCCACTATGAATTCCAGCTAGAAATTTAGTAACACCAATACTGGTGCAAAGCATAAGGTTTCTTTTAGAGCCTGGAATGCTGCTGCAGCCTGCTTAGTCCAACACCATCCATTTTTTTTCAACAATTCTATTAAAGGCTTAGCCAAAGATCCATATTGTTTGATAAATCTTCTATAGTATCTAGATAGGCCAAGAAAGCTTCTCAATTTTTTAACAGATTATGGAATAGACCATAAGGAGATATATTGAATTTTGGATTTGTCCACGAACACTGTTCCCTCATGGATCACATGTTCCAAGTACTCAATTTGCGAAGTACCAAAACAACATTTACTTATCTTAGCAAATAACTGTTGGTTCCTTAGAATTTGAAAGACTGCTGCAAATGTTCTGTCCAAGAGTTAGAGTATACCAAGATGTCATAAAAAAACTAGCACTGACTTCCTCAACAAAGGTTTGAAAATTGAGTTCAGAAGAGCTTAGAAACTGGAGGGGGTGTTAGTGAGGCCAAAGTGCATCACCAAGAACTCGTAATGCCCTTCATACGTTCTAAATGCTATTTTGTGTACATCAGGTTTCCACATTCTGATTTGGTGGTATCCAAACCTTAAGTCTAACTTGGAGAACACCTTAGCCTCCCCAACTCATTCAATAGTTCCTCAATTATGGGAATAGGAAACTTATTTTTGAATGTATGTTGATTGAGTTATCTATAATCAACATACAAGTTCTAGCTTTCATCTTTCTTTTTGACCATCATAATTGGAGAGGCAAAAGAACTGTTGCTATCATTGATTATTCCAACTTGGAGCATTTCCTGGATTAGCTTTTCTATTTCTTATTTTTAAATGGCAGGGTATCTATATGGTCTAATCTTGATCACAACCGCTTAATCTTTCATGGGAATCTTATGGTCTTGCAACCTAGATAGTGGTAGTTCTTTAGGTGTTTGGAAGACATCAATAGAGTCATCCAATAAACGTTAAAGTTGTTTATCATTGGCAGTGGATACTTCTGTGGAAAAGGGTAACTTTGTTTGGAGAACTCATTACCAAGGTACAAGGTCCCAATGTCTAACCAACCGTCACAAAACACTTGAAGTTAGAACCAATGGTTTCCACTTCTAATGAACCAGGGACAATTCCATAAATAATGCATGGCTCTCCCTTAACCAAAAATTGCATGGTTAAAGAGCTAAAGTTTTAGATAATATCCCTCAAGGCCAGTAAGTACTGAACTCCTAGCACCATATCACAGCCTTTAAGTGGAAACACCATGAAATCTGTGTCAAACTAAGAACCTTGGGCTTTCTATCTGACCCCCTTACATAACCTTATCATAAACAAACAACTACCATTTGCCACAGTGACCTTCAACTGATCTTGTTGCAACATATGAAGTGACAGCCTATGTACCAGCTTAGCATCTATGAAATTATGAGTATTGCTTGAATCTACCAAAATAATAGCCTAGACAAACCCCACTTGAGTAGTTATTCGCATAGTGTTGTGGCCTTGTGAACCCGTAATTGCATGTAAGGAAATAGTAGGAGATTTTGATGGATTATCTTCAGAAACACCCTCTTTTAGCTGGTTAGAACATTCTTGGAATTCCTTCACCTCACTATTAGACATAGGCTCGAACAGGAACTAGTACAATTGTGATTTGACACACTTGTGTCCCATATGATACTTGGATCCATACAAAAAACAGTCCCTTCTGTTTTCATTTAGCCATCACAGCATGTGAAATGGATCTGGAAGTAGGTTTACTAATTGGAGAATTGATCACAGATGAAGTCTGAAAAGTAGAGACAAATCTCACATGTGTTGAAGAGTTCTTTGATGCAACAAATGGGCTAAAGAAGGATCTAGCAGAGACATTCAAGGGAACTAAGGT
Source organism: Gossypium arboreum (assembly GCF_025698485.1). Classification (NCBI taxonomy): domain Eukaryota; kingdom Viridiplantae; phylum Streptophyta; class Magnoliopsida; order Malvales; family Malvaceae; genus Gossypium; species Gossypium arboreum. The sequence continues at coordinate 4,478,768 of NC_069071.1, forward strand.
CTTTTTTAGGGAGTAGGAGGGAATCCCCTCAATCTGCTTGGCTAATTGGAACCCTTCCACTGAAGTTGATGGTGGAAACAGATCAAGATAGTGGCCAATTTCTACCTTCAAATTACTTATAAAAATACTAAGAGCATAAGCTTTAGGAAGATGCACTTGGTTAAGTAAGCTAACATAAACATCTTGGTATTGTTCGACTGTACCTTGTTATTTCAGACTAACCAACTCATTCATAGGATCACAAAAGAAGTTGGATCTAAATCGGTCTTGTAGGCTTCTAGCATAGGATGTCCAAGTCAACATGTGTAAGCCACCATTCTGATGAAAATAAAACTGGTGCCAGTCCAGAGCTTAACCCTCCAGATTTAGCATTACTGTACGAATTTTGTTTGTCTCAAGAGTTCTTTTAGCCTCGAAGAATTGCTCCAGCTTAGCCCACCATCCTCTAAAATTATTCCCAAAGGCGAGCGATTATACAGGTGGACACTGCCCACGTCAACAGGTGGAGCAACACTTACCTCAGCAAGAACTTGACTAGCATTTGGCGTAACAAAATCTTTAGGAGCAAAACCAGGTGGTGCTCCCCCCATAACGCCCTTTCCTTTGCCAATGACTCCAATAGTGGGTCGTCCAAAATATTGGCCAAGCAAGGTTTGAAGGTCCCCTCTAAACTTGTCCTTGAACTCTTGGAATTTAGTGTCCATTTTAGTGTCCAGTCGAACCAATTCCTATTGAATCTTAGAAATTTTGTTGCTGCATTCCACTAACCTCTTTCTGTAAGCGAGTAGAAACACCATCTCCAGCCATAGTAGGGATCGAAGTGAGTTTTGATACCTTTGATACACTCTAAAATCTGAGATAGAACAATAAGGAGAATAGAAGAAAAAAAAAAGAGAAAGGGAGATATGTTTTCTGCAACCTTTTTGTGTATTTATTTCGATAACCACATTACCTTATAGCTAGAGCTTAAAAGAAAGAGAAAACAGGCGTGGCAAAGTTAGTTACAATCGCCAGTTAGTCTATTGATGTTGTCACCATTTCACTAAAGACATTACGCATCGTTTCATTAAATTTTATTTTATGTTTACAACACACCGTTCAACTAAAAGAAAAACACACCGTTTAAAACCCTTTGATTCTAACACACCGTTCTATCTCATACATCATTGTAATGCCCGGGCCCACTAAACAACAAACAAACCAAACAAATAAAAAACAAAAACAAAAAAAAGTCCGAATATTCCAGTCCATTTACAATCCAAAGCCCAACTAAACCTAACCCAAAAATTAAAACCCAAAGCCCAATTCCAAACCCAATAGACTTAACCCAACTAAACCTAATTACCTTAGCCCAATACAGCCCAAACCTTAACAGAAAAAAAACAAAACCCTAGCCACTCCTAACCCTAGGTGCTGCCCTAGCCTTTTTCAACCACCCTCTGTCGTCGCTCCTCTGACACCACCTGTCTCCACGCGCGTCTGACACTTGCAAAGCAAGAAGAACACGCAACAGAAGCCAACAAGCAGTAGAAACAAATAGAAAATGACAAAAATAAAAAAAATAGTTTGTAATGGTCTATAATAAAACAACAATAGGATTTTTGTATCTTCTTCTTTTTTAAAAAAAAATGCACATCAGAAAATAAAAAGAAAAAACAAAAAAACTTCAGAGGTGATTTCTCGTTTTCATTTTTCTATTTTTCATTTCATTTACGAAATAATAACAAAAAAAAGACTACCTGTTGAGTGGTCTTCCCCGTCGTCGCCTCTTCCGAGCCAAAGGCCGGCGGATCCCTAGGGATTCGGCCATGGGCCACGGCAAAGTTTCAAAAATCGAAAGGTTTTCCTCTTTCTGGAAGATCGGCACCGGTTGAGGAGTTTTTGACTCCAAATCGGAGTTCTACGCTTTAAGGCGAGCAAGAAAGCCACCTCTTTTTTTTGCCTGCCGCCGAGAACGGCTTAGCTGTCACCAACGATTGGTGGCCGGCACGACGGAGCCCGACGACTTCCCTGATTAGACCTGAATGCCTTGAGAGAGGGGGAGCGATTTTAATTTTAATTTTTTGGTTTTTTGAAAGATAAAATGAATTTTTTGTTAAAAATTTTAGTTTTATAATAGTAGCAAAATGACGTAGTTTCAGACTTCCCCCCTCGCGCCCATAACGACATCGTTTTGGGGGACAAAACCGTGTGACCCGACCCATACCGAAGGGGGATCCGCGTGTTTCCAAATATTGGGCTATTTCGCGGATAGCCCCTCCGTTTTCGCAGCGCATATCGATTCGGTCCTATGCTGATTTTCTTTTCTTTTAATTTGGCCTCGCACTTTGGTTTTTGATGCATTTTGGTCCTCTGACCAGTTTCGAAGCAGGGGTATGTGAAAGACGCAGTTTGAGATTTGGGATTATTTTGTATTTGGCCCTCGTGGTTTTGTGCAAGTTTCATTTAGACCCTAATCTTCTCTTTTTAAATTTGTCCCTCTAATTCTTTCTTGATTTCGATTCAATCCTAGATTCTTTTACTTTAAACTGCTTTATTTTTATTTATTTCAAGTTTTTTTACATATTAATATTTTAAATATATACATATATTATCTATTTTAGTTTCTCTTTTCATAAACTGTTTGTTTTTTTAATTTCTTTTTCTTGCATATTTATTCTAAACTTGTCACATGATATTTTAAATTGTTTTTTTAAGTTATTTATTTTGAATACTTTATATATTATTTTATTTTATGTTAAAAATATTATACATGTTAATTATTATAAACTGCTTTTACATTCTCTACTTTAAATTACCATTTTATTTTAAAATCGTTTTATGTATTATTTATTTAAAACTGTTTCATTATTTTAAATTGTTTCATATACCTTTTAAACTCTATTTATTTATTTTAAAATATTCTATTTATTATTCATTATAAGATTTTTTTCGATATTACCTATTTTATACTTTTATATATATGTACATTATTTGTTCTAAAATTTATATATATATATATATCATCTTTTCTTAAATTGTTTTATATATTATTGATTTTAAAAATTCATTTTTCACTTTATTTATTTTTAAACTTATTTATTATCATTTTAAATAGTTTTTACGTTTTATTTATTTTAATTTGTTTTATACTATTTATTTTTAGATTTTTATATACGTTATTTTTTCTGTTCCTTGATTATTAATATTAGCATTTAAATAATGTATGTTGAGTGATTATTGTCATTGTGTGTACCATAATTCGTTCACTTGTATTTTCATATTATTGTCGTACATTTGTGTGATGTTATCCATGTATATTTGTCCCATGCTCATTACTATATTTTTATGTCCAAACAGTTTTATCCAATATAGATCGCTTTATTTTACTCCAAATAAATAAATGCACATCATTTTGGTTCTATAATCGCCATTACTCAAAAATTTTAAAAATAAGGCAATGTTCCGTTTTTTGGAAATTCGAAAAATCGTGCCTTAACTTACTGGGTTTCGATTTTTTCTCGTTTAACCTAAATAGCCGAATATCCTTTTAAAATTAAAATACATGATTTTTGAAATTTAAAAGACAAGCTTATTCTCGAGGGTTTAAAATGTCGTGTCCTAACTTATTGGATGTGACGTTTTATTACTTCGAGACAAGAATATCTTTAACATCTGTTTCGATTTATCCAGCCATTTTTGTAAAATTAACATTAATAAACAAGGGATTGTATTTAAAATCTTTTCAAAATTTTAATTTTCGACATTAAGACACTAATTAATCAATTAGGTACCAATTTTGGGCGTTACGAGGGTGCTAATCCTTCCTCGTGTGTAATCGACTCCCGAACTCGTTTTCTCAAATTTTGTAGACCAAAAGCACTGTTTTAGTAAACTGAAACATTTTATTAAAATGACAAACTATAAGGTGATCCGATCACACCTAATAAAAGATTGGTGGCGACTCTCATTTTCATTTTCATTTTCAAACCAAAAGGCGACACCCTTTTTCAAAAAAATGGTTTCGTCAGCTTGGCGACTCCACTAGGGATAAAATAAGAGAGTCAAGCCACAAGTTGATTAACTTTTATCTTTTTTTCGAAAATAGAAACTTTGATTTTAATATACGATCCCTTCATTGCATTTCATCCATTTTTGTTACGATTTTTATCATTTTATTCCTATTTTCTTTATTGCTTCAAGTTTTTATACATATATCCTTGCATATTGCATTGCATGACCTCTTGGTTACACCCTTTTAAGTGGGAGTGGGAAGCTATGCCTTCGTGAGGTTTTCACATCCGTATGGGCTAGTAGACTGCTTCCGGGATACATCCGTACCTATGTCTTCGTGAGATTTTCATCTTCGCATTGCCATAGGGAAATGTATTCCCCTGAACCGAACTCGGTCTATATGAGCCTATAATTGGTAAGGACCTAGGAATCTGCCGGTTCAGGTACCCTTTTTTTAGAACCAAACCCCATATAGCAAGCCTTAAGAGCCCACCCTAGGTAGAGCCACTATGAACCCCTAGTGGTCACACGGATAGGTACTTTAGTTTGTTTATTTCTCCTGTGCTAACATGTTTTCTTTTGTTTTGATTACATTGCATTTTCATCATAGAAAGAGAGGTGTTGAGTCACATTCGATTGCTAAATAGAAAAGCTTGTCATGGAAAATGGATTTCTTGATAAGGTGGAATATAATATGGCTGTTCGAATATGGTCCGAGTAAATAACAAGAGAAGGCTGATAGTCTATGAAGGAATACACAAACTTGCTTCATCGTCTAAGAATTCAAGCCGACAAAGATTATTCGAGAGCCGTCATGTCTCGACTTTCTTAAAGAAGCTAACAAGCATTACAAGGATGAGTGAGCAATGAGTTGCAACCTGGATCGAGCAAAAAGAAGCTAGTAGAAGCATCCATTGAAAAGTTCGTAAAATTTTATCTTAACCGCCGGATATGAAGAAAGGGATCGATGTTTTAGCCTGGAGTATGAGGACAAGACCGTATAAATATCCATTTTATGTAAAGAGATTTGTTTTCTAGAAAAGTTATTCTAATAGAATTGAATCAGAATCAACGCCTCGTTTTGCATTCATGCATCTGCATCATGTTGCATTGCATTACATTGCATTACATGCATCACATTAATTAAAAGAGTTGAAATTCCTTGAAGATATCAAAGACACTGTAGGAACGATGAGAAATCTAAACATTAATACCATATCTGAAGAGGGAGATGGGGAAGAGAATTTATTAGGCATCTGCCGTTACATACTTGGAAGTGTTCTGAACAATTGGACTGCAGAAGAGATTCATGTAGTTTTTAGAGTTGATTTAGAGTAATGTTCAAAACACGCTTGTTGCTTTAAGCCTAAAAGCAATAAGAATCCTTTTGTGAAATAAGGCTTATGTTCAACATCTTTATTCCAATAAAATGCATCTTTGTTTCTCACTTCGAGCAAATATTCTTTTATTCTTTCCACTTCATTTATAATCATACTATACAAACAATTATTCTTAGATTCCTTTGTCCTTTAGACTTTCCTTCAAATACTCTTTTATTCTTCATTCATGATCATACCACACAAATGATCATTCTTAGATTCATTTATTCTTTGAAATCTTCCTTCGTACCCACAATAGGTCTTCAGATATCAACGACATGAGTGACACTGCTACTAACCTAGAGTTTTCTTTTGAGCAAGATATGTGTCTAGAGGGATATCAGGACTTTGAAGACGATAGAGATTGTAGCCTATCTCCTGATTTGTTAAGGACGATAGAATAAGATAAAAAAAAATGGATCCTACCATGCAAAAAGTCAGTGAACATTGTGAGCTTAGGAGAAGAGAAAAGGGTGAAGATTAGAGCCTGTATCACCATAGAGACCAAAGTGAGACGTCATTGAGTTATGCCAAGAATTCCAAGATGTTTTCGTACAATCGTATCAAGATATGCCTGGGCTACTAAGACGTGAGGATGCTGCAGGGTGTTTGAACAGCATATGCTAATGGTTTTACGATGGCCAGGCTAATTAGGAGGTTCGGGTACTGTTGGTTCACCACAGAAGGAGATTGCATTAGCCGTAAATACCAATTTGAGGAAGACAAGACTCATGTGCCTCCTCCATTTCTTCACAGATTTTCTATATATGGGGCATAAATGTTATTGGGCCAATCTCGTCAAAAGCTTTTGGCCAACATCGATTCATCTTCGTGATTGTTGATTGTTTCACTAAAAGGGTGAAAGTCGATTCATATGCCAATGATACAAAGTCGATAGTCATCAAATTCCAAAAAAAAAAAAGATCAGGTGCCGACAAGAAATGTCAGAAAGGATCATGTCTAACACAACTGCACAATGTCAAAAGCTTGCAGCCTGTTCAAAGATCAGACGCCATATCACAGTGCAGCAAAGGCAACCGAAAAAGGAAAAACAAAAGTACAAAAAAAATAAAAATAGAAAGAGAAAGAAGAATCAAAACAACAAAACAAAGGTTATAGTGAAAGACGATCGAGACTTGTAAAGATTGGCATAAAGAAGTTACCATTTACCCTCTATGCTTATCGAACGTCGACCAGGATCTTCGTCGGGGCAACACATTACTCATTGGTTTATGGGATAGAAACGACTTTGAAGACAAGATTCATTTTCTATGAGTCTTGTCAGAGCTGAAGTTGGATAAGGCAGAATGGATCCAATCCCGACATGATCAGTTGAATTTGAAGAGAGGAGGTTGAAAGCTATCTGTCGTGGTCCAATACACCAGAAATGAATGATGTGAGCTTACGATAAAGAGGTTCATACTAGAGAATTCCATGAGGGAAACTTTGAATTGAAAAAGATCTTTCCTATACAAAAGGACTTCAGAGGAAAGTGGATGCCAAACTGGAAATGACCTTATATAGTAAAGAAGGCCTATTCTGGAAGAGCGTTGATATTGACCGAGATGGATGACAAAGATTTGCCCAATATGGTGAATTCAAATCCAGTATTCTACCTAAAAGGGGAAAGGCCAAGGTGAAAACCTTTAAAGGGCGCCTTGTGAAAAAAAAAAAGAAAAAAAAGGAGGGGCTAGGGTGAAAACCCTCAAAGGGCGCATTGAGACCAAAGGGGATTTGAGTTAAAAACTCAAAAAGGGCGGCTCAAATTTGGATCAAAGTGGGGCATACAGTAGTCTTGCTATGCCTGAATTAACAATGAAGAAGTATGCTATGTCTCGGGGAATATACAAAGTACTCCGGATCCCCTAAACATAGATTGAGCTCAAAATGGTCCTCAAGAAGTTGGTACAGAGAAGCTCAAGTTGCGATATCCGAGGCACCTAGTTTCCCATTTTACCCATTTTGAATTTTCTACCTTTGATTACCTTATTCTTTTCAAGATACGTCCCAATAAATTTCCTTCTTAATTGCATTTGCTATCCTTGATTAACTTACTTGCTTCGAGCCATGCTCCTAATTAATTTCCTTCCGGTCTATTGTTATGATCTTTTTTCAAGCATTTTACATTGAAATAACGATTAGTGGACAAATAATACTTTCATAAAAGGAGTTTCGCATATTACTTTAGAAGCTTCTAAATAATACAAGAACCTGAAACATGACTTTTGTTTAGAACTCACCAAGCCTAAAGGTTGGAAATATTAGAGAAAGATGATTATCTCTTTGGACTTTTTTTTGGTTGAACAAAAAGACAAGACATTTCATCGGTAATATAACCTCGACAAATAACAAGCAATGTCAACCCAAGTGTAAAAGGGGATCATTCTCGGGAAAAGAAAAATGATACTCTGCATTCATACAGATATCAGACATATACATCTGGTCATTACACCTAGGGAATGGTGTAATAGATCAAATTGATTAAAGATGATACAAATCCTATACCTCAGAGTTGTAGCAGGATGGATGGAAGAAACCAAATGTTATTCCCCTGAAGTTACAGTGGGAGGTACAAACTTTATGTCCCAGAAAGTACAGTTGAAGGGACTTTGAAATTACAGCGGGACTTTGAAAACAGACGTGGCAAATTTAGTTACAATCGCCAGCTAGTCCGTTGATGCTGTCACCATTTCACTAAAGACATTACGCATTCACTAAATTTTATTTTATGTTTGCTACACACCGTTCAACTAAAAGCAAAACACACCGTTTAAAACCCTTTGATTCTAACGCACCGTTCTATCCTATACATCATATTTTCTTGATTTAAATTCTACCTCATAACCTTCACTTTAGGCAATGTATACAACGAAGTGTCCAGCCACATCATAAGCTTCAAAATCTAACATTACAATCTGTTCAAATCTATTGTAGGTTTTCAAGGGACCTTTTTCTACAATTAGACTGGGATGAAGAATATTTTTTTTTAGGCATTATACTCTTGGACATTTGGAAATCATTAACTAGGAACTTGTTTCGATCATGTTTCCAATCCAGCTTCCTATGGGTTTATGATGATTGTGCGTTCGATGTTTGGGTTTTTTTTTCAGTAGTTTAGGGTTATTGGATTTGAATTTGGTGGGTAAAACAAAAATTGATCTTGGGGAAGTTTTATTTTATTTGTTATTTAAGTTTTTATTTGAAGGAAAGTAAAGATTAAAAATTAAATTATATGGACCAATAAGAACTAGACACTTGAATTATTATTAATATTTTATTTCTCACGTAGGGGAAAAATAAATCGAAAACGAAAATTAATAAAAATAAATTATTTTAATTTTTTGAAACAAATTAATTTACTCAATATTGAAATCCAACAGTTTCTTTACTTTGTTTAGAAGATGATTACGAAATGCTAAGCTGTCTCAGGTATTCAGAACTTTTGCTTACGCCACTCCACTCGTTTCTTTTAGCAATCCAACGGCTACCTACCAGAGAATCATCACTCCACGTAAGCAGAGGCAAACCTTTTATCTCTATCTGCACGTCAACGCTTTGAGTTTAAAGGAGTGCCCTAAGCAATTTCAGGAAAAACCCAAGTGGTATAGACAGTGAGAAAGTTTGAACTTGAGAATAATTTACTAAAATTCTATAAACAAAACAGTCGAATAGTAAGAAGTTATATATATATATTTAAAGCTTAAATTTTACAAATGAAAAATTAAAATTAAAATTTATTTAAGGTGAATAAATGATTAGTAAATTTATGTTATAGTTATTTAATTTTAAAATGTTATAAAATAGTTATAAAATTATTCAAAAATTTTTATTTAAATAATTAAATTACTCAAAATATTTTATTTAAGTTATTGGGCTGTTATGTTTTCTTTTTCAAATAAAAAAAAGAATCTAACTAGCGAGTTTCAAGTGATGATCGATACGAAAGATCAATACCCATCGATGAATAGAAAACATACTATAGATCTAAGTTGGTCTGATGGTTAGTATGAGAGATTAAAAAAAAATATTTGTATTTTGCCTCATAGGTACATTTAGAACTCTTTCATGAAAAATAATTGAACCGTAGAAATAAAAGGGGAATAAAATTTTTCGATAAGCATAGGCAGTGTGAATAAAAAAAGTCATATAATAATAACTTTAGCAGTCCAATTACTTAAATAAACACTTTCGAATAATTCAATCATTATATTGTAATTTGTTTGAAGTTAAGTAATTAAAATGTAAATTTATCGATAATAAGTAGTTTAGTAAAAAATAATATTAAAAAAAAATTGCTTTCCGTTTAAGTGTAAGATCTAATCAGATTTCAAAATTAATCAAAAAGAAAAAGAGAAAGAGGAAGAAAGAGAAAGGAGAAGAAATAAAATTCCCAACACCCAAAGTCCAACTATACCAAACCACATTCAGCTCTATATAATCTATAATTCCAAGCTAAAACTTGTGTCCCATCTATCCTTTTTTTCTTAGTATTTTCTAGAGGCTTTGCAAGTTTGCAAAAAAAATGAGTGACCCCAAATATGCTTATCCCTACCCTGCTCAAGGTACTCTTTTCTTTGTTTTTTATGTTAATTTCCCCTTATAAATCCTCTGCAAGTTACTTAAGTTCTCAGTTTTTACATTACTGGCCATTGTTTTTATTTTTTCTCAAGAACTTCCTATGTTTATGGCCATAGGGTTTTATTTTTAGGGTGATTTGTGTTTTTTTTGGCCGATTTTCCCTTTGGATTAAAGGGAATATTAAGGGTAGATTTTGGTGTAATTTTGAATTATAAATTTTTTTGGTTAGCAGGTTATTATCAAGGTCCCCCAGTGGTGGCACCACCGCAATATGCAGCTCCACCACCTAGGAGAGAACCTGGTTTCCTTGAGGGCTGGTATGGTGCAATATTTTTGAATTAAATTTAATTTATTTTTTTAATGTGTAAATTTAATTAATTTATATATTTTATTTTTTGGCAGTCTTGCAGCTTTATGTTGCTGTTGTCTTATTGATGAATGTTGCTGTGATCCATCCATCATCTTTATCAGCTGATAATAAATAAAAATATTCTCTGTAATCTCACTATATATATTGTGATGCTAGGTTTAAATTCTTAGGAGGATTAATCTTTTCAACACTAGTAAAATTATAATTTATAGATAGTGATGATGGGTGTGTTTGTGTTTTGTGGTTTGAAGAACTTGTTGCTTTAAGTTTCTGTTTATCTTCTTCATCTTTGTAATTTTCTTAAGCAATGGAAGAAAATAATCAGCGAATTTCCAGTAATTATTTTTTTCTCTTTTCAATTAATTAATTATGTGGCTAATGAAAAGGACATTAGTGGTTCAGATTCATTTGAGCTGTAAATCAATTCATAAATTGTGCAGTTACCTATTTGGTCCTAAGGTGATTTAAATGGCAATAAAAATAAATGATTGAATCAAATCACTTCGAACTTTAAATGAGTGTGAAAGGTTGGACTTTGGGAATTAATAAAGGTTAATAAGCGGAATGGATTCGGATGATTTCGGGTTTTTATAAGACGAAATTGAGTTAAGAATGTGTTGGAGTTTGTACTCCCAAGAGGTTGTTCAATCGTGGCCAATCGTCATTCATGCGCTAACTCGGTTGTATTGAGGCGTAAGCCACGTGAAAATGAAAAATGGGGGCCGGGCGGGGGGGGAGGGGTATTCGATTCTGATAATGGCAATATATTATTAAGTCTTGTTGATTAGTGAGAGGTAACAAGGGAAGAGGATGATGGTTTGATAGAGAAGACGGGAGTACGATGGTTGGAAGGAAATTTTGGCCTCATGGAGAGTTTACAGGTTCAGTGTGGGAAGTATCTGAGAATAGATTTACGTGAATTGTTTGCATGTCCTTTTTATAGTGGGGGACAAACTTAGCTACGTACCCTAAGTTTGTTGACGTGGAAGTCTGATTTGATATCGTTGTAATGGTGGTGATGTGACGTCCTAGGATGAGATATTTTAGGATGACTAGCAATCAATTACTCTGAGTCTCCATGTGGTCCTCATATTGCCTCACCGAAGGTGCACCGTTCTAAAGTTTGCCAGGCTATGGTTCATGAAGCAATTACTAGTTCGTAAAGTAGCTTTAGGTTCGTGGTACCATTGGTTCCATTGGAAGACACATGTCAAGCTCTTTATGGTGTTCTGTGAGGTTCGCAACGTTCGCTACACAAGGTACAACAATTGCCCCCCAAGCAAGTGAAGGTTATAAAGTGACCTTCGTGAGCCAGGTGAAAAAGTCTCAGCATGGATGTTTATCATGGAAGCATCTTGAAGTTTATGATGAAGTATTATACATTATATAGGGGTTCTCATTCTAAGTTTGAATATATATATTTTAAATTTGTAGTTTAAATTTTGAAAAATTGAAAATTTTAAACTATTTAAATTTATAGTGGGATAAATGACTGTTATTTTTTCGTTCATTTGAGTTGAATGATGAATTTGGCAAAACGTACAATTTGTTACGATGTGTTGATTGAATTTCCAATGAAATCGTCATCATTTTTAATATTTAGGTACACATGCTGTGTGTTAATTAGAGGGACCTTTCTTGTTCACAAGAGATGGTGCGTGCATGTGCGTGTGATAACTTACCTAAGAAGTTTCATAGTAATCAAAGGGTTTCATCTTGTTTATAAATATTAATAAATTTTTAAGCCTCATTACCATTTGCTTTCTAAGTTTTTAACTTTCTACAATTCCTCTCTCTTTCGTGTTCTTGGTGCAATTTAGTTTGATAGGTTCTAATCACTTTAATTTCTTTATATTGCTTTTTCATTTTCCTTTTTATTGTTAGCAAAACATGGTTCCGAGATTGCTTAGTGTTCCTACTGATAGTAAGGAATTTGAGTGTACAACATTTGTAGAGGAGATGTGAAAATTGTTGGAGTGTAGGGTAATTACGTGTTTTAGTAATTTCAGATACATATTCTATGTTTAGAAGGGGAAACATTGATTGAGTGATATGAACAATTGTAAGAGAGAAAATCGTTGGTTTCTTTAGCCCTTAAACATTTCTGAAGTAGGGTTTCATATATTTCTGTATCTTTTCTTTGCAGAATTGTTGAATTCATATACGGTGACTCCCGGGCAATTAATGGGTTCCTTGTGGTGGACTTTAATGGCGTATTTATTAGATTGCCAGCTACATGGAGAGTAAGCTTCTGTAAATCTATTCAGAAGAATATACATTGTAACACCTACTAGTGAAAGCAATAAAAGAGGGTTTGTAATGTTTGGCACTCTAAGGGGAAGGAAAGCTGTCGTAGATAACACCACCAGCAACTTGAGTTTGGTGAGGGATAAATAGATTAAAATTAAGTGAACTTATGGGGAATTCCCTTTTCATTTGGCCTGGGTTAAACCTTCCACTGAAAAAAACACTTGGGATATTTGTTCATTAATGTTAGAGTATGCCCAAAGACCAATCATGAGATGATTGTAATCAAATACTCGTTTTACCTTATTTTTAATATAAGGCATTGCCATTTTTATTTAAGTTTATTTTCTTTGTGTATAAATAAACTAGTTAATAATAAAGTCCTAAGAATAATATGATTATTCTTAAAAAGGTCATTAGTCGAGTATTATTATGGGATTGGACAATGATAATGCATTGAGACAAAAATCAATACATGTGTCTGTGTTAGAGAACAACATACTGGACTAACATGCCATGAGTATGTTTCTTAGATTATAATGTAATAGCCACAAATATTACTCATAGTGATAACTATGTATATGATTATCAGACTTGAGATCATTATTGTCTCAACATCGTGAGTCGTATATTTTGATACAGTCAAACGTATATTGTAACATGTTGTACTATAAAGATTGATGTTGGATATACCACAATCCATGTAGTGGGATATGGTTGATCAAGATAGGATTTATCCCTATTATATAATAGGATCAATATCTTAGGTCTTTTGATGGATTACATAGAGGCCAAGACGTTATTGTTGCGACTTGGAATCAACATCTTCGAAAGGGATCCCATCAACAACGTTATTCATCGCTTTTCAGTTTTTGAAAGGTATATTTTCGACCTTTGTTTCAACTCGATTCGTTCCTCGTACATGGATCCTTGGTTGACGATTACCAAAATAATTTTTTCGCTGCGCCACGAGGCGTAATGACAATCCAATAGTTAAATGCAGCAGAAGAGGCTCAATTCAAAAGATTGCAAACAAGTCCGCCAATTGGGTATGAACAAGTTCAAAGCTTAAGGAACGTTTGGCGATTCAGCTTAATGGAGAAAATTCAAAATATTTGAGATGATGTGGACTTCAATACCCTAAGTGAAGCTTAACTTGATGGAATAAAGCCATGTAATGAGGCTTAACCATATATGGGTATAAAAATGTAATAGCAGAAATTGTTTTAGGATTATTTAAAGAACCCAAAAATTGGTTATTTGAGTATGCCTTTTGTCAATAGCGTAGATGTGACTATCGAAGCTAGAAAGGATGGTTCCAAGAGCTATAAAAGGAAAGAAAACTGTGTAGGTGATTGAAGTTTCATGAGCTACTGAAACCATTCAAGGAGTTAAAATTTATGATGTTACTCAAGAACCACTTGAGGGGAGTGAAGGACTCAATTTGCAGGTTCGCACAAAGAGAATAAGAGATCCATATTCAAATTCTCTTCCTTCTATTGGTGAAGGTCCCTTAAACGAGAATGTGAAAGATATTGAGTCTCATGCAGACTCTAATACACAATCTAGTATTGGAGGTATTACTTTAAACTTTCTAATTTATTGAATTTGTTTTTGTAGGGTTTTGTATTTTCTAGGCAAACGAACTATTGTAACCAAGTGAAACATTCTCATTAAAGATGAATAGTCATAGTAAGATATCTGGTGCCAAGATTTATCCCTTGAATGTTTCATTAGATTGTGATATTCTTGATAAGGTTCTTTGTGAAAGTTTTAATTGGTCTTCTAGTAGTAGTTCCAGTGTGTATTGCTTTTATTACTTATCTATTTGCTAGAATTTAGAGTACTACCTGTTTGTTTGTCATGCAAAGAACTTATGTGGAGGTCAAAGTTCACTTGTGTCTCGAGATAATTTCATTGTACACAACCGTTGACAAGAAATAAAGTGATAAGTAAAAAGTATCATCTTTACAGTGATTGTATAAGCAAATTTTGTGAAATAAGACTTAGCAAATTGGCAGTGAAAATAATTAAGGGTGAATTAGACTAACTACTCTATTTAACTAAAAATTACCTAAGTAAATTAAATGAAAGAGAAATACAGATAAAAGCAACAGTTCACAAAAACAACCTCAATGACATAAATGTGTTAGATTAATTATCTTCTGGAACTATGAGTTATTAAAACCTAGTAATAATGTTAAAGAAAAAATCCATGGCAACTCGACTATTCATTAACCCATGAAATCATACTTACTAAATTATTAAAATTTTCTAACACAAGTCTATGTTAAATCAACTTGGTAATTTACATAAGCAATCATTCATAAAGTGAGGTAATGAAACATTTTTATGCTGAAATAGTTTAATCACATTAATTCTAGGGTTATGCAAGGTAATAAATTTTTTTCAATATTATTACTAGTTTAACCTATTTTATCATAAATAAGATCAAACATGCATCAATTAGATGGTGTGTCAATTAATTACAATCTAGGTCTGATTAAAGTATTAATTCAATTGCACCCACACATTCATAATGCACATATAGAGTGCCATGATTTTATTTGATTGAGTGAACAACCAAGACACATAACATCATTAACAACATTTTAATAAATCTAAGCTAAACAACATAATCAATCTAACAATAATAAATTTAAGTCGCTATGATTAAGCTGAAAATAAAAAAAATAAAAATTGACAAGCATGTTCATTAATGAAAAACAAAATAAAAGTAAAAATAGGAAGAACAAGAATACAAATCCAGTGTTTTTCTGCTCATACTCCCTTATTTCTTTTTTCTTTGCTCGTTTTGCACAAATCTCCTTAGGAATGTCAAAAAATTTATTCCCGACATGCCTTTGAATTGCTTCTCTCAACTTTCTATGTTTTTCTCTCAAATGGGGAGTAGAAGAATGAAAGAGAGGAGAAGAGATGATAAGTGAGTGAGTGATGAGTTGAGTAATCAAATAAGGCCTATTTATACATGAGAGGAGTGTCTATTTTTATCAAATTGAATCCTTGAAAATATCTCACCCCATGGCCTATCCTTGCTTTAAGGGAATGGAGTTGATGGTTTTGCTAAATTTAGCTTGGTGCATGAGAGAGGAAGCTTAAAAAGGGGAAAGGGGTTTGAACGAAAATATGAGAAAGTTTTTTTTTGTTATTTTCTAAATACTTTAACCAGCATTGGATGATTGATTTGGGCTCCTTGATGGACGGTTGAGCCTCTCTTCCTTAATAGGCAATTCAGACTCTTTTCTCCTTAGCAAACTGTCCAATTCTTCTCCCCAATTTCTGAGTTGGGTCAAGCATTCCATTAATCCCTTAATTGGGGCATCAAAAATTGATTATTAATCATCCCTCCTTTTCATGGCTTGTGCTATAGGGATGCTACAACATTTGAGTTCCAAAACACCACCGTCAAGACTGCCCTTTCTTCAAATGCACCAAACTGCTTCGAATTGGAAAAATTGTGTAAGTTTAACATATAAATAATTAAAAATAGATATTTATATTTAATTTTTTCCAAATTAGATATTATGTAATAAAATTACAAAAATATAATAAAAAAACTCGAAAATTTACATGAATTATTAGTTAGAAAATGCTATAAAAGTCTATATATTTTAGAGTTATCAACATGCAAGAGATAATAAATGTATTTCTATTAACCTTGAGGTTCTTATTGCTCTCAGTGTGTCCACTACACCTACCTCAACATTTCCTATAACTTAAACGTTCGCTTCTTTTATGGCCTCAACAAGTTGTACTTAAACTACTTCTGCCTCGATTTTTTTTAGCTCACCAATTTTAGCCACTTCAGATTCAAACATTAAGGAATTAGTTACTAAAATTCTAAGTTTTGTAAGGAGTGAACTTATAAATCAGAGGCCTCCTATTCTTCCCAAGGATCAACAACAGAAGAAAAAGCGGAAGACTGTTTCTCTAGGAGTTTAACCACACAAAATTAATCCCCTTTCACTGCCTCTTCAAGTAACTCTAGCCAAATAACTCATGTTATTCATTCTCTTCCATCGAGTTTATGCAACGAGTCTGCTCTTTTAGCTGGCTTATCTTCAAGTTCGCAGAGCTTACCTAGTGGCTTTGTTTCCTTAAATATATTCGATAATAAGTCTATTATTATGCATTATTTGCTTGATTAGTATACCCGTTATTTTATTTAAAACTAACAACTTAATTTGATTCTTTTTTAGTATGTTCTATCCCTAGTATATCCACCATAATATACAACTTCAAGCTCAGCTGCATCATCCGTTGCTCTTTCTTCCACTTTTTCAACTTCATCAATTCTTTCTTCTATCAGTGTTTCAATAACTTGAACAAACTCTCTTTCTGTTGGGGTTCTTCCTACATCTAGAGGACCTTCTCAAAGCTCTTCATCCATGAGCATTACTTTTTCTGAGATATATCTTGGTGGGATAATGAAGAGTCTTATAAGCCCTTATTCTTGCTATTTTCTTTAGCGAGGATTTGAAAAAATCATGCATCTTCTTTCATCCTAACAAAGAAACCAAAAAAATGTCTAGATGGTTTCCTTCAAAATAGATTAAGGGCCCATCTGTAATGTACCCTATGGATTTATGGAAGAAAATTGACAGTTAGAAGTATGAGAAGAATTTTGCACACCAACAAATGAGTAGATCTTTAAAGAAAAAGGAAGTTCAACTATATAAGCGGCTACACTTGGCATTCAAGTGGCTTATAACCTACTCAATATTTTCACTGTTCTGTTGGGTAAATTTTGCGATACTATAACATACTTTGTTATACTCAATCTTGTTGGTCTTCAATGGGAAGCTTTTAAAGAGGATTAAAAGCTGTTGTATTACTTCTTTCTAGTACTCATGCTAACTCAACCCTTGGAGAGGAAGAAACAGATAGTGGAGGTGGGGAGTATTAAGAGCTCTTTAATTTATTTTGTAATTAAAATGATTTTCTTCAATTGGCCTGTTCATTTTCTTTCTGAATGTAATTTTACTTGTAGCTTGACTCCTTAAAGATAACTCATTTCTTTAAAGCAAATTTAGATAACACACTTATTTAAAATGGCTTTACCTCTTTAAGGTAACATGTTTCTTTAAAGCAGAACTAGATAGCACACTTCTTTAAAGTGACTTTACCTCTTTAAGGTAATACATTTATTTAAACATGTTTATTTAAAACGGGCTTAGATAACTCACTTTTTTAAAGAGTTTTACCTCTTTAAGGCAACACGCTTATTTTAAAACGAACTTAGATAGCACACTTCTTTAAAATGGCTTTACCTTTTTAAGGTAATACACCATTTGGTGAAATCCTAGTTTGGCGAGCTGATAAGTCGTAATTTATACATATTTTTATCCCATGCTTAATACATTTTTGGATGAATTATCATTAGATTTATGGAATTTGATGCTCCTAATCCTTTAATTTCATGTTTTATACTTAGTTGAGCATAGGAGAGTAAAAAGAGCGAGAAATAGGCCAAAAATAGAGAAATTGGGTCAACGTGGGAAATCAACACGGCCTGTACTTCCTCACACGGGTAGACCACACGCCCGTGTCTATTTAATAGACTCTAAATAAGGCCTAAGCCACCTCACACGGGCTTGTCACACGGGCGTGTCCCTGTCGAGCCAAAGTCTAGTCCTATTCAGAAAAGGCCACTCTTGAGAGTTTTGAAGCATTCTAAAGCCTATATAAACACCCCAGGAGGTACCTAGAAGGGACACACGGAGTAGGAGGCAAGGAATTACTCGAAGAAAGCTGATTGATCCATCTCAGAAGCCGGATTTTCCTTCAAGACTGAAGATCTCCCTTCAATTTCCTTCAAGGGTTTTTGAGTTTTCTTTATGTTTTGTTATTATTCTTCTGAGATGTTTCCTTTTACACTTATGAACTAAGTCCCCTAAATACCTAAGGGGAATGAAACCTAAGACGGATCTTGTTATTATTTTCTGAATTATATGATAAATAATTGATTAGTTTTTAATTATGTGTTCTTAATTCTTGTTTTAATATTCCAGGATATTGATTCAATTATTGATGTGCTTATTCAGAGGAGCAAAAGTCCCTGCCTAAGAGTAGATCTAGAATAATTAAGCAGAGTTGATTGTACCTCTAGACATAGGGCGACATAAATCTGTCGGATTAGGGTCAAACCTAATAAGGGAATCCATAAATCGAGTTAATGCAACACTAGGGGTTTTAATTAGAAAGAGATTTCAATTAATCAACCTAGGGTTAGATGTTGTTAGTCTCGAGAGAGATAATAATACAACTTAGGGATTTATACGGATCGAGTCAATTTAATAAATCGTCTAGTTCAGAGTCAAGTAACAAGTGAAGTCTAGGTGGATTTTTCCTTGGGTATTGTCCAAATCAATCAATTTTCCCAAAAGTATTTCCCCAATATTCTTCCTGTGCATTCTTAGTTTAGTTAATTAGTTTAGATAAAGTAAATCCTCTTATTTTTAGGCTAGATAATAAAAAGAAAGTTAATACTAGTACTTCTAGTTCCTGTGGGTTCGACATTCCGGTCTTGTAGTCTATACTACTGTTTGATAAGTGCGCTTGCCTTCATTGTGATAATAGTTGGTTTGCAAGTACGATCAATCATAAATATAAAACTTATCACGAGACATCACATCACGAGCTCTAAGGTTTGTCAGACTTTTTTGTTAAGTATCAGCCCAACCTTAGATAATTTGGGCAAACTCATTAAATTCGCAGTCGTTTAGTTTTGTTTATTATTTTTTATGGTGATTTACTTAGTTAAGTTGAATTTTAGTTAGAATAGAACTAGATTACTGTAGATGATAAGACCTAAATTTTGTTAAGTGCACTCAATCACGTGAATTAAGAGATTTAGTGGAATTATATGATTTTTCCATTAATCTTTGTCTCTGTGCTTAAGTATACAAGGATAATAGTTGTCTTTCTGAACACCTTTTATGTTTTCTTCTTCTTTCTTGATTTTCTTCTGAAAGTATCTAAAAGCTTAAGTTTAGAGAACTTTTTAAAAGTGAAGGTTCACAATATCTAGCCAATATATACGTTAGTACCAGTTCACTGATAATTTCTAATGAACCCTTATGTTATGATTGAACTCATTTATGTGTTTTTCATACTACATGCTTAGATGTTAGAATGGTGTATGAGGATGGAAACTTCTTGATTCTGGATTAAGTGTTGTTGGTTATTGCATGCATGTTCAAATTTGATAGATTGATGATATGATATGCATAAATATCTTTATTTTAGCTCAAGAAGCTAACGAGGGTCCAAGTGATAAAGGCAAATGATTTGCTTTTTAGATTGTGCTAGAATTTCTGGTGAGTTCCTTCTTACTTCTATGTATTGTAAATTTCTTGTTTAAATAATTCGTATAAGGTAATTAATCCTCATCTGTAATGGGTGAAAGGTGTATATATAGACAATGGATATTCAAAGTCATCAGCCTGAGTTCAGTCAGTCTGTAATATAAAGTAAGTGTCATTCTTCATGCTTAACCCACTACCATCCTCTTTTAACATATTTTAAATGATATAGTCCGTGGTGATGGAAAAGAGGAGATATGTTTGTGTAGCCTATGGTAGGGCAAATATATTGCAAACTAGATTGGCAGGTCATGATAAAACATGTTATTCTGAATGAAAATGATATAAAGTGTTAAGGAGGTGAATGTATGAAAATGAGGATGTATGATATGCTTGGGATTCTGAATTCTTAATACATGGTTGGCATGAAGATGTGTTGTCTAAGTTATGTTAAGTTGGTATATAGTATACACCCATGTGTTAAGTAAGTTGACATACTCAGTTTGTCTGTTTTTGGTATACACCATTGGGGGTACTATGTTCATTGTGTGTAAGTGTCTCTGAAAGGTTCGATTGTATTGTAAGTAATGTTATGTATGATTTCTTCTTGGAACTCATATGAACTTACTCCGGTACATTTTCTTTCTCAAGTTTGCTAACAGAAGGAAGACTTTGTTAGAAGGACTACACCATAATGTTGTTGTTGTTGTTAGCTAATTGTTTTGTTCTGTATCATGCATAACTTTTGGGGGTGACATATAAATGTATTATGGAAATGAACAGTATAAAAAACTTCTATTTTGAAAAAAAACTTTGTTTTTACAATATTTCTATTAAGTATCAATGTCTGGTTTTGAATTATTGCATTCTATTTAATGAAGCTATTATATTTGAACTTATATGCCAAATGGCTTGAACATTATTTCAAATTGTTAATGATTTCATTCAAACTTCAGTAAAACCACCATTATCTTATGTTTATATGTATAAATTTGTAATAATTTTATAAAGTTTCCACCAAATTGTTTTGCTATAAGTTAGTCCGATTTTGAGTATTGACACATCAAGCTCGAATCTTATCATATGCTCGAGTTTGGCGTGTTACAGGGGCTTATTTTTATACTTTATCACTAACCCAGAGGATTTCATATTTTGAAAATCCTGTAAATGTTTTTCTAACTTCTCTTCTTTTTGTTCCAAAGTATTTTGACTAGCACAATTATAACTATCATCATAATCCTCATCATTATCTTTATCATCCATATCAACATCCTTATGCAACGACCTGAAAGTCAGTGGAGTTAGAAACGGTGATTTTGGAATACTGTTTTCCGATGATAAAATTTGTGAATATTAGTTATTAATATTTATGTTTGGTCTAATAATTTTAATTATTTGGAAAGTTAGACAAGATACAAGTGTATCGGTTTTAAAGTCAGTGGTTTGGGAAATTGAGGTATCGATACCTTGTTTTTGTAAACTGGACTTGTAAATATTTTTATTAAATATTTATGGAGTTACATTAGACGCGGATTAAATTTTGGATAAGAAAATTGCATGAATTAGGAACTATTATGGTACAGAGACTAAATCGCGTAAAGGTCAAAAGTTGAATTATAGATTTAAATAAATAAAAGGGACTAAAGTAGTAATTACACCGCTAATTAAATGATGTTGGATGGTTGTGGGGTAGTTGATGATGATAGTGTTATAATATTAATTAAAATTAAACAATAAAACTTATGTTATAATAATAAATAAATAAATAAAATGAAAACAAATGAAAAGAATATTAAGGAAAGTGAAATGAAAGAGAATTTTCAATTCTCTTTTGTATGCATTCGAAACATAGATAGAAGAAAGAAAGAGTTTAACGGTATTAGGGGTTTCAAGCATTTCAACTTCAAATTGGTTAGTGCAATTTAGTCCCTTTTTTGTAATTTTTACGTTTTTGGAATCCCAATACCTAGGGCTAGCTGACCGATGTTGCAATTTTTAATATTGTTCAATATTGATAATGTTACCATTGTTGATTAGTTGGAGTTGTAGGGATTAAATTGATAGATTTTTAAGTTCGAAGTGGAAAATGACTAAATTGTAGAATTAATTGTTGATTTTGAGAAATAGGGACTAAATTGTGAAACTTTTTTGAAATTTAGGGGGTAAAAATAAGAATTAGGGAATTAAATTCGGCTTAGAGTGAATTTGATATTAAATTTTGGGGTTAAATGTGGAAGTTAAGTTAGTTTTGACTTTAGGGACTAAATTGAATAAAGTGTAAAAGTTGTATAAATTAGAAATTAAATGTGAAATTCCTTTTGTATAAATGATATGTATGGTTTATTGATTTTCGTAGCTAATGTTGACTCAAATTCCTCGAAAAATAAGGGAAAATGCAAGGTTGTCAATGAATAGCTCGGAGATTATGATTTGTATTTCTATAACCTATATCTTTTCAATTGTTACACTCACAAACTGCGATAAGGACTAAATTGGTAATGACACACGGTAAGTAGGAAAATATGATAATGACATACGGTAAGATAGAAATGTTAGAACGAGCTGAATTGAACTGATTCAAATTACTTATTGCAATAAGGACTAAATTGAATAGATTTGAAAATATGATATATTATTATAATTGTGCAATTGATTTCAATTAGTGATGAATTATGCTGTTACATATGTGATTTAATGATTGGTTGACTAAATTATATCGTAGAATTGAGAAACTGAGTATAACGAAATTGAAATAAGGGTAGATAATAGATATTAGTTTATAAGCTCGGTTTAAGATATGTAAATAGATTGAATAATTAGATGATGTAATAGGACTTGGATATTGGCATGTTAAAATGCATTATAACTTTTATAATATGTGTTATTGTTTAATTATAGAAATACCACTGAGTTTTTACTTAGTGTGTAGCTTTGTTTTCCGTGCGCAGGTTAGGTACTTTTCAGTTTGCCGTAGATTCAACATCCAACAAGTGTGGTGATAATCTATTTTGTAATGGCATGTACCTAGGAGGTCCTTTGTTGAAGTTGTTTGTAATGTGTTGATATTTTGGTTTTCTAGCTCGATAATGGTCATTTGTATATATATGATTCTGGTTGAAGCTATATTTGATATGTTAGTTTGGCCTAAGGTTTTGGTATGTGTTTGTAGCTTAAAGCTTGATATCCTAAGTAGCTAGATATTAGTTCAATATTAGCAAATTTGGTATGAATGAAAGTCTTGATGGTTGATGTTGTGTTGATATGTTGGAAGATATAAAATGTGGTACCAATGAGGGTACATTGGTTAAACACTTAGGATGGTTGTTTTGGCTTGTTTTGAGCATGTTTAATTGAGTTTTGAATAGGTTAAATGACTGGTGAATTGGTTGCTTAGTGTCCAAGTAAACATAAATTGGTAAACTTGAGTTTTAAGGTACATTTAAGTTCACACGGCCTGAGACACGGTTTGTCACACGGGCGTGTGCCCTGAGTGTGTAGAATAACAATATAAGTGTAGTTTCTACACGGGTTGACACACGGCTTGGGACACAGCCATGTGACCTAAGTCAGCGAGTTACACGGGCTAGGACAAGGCCATGTGTCTCAAGTCAGTGAGTTACACGGGTAGAGACACGAGTTGCGACATGGCCGTGTGTCCCTTGTTTTTAGGTATTTTGAGATTTCACCCTAAACTTTTAAAATTATTTCAAATTAGTCCCTGCCTATTTTTAGACTATTTTTAGGGTCCCGTAAACTCGCATTAAAGACCATAAGAGTAACTTTTACTCTGAATTGGTATGATATGGTATGATTCGTTATTAAATTGCATAAGACACGATTATAGAAATATTAAATTAGCATACATTACTCATGTATCATGTTATGTTAATATTTAGCTTGTATCAGTGCTTGCAATAAAATTAAATGTTTTGATTGGTTAGTAATGCCTGTGACCCTAATCTGATGACGGAGATAGGTTAGGGGTGTTACACCTTATCTACTAAATTTTCATTACATTGGTCAGCATATTTTCCATCCTGCCTAGAATGGATGAATTTTTTCCCTTTTACACTTGGGATTTTACTTCTGATTCTTCCTATTTGCTTTAAGCTCCTTAATGAGCTTTTCAGTTCTTTCATTTCTCTCATCCGCCTGCTTTTGCCTTTCCATCTGCTCTTAGATGAATTTTTGTTGTTCTTCATATTTATTTTGTTAAGAAAGAATTTGCTCCTTCATAATCCTTAATCTTTCTTGCATGTCCAGATATTATTGACTATTAGACTGATGATGCCGAGACCTTTGATCTATCGGTGATGCTTCAGTATGGTGCTAGTTTTAGGGATTATAATACCATGAGGGATATTGATAAAACTACTGGTAGGGATTTTTTGGATTTTGGCTTTCTCAGTTATTTTTATTTTGTGGGATTGTGTTTTGGTTGCCATGCAATGGGTCTGAATGTTGGGTTGTTCTAGCTTGGTTAACATTTGCTTCTATGTTGTGACTGATGGGATTAGTAACTTGGTTATTAGTTGGGTCAAACATGTATTAGAATGATCATTGACACCTAAATTTAACATGATTTGTCCACGCTCACTGCACAAATTGTTGACCAATGAAGAAAGAAGGGAAGAGGATGATGGTTTGATAAAGAAGGAGGGAGTATAAAGGTTAGAAGGAATTTTTGATCTCATGGAAATAGTTCAGAAGTTTAGTGTGGGAAGTATATGAGAATAAAACTATGTGAGTTGTTTGCATGACCCTTTTATAGTGGGGGGGGACAGATTTAGCTACGTGCCTTAAGATTGTTGGCATGAAAGTCTGATTTGATACCTTTGCAGTGGCGGTGATGTGACATCCTAGGATGATACATGTTAGGACAACTAGCAATCATTTACGTTGGGTATCCACATAGTTCTCATATTGCCTTAAGAGAGGTGCACAACTTTAAAGTTCATCAAGTTATGGTTAACGAACTAGCTATGAGTTTGTAGTATCGTTGGTTCCATTTAAAGACAGGTGTTAAACTCTTTATAAATGTTTTGTGAGGTCTGCAAGATTTACTACACAAAGTATAATATATCTGCACATTAATTATGATATGAGATAGAGGCGCACCATGTTTAGGTATATATTACTATTATTATCATAAAGTTATATTCTTGGTTCCATCTCTATGGTTTAATAATGGATTTTTTTTTTTAAAAGGATGAATGATGAGTAAGATACCTTAGTTGATTAAACAACCCAAAACAGGACATTCACATAAGAACAAAAATCCCTAAAAAAAAAAACATAAAACCTAACACCATTAAAGATCATAATCGATGAACATGTTTTGAGTGTGTTGTAGTGGTTAAGCTGTACATACAAACTACACTTCTCCCTATGAAATTCAACTTCAACTTCAATCTAAACTAATATGACGTGATGATGAAATATTAAAAATTTAAACTTAAATTTACATAAACTCAAATTATCACATTTACGAAACTATTTAAATTTGAAATAATTTAAAATGATTTAATACTAAAAATTTGAATACTAAGTCCAAATTCTAATGACTCGAACACAAAACAAGTTGAAGTTAAAATTAAATTTGGCACAAAGTCAACTTGATTTGCAAATTTTCTTTTTCTAGTATAGCTACAAGTGCAATGTATTTTATGATTTGAGATTAATCTTATTTGTAATGATTCAAACCAAAAATTTTGAGCTTGAAGTTGAATTCAACACAAAATGAATGTTTCTTTTTGTAAACATTGTCCTTATTCTCTTAGGGTCAGGGATAACATAGTTTGATATTCGTTTCGTTCATAATAACTCAAACACAAAACAACCTGAGCTTGAAATTGAAATTGGCACAAAGCCAGTATCTTTGAACTACAAGTATCCTCATCTTATTTGGGCTAGGGATTATATAGTTTGGGATGAATTCGAACTTGAAACTCAAATTCACATAAACCTATTTTTTTAAAATTTAAGTGTCCTCATCTTGTTCAGGCTGAAGATGATATGGTTTGATATTAATCCTGTTCGTAATGACCTGAACACAAAGCAACCCGAGCTTGAAACTAAAATTGGCACAAAACCTATGTCTTTTTTTCGGACAACTACAAGTGTCCTCTTCTTTTCGGGGTAGGATAATATTTAGGTAAAATATTTTCAATAAAAACAAATCCAAATGCTTGGAGGAATTCACTTCCAAGTCTCATAACACTATTGATAAAGCATAACATGTTCGACGCTTTTAAAGAAGATAATAAATTCAAAGAGGAACAGTATGGGATAATTCACTGAAATTCGACATTAATAGATAGTAGCATTACAGAGTATTGTAATACTTTTTTTCCAGGAAAGTTTATTTTTTAAGGAAAATAGATATGCAATATTTTTGAAGGAAAATAGATATGCAAAGCCAGAATCTGAAAGAAACACAGGCCAAATATACAAACTTCATATAATAATAGCTGTACTTATTCACCAGGAGGAGGAAATGGAAATTAGCAGCAGTAAATGCAATGATTTACTGGACCATCATTATGAATAATGGTGAACTTCCCATGGTTCATCAAGCTTTTATAGCCGCCTCCATGTATGTGGGATTTTCACCCCCATTACTTTTTACCACACCTCCGGTTTCGACACAGGTATTTATAAGGTTGCCACACCCACTGCCACAACCACCACAACCGCCACCGCCACAACCGCCACAACCGCCACCGCCACAACCACTGTTCTCCTCCTTGAGTCCACAACCACTGCTATTCACCATGCTTCCACAACCTCCACAGCCACCACCACAGCCAGAGCCACAACTGCCGCTATTCACTATGCTTCCACAACCACCCCCGCACCCACCCCCGCAACCACCACCACAGCCACCACTCTTCACCATGTTTCCACATCCAGCACCACAACCACCGGCACCGCAGCTGCCGCTATTCACTATGCTTCCACAACCACCCCCACATCCACTGCCGCAACCACTACCACAACCACCACTCTTCACCACGTTTCCACATCCAGCGCCACAACCACTGCAGCCACCACTTCTTACCGTGTTGCCTTTCTCATTTCCACAGTCCCCATTGCATGAACCATCTTTTTCAGGTATCATTGCATTTTCCAATGTCACATCCGAATGGACTTCAGTTTCAATGGAGGCATGCTGGTCGTTGTCAACAATTACCTTTCGTGTTGCACCATCAATCTCTTTCGTACTTTTGCCATCAACAGTGAAGCCAATGCGTCCTTCCTTCTTCAAAATGTGAGAAAGTATAAACATCGATACCAATCCGGGCAAAACAAACCATCCCTCCTTTGCCTATTCATTTTCAATTAAAAAGTGGAACCAGTAAGTAAATTTGATCTTTTTATAATTGTATAGTTGCATTTCTAATAAATGGCAAATAGCTAACCTACCTTCAAGCATCTAGATTTCAAGTTAAGCAATGCAACAGCTTTTCCGTATGGATGTTCAACAGAAAATTGAACCGCAGTCATAAAGTCACCTTCGTTCTTCTGCTTCTCACAATGTTGGGGCTCGTAATCCAGTTTTCTACCAGAAAAAACTTTTACCTGTTCAATAATCAAAAGAGAGGGAAATTTAACACTTATCATATATATATATATGCACAACTAAAACATGCAGACGCTCGGGCAGCAAAACTCAAAAGAAAGGAACAATAAAATGCTGGAGTATGATCTCCCCGAGTGTTGTGTAAGAGGTGAATGAATGATTTAAGTAGCTGATGAAACAAACTCCTAGCAAGTTCAATATATGTCAGGATGGAAGTTGAGGTAAAAATAACAATCTCTATTACTTTACGCTTTATTTGCGTAAATGAAGGTTCATCATGTATAAGAAACTTTGCAATATCATAAGAGATTTATATATATGATGTGAAAATAAATGGATGCATACCGTCCTATCGCCTTTGAGATCAAAGAGATGACCATTTTCACCGACTTCTGCATTGTGAAGAACCCATTGGGAATTCATCAAATACCAATGAGTCCCTAGAAACTCTGCTACAGTATGAGTTTCTCCATGCTTTGTGATACCAATTACTTGCTTACTCAAGATGCTGTTCTCTTTCATCTTTGCCTTCCCGGACTCCCTATAATCAAGCCCCGAAATTGTCAAATTAATGCCAAGCTTTACAAGTCTTGAAACTAACAGTGGTGAGAAAACAGAAAGATGCATAGGTGCTATAATTGTTTTCCAAAGAATTATCATATGTAAACAGCACGGGCTAAAGACACAAATATACTTGGCTTAGACGGTATATAAATATTCAATAACTTGTAAAAATACTCGGAAGTAAGCTTAAAGTTAATTGCCAACATTTAACTTGGTGTGGATGCTTAAAGTTAATTGCCAACATTTAGCTTGGTGTGAATGCATGTATATACCTCATTTGGAGTCTTATGACCTCAGCTTGAGTTTCATCAATGACACGGGTGTAGCTCTTGCCACTTGGGACAGTTCCGGTAAGAGGGAGATGAAAACAAGAACCTTTCGAAAAAGGATGGGATCGAACCATGTGAAGCACATGTGGTGCTGCTGTAGGAACCGTGAAGGAAGCAGCAACACGTAGGCCAATCAGTTTTGAAGATCCATTTCCAGAAGGGGGTACCAAGTCCAACCATTTCTCCACAGCAAGTTTGGAAACCGGATCTAGAAACTCTTCTATGGAGAGTGAAGCAGTGCCTAGAGTTTTGCATGTCTTTGTTACTGGTAAAGTGGAAGTTGAATTTGACACGAGTTCGAAATGCAGTTCCCCAGTAGGTTCACACTGAAATAAAAGAACCTGTTTCTTCCCAGACTCAGATAAAATAGTCAGTTTCTGCTTAGTATTACAGATTACATCGGGTTGAGTTTTACTTAACAAGACAAAGAGATTCCCCTTCTTTTCGTCAGGTAAGTTCTTAACTGCAACAATCTCCAAAAGTACCTGAAAAAAGGCATCAAACATAATGAGAAATGACCTTTAAAATACGAAAGCAGCATCGGTACCGTGGTCCAGGTTAAATATAGGTAAACTACCTCTACAACCCTCATCTCAGGAAGCTTAATAATGCTCGGAAACTCATTTGTTGCATCTATTTTCTTAGGTAAAATGTCGGGAATGCAAGGAATAACTGCAAGAGGAGATGGAGAATTCCCTCTATACATGGCCCCCGACTTCCAGTATCTTTTGCCGAATGTATCCTCCCACTGTTTAGTAGTCCCCAAAAATCCGACATCGAGCTTCTTCCCCTTAGTTCTGTCTGAGTCTGTATCATCATGCTCCAATATCTTACCAAGTACTGTATTCAAATCTTTGCAGTAAGAGACAGGATGCAACTGGTGCGTGTGCCAGATAAGGTCGATGTCATAGGTTGGAACGCAAAAGCGCTTTGTCGAATTCTCTTGATTCCTCTTGATCAGATGAAGGAAACCCTTATACCTAGCTACAGCTTCTTCGATAAAGATATCGTTATTCATATGCGCTCTGGATACCTAGAGTCGAAATTAGGCAGATTGTCAAAGAAGAATGCTACTGAAAAGATAACAGTTTAGATCATGCCCGGACTCACCTGATAAAAGAAAGGACTCTGCCTTTTAACAGCTGAAACTAGATCATATTCAGTGTGTTTTTCAAGTCCAGAAAGTGTTTCAGAGGCATTTTCAGACAAGGCTTTGGTGAAATCGAAGTCATAAGCTTCATTTGGATAAAGTCTGTTCCAAATTTCTTCAGTTCGCTGTTTACATGCGCCTCGAAGGGAAGACACAACATTAGTATTGTCAAGGATCTTCCCATAGAGTTCTTCACAGTCAGACTTGTAACGAACCTGATTTAAAAAGACAAGAAAATCCCAACTTCAATTTATAAAAAATAAAACAAGCAAAAAATTTCAGCTTAGAGACATACTGGGTTTAGCCTATGGCAATGCCAAATCCATTCACAATCAAGAGGAACAACCAAAGGCCCTTCCAAAATGGGTTCTTCATAACTTTTGGCTAGCAAGGGAAGCCAGTAAGCATTGTACCTAAAAATTAGCATATATAAAAAAAATCAACAACCCAAATTTTGATTCAAAATGCACATCAATTAAAAGGGTTTAAGCAAGGAATCAAATGCAAAACTTGGAGAAACTTAAACAAAATGAAATCCCCAAAAAGACCCAGAATTTGGAAATGGTAAAAATAATGATTTTAGCAACAATCAAGAAATTGAGCTGTGAAAGCGATCACCTGTAAATGGCTCTATGGAGAGTAGGGCCATCGTAGAGCCAACGGTTCCTATCGACAGCAGCGAGGAATTCAAGCTGGTTCTTGGCAGCAACTGCAAGGTCCAAACTGACTTCGATCTTTTGAGCTTCGATCCATTCCAGTCCTTGCTCTTTCTCCATTTCCATCTCTTCTATTTCCACATAGAAACAGAATCCCATTAATAGAAAAACAAAATCAAAGAAGGAAATTAATAAAATAACAAAAGAATTATAACTGATTTTTTTTTGTTCATAACTGATGATGAAAAGATTGAGAAGAATACCGGAAACGTATTTCAGTTGGCTTGTCATTGCTTTTCTCAGTTGTGATATTTCGCAATTTCTGTCGAGCTATATATTGGAGATTCTTGTCTGAAACTCTTAACTGAAGTTCAAAGAAAATGACCAGCATGTCCTTTTCATGTTTTTTTTTGTTAAAATGTCCTATTAGTCCTTGTACTTTGTGAATATTGTTGATTTAGTCTTTGTACTTTAGTGTAATCAATTTTATTCTTTGTACTTTTCGAATTTTAAAATTTTAGTCCTTAACCAAATAGTAGCAGTTAAATTTGGTTGTTTAAATTCAATTACTAGTCCTATACAATGTGTATCGTTGTAGGTCCATATTCTCCAATTAGATCATTCTAAGTCCTATACTTCTTAAGCTTTGAAATTTTAATCTTGACACAGATGACCGTATTTAATCCATTAATTGGATTTTTAGTGTGTAGTATGTGGAAAAAAATTAATTTAACAATTATCTTTTCGTAAGGATTGAAATTTAAAAATTAAAAAATATAAAAACTAAAATGACCAAATTAAAGTAAGGGATTAAATCCATAATCATAAAATATGGGGACTAATAGCAAAATTTAATATTTTTCTTATTTTCTCTGAATTGTGACATAGAATAATATAAATGAGGACAAGGTAATATTACAAATTTTCCGTTTAGTCTCTAAATTTTTTTATCCATATTAGTCTCAAAATTTGATTAGTTTTTCAATTTGATCTTTGAATTTAGATTCGATAAAATATGATGATATGATACTTTAAAATTGTGTCATGTTATCACTTGAAATTTTATTTTAAAAATAAATCTTCAATATTCATTTATAATTTTAATAACTTTTATTTATTTATTAAGATTTTATATATATATTATTTTTAAAAATTATGATTGAGCAAGGATGTAAAAGTAAGGGTTGTCTTTTATCTAGGGTCTCCAATGGGATAATATTTTATTTCTCTAAATATTATTTTCTTTTGTATGGATAATATCAAAGAACAATAATTTATAGTAAATTAAGGAATAAACAAAGATTAGTAAGCTATTGATAGGATTTGCAACTTGCATTGAAATTGTCTAATGATGTTCTCTTTCTTTCTTACATCTTTATATAATTTTTTATTGAATTTTCTATGAAGTAAGAAGGAAAATGCCCAACTGAAATCTTACTATTAAAAATAAATTTATTTATTTATTTAACACTCATATTTTCAAATAACATTTAACATAAATATACACATATTTTTTTTTCAAAATCGAATAATTATTTAAACATTTCAATTAGAATCGATTTTTATTTTTCAATTTTATTTATTATTTCATTAGATGGGGCGAATGAAAATGGATAATAAACAAGACAAAAAGAAAATGGGTATAATAGTGAGGCATTTGCCCCATTTATGGTAAAATGAAAATAGGATTTTAAGAAATAAACAAAAATGAAAGCAATGGTGGAACCAACTGCCTGTCAGGGTGAGGAAAATGATGTTGATTTGTTTCGTGTACGAAAACGCCAGTGAAGTGAAGAGAGCTCAGTTGGTACTTGGTACTACTACATCTAACTCAGATGTGCAGTACAATTATCGCTTTCCTTTTTTTCAAAATTAAGGTAGCTATCGTTGGTTGGTGCTTTCCAAAAATGTATGTGGTTGGCTATAAAGTACATTTTAATCGGATTAAAGAATTTATATCACACTGTGGTTAGTATTTTATATTTTGTTTTAATGTTTAATTTGGTATAAATTTTTATTTTAATTTGATATTTAAGTTTAACTTTATATTCAATTTAATATTTAAGTATTTTTAAATTGATACTTGTGTTTTCTTTATCTTATTAAGTACTTAAATTTTATTTTAATGTTCAATTTAAAACTTAATTTTTTTAATTCTGGTACTGCATAATGTTATTTGGTTTGAATATAAAATTAATTGTTGAAGCGAAATATAAATACTAAATAATTATTAACCCATTTTCAATTAAATTCAAAATCCAACTATTCAATAAAAGGTAAATTATTTTTAACACTTTTTTAATAAACAAGACTCTACTCCCAATATTACTGCTCGTCGTAACAATCATTGACTTTATGAGCTTCATTTCAAATAGGCTTCGGATTAATATTTAATGCATTGAGATCATTATCAATTAATCAAATGATTATGTAAAATTTTAAAATTAATTAATTTCATTTCATTTATCATTAATGGTTGATTAATTATGCATAAAATTATATAACGAAACTAAAGGTCTCTTTTGATGTGTATTTACTTTCAATATAGTGTGTTTAGTTTTGTTTTTATTTCATGCTACAATATCGTTATACTATTTATTCTTATAACTATTTTTACATTAATCACAAATAAACGTACCGTTCATCAAAATAAACCCTAAAATTGTAAAAATATGATAACATGTGCTCTAACTCCGCCTTTATTTCCGAAAAAGTTGAAGGAAAGCTCTTCAAAATGAGATTTCCATGAGCTTTTCAGTTGGGAGTGTAACTTAAATGAGTTGCTTAATCGAATATTGGTGTCCCTTTCACGTTAGCATTCCTTTTAATTTCATTAATTGTTTTAACTTTTAAAATTTACTAATATTAGTTGTTGTTTTATAGTAGAAAGTAATTATAATAAAAATAGTTTAAATTTAATTTTATTATTATATAATTTACAATTATGTAGAGATTTTAAATTCATTCAAAAGTTAAGGTGTATCACTAAAAATGAAAAATTTTGCTCCAAATAATAATAAACAAATAATAAATCAACCTGCAAGTAACTATATAAAACAAATTATTAAAATATTAATTGTTTTAGTAAATTAAAAAGTTAAATTTTTAATTGATTTATTTATTCTAAATTTAATTTTATTGAATAATAATTTCTTAATTTATAGTAATTGTATTTGATGCAGATACATAAGTTTTATGCACCATTGGTGAAAAATAGCAAAATGCATCATAATTAAATTAAACAAAAATAGAGGACTTATAAATAAATATTAATAATTTTATTTAACCATAATTAGACATTATTGTAACTCGGCAGTAGACTTGACAAGATTTTCGTGTAGAACCAATTAGATTTTCAGTGCAGCTCCTGATTTAGCTGCTAGTAGTAGCAACCCATCAAAACTCATAATGATAGATTAATTGACCAAATTGATTTAATTCGGTTACTCAGTCGGTTAAAGATTTTTTAGATTTTTGGTTAACAGTAAATTCGGTTTAAAATCGGATAATTAATTGAATTAATCGAAATTAGTAAATAATATTATATATTATATGCATTAAGCTATTACTAATTCGGTTAATTCGGCCAAATGAATATTCAAAAAATTTTATATGTTTTATACTTGTTTTAACCAGAAAAAATAATTTGGGTATTTTTTTTTAAAATTTGGTTCAGTTAATGGTTAAAAGATCAAAAACTTTGGTTAATTCGATTAATACCAGTTCGGTTCAGTAAATCATTTGAACACCCTAGCCCTAAATCAAAATTGAATCTAAATCCTAAACTAAAACCCAAGTTGAAACCCCAAACTTACGGTTTTTGACAAATTTAGGTAACTAAATTTAAGGCCTTCTAAAACCTTCTATTATTACTCATTCTACTCGAACATTGAGTGATTTCTATTGCATGAATTTTATCTTTTCATTGGTATTTTTTTCTAGCCAAATTAACTTTTGTGTTAAAATAATTAAACTCCCACATTACTAGAAATAAAAGAGTGAAAATAAAATAAAAGAAAGAGGCTAAAAATGAAAACAATGCATTGAATTAAGTTACAACTTAATTACAAAGAATGAGAGGGAGAAGTTGGAAGTTCATCCAAAATAAAAGCTCATATCTTTTGCGAAAGTGACTTAATACGCGTTTGTATATTGTGAGTTGTGGTTGGTAGTCATTCATTTGTTGTTTTTTCTCCCCCTTAAAATGCCAATTAATTTGTAATATACTAATAATATTTTTTAGGACGATTAAAAAATGCATCAAGAAGGCGTACCTAACTACTAACTAGAAATTGAATGAATTTTATTCATGTCTATTCCATGAATAACAATCGGGTATGCAAAGCTTTTGAATAGAGAAAGAAATTTTAGATAATTAAATAGGTAGATAATGGTATTAGGATGTGGGGGTAATTTAAGGCGATAATTACGCATCGGTCAACTTTTAAAAACATCATCTCAGCAACTAAATCATCAATCTGGGAACATCAGACTTGACAGGATCTTCGTGCAGAACCAATTAGAGTTTCAGTGCAGCTCCTGATTTAGCTGCTAGTAATAGCAACCCACTGTAGTGGGCCAAATTTGCCTGGCCCAAATAAACTAAAAAACCATAAACATAAAATAAATAAAATTATAACAGTCCATTAATTAATGTCTTTTTACAAACCAAATCATTACATGGCCCAAACCAATTACATAACCTAGACCTAAAATTAAAACCAAGTCACAAGCCCAATGACTTAGCTCAATACCCTAAACGGCCCAGAAATCGAGCCTAATGTCAGCAAACCCTAGCAGCCTTGGCTTGCGCCGTAGCAGCCCTAGCAGCCTCCAGGCGCCGTACACTCCTCCTACGCCAGCATACGCCCTCGTACACACGCCACTCACCTGTACCTGCAAAGAAATGAACAAGACGACAATAGCAACAATGGCCAATACGAAAAAAGCACAAAATTGTATTTCTTTTTATTTCTTTTTTGAACATTCGGCTATAAAGCCGATGATTTTATATTGTAGAGGGGTTCCCTTTTTTTTTTACTGAAGCATTCAGTAGCAATACAAAGCAGAGGCAATATACGCAGATATACAATACAGAAATTAGCAAGAAAAAAGGTGATTTTGAGCGCTCATACGTTCTTTCTCTCAATTTTGTTTCATCTTTCTTGGTTTGGCATGTGTTTTCCGAGTATAATAAAGTCAAAACGAAGACTTACCTTTGTGTATGAGCCACTGGAATCTATCTTCTTCGTCGGTGTCGAAGTTTGGGAAGATTCCAAGGCTGAAATCGGCAGACTATAGGGTTGGATTCTGAATAAGGAATGAAAAAGGCACTATCGGGGCGCTATTCATCGTTTGAAAGGACGAAACAGAGGTTAAACGGCGCAGAGGATTAGGGTTTCCCTTCTCCATTGATTCAGTCGAATAGCTCAGCTTTGGGGCCCTTTTAAGCAACTAAAATCGACACCGTTTGAGCCCGCTTCAATGGCTCCAAAACGGTGCCATATGGACAAGACCCGACCGACCCGACTCCTAGCCCCTGGGATCCGCGTGTTTTTGCGGTGAGGGGTTAATTCCGCTTTAAATCCCTTCCCTTTTGCACCAAGTTTAAATCGGCCTATTTGTGCTTTTTTCTTTTTTTAAAAAAAATTGTTTCCTTTAATTTACGCACGTTTGCAATTTGACCCGCGCTTCAGCGCCGCGTTTTGGGAGCCTGGAATATTTCCAGATTGAGCCCCTGTGCATTTGTGCGCATCGCGCAGTGGTCCTTTCTTTTATTTTTTGTTTTCAAATTTTCCCTTTTATTTTGGATCGTTTTTAATTAAGTTCTTTTAGCGTATAACCCTATGTGTTCTTAATTCATTATTATTATTATTATTATTATTATTATTATTATTATTATTATTATTATTTTAAAAACAACTTTAGATGATTGTTTTTTATTATTCTTGTAAATTCGTTTCTGTAGTATTAACATCACCCTTTGAATGTTTTAAATGTTTATCTCCTTTATATTATTATACATGTACGAATTTCATAACAAGGTTAATGTATTTGTATGTATATAATGATTCTTGACTCTGTTCATGTATTTTGGTATATATATTTTATTATTATAACACATTTTGTACATATATTTTACGTAAAGTTTAAATTATTTTTATACTTATTTATATTAGTACACATATTCTATATATATTTCTAAACCTATACATTTTATATATACATTTTCTTTACACGAAAGCATGTTTTTTTAAAATCTATTGTTTAATTTATTATAAAATTAATTTAGCCCTACAAATATTATCTTTTCTATGTAATTTTACATGTAATTATTTTTAAAAGTTATATATATATATATATTGATATTATTACTTTAATAGGTTTTCCTACTTACAACATTTTTTTTGCTATATGAGTTATCAAGTATTTTCTTTATGCATGTATATGGAAGAATCTTAGAAACCTCATTTTTTTGTAATCACAAAATTATTATTTTGAATATTTCTTTATATTATATTAGTTTTGTGTTTTATATAGCCTCTTATTTAAATATTTTGATATAAGGGTATGTATATAATTTTAGAATAACTTAAAATTTATATATATTATTATTAATCTCATGATTTTATTTTACAATAAATTTACATGTACATATGTTTTATAAATCTATTTTGTGTATTATGTCTTGTCATGTATCTTTATTATTCTTTTGTATTATATATATTAAATTAGCATGTACTTTGTCAACTTTTAAATAAATTTGTGTCTAAAATATTTTACACATAATTTGATTCGAACTTTTATTTTATAATATCTATTTCTATGGTTATATATCCCTAGTTTTTATTCAAACTTGTCAACCTATATATCTTAAGTTTATTAATCTTATACCATTTTGATTTCTACATTCCATTTTGCTTTGCACATATCTTGTTGTTTTTTATATATTATAACATGAATATATATTATCATTGCATGGTATTCATCTCATTGATTTGTTAATTGTTCTTCATACGTGATTGAAATTAGGCTATGATTTTAGATTAATCATATTTAATTGCTTATTCGCTAGTTCATTAATATTCACATTCATCAAGTATCGTATCTCATGTGTGCTGTTACCCCATATATCGTTTTCTACTTGGTTTATGAAATGTGGTTTTTAAAATCAAATTTTGTGATTAAATTCGTTTCATTTCAAAAACGCATTAATACATTTTAAGCTAGTTTTATAATTATTCATTTAAAAATTCTTTAAAACGAAGACGAGATTTGATATTTGGCAATTCGCGGAATCGTGCCCTAACGTGCTGGGTTGCAGTTTCGCGTTTACTCAAAATAATCGAATATCCCTTCAAAATTTCACCCATGTCTCCTAAAGATTCTTTAAAACGAAGGCGAGGTTTGATATTTGGCAGTTCGCGAAATCGTGCCCTAACGTGTTGGGTTGCGATTTCTCGTTTGCTCAAAATGATCGAATATCCCTTCAAAATTTCGTTCATGTCTTCTAAAAATCCTTTAAAACGAAGGCGATGTTCGATATTTGACAATTCGCGGAATCGTGCCCTAACGTGCTGGGTTGCAATTTCTCGTTTGCTCAAAGTAATCGAGTGTCCCTTTAGAATTTCGTTCATGTCTTCTAAAAACTCTTTAAAACGAAGGTAATACTCGATGTTTGGCAATTCGGGAATCGTGCCCTATTGTGCTGGGTTGCGATTTCCCGTTCGTTCAATGATCGAAGATTCCTTTAGAATTTCACTCATACTATCTAAATTCTAAAATAAGGCAATATCTTATGTCTAGAAATTCGATGAGTCGTGTCCTACTATGCTGGGTTTCGATTTTCTCGTTGGACCGGATAATTGGGTATCCTTCTGCGGTTTTCAACTTACAAATTTTTCGGAAGTCAAAATTTATCATGTTTTCGAGGGCATAAATGATCATGTCCTATCGTGCTGGATGTGGTGCTATATTCCTCTTAAGGAAGAGAATTTTGATAACCAACTCGGGTATTTCAAATATTATCGAAAAGGAACCACATTTCAAAAACATTTTACATAAGGACAACATTTAATCGATTTGGTACCAATTTTGGGTGTAGTGAGGGTGCTAATCCTTCCTCATGCGTAACCGACTCCCGAACCCATTTTCTCAAAAGTTCGTAGACCAAAATCGTTGTTTTAGTAAATAAAAAATGTTTTATTAAAATAACCAAATTCTTAGGTGATCCGATCACACCTAAACAAAAAGATTGGTGGTGACTCCATGTTTTATTTTCAAAAGTCGATTCCCCGCTTTTCATTTAAATATGAAAATTTAAATAAGGTGGTTTCGACAGCTTGGCGACTCCACTGGGGAAGTTCGAGAGTCGAGCCATAAAATTGATTAATTGCTGTCCTTTTGTCAAAAAACCGAAAATTTGTTTTGAAAATCTTGATTGCATTTGTTTGTGTAATTGTTATGGTTTGGGTTTTTAGAATAATACTGCATTTCATTGCATGACCACTATGGTCACACCTTTTAAGTGGGAGTAAGAAACTATGCTTTCGTGAGGTTTTCACCTCCGCATGGGCTAGTGGATTGCTTCCGGGGTATATCCGTACCTATGATTTCGTGAGATTTTCATCTCCGCATGGTCATAGGGAAATGTATCCCCCCGAACCAAACTCGATCTATATGAGCCTATAATGGGTGAAGATTGAGGAATCTGCTAGTTCAGGTACCTTTACTCTAGAACCGAGCCACATGTAGAGAGACCTTAGGAGCTATCCTTGGGTGGAGCCGCGTCAAGCCCTAGTACTTACCCATACATGCGTTATAATTATCATTTATGTGCTTGCATTCTATCGCTATTATTTTGGTACTAACTCATATTTTGTTTTGATTGTCTTTTTTGCATGACATTGCATACTAAAGGAGGTGTTAATCCGTATTCAATTACTAAGTTAGAAAGTTTGACATGGAGAATGAATTTCTTAGTAAAGTCGAGGATAATGCGGCCGTTCGTGCATGGTCGGAGAGGCTACAATCAGAGAGAGGGGATAGCTTGGTAGAAGGGTATATATCGGAGCTGCAGGATTTCACTCGCGTCAATGTAGTACAGAATGAGCTGCAAAAGTTGAAAGACATTTGGGCTAGTTGGGATGAAGGGATCAAGCAGTTGTTTTACCAAAACTATGGTGACATATCCTACCTACTATACATTAGAGAGGATAAGCATTTGTTCCGAGCCTTGGTGCAGTTTTGGAATTCTGCGTACAAGTGTTTCACTTTTGGAGAAGTGGATTTGGTACCTACCATGGAGGAATACACTACTTTGCTCAGGTGTCCCAAAATTCTGGTCCGGAAGACTTATGCCTTGGTTTTTAGTAGTCAAACTTTCGTGAAGAAACTGATGAGCATTTCTGGGATGAGCGAGCCTTGGGTCACTGCTCGGATTCAGCAAAAAGGAGATAGTAAATGTATCTCTTGGGAGAATTTGCAGATTTGATCTTGACGCATCCAGAAGAAAGAAAGAGGATCGGTATATTTGCCTTAAGCATCTACGGATTTGTGATTTTTCCTAAGGCTTTGAGGCATGTGGACGAGGCGGTCATTGACTTGTTCGATCGCCTTGAAAAGAGAATCACATCGGTACCGGTAATATTGGCAGAAACGTTTAGATCTTTGAGCTCATGTCGAAAGATAGGCGAGGGGCGATTCATTGGATGTGCACAGTTGTTGATGGCATGGTTTCACGGGCACTTTTGGAAAGTAGACAAAGTTTCCTATCGAGTCTTTTTCGAGGGTTATTCTCCGTTGAAAGAAGAGGCAGCTCTACAGAGGAGAGAGGATATCTCGGAAGAGAAGTGAATGGACATTCTTCAGAACCTCAAGGAGAGGGATGTCGAGTGGAAAGCTTATTGGATGGTTCCTGATGAGATCATGTACCGATGTGGTAACTTCGATTGGGTACCATTGTTAGGAATTTTGGGAGCTACCGGGTATACTCCGTTGATAGCCTTGAGGCAATATAAGTCGAGGCAGTTTGTACCCATGACCTACGGGCTTGCTCAGAGTGAATTCTTTTTTAAGGGTGCTCATTATAAGAAGAGAGTTCGGGAGTTATCGGATGCTTGGAAGCAAACTTGTTGGATGAAGAGATTAACCGTTGGTTCCATGGTAACGCTTGAGTATAACGAGTGGTTTAAGAAGAGGGTTAATGATAATGTTCCTAGGCCAAGCTTGGGGAATGCTCGACCTATCGGGGAACAATTAAAAGTCGCCCCATCAGAATTGGAAATTATAAGGCAAGATTTTAAAAAGAAGAGTTCGAAGCTTGGGAAGAAGATCGAATAGTTGGAGGAAGAGAAGATGCACCTAAGGTTAGACACTGATGTTCAGAGGTCAGAGGCTGAGAAGTGGAGAAAAGGAAAAACTAAGGCCGAAGAAGATCTAGACAGCTTGAAGACGGACTACAAGAAGTTACGCCTATCTATGAGGACTGCGGGTTTAGGTAAGACTTCCGAACAATGGTACCATGAAATTCGAGAAGAAAAGGCTAATACTGACCGGTGGGAAAGGAAATTTCGAGAAGCTCAGGCACGAAACAAAAATTTGGAGAAAAGTCTGTCGGAAAGCAGAAATGAGCGAGGGGAATTAAGGGCTAGAGTGGCAGAACTCGAGAAGTCTCTATATCAATACCGAAACCGCAACACCGTAATGGAACTGAGGGCAAGCTTGAGCAAGATAGAAGAAATGCAAGGAAAAATAGAAGGGTTAGAGGCGTCACTACAACACTGTGAGATGCGGGTCCAGTTTTTAGAAGCAAACGAGGATCGTTGGAAATAGCAGCTTCACCATGCGCAAGACCAAGTCAGAAACAGAGATTACCTTATGGGGGAAGCCATAACCCAGATTCGAGAGGTAGCGGACTACTTGCAAACTTTAGCGGTTCAGGCGGACACACTGAGTGTGAAATATGAGTTGGAGTCGAATCGCGGACAAGAGCTGGCCTTGTTGCTTAGAAAAATTAGGACTTTGAGTGTTAGAGCAGAATTTTATTTGTAACTCAACTTTATGTAAAGATTTTATTTTCAAGTGAAATTTTCTAAGGGCAATTGAATCAAAATTGATGCCTCCTTTGCATTTATGCATTTTCATTACATCATACCATTATGCATTAAAGGCCATAAGAGTTTTCTAATTAATTAATTAAAAATTATTTCAGTAACCTGAAAACCAACGAAAACCAACCAACCACGCACCCCTACGATACAAGAAAAAAATCAATGGATAAGAGACTCAAGAAATTAGAGCAAATGCAAAAGGACATGCAAGATCAAATGCAGTCTCAGATGCAAGAGCAGCTAGCCAAGATTCAACGAGGATGAAGGAGCAAAAGATGGAGTCCTAGAGAGAAATGATGTCCCAGTTATCCAAATTGCTGTTGGGAGGAACGGATAAGGGAAAGGGCCCCATGAACCAAGTTGAGGAAACTAATGAATATCTCTAATACCCCCCGGGCTTTACCCCGACGTATATACCGATGAAGCCCGAGATTAACCTAGAAAAACCATCTGTCACAATCATGCCCCAGCAAGTCCAGGCCGGAGCTTCAATTCCGATGAACTTCTAAACCGGCTCAGGCTCTAACTTTGTCAACAACCCAAACTATCCGCCCGTTCTCGACTTGGATGAAGTTGCTGAAGAAGAAAAGGCGAGGATGGATTCGCAAAAACAATTGGAAGAACGGTGTAGATGGCTCGAGGAAAAATTCAGAGCCATGGAAAGCGCAGATCATCATCAAGGGATTGATGCTAAGGACCTGAGTTTGGTCCCAGATTTAGTCCTTCCCCCCAAATTCAAAATGCCCGAGTTCGAGAAATACAATGGAACAAGCTGCCCTCAAGCCCACATCACTATGTTGTGCAGGCGAATGATGGGGTATGTTAACAATGATCAGCTATTAATCCACTGCTTTCAAGATAGTCGGGTCGGGGTGGCGTCTAAGTGGTATAACCAATTAAGCCGAGCTAAAATTAACTCATGGAAAGACCTAGCTCAGGCATTTATGAAGCAATATAATCATGTGATGGACATGACCCCCGATAGAATCACTCTCTAGAATATGGAGAAAAAGTCAAATGAAAGCTTCAGACAGTATGCACAAAGGTAGAGAGAGGTGGCCATCCAAGTTCAGCCACCACTTCTAGAAAAGGAGACGACAATGCTCTTTATCAACACCTTGAAAGCCCCTTTTATCACTCATATGTTAGGAAGTGCCACAAAAAGCTTCTCCGATATAGTGATGATGGAGGAAATGATCGAAAATGCTGTGAGGAGCGGCAAGATAGAATCGGGAGAGAGTGCCAGGAATTCAGCCCCGAGGAAAAGAGACAATGAAGTGAACAACACGAGCACATTCAACAAGGGTCAGTCTAAGTCATTCACCGTAAATCAACCCAAGACGGTGACCACCAATCAGCAAAGCTTTGTAAGACAAGAATCCAACGCGAGGGAGAACACAGAAAGGCCACAATTCACCCTTATGCCCATGACGTATAAGGAGTTGTACCAGAACCTGTTCAACGCTCATGTGGTGTCCCCTTTCTACTTGAAGCCACTGCAGCCCCCGTATCCCAAATGGTATGATACAAACGCCTAATGTTCATACCACGCGGGAATCACCGGGCACTCTATCGAAAACTACGCTCCGTTTAAAAAAGTAGTTGAAAGACTCATTAAGATGGGGATCGTGAGATTTGACGACCCAGCCACACCCAATGTAGCAGGAAACCCACTCCCCAATCATACCGACTAAGGAGTGAATGGGATAAGTGAAGGCTTGAACAAGAAGACCAAGTATGAGGTAGCAGAATTTAGGACCCCGTTGAGGCGGGTATGGAAGGAGATGGCCAAGAGAGGATTGATCGCGTTGGATTCGAGGGAAGAATCCAAAGAAGAGAGAAACTACTGTGAGTTTCACGACGAGGTGGGGTATGGAATCCAAGATTGTGTGGAGTTCAAGGCCCTAGTACAAAACATGATGAACAATAAGGAAATAGAATTCTACAAAGAGACCGAAGACCCCGTAGAGCGAAATATATATGCATCAGAGGGAGGATCGGCAGTGCAGAATCAAACGACCAACTATCCTGTGGTTATCATATCGAGACCCAAAAATAATGAAGCTGGAGTTCAAATGCCACCAAAGGTCATAATCCAAAGACCTGCAGTCTTCCCCTATAAAGACAACAAAAGGGTCCCGTGGTTATGATTACAACGTAACGATTCTGGGAAAAGAAAGCTTGGTGGATGCTTCAAAAGAGGGTCAAGACAGGGGTTCCTATACATGTAGCGGGAGGCGTTACGATACATCAAATAAGGAGGCACAACCCACAAAAGGAAAAGCCCCAATGGTCGAGGAAACGAAAGAAAAATCAACCAAACCTGTTAATGAGCTAGTTAACAAAGAGGAGGCCAAGGAGTTTTTAAAATTCCTAAAGCATAGCGAATACAGTGTGGTGGAATAGCTACGTAAACAACCAGCCAACGTTTCAGTGCTGGCTTTACTTCTGAGCTCGGAAGTCCATCGCAGCGCGCTAATGAAGGTCTTGAATGAAACGTATGTTACCAATGATATCTCTGTTAACAAGTTGGACCTCTTGGTTAGCAACATCAGTTCCGACAACTATATATTCTTCAATGACGATGAGATACCACCCGGGGGCATGGGGTCGACTAAAGCTTTGCATATCACCACGCGCTGTAAAGGGTATACGCTGCCAGGCGTACTGATTGACAATGGATCGGCTTTGAACATCCTGCCATTGACCACACTTAATAGATTACCTATAGACAGCTCTCACATGAAGGAGTGCCAGAACATCGTGAAGGAATTCGATGGCACGGAGAGAAAGGTGATGGGCAAAATCGACGTACCTCTTCAGATCGGGCCAAACACATATGAGGTGGATTTCTTTGTAATGGATATCAAGCCCTCATACAATTGCTTGTTGGGGAGGCCCTAGATACATTCAGCTGGGACAGTGCCTTCCTCGTTACATCAAAAATTGAAGCTAGTATCGGAGGGGATGTTGATAACGATCAAGGCTAAGGAGGATATTATTACAACTGTGAGCAATAATGCACCCTACTTGGAGACAGATGACGAATCAATCGAATGCTCATTTCGATCTTTGGAATTTGTTAACGCGACGTTCATCGCCGAGGGAAGTAAAATTCTGGTGCCGAAATTGTCTAAAACCACGAGGATGAGCCTCCAGTTGATGATTGGAAAAGGGGCCCTACCCGGAAGGGGACTTGGGAGACATCTACAATGAAGGATTGAAACGCCAATGCTGAAAGATAAGAGAGACCGCTTCAGCCTAGGATTTAAGCCGGATGTCAAACAACGGATAAGAGAGCTAGAAAAGAAGCAA
This sequence comes from Gossypium arboreum, assembly GCF_025698485.1. Taxonomy (NCBI): domain Eukaryota; kingdom Viridiplantae; phylum Streptophyta; class Magnoliopsida; order Malvales; family Malvaceae; genus Gossypium; species Gossypium arboreum. Next base: position 4,523,367 of record NC_069071.1, read on the forward strand.
GAAAGAAGAAGAGCACGGTTAACGGGGGAGGAGATCAAGTGGGAACCAATGGCATTCCCCCATATATCGAAAACATTATGTCCGGGGGAATCATTCATCCCGAGAGAGACACGCTAATAACGGGAGCTATAGAAGAAAGGCTGGAAAGCTTGAACATCAACGTCATGTACGAAGAGGAGACTGGAAGAGAAAATTTATCGGGCATTTACCCCTACACACCTGGAAGTGTTCTGGACAACTGGACTGCGGAAGAGATTCCTGTAGTTTTTAGAACGGATTCAGAGTAATGTCCAAAACACACTTATTGCTCTAGGCCAAGGAGTAATAAGAATCTTTTATGAAATAGGCCGATGTTTAAAAACGTTATTTCAACAAAATGTACGGTTATTATCATTTTTGAGCAAAAGTTCTCTCATCCTTTCAATTTCATTCGTAACTATACAAGTGATTACTTTCGGATTTTTTTTATTCACGAAACACTCTTCTAAACACTCTTTCATTTGCCATTCATAATCATACCACACAAATAAATGTTTCAAATTCTTTTGATTCTTGGTATCTACCTTCATCCTCATAACAGGTCCCTAGATATTAATGATACGAGCGACATTGCTAGCGACTTAGAATTTCCTTTCGAGCAAGATGTGTGGATGGATGATTCTCAGGATTTTGAAGATGACCAAGGCTGTAACCTATCTCCTGATTTGTTGAGGATGGTAGAACAAGACGAGAAACAAATCCTACCTTACAAAGAATCAGTTGAAATTGTGAGCTTAGGGGAAGGACAAGAGGTGAAGATCAGAACATGTATCACTACGGAGATGAAGCGAGACCTCATTGAATTACTTCAAGAATTCAAAGATGTCTTCGCATGGTCATACCAATTATGTCTGGGTTGGACACTGACATCGTGGTGCACTGACTCCCCATAAAGGAAGTATGTAGGCTAGTTCAGTAAAAACTCTGAAGAATAAGGCCTGATGTTTTGCTAAAAATAAAAGAAGAGGTTCGAAAGCAGTTTGACGCTAGATTCCTGAAGGTGGTAAAATACTCAGATTGGGTAGCCAACATCGTCCCTATCCCTAAGAAAGACGGAAAAGTGCAAATGTGTGTGGACTACAGAGATTTGAACAAAGCTAGCCCGAAGGACAATTTCCCACTGCCTCATATTGACACCCTAGTGGACAACACGGTAGGACACTCACTGTTTTCATTCATGGACAGTTTTTCCAGATATAACCAGATTAAGATACATCCTGAAGATATGGAGAAAACCACATTTGTAACCATGTGAGGCACGTTCTGCTACAAGGTGATGCCGTTTGGACTGAAGAATGCGGGGGCAACTTATCAAAGAGCCATGGTAACCCTCTTTCATGACATGATGCATAAAGAAATCGAGGTTTATGTCGATGATATGATAGCTAAGTCTCGAACAGAGAAGGAGCACATACAAGTCCTGAGAAAATTGTTCTTGAGGTTGAGGAAGTTTCAACTAAAACTCAACCCCACCAAATGTACCTTAGGAGCCAAGTCTGGAAAGTTACTCAGATTCGTGGTTAGTGAGAAAGGGATCGAGATCGATCCAGACAAAGTTAAAGCCATACAAGAGCTATCCCCGCCGCGCACTCAGAAAGAAGTTCGAGGCTTTCTAGGAAGATTAAATTACATCGCTCGGTTCATTTCACAACTAACCGAGAAATGTGATCCTATTTTCCGCCTCCTCAAGAAACACAACCCATGTAATATCCCGAATCAAGGCCTAATCGGAATAGTGGTTTCGTGACCATAAATCTAAGATAGAAATAATTATTTTATAATTATTTTGAGGTTTATGATATGATTGCATGATTGTGTGAAAATTTCGTGATGAAATTCTATGCCTAAAGTGCTTAAATTGAAAGTAGGGACTAAATCGAATAAGTTGCAAAACATGCATTCTAGAAGTTTTTAGTATGAAATTGTTTTGGAATATTAATGAGGAGGTCTTAAATAGAAATTTGACCAATTTTAAGTTCATGGACAAAATTAGGACATGGAAGGAATTTTGGAAAGTTTAGTAGTAAGGGTATTTTGGTCATTTAGTTATTAAAATGAATTAAAACAAAATTAAAAGCCAATTTTGTCCATCTTCTTCATTAGGCCGAAATTTCAAGGGTTCTCCATAGCTAGGGTTTGTTTCAAGCTTCCAAGCTCCATAGTAAGTGATTCCAAGCCCGCTTTTAATGATTTTTACGTTTTGAGATCCGGTAACTCGATAAAGCTTATGTTAGCAATAATTTAACCTAGGGTTTATATTTGGAAAAATACCCATAGGTTAAATTTGTGTATTTTGATGTTTTATGATAGAATATGAAGTTTTAAATTATGTTAGACAACTTGTACTAGTCGATTTTAAGCAAAAACGAGTAAAATGGCTTAATCGGTAAAAATACCTAATAATCATAAGTACATGTTAGAGTGAGAATTTGATGTTGCCATAGAAGAGAAAAGTGATCAGCATGTTGTAAAACATAAGAATAAGGAATAAAGTTTAATCCGGCGTAGGGGCAAAAATGTAAACATGCAAAGTTTAGGGGCAAAATTGTAATTTTGCAAAAATTTGAGTTAAGGATTAATTTGATAATGTGAGTATTAAATAAGCTAAATGTATTATTTTAGATCAAGAAAGGCGTGGAATCGACCTCAATCGAGGAAAAGAAAAGATTATGGACTAAATTGCAAAATCTTTGTATTTTGGTACCAAGGTAAGTTCATGTGTAAATAATGTAGCATAATGGTTATTTTAAGTTATTGATGTTAATTATATGTTATGCTGAATTTTATTATGAAATGTATGCTTTGTGGTTAATTTCAAATAATATGTAAATTATGTGAACTACTTGTTAAATATAATTATTCCGATTATTGATTTGGCATTCTACGGAAGACGGCAAGGATAAGTGTTCGAGGAAAAGCCCGTTTGAACCTTAGGAATAGATTAAGATACAAGTGACATGTCACTAGGATGGTTGAGCATCCGAACTCGTTGAGTTGAGTCCGAGTTCACTTATGGATGCGAATGTCCGAACTCGTTGAGTTGAGTCCGAGTTCGTGAAATGTAACTAGGCATCCGAGCTCGTTGAGTTGAGTCCGAGTTCACTTATGGATGCGAACGCCCGAGCTCGTTGAGTTGAGTCCGAGTTCGCTTATGGGCGGGTTACATGATTGCTTGATTGTATATATGGCACTTATGTACAAGTTATCCATGTATCCGAATTATATTCCGATGTGTTCAACGGGTAAAGTTCTACTCAAATGGAGGAATATTCGAGATGTAAAGAGACGTATTGGTAAGTGATATGAAATGGATATTTTGGGCAGGTATGTATTTAACCCTCGGGTTGAGTATTGATACAATCACGATAAGGTAATAAGATGATGAAGAATGATTAAAAAAGTGATATGTGTTTTAGTGATGTATGCTAATGTTGATTGGTATAACTGTTTGTTATGTTACTTATTATTTGCATATGAACTTACTAAGCATTTATGCTTACTCCCTCCTTCTTACTCATTGTAGTTTTGGACAAGCCAGCTCAGGAGTCGGGATAGGTCGAAGGCTCGACCACACTATCCGGAAGACTTTTGGTAAATGGCTTGTAAATTTAAGTATGGCATGTATAGCAATATACCTATTTTGTGTAAATGATCTTATGGTATGGTTGTGGAATGGTTGAGGAAATGCTTGATAATGATAAATTATGAAAATGGTTAATGTAGATTATGTTTGATGTTAAAGAAAACTATTAAGATACTTAGTGCATAAAAACTCATAAAAAGGATGAAATTTGCCATAAACAGAATACTGCAGCAACACTGACGCGAGTTTGAAAATTTACTAAAAATCATAGAAATTGAATTTGGTGATGGAATACATATAAAATTGAAGATTATTATGTCTAGTTTCATATGAAACAAATGAAACAAGTAAAGGAATTATATGTTAGAAGATATTTGAATTTTAGTGAAACAGAGTCATAGCAGTTTCTGAATCCCCTGTTCCTACTTTAGAAATTCACCATAAATTGTAAAGATATCATTAGGTGGTGTATTTTATATCCTCAGAATCCTTATTGAGTCTAGTTTTAGTAGAAATAAATATCATAGTCATATGAATTTGTTACAGAGAGAAATATGGTTCGTAGTAAATAGAGGTCAGACCAGTCGAGTCCTGAAATAGGGGTAAATTTAACTAATAAACTGTACTAATTGGCCCAACCAAAAATTCTATAAAAAAATTAGTAGATAGTTATATGAGTCTAGATTCAGGGAAAATTTACAGATCTTAATTTCGAGTTTCGTAACTCGAGATATGATTTTTCTTGTGACTGTGACGCAAGTAGCTTACAAGCTGTGAATGTAGAAACAAATAATCCAAAGTTCCAAAAATGTTAAACTAAGCTTAGTAACACCTCATACTCGACTCCGGCGACGGTCTCGGGCGTGGGTGCGTTACATTTAGTGGTATCAGAGCAGGTTTAGTCGATTCTCGGACTACGTGTTGTATGTACGGATTTTGCTATACATGCCATATGTATAAATTGTGATAGTGTGACGACTTCTGACCTTTTTAAATGATTTTTTTTATAGTAAATGGATCCCGATCCAGTGTGGCAGATGAAGTAGAGAGTAATCGCCACTCGGCTGAAGGAGCAGCACTGACTGAAAATCCACCTCCCTCTGTTGGTCGGGGAGGAGGAGAAAGGGTCGGAAGCCTTTCTCCAAATGATGAGTGCATGGTACACTGAGTTCGTTCGTACGAACCCAAATGTACAACCTCCCTCACCTCCCCCAATTCCTCAACCTGTACCCCCGATGCCTCAGGGTGTAGACCTGATGAAATTTCATAGAACTCCAGTTGATAGAATTCGTAAGCAAGGGGTCGAAGAATTTAAAGCAAATATTGATGATGATGCCGAGAGAGCAGAGTTCTAGCTTGAAAATTCAATCCAGGTATTTGACGAATTATCTTGTACACCTGAAGAATGTTTGAAATGCGCTATATCTTTGTTGAGGATTCAGCTTATAATTGGTGGAAGACTTTGATTTGGTGGTACCGAAAAGAAAATAACTGGGAATTCTTTCAAGAAGAGTTTGGAAGAAATATATTAGTGAAAGATTTATTGATCGAAGCGTAAAGAATTTCTTGAGTGAAGCAAGGTAATATATGATTCTGAGAATATGAAAGAGAGTTTGTTCGATTAAGTAAGTATGCCAGAGAGTATGTTCCTACAGAGGCCAAGATGTGCCGACGATTTGAAGACGGGCTCAACGAAGACATCAAGGTATTTGTTGGAATTCTTGAATTAAAAGAAATGGTAGTATTGGTTGATCGAGCTTGTAAGGCCGAAGAATTACTTAAAGAAAAGAAAAAGGTAGAGGCTGAGACTAGAAATTGGAAGAAAAGACCGATGAGCGGTTCATTTTCACAGCAACCTGGAAAGTCAAGGAATATGAATCCTCGTTCCCAAGCTTCAGCTGGGCAATCATATGGGAATTATAGGAAGCAAAATGTGGGTCCTAAATCCCAGACTACTTGGCTGACGGTGTAGGGAACTCGAGATTTGTTAAACACGAGTGAAAGTGGTGTGGTAGAAATCATTTTGGTCCGTGTAGAGCAAATGAATGTTTTCAATGTGGTTCTCCGGATCATTTTATTAGAGCGGCCAAAGAGAGTGAAAAGAAAAATTTCGAATACAAAAACAAGTGGGCGGATTCGAGAGGAAGATATCGAGAAAAGTGGAAGTGAAACAAGCAAGAAGAATGTAGCGAGGATGCAGGTTAGACTGAAGGAAGGGCTCCGCTAGAACTTATGCTATTAAAGCGTGAAGATGCTTCCTCACGATGTGATTACTGGTACATTTTTCGTCTATAATGTTAATGTTATTGCTTTGATTGATCCGGTTCTACTCATTCATATGTATGCATGGCTGGTGTCTAGTATGAATATACTGTTGAGAACACAGAATTTATGATTAGAGTGTCGAACCCTTTAGGCAAATGCGTGATAGTTGATAAAGTAAGCAAGAAATGCCCTTTAATGATTCGGGGTCATTACTTTCCGGCCGACTTGATGTTGTTACCATTTGATGAATTTGATGTTATTTTGGGTATGGATTGGTTGACATTGCATGATGCTATAGTAAATTGCAAAGAAAAGGTTATAGAATTAAAGTGTGGAAATGGTGAAACTCTGCGGGTTGAATCAGATAAATCAGAGGCATTGCCTAGTGTGATTTCTTCAATGTCGGCTCAAAGATATCTGAGAAAGGGTTATGAAGCTTATTTGGCGTATGTAATTAATACAAAAGAAGTTGAAAAGAAAGTTGAATCGGTCTTGGGTTGTGTGTGAATTTGCGGACGTATTTCGGAAGAATTGCGGGTTTGCCTCGATCGTGGAAGTAGAATTTGGTATTGATTTGATACCGAACAGCTCGATTTCGATTGCTCCGTATAGAATAGCACCAGCAGAGTTGAAGGAATTGAAGTCGTAGTTGCAAGAGTTGAGTGATAAAGGTTTTGTGAGACCGAGTTTTCATCTTGGGGTGCTCCGTGTTATTTGTGAAAAGAAGGATGGTTCTATGAGGTTGTGTGTTGATTATCGGCGGTTAAACAAGGTGACAATCAAAAACAAGTACCGTTGCCAAGAATTGATGATTTGTTTGATCGGCTAAAAGGAGCGACATGGTTTTCAAAGATTGACTTGAGATCTGGTATTACCAACTGCGGGTAAAAGAGTCGGATGTGCCTAAAGCGCTTTTAGAACAAGGTATGGTCATTATGAATTTTAGTTATGCCATTCGGATTGACAAATGCTCTCTTTGTGTTTATGGATTTAATGAATCGCATATTTCGCCATACTTGGACAAATTTGTTGTGGTGTTTATAGATGATATTTTAATTTATTCAAAAGATGAGACAGAGCATCTTTGAGCATTTGAGGATAGTTTACAAACTTTGAGAAATAAGCATTTGTATGCTAAGTTTAGTAAAAGTGAATTTTGGCTCAGGGAAGTTGGATTTTGGGTCATATTGTTTGGTGATGGTATACGGGTTGATCCTAGTAAAATTTTAGCCATTGTTGATTGGAAACCACCGAAAAATGTAGCGAAGTTAGAAGTTTCTTGGGGCTATTTGGGTATTATCGGCGGTTTGTAAATGGATTTTCTATAATTGCTGCTCCTATAACTAGATTACTCGAAAGGATGTTAAATTTGAATGGACGGAAGAATGTCAATGAGTTTTGAAGAATTGAAAAGTTATTAACAGAGGCACCGGTGTTAGTACAGCCCGAATCGTAAAGAATTTATGGTGTATAGTGATGCTTCTCTAAATGGTTTGGGGTGTGTACTCATGCAAGAAGGAAAAGTGGTGGCATATGCTTGAGGCGATTAAAACCTCATGAGAGGAATTATCCTACTCACGATTTGGAATTGGTGCGGTGGTGTTTGCTTTGAAAATTTGGCGACATTATTTGTATGGTGAAAAATGTCGGGTATATACCGACCACAAAAGTCTTAAGTACTTGATGTCACAAAAGACTTGAATTTGAGACAACGAAGATGGTTGGAGTTGTTGAAAGATTACGAGCTTGTTATTGATTATCATCCGGAAAAGCGATTGTGGTTCTTGATGCTTTGAGCGAAAGTTGTTGTTTGCTTTAAGAGTTATGAACACTCAATTGAAAGTGTCGGATGATGGTTCGATTCTAGCGAGTTAAGAGCAAAACCAATGTTTTTGCAAGAGATTTGAAGCTCGGAAAGATGATCAAGATTTGCAAGCCAAAAGAAAAGCGATGTGAAGTAGATCTGAGTCGATTTCAAAATTGGTTCGATGGGTGCTCAATGTTTAAAGATCGGATTTGTGTACCAAAGAATGAGGAATTGATTCAAAAGATCCTCTGGGAAGCACATAGTGGTTATTTCTCGATTCATCCGGGTAGTACGAAAATGTATAATGACTTGAAGAAAATGTATTGGTGGAATAGAATGAAAAGAGATATATCGAGTTTGTGTCCAAATGCTTAATTTGTCAACGGTGAAAGTGAACACCAAGTGCCTTGGGATTACTTCACCTATTATGGTTCTGAATGGAAATGGGATCGGATTATTATGGATTTTGTTTCAGATTGCCATTGACTCCGGAAAGAAAGATGCCATCTGGGTAATAGTTGATGATTAACTAAGTCGGCTCATTTTATCCCGATGCGTCGGATTATTCTCTTAACAAGTTGGCTGAAGCGTATATTAGAGAAATTGTTAGATTACGGAATACCATTGTCGATTATATCGATAGAGATCCAAGGTTTACCTCACGGTTTTGGCAAAAGTTGCAAGACGCGTTAGGTACAAAGTTAAATTTCAGTACTGCTTTTCATCCACAAACTGATGGACAATCAGAGAGAGTAATTCAGATTCTTGAAGACATGCTCAGATGTTGTGTATTGGAATTTCAAGGAAGTTGGGAAAGATACTTACCGTTGGTGGAATTTGCTTACAATAATAGTTATCAGACGGGCTTGAAAATGGCACCTTATGAAGCATTATATGGTCGTAAGTGTCGAACGCCATTGTATTGGACTGAACTCAAGGAAAATCAGATTTATGGAGTTGATCTAATAAAAGCGAAGAAAAGTGAAGATAATTCGAGATTTTTGAAAGTCATTTGAGATAGATGTAAATCTTATGCGAGACCTAAAGCGAAAGGACATTGAATTTCAAGTTGGTGATAAAGTATTTTTAAAGGTGTCTCCGTGGAAGAAAGTCCTTAGATTTGGACGGAAGGGCAAATTAAGTCCGCGTTATATTGGGTAGTATGAAGTAATTGAAAAAGTTGGACCGGTAGCATATCGGCTAGCATTACCACGAATTAGAGAAGATTCATGATGTGTTCCACGTATCTATGTTACGTCGGTATCGTTCGGATCCTTCACACGTAGTTTCACCGAGCGAAATTGAACTACAATCGATATGATCTCTGAAGAAGAACCGATTAAGATTTTAGCTCGAGAGGTCAAACAACTAAGGAATAAAAATGTTGCACTTGTGAAGGTGTTGTGGCAAAGGCATGGAGTAGAAGAAGCTACATGGGAATCAAGAAACTATGAGAAATCAATACCCACATCATTTATGGTAAGATTTTCGAGGACGAAAATCATTAAAGGGGAGAGAGTTGTAATATCCCGAATCGGGCCTAATCGGAATAGTGGTTTCGTGACCATAAATCTGAGATAGAAATAATTATTTTATAATTATTTTGAGGTTTATGATATGATTGCATGATTGTGTGAAAATTTCGTGATGAAATTCTATGCCTAAAGTGCTTAAATTGAAAGTAGGGACTAAATCAAATAAGTTGCAAAACATGCATTCTAGAAGTTTTAGTATGAAATTGTTTTGGAATATTAATGAGGAGGTCTTAAATAGCAATTTGACCAATTTTAAGTTCATGGACAAAATTAGGACATGGAAGGAATTTCGGAAAGTTTAGTAGTAAGGGTATTTTGGTCATTTAGTTATTAAAATGAATTAAAACAAAATTAAAAGCCAATTTTGTCCATCTTCTTCATTAGGCCGAAATTTCAAGGGTTCTCCATAGCTAGGGTTTGTTTCAAGCTTCCAAGCTCCATAGTAAATGATTCCAAGCCCGCTTTTAATGATTTTACGTTTTGAGATCCGGTAACTCGATAAAGCTTATGTTAGCAATAATTTAACCTAGGGTTTATATTTGGAAAAATACCCATAGGTGAAATTTGTGTATTTTGATGTTTTATGATAGAATATGAAGTTTTAAATTATGTTAGACAACTTGTACTACTCGATTTTAAGCAAAAACGAGTAAAATGGCTTAATCGGTAAAAATACCTAATAGTCATAAGTACATGTTAGAGTGAGAATTTGATGTTGCCATAGAAGAGAAAAGTGACCAGCATGTTGTAAAACATAAGAATAAGGAATAAAGTTTAATCCCGAGCCTAGGGGCAAAAATGCAAACATGCAAAAGTTTAGGGGCAAAATTGTAATTTTGCAAAAATTTGAGTTAAGGATTAATTTGATAATGTGAGTATTAAATAAGCTAAATGTATTATTTTAGATCAAGAAAGACGTGGAATCGACCTCAATCGAGGAAAAGAAAAGATTATGGACTAAATTGCAAAATCTTTGTATTTTGGTACCAAGGTAAGTTCATGTGTAAATAATGTAGCATAATGGTTATTTTTAAGTTATTGATGTTAATTATATGTTATGCTGAATTTTATTATGAAATGTATGCTTTGTGGTTAATTTCAAATAATATGTAAATTATGTGAACTACTTGTTAAATATAATTATTCTGATTATTGATTTCGGCATTCTACGGAAGGCGGCAAGGATAAGTGTTCGAGGAAAAAGCCCGTTTGAACCTTAGGAATAGATTAGGATACAAGTGACATGTCACTAGGATGGTTGAGCATCCGAACTCGTTGAGTTGAGTCCGAGTTCACTTATGGATGCGAATGTCCGAACTCGTTGAGTTGAGTCGAGTTCGTGAAATGTAACTAGGCATCCGAGCTCGTTGAGTTGAGTCCGAGTTCACTTATCGATCTGACGCTTGAGCTCGTTGAGTTGAGTCCGAGTTCGCTTATGGGCGGGTTACATGATTGCTTGATTGTATATATGGCACTTATGTACAAGTTATCCATGTATCCGAATTATATTCCGATGTGTTCAACGGGTAAAGTTCTACTCAAATGGAGGAATATTCGAGATGTAAAAAGATGTATTGGTAAGTGATATGAAATGGATATTTTGGACAGGTATGTATTTAACCCTCGGGTTGAGTATTGATACAATCACGATAAGGTAATAAGATGATGAAGAATGATTAAAAATGTGATATGTGTTTTAGTGATGTATGCTAATGTTGATTGGTATAACTGTTTGTTATGTTACTTATTATTTGCATATGAACTTACTAAGCATTTATGCTTACTCCCTCCTTCTTACTCATTGTAGTTTTGGACAAGCCAGCTCAGGAGTCGGGATAGGTCTAAGGCTCAGTCACACTATCCGGAAGACTTTTGGTAAATGGCTTGTAAATTTAAGTATGGCATGTATAGCAATATACCTATTTTGTGTAAATGATCTTATGGTATGGTTGTGGAATGGTTGAGGAAATGCTTGATAATGATAAATTATGAAAATGGTTAATGTAGATTATGTTTGATGTTAAAGAAAACTATTAAGATACTTAGTGCATAAAAACTCATAAAAAGGATGAAATTTGCCATAAACAGAATACTGCAGCAACACTGATGCGAGTTTGAAAATTTACTAAAAATCATAGAAATTGAATTTGGTGATGGAATACATATAAAATTGAAGCTTATTATGTCTAGTTTCATATGAAACAAATGAGACAAGTAAAGGAATTATATGTTATAAGATATTTGAATTTTAGTGAAACAGAGTCATAGCAGTTTCTGAATCCCCTGTTCCTACTTTAGAAATTCACCATAAATTGTAAAGATATCATTAGGTGGTGTATTTTATATCCTCAGAATCCTTATTGAGTCTAGTTTTAGTAGAAAGAAATATCATAGTCATATGAATTTTTTACAGAGAGAAATGTGGTTCGTAGTAAACAGAGGTCAGACCTGTCTAGTCCTGAAATAGGGGTAAATTTAACTAATAAACTGTACTAATTGGCCCAACCAAAAATTCTATAAAAAAATTAGTAGATAGGTATATGAGTCTAGATTCAGGGAAAATTTACAGATCTTAATTTCGAGTTTCGTAACTCGAGATATGATTTTTCTTGTGACTGTGACGCAAGTAGCTTACAAGCTGTGAATGTAGAAACAAATAATCCAAAGTTCCAAAAATGTTAAACTAAGCTTAGTAACACCTCATACTCGACTCCGGCGACGGTCTCGGGCGTGGGTGCGTTACAACCCAGGTGAATGGGATGAAGAATGCCAAAGGGCTTTCGATAAGGTCAAACAGTACTTATCCAACGCTCCGGTGCTAATGCCACCGAACCCCGATAAGTCGTTGATACTGTATTTGGCTGTATTCGAGAACTCCATGGGGTGCGTATTGGGTCAGCATGATGAGTCAGAAAGGAAAGAAAAAACTATTTACTATCTCAGTAAAAAGTTCACGGAATGTGAGACAAGGTACCTGCTGATAGAGAAGTTGTGTGGTGCCCTAATTTGGACAACCCGAAGGCTGAGGCAGTATATGTTGTATCACACCACTTGGCTCATATCAAAATTGGACCCTTTAAAGTACATGATGGAGTCAACAGCCTTGAATGGAAGGATGGCCCGATGGCAGATTCTACTTTCTAAATTCGACATAGTCTATGTGAACTAGAAAGCAGTAAAAGGAAGTGCAATAGCAGATTTTCTGGCCAGTAGAGCTTTGGAAGACTACGAGCCTCTGAACTTCGACTTTCCGAATGAAGACCTAATGTGTATTGGTACCACTAAAGAAGGTGCTCTGGAAGAACTTCCTTGGAAACTGAACTTTGATGGGGCGTCAAATGCTGTGGGTAATGGAATCGGGGCCGTCTTGGTATCCCCAAATGGAGATCATTATCCATTCACTAGTAAATTGGATTTTGATTGTACGAATAACATGGCAGAATACGAAGCGTGCATCATGGGTATTCGCGCAGCCATAGATCGCAAGATTAAAGTGCTAGAGGTGTTTGGGGATTTTGCGCTAGTGATTTATCAACTCAAGGGAGAATGGGAGACCAGAGACCCCAAGTTAATTGATTATCGGAAGCTGGTCCTTGAATTGGTTAAAGAGTTTGATGACATTACCTTCCACTACCTTCCACGAGACGAAAATCAGATGGCTGATGCTTTGGCTACTCTAGCCTCCATGATCAAGGTAAACAAACAAGAAGATGTCAAACCCATCCGGATAAGCATTTATGAAGTTTCGGCCCACTGTTACAATATTGAAGAAGACGAAGAAAAAGATGATCACCCTTGGTATCACGATATATTGCAATACGTGAAGAATCGTGAGTACCCAGACCAGGCAAGTGAGAATGACAAAAGAACACTAAGAAGATTGGCTATCGATTATGTCTTAGATGGAGATATCCTATACAAAAAAAGAAAGGATCAAGTGCTACTAAGATGTGTAGACGCTGTAGAGGCTAAGAAAATCTTGGAAGAAGTCCATGAAGGTGTCTGTGGGACACACGCTAATGGCTTTACAATGGCCAGACAAATTATGAGATTCGGGTACTATTGGTCCACCATGGAAGGAGACTGTGTCAATTACGCTAAGAGATGCCATAAGTGCCAAATCTACGGAGACAAAATTCATGTGCCTCATTCACTACTGCATGTCATGGTTTCTCCATGGCCATTCTCTATGTGGGGCATGGATGTGATTGGACCAATATCGTCGAAAGCTTACAATCGGCATCGGTTCATCTTTGTGGTTATCGACAACTTCACCAAATGGGTAGAAGCCGCTTCGTATGCTAGTGTCACAAAGTCAACAGTGAGTAAGTTCCTAAAAAAAGAGATCATATGTCGATACGGAATGCCGGAGAGGATCATATCTGGCAATGCATTAAACCTGAACAATAGTACGATAGCGGAAGTCTGCAGTTAATTCAAAATCAGACATCATAACTCGTCACCCTATCGTCCGAAGATGAATGGGGCAGTGGAAGCAGCCAATAAAAATATTAAGAGGATTGTGGGGAAGATGACCGAGACCTACAAAGATTGGCATGAGAAATTACTGTTTGCCCTCTTTGCTTATCGAATGTCAGTCAGAACCTCAACCGAGGCAACCCCTTTCCCTTTGGTCTACGGAATGGAAGTGGTGTTACCGATCGAAGTCGAGATTCCATCCCTCTGAGTGTTTTCGGAACTAAAATTGGACGAGGCAGAGTGGGTCCAGTCTCGATATGACCAATTGAACTTGATCGAGGAAAAAAGGCTAAAAGCTATTCGTCATGGTCAGATGTACCAAAAGCGAATGATGCGGGCTTATGAAAAAAAGGTCCGCCCTAGAGAATTCTACGAGGGAGACCTGGTCTTGAAAAAGATCCTTCCCATACAGAAGAATTTTCGAGGAAAATGGATGCCTAATTGAGAAGGGCCTTACGTGGTGAAGAAAGCTTTCTCCAGAGGAGCATTGATTCTAGCCGAGATGGACGGTAGAAACTTGCCCAATCCTATAAATTCGGATTCGATCAAGAAATATTTTACCTGAAGAAAGAGGGCCAGAGTAAAAACCCGCAAAGGGCGCTCTGAAATTTGAAAAAAAAAATGGAGAGGCCAAGGTGAAAACCCGCAAAGGGCACTTTGGAACCAAAGGACCTTTGAGTTGAAAACTCGAAAACGGGCAGCTCAAATTTTAAATATGGGGCATATGGTAGTCTTGTCCTCCCGAAATCAGTAAGACAGAAGAACTTTACACCTTGGAGTATCAACAAAATACGCGGGATCTCCTAAACACACATTTGGTTCGAAGGAGCCTTTGAGAAATTAGAATAGTGAAACTCATGCTGCGACATCTGGGGCACATTTTTCTCATCTTTTGCACCTTATCAGATTCGTTATCCTATGTATTCACATCAAATTTTGCTTAATAAAATCCCATTTGACCATTATGATAATCTCTTTCGAGCATTTTTGTTGAAATCACGATTTTTGAACATGTAATATCCACACAAAAGATGTTATGCATATTACTCTGGAAAGTCTCTAAATAGTGTAAGGACCTGAAACAGGACCACTAGTCAGGACTAACCAAGTTCAAAGTTGGAAAACATTGGAAAAAGAATAGTCCAAATTAGGACTATTTTTTCAAATTCTCTGTCAGAGATAACGGCTAAGTAAGAAGACGCGATAGCACATCAATGATAGAACCCGAATGAACCATGAGCAATGATACCTTAAGCGTTTAAAGAGGAATTACTCTCATAGCAGTTCTACATTCATAATCATTCTTTAGGAGCACTTGATTCATTTCGATCATAGCATTCTAATTATCTGACATAAACACCACATCTAGTTAGGGACATTTGATTCATCTCGATCATAGCATCCTAATTATTTGATACAGGAAACCAATTCTACAAATCATGTCTTTGGAAGACAGTGTAGTGACATTGGCGAATCCTACAGATCCTGTTTCCCTGAGATTGCAGTGGAGCAGATCGAAGACGGCGAATCTAGGCTTCCTGAAGTTGCAGTGAGACAGATTTAAGCCACCAACCTAGCTCCCTAAGGTTGTAGTGGAGCAGGCTGAAGATTGTAGATCTTGTTTCCCTGAAGTTGTAGTGAAGCAGATCGAAGACGGTGAATCTAGGCTTCCTGATGTTGCAGCGAAGCAGATTTAAGCCACCATCCTAGCTCCCTAAGGTTGTAGTGGAGTAGGTTGAAATTGTAGATTTTGTTTCCCTGAGATTGTAGTGGAACAGATCAAAGACAGTGAATCTAGGCTTCCTGATGTTGCAATGCAGCAGATTTAAGTCATCACCCTAGCTCCCTAAAGTTGCAGTGGAGTAGGCTGACGATTGCAGATCTCGTCTCCAATGGAGAAGATCGGAGAAAACGAGCTTTAACCAGGGCAACAGGCCAAAGATTGCAAGATTTTGTCTCCCAGAAGTTGCAGTGGAGCTAAATCAAAGTCACAATCCTTATCTCTCTGAAGTTGCAGTAGAGCAGGATAAAAACACACGAACCATGTCTCCCTGAAGTTGCAGTGGAGCATATTAAAGCTACTTGAAGAAAAGAAGCACCAAGAAGTCGAAGCTCAGCAGGCCCTGGCAAAATTGGCCCATTTATAGTCTTTGCTCTATTCTCGTTCCATGGCAATGAGCAAAGAGGGGCAGTTGTAGTGGGCCAAATTTGCCCGGCCCAAATAAACCAAACAACCGTAAATATAAAATAAATAAAATTATAACAATCCATTAATTAATGTCTTTTTACAAACCAAATCATTACATGGCCCAAACCAATTACATAACCTAGACCTAAAATTAAAACCAAGTCACAAGCCCAATAACTTAGCTCAATACCCTAAATGGCCCAGAAATCGAGCCCAATGTAAGCAAACCCTAGCAGCCTTGGCTTGCGCCATGAAGAGTCTCAAAGACCTCCAGCGCCGCACACTCCTCCTATGCCAAGACTGCGCCCTCATACACATGCACACTTTTGTACTGCAAAGAAATGGACAAGACAGCAACAACAACAATGGCCAATACGAAAAAAGCACAAAATTGTATTTCTTTTTATTTCTTTTTTGAACATTCGGCTATAAAGCCGATGATTTTATATTGTAGAGGGGTTCCCTTTTTTTTTACTGAAGCATTCAGTAGCAATACAAAGCAGAGGCAATATACACAGATATACAATACAGAAATTAGCAAGAAAAAAGGTGATTTTGAGCGCTCATACGTTCTTTCTCTCAATTTTGTTTCATCTTCCTTGTTTTGGCATGTGTTTTCCGAGTATAATAAAGTCAAAACGAAGACTTACCTTTGTGTATGAGCCACTGGAATCTATCTTCTTCGTCGGTGTCGAAGTTTGGGAAGATTCCAAGGTTGAAATCGGTAGACTATAGGGTTGGATTCGGAATAAGGAAGGAAAAGGGGCACTATAGGAGCGCTATTCATCGTTTGAAAGGACAAAACAGAGGCTAAACGGCGCAGAGGATTAGGGTTTCCCTTCTCCATTGATTTAGTCGAATAGCTCAGCTTTGGGGCCCTTTTAAGAAACTAAAAACGACAGCGTTTGAGCCTGCTTCAATGGCTCCAAAAAGGTGCCGTATGGACAAGACCCGACCGACCCGACTCCTAGCCCCTAGGATCCGCGTGTTTTCGCGGTGAGGGGTTAATTGCGCTTTAAATCCCTTCCCTTTTGCACCAAGTTTAAATCGGCCTATCTGTGCTTTTTTCTTTTTTTTTTTAAATTGTTTCCTTTAATTTACGCACGTTTGCAATTTGACCCGCGCTTCAGCGCCGCGTTTTGGGAGCCTGGAATATTTCCAGATTGAGCCCCTGTGCATTTTTGGCGCAAGCATCGCATGATGGTCCTTTCTTTTATTTTTGTTTTCAAATTTTCCTTTTATTTTGGATCGTTTTAATTAAGTCTTTTAGCGTATAACCCTCTGTGTTCTTAATTCATTATTATTTTTTAAAAAAAACAACTTTAGATGATTGTTTTTTATTATTCTTGTAAATTCGTTTCGTAGTATTAACATCACACTTTGAATGTTTTAAATGTTTATCTCCTTTATATTATTATACATGTACGAATTTCATAACAAGATTAATGTATTTGCATGTATATAATGATTCTTGACTCTGTTCATGTATTTTGGTATATATATTTTATTATTCTAACACGTTTTGTACATATATTTTACATAAAGTTTAAATTATTTTATACTTATTTATATTAGTACACATATTCTATATATATTTCTAAACCTATACATTTTATATATACATTTTCTTTACACGAAAGCATGTTTTTTTTAAATCTATTGTTTAATTTATTATAAAATTAATTTAGCCCTATAAATATTATCTTTTCTATGTAATTTTACATGTAATTATTTTCAAAAGTTATATATACATACATATATATATATATTGATATTATTACTTTAATAGGTTTTCCTACTTACAACATTTTTTTGCTATATGAGTTATCAAGTATTTTCTTTATGCATGTATATGGAAGAATCTTAGAAACCTCATTTTTTTGTAATCACAAAATTATTATTTTGAATATTTCGTATATTATATTACTTTTGTGTTTTATATAGCCTCTTATTTAAATGTTTTGATATAAGGGTATGTATATAATTTTAGAATAACTTAAAATTTATATATATTATTATTAATCTCATGATTTTTTTTACAATAAATTTACATGTACATATGTTTTATAAATCTATTTTGTGTATTATGTCTTGTCATGTATCTTTATTATTCTTTTGTATTATATATATTAAATTAGCATGTACTTTGTCAACTTTTAAATAAATTTGTGTCTAAAATATTTTACACATAATTTGATTCGAACTTTTATTTTATAATATCTATTTCTATGGTTATATATCCCTAGTTTTATTCAAACTTGTCAACCTATATATCTTAAGTTTATTAATCTTATACCATTTTGATTTCTACATTCCATTTTGCTTTGCACATATCTTGTTGTTTTTTTATATATTATAACATGAATGTATATTATCATTGCATGGTATCCATCTCATTGATTTGTTAATTGTTCTTCATACGTGATTGAAATTAGGTTATGATTTTTAGATTAATCATATTTAATTGCTTATTATGCTAGTTCATTAATATTCTCATTCATCAAGTATCGTATCTCATGTGTGCCTGTTACCCCATATCGTCGTTTTCTACTTGGTTTATGAAATGTGGTTTTTTTAAAATCCAAATTTTTGTGATTAAATTCGTCTCATTTCAAAAACGCATTAATACATTTTAAGCTAGTTTTATAATTATTCATTTAAAAATTCTTTAAAACGAAGACGAGATTTGATATTTGGCAATTCGCGGAATCGTGCCCTAACGTGCTGGGTTGCAATTTCGCGTTTGCTCAAAATAATCGAATATCCCTTCAAAATTTCACCCATGTCTCCTAAAGATTCTTTAAAATGAAGGCGAGGTTTGATATTTGGCAGTTCGCGGAATCGTGCCCTAACGTGTTGGGTTGCGATTTCTCGTTTGCTCAAAATGATCGAATATCCCTTCAAAATTTTGTTCATGTCTTCTAAAAATCCTTTAAAACGAAGGCGATGTTCGATATTTGACAATTTGCGAAACCGTGCCCTAACGTGCTGGGTTGCAATTTCTCGTTTGCTCAAAGTAATCGAATGTCCCTTTAGAATTTCGTTCATGTCTTCTAAAAACTCTTTAAAACGAAGGTAATACTCGATGTTTGGCAATTCGGGAATCGTGCCCTATCGTGTTGGGTTGCGATTTCCCGTTCGTTCAATGATCGAAGATTCCTTTAGAATTTCACTCATACCATCTAAATTCTAAAATAAGGCAATATCTTATGTCTAGAAATTCGAGGAGTCGTGCCCTACTATGCTGGGTTTTGATTTTCTCGTTGGACCGGATAATTGGGCATCCTTTTGCGGTTTTCAACTTACAAATTTTTCGGAAGTCAAAATTTATCATGTTTTTGAGGGCATAAATGATCATGTCCTATCGTGTTGGATGTGGTGCTATATTCCTCTTAAGCAAGAGAATTTTGATAACCAACTCGGGTATTTCAAATATTATCGAAAAGGAACCACATTTCAAAAACATTTTACATAAGGACAGCATTTAATCGATTTGGTACCAATTTTGGGCGTAGTGAGGGTGCTAATCCTTCCTCATGCGTAACCGACTCCCGAACCCGTTTTCTCAAAAGTTCGTAGACCAAAATCGTTGTTTTAGTAAATAAAAAATGTTTTATTAAAATAACCAAATTCTTAGGTGATCCGATCACACCTAAACAAAAAGATCGGTGGCGACTCCATGTTTTATTTTCAAAAGTCGATTCCCCACTTTTCATTTAAATATAAAAATTTAAATAAGGTGGTTTCGACACCCACCAAAACTCATAATCAATACAACCCCATAGTTGGCTCATAACTGAGTCAGATCTCCTCAACTGTTGTTTTTCAACTAATAATGTCTCCATCCTAAATCTACAGTCTTTTCTATCACTTCTCATCTTCACACATAGCTTTAATGGCCACACTATTCTCTTCCCATGTTTAGCGATTTCTCTTGTAATCACATCGCTCGTCTTTTCAGCCTCACCATCTCAAAAGGACCCTTTTTAGCCTTTAATCAGACTCTTTAGATTTTGCATCTTTGCTCGCTTTTCTTTTAGAGTATCCCTACCTAAAATAACAAAGCTAATTACATTACAACTTGCCTCTACAACTATGAATTGTGTGGTTTTTTTTCCTATTCAAAAAATTCGATGAGCGTTGAAACCACCAAAAATAATTCCTATAAAATAACTCTAATTAATAGTAAGAGTAGTAGTAGGGTCGAATCCACAGGGATTGAATGCTATAATCAACTTTCGTGTATAACTTATGATCAGAGTGTTTGTTATGTTGAAGGTCGTGGCAACAGTCGTGCCCACAATTCCAATCGTACTTGCAAAAAGAATAAAAATAAAAGTAAATCGGGGGGTTTTGAAATGTTTAGAAAAAAAATAATTGAAACAACATAAATAAATAATTAAATAAATCAGAAAATAAATTCAGAATTTTGCAAACAGATAACATAAGCCTTAGCCTTAGACTCGGTAAATTTCGTATCAAGAATTGATCCTCGAAAATTAATCTTCTCCTCCAATCGATAAGCCAGTTATAGCAGTTAAGAACGTCCTAACCACCAATTCTTCCTCTAGTAGCTGGTTCCTGTACGACCTGCAAACCAACCCTTACCATTATCTAACAGACATACACGTGTTTTCGATTCAAGATTCTGGCAGCCTTGCGTTCTGAAGAACCCAACTCGAATTAACGGTCGACCTCAACCGCGTGGGTCATTTAAATACGATCACTTATTCCTCGATTTGTTCTTGGAGATCCGAATACAGTACAGCTGACTCATTTCTCCAACTATCAGCTAACACAACTCTAACCCAATGTGCACTTTTTGATTTGTAATCGAGTTAATCTTATGGGATGAGTTGTCAATCCTGATACTTAGAGAAAGAATGAATACCGATTGGACAGTTTTTAGCACGAATTCATATCTTACGATTCCCGACCGGAAAGAACACCGGCCTAAAGCTAAGAGGAAATTTAGGTAAGCATGGATTTAATCATGCTTGTAGGTTGTGGAAAGTGATTGGATTTGTAAGAAAGCTGGTGGAAATTGGGAAGGAAAAGTACTTAGAAGGCAATTAGCCCAATTTTATAAAAGAAACAAGAATTTGAAACAATGCTACACAATGTTAACGTCGAAGTGAAAGAAAAAGGGAGGTAATTCTATTCCAAATTGGAGTAGGAATACAAAATTAATGGATGATTTCCTAAGAATATAAAGCTCTTATTTATATACATAGGGTTTACTAAATTTAGCCTAAATTAATTTAATATAAAATCAAAAATAAAATAAAAATAAATAAAATAAGATTTTCCTATTTTTGGCTTTTACAAAGTCAAAATATTTGATGTGTCCTTGGCTTCTTCTACCTTTTTGATTTGGCCCCATTTCAATGATTGTCTTTCAAATTGGCCCTTTTTAGCTTGTTTTTGACTAATTGCATCCCTGACAAGATTAAATCATCAAAGTACTTAATTAGAAGGGTTTAGTTCAAAAATAAACCAAATTAAACACAAGAAATATGCAAATTAACATGTTTATCAATGCTTGATAGATTTTTTTGGATGCTTCATTTTTATCTTTTATGGTGTTTTTTATAGCATAGGATTTTATAAATTTGAGGGGTTTTTTTTCATAATAGTGTCATAAGTTTTATAAATTTGAGGGGTTACCATTATTAGCATCTATTTTTTTAAATATGTAAATTTCATTCAAATTTATAAAACCTATGACAGCTCTAAATAGTTTTATTTGCAGCTCTAAATCTATTTCAGTTTTACATCTCCTCTCACATTTGGCATTGGTCATGGCTCGAATTTTTCTTCAATGGCTTACCTAGTTGCGATCATTTGGCTTCAATCCATAAATGGAACTAACTCAAATTTCTCAGCTTATTCATCCCAACTTAAGCATCTCCTTTCCATTTCACGAATTGAGCTAAATAACCGAGGATAAGGACCAACCACATGGGCAAGTTGTTGGCAGTGCTGCCTGAAAGCCACCTGAATAGCTTACCGACATCAGAGGCAAAGGCCAAAATAGAGATGGGCGTTTCCAAGTACTTAAGCAGATTAGTGATAACACCTATCAAATAAATCTGCCCGGTGAGTACAATAAAAGTTCTACTTTTAATATTGCTAATTTATCTCCCTTTGATGTTTTAGATTCGAGGACGAGCCTCTTTGAGGAAGAGGGGAATGATATGAATCGCAAGGCCCAAAATCAAGTTCATGAACGTGATGGGCTCAAATTTCTTCAAGGCTAAATAACGAGGTCGAAAGCTAAGCAAATCCAAGCAAGATTGAACGGGATCATCCAAGATTTCGTTACCAATGCCCTAGCTGTGCACACGACTGAAAAATAAAATTAAGATTCACTTTCTTGTTTTCAAGAAAATCAAGAAACCGAATCTTGGTCTAAGTTTGTTGTTTTAGACAATTATTTAGTTGAATTTGTAAAATGGAAAGGAGATTCTTGAGTTGGAATGAATAAGCTGGGAATTTTGAGTTACTTTCATTTATGGATTGAAGCCAAATGATCACAACTAGGCTAAACCATTGAAGAAAACTTCGAGCCATGACCAAAGCCAAATGCGAAAGGAGATGTAAAATTCAAATAGCTTTGGGGTACTAATGGCGTATTTAAAGGAAATAGGAAAGAGAGGGAATAAGTGTTTTAGACATAATCTAGATAATTTTAGATATAACCATAACTCTTTGATTTATTTTTTATTTTTAGAGGTTTTTAAAGATTGTGATTCTATTTGTAGGCAAATTTAGTCCATAGTTGTTGAATTGTTTCCTATATAAACACTAGTTTCAGTTCAACAAAGTATACTCCTTCCAATCCTAATTACTTTTCTTATTTTCTTCACTATGTTGTTTTCTCTTTTCAATAAAATTTTTTTCTCAAAAACTCCAACACATATGCATGAAATAAATTATGATGGGTTGCTACTACTAGCAGCTAAATCAGGAGCTGCAATGAAAATCTAACTGGTTCTGCACGAAGATCCTGTCAAGTTTACTGCTCTCAAATTGATGATTTAACTGTTGAGATTGATGTTTTTAAATGTTGGCCGACGCATAATTATCGCCTTGAAATGCCCCCACATTCTACTGCCATTATCCGCCTATTTAATTATCTAAAATTTCTTTCTCTATTCAAAAGCTTTGTGTACCCGATTGTTATTCATGAAAAAGATAAGAATAATCCATCCAGTTTCCAGTTAGCAGTTTCTTGGTGCATTTTTGAATTGTCCCAAAAAATAATAAGGAAGCTGAAAAATATTATTAGTATATTACAAATTAATTAGCATTTTAAGGGGGAGAAAAAACAGCAAATGAATGACTACCAACCACAACTCACAATATGCAAATATGTAATAAGTCACATTCGCAAAAGATATGAACTTTTATTTTCGATGAACTTCCAACTAGTCCCTCTCATTCCTTCTAATTAAGTTGTAACTTAATTCAATGCATTATTTTCATTTTCTGCCTTTCTCTTTTATTTCTAGTAGGTTACTGTGGGAGTTTAATTATTTTAACATAGAAGTCAATTTGGCTAAAAAAAAAAATACCAATGGAAAGATTCAATTCATGCAATAGAAATCACTCAATATTCGAGTAGAATGAGTAATAATAGAAAGTTTTAGAAGACTTTAAATTTAGTTACCCAAATCTATAAAAAATCGTAACTTCGGGTTTCAACTTGGATTTTAGTTAAGGGTTTAGATTCAATTTCGTTAGGGTTAAGGTGTTCAAATGGTTAACCGAACCAAACTAGTATTAATCGAATTAACTGAAGTTTTTGATCTTTTAACCGTTAACTGTATCAAAGTTTTTTCAAAAAAATTTACCTGAATTATTTTTTTGGTTAAAACAAGTATAAAACATTAAAAATTTTTTTGATAATTTTCATTTGACCGAATTATCCGAATTCATCAAATTAGTAATAGCCTAATACATATAATATTATTTACTAATTTCGTTTAATTCAGTTAATTATCTAATTTCTAACTGAATTTACTGTTAACTAAAATTTTAAAACATTTTTAATCGACCTCTAACTGAACTAGATCGGTTAACCAACCTGAGTAACCGAATTAAATTAGTTCGATCGATTAATTTATCATTATGAGTTTTGATGGACTCCTGCTACTAGCAGCTAAATCAGGAGCTGCACTGAAAATTTAACTGGTTCTGCACGAAAATCCTGTCAAGTCTGCTGCTTCAGATTAATGATTTAACTGCTGAGATTGATGTTTTTAAAAATTGGCCGACGCATAATTATCGCCTTGAATTGCCCCACATCCCACTGCCATTATCCACCTATTTAATTATCTAAAATTTCTTTCTCTATTCAAAAGCTTTGCTTACCCGATTGTTATTCATGGAATAGACATTAATAATTCATTCAGTTTCTAGTTAGTAGTTAGGTATGCCTTCTTGGTGAATTTTTGAATTGTCCCAAAAAATAATAAGGAAGTTGAAAAATATTATTAGTATATTACAAATTAATTAGCATTTTAAGGGGGAGAAAAAACAACAAATGAATGACTACCAACCACAACTCACAATATACAAACGTGTGTAATAAGTCACTTTCGCAAAAGATATGAGCTTTTATTTTGGATGAACTTCCAACTTCTCCCTCTCATTCTTTGTAATTAAGTTGTAGCTTAATTCAATGCATTATTTTCATTTTTAGCCTCTTACTGTTATTTTATTTTCACTCTTTTATTTCTAGTAGGTTATTATGAGAGTTTAATTATTTTAACAAATAAGTCAATTTAGCTAAAAATACATACTAATGGAAAGATTCGATTCATGCAATAGAAATCACTCAACGTTCGAGTAAAATGAGTAATAATAGAAGGTTTTAGAAAGACTTAAATTTAGTTACCTAAATTTGTCGAAAATCGTAAGTTTAGGATTTCAACTTGGGTTTTAGTTTGGGGTTTAGATTCAATTTTGACTTTGGGCTAGGGTGTTCAAATGGTTAACCGAACTGAACTAGTATTAACCGAATTAATCGAACTTTTGAATCTTTTAACCGTTAACCGAACAGATTTTTTTCAAAAAAATTACTCGAATTATTGTTTTTGGTTTAAATAAGTATAAAACATATAAATTTTTTTGATAATGTTCATTTGACCGAATTATTTGAATTAACCGAATTAATCGGATTAGTAATAACCTGATGCATATAATATATAATATTATTTACTAATTTCAGTTAATTCAGTTAATTATCTGATTTTGAACTGAATTTACCGTTAACTGAAATTTCAAAAAATCTATAATTGACCTTTGACCGAATTAGATCAATTAATCGACCGAATAACTAAATTAGATCAGTTCGATCAATTAATCTTATCATTATAAGTTTTGATGGGTTGCTACTACTACCAGCTAAATTAGGAGATACACTAAAAATCTAACTAGTTTTGCGCAAAGGTCCTGCCAAGTCTGCTGCTCCCAGATTGATGATTTAGCTACTGAGATTAATGTTTTTAAAAGTTGGCCGACCCGTAATTATAGCCTTGAATTGCCCCCGCATCTCGCTGCCATTATCCGCCTATTTAATTATCTAAAATTTCTTTCTCTATTCAAAAGCTTTGCGTTCCTGATTGTTATTCATGAAATAGACATTAATAATTCATTCAGTTTCCAGTTAGCAGTTAGGTACCCCTTTTTGGTGCATTTTTTAATCGTCCCAAAAAATAATAAGAAACTTGAAAAATATTATTAGTATGTTACAAATTAATTAGCATTTTAGGGGGAGAAAAACAACAAATGAATGACTACCAACCACTACTCATAATATACAAACATGTAATAAGTCAATTTCGCAAAAGATATGAATTTTTATTTTCGATGAACTTCCAACTTCTCCCTCTCATTCTTTGTAATTAAGTTGTAACTTAATTTAATGCATTATTTTCATTTTCAGCCTCTTTCTTTTATTTTATTTTTACTCTTTTATTTTTAGTAGGTTACTGTGGAAGTTTAATTAATTTAACACATAAGTCAACATGGCTAGAAAAACATACCAATGGAAAGATTCAATTCATGCCATAGAAATCACTCAACCTTTGAGTAGAATGAATAATAATAGAAGGTTTTAGAAGGCCTTAAATTTAGTTACTCAAATCTATCGAAAACCGTAAGTTTAGGGTTTCAACTTGGGTTTTAGTTGGGGGTTTAGATTCAATTTTGATTTTGAGCTAAGGTGTTCAAATGGTTAACCGAACCGAACTAGTATTAACCTAATTAACCAAAATTTTTCAAAAATTTACTTGAATTATTATTATTTTGGTTAAAACAAGTATAAAATATATAATTTTTTGATTATGTTCATTTGACCTGTTAGAATTAAGTGACCCAAATTCTTATTTAAATAAAATACGATGGAAAATAAAATAAAAGTAAAATCCATATAGAACTAGACTTCTTTTATTTTATTTTAGAATAAGGTTTTAAACCTTATTAAACTCCATCTATTTTATATTGATTAGGATAAGGTGTTTCAATCCTACTAGAATATGGCTTTGCAAGCCTATAAATAGACATAGTCTATTCCTCTTGTATTTGAGTAAAAATTTTTCGACATAGTGAATTTTCTTCTCTCTGCCTGTGGTTTTTTCCGAAAGGGTTTCACGTAAAATTTATGTGTTCTTTATTTTATTTATTTTATTCTATTTTATTTTCACAAATTGGTATCGAGCTTCCGGGTTATTCATCTCGATCACGGTAATGGCGTCTTTAAAGTATGAAATTCATTGTTGGATCGCAACACCGATTTGCGTTGTGGCAAATTAAGATGCAAGCGTTCTTGCAGATGGATCTAGAGGATGCCTGCTAGGATAGATAAGATGCCTTGACATTAACAGATGAAGAGAAGAAGCGTAAGGATCGAAAGGCATTAACACAATTACATCTCGCATTTGTCCAACGAAATTTTGCGGGATGTGATGAAAGAGAAAAGCGCATTGCATTATGGAAAAGGCTAGAACAAATATGTATGTCGAAAACTCCAACAAGCAAGTTGCATATGAAGCGGCGTCTTTATGCTCATCGTTTGGAGGAAGGTGCGTCGTACCGAACACTTAACAGTGTTTAAAGAAATTCTCTCAAACTTGGAGGCCATGGAGGTTCAAGATGATAAGGAAGATCTAGGGTTGATTCTACTTTGTTCGTTGCCCGTCTTATTCAACCTTTAGAGACACGATTTTATATAGCGCGAGTCTCTCACAGTTGATGAGGTTTATGATTCTTTAACCTCGTATGATAAGATGAAGCATCTTGTAGTTAAACCCAACTCTCGGGGAGAGGGTCTCATTGTTCGTGGGAGACAAGACCGAATGTTGATGATGATCGTGGTAGAACACGAGAACGGAATCCTCGTGGTAAATCTAAGGGTAGATCGAAATCTTCAAACAGAGGTAAAACTTGCAACTTCGCAAGAAGAAAGGGCACATTAAATCTGAGTGCTATAAGCTACAAAATAAGATTAAAAGGAGGTGCGAATCAAAAGGAAAACAGCCGGAAAATTCGGTGAAGTGATGTTGTAGAAGACTACGGCGATGGTGAACTTCTAGTTGCTTCATCAATGATTCTAAAGTAAGTGAGAGTGGATACTTGATTCAGCTGCACCTTCCACATGAGTCCCAATCGGGATTGGTTTACAACTTATGAAACGATGTCTGAAGGTGTTGTTTTGATGGGAAATAATGCTTCATGTAAAATCGCGGTGTTGGAACAATTAAAGTTAAGATGTTTGATGGAGTTGTCGAACACTTAGTGACGTGCGGCATGTTCCAAAATTGAAAAGAAATTTAATTTCGTTGAGTACTCTTGATTCAAAAGATGCAGATACACGGTGAAAGTGGGGTTTTAAAGATTTCAAAGGGTCCTTGTTGTGATGAAAGGGCAAAGAAAGATTGCCAAGTTATATGTTTCTATGGGGTTCTATTCTATCGGTGATGCATTGCCGCTTCCTCTTCCTTGTCGATGATGATATTACTAAACTTTGGCATATCGCCTAGGGCATATGAGTGAGAATGGCATGGCGAATTAAGCAAAGAGGACTTCTTAATGGGCAAGGAATTTGCAAACTGAATTTCTGTGAGCACCTTGTGTTTTGGGAAGCAAAGAGAGTTCGATTCACTAGAGGAATCCATAACACGAAGGAAACGTTGGAGTATATCCATTACGATCTGTGGGGCCGTCGAGTGCCTTCGAGAGGTGGAGCTAATTATATGCTAACCTTTATTGATGATTTTTCCGAAAAGTTTGGGCGTTCTTCACGAAGCGAAAAGCGATGTGTTTTCCACATTTAAGTCTTGGAAAATTATGATTGAAAAGCAGACGGAAAGCAGATAAAATACCTCCGCATGCACAATGGCTTAGAGTTACATTCGATGAGTTTAATAGATTGTGCAAGTCGGAAGGATCATGAGACACTTGACGATTCGTCATACTCCTGACAAAAGCGGCGTTGCGTAAGCGAATGAACAGAGCGATCATGGAGAAGGTTCGATGTATGTTGTCAAATGCCAACTTACAAGTCATTTTGGGCGTAAGCGACCTCTACTACATGTTTTTGATCAACCGATCTCCATCCGTTGCCATTGAGAAAAAGACTCCACAAGAGGTATGGTCCGTAATCCGCTAATTATTACGATTTAAAGATTTTTGGGTGTCTGCGTATGCTCATGTTGATAATGGAAAATTGGAACCGAGATCCATTAAATGCGTTTTCTTGGTTATAAAGTGGTGTAAAGGCTATAAGTTATGGTGTCGAAAATAGAAAAGTTGTGATTAGCAGAGATGTTGTTTTTGATGAAAGCGCTATGCTACCTAACTTATCTCTTAAAGACTCTTCCAATAAAGAAAACCAAAAGCAAGTGGAGCATCAGTTAATCTGTAATCAACTCCTCAAGCCAAGACAAAATTGAGAATAGAGTTGCTTCTTCACCACAATACTCTATCGCCAAAAACAGGACAAGAAGAGAAATTAAACCTCCAAAGAAGTATGCCGAGGTTGATCTAGTTGCTTATGCTTTAAATGTGGCTGAAGATATAGATGCGAATCAAGAGCCATTTAATTATTCGAGGCGATTAGTGTGAAGACTCGAGAAAAGTGGATGTTTGCTATGCAAGAGGAGATGGAATCACTCCACAAAAATAGAACATGGGATCTTGTAAAACTTCCTAAAGGTAAAAAGGCATTCGTTGTAAATGGGTGTTTAAAAGAAAGAAGGGACTCAGGAGTTGAAGAACCGGATATAAAGCAAGGCTTGTTGCAAAGGGTTACTGATCAAATTCGAGTGGACTTCACAGATGTGTTCTCTCCGGTTGTTAAGCATAGTTCGATTCGAGCTTTGCTTGGTATTGTTGCCATGCATGATTTGGAGCTTGAGCGGTTAGATGTAAAAGCGCATTTTGCATGGAGAACTTGAGGAAGATATTTACATGCAACAACCAGAGGGTTTTATAGTCTCGAAAAAGAGGACTATGTTTGCTTCTGAAAAAGTCCCTTTACGGTTTGAAACAGATCACCAAGACAAGTGGTACAAGAGGTTTGATTCCTTTATGACTTCTCATGATTTCAAAAGAAGTAGTTTTGATGATTGTGTCTACTTTAAGAAAAGCAGTGATGGTTCTTTTGTGTATCTACTTCTTTATGTTGATGACATGTTGATAGCGAGAAAAGATAAAGAGAGATAAGAAAGGTTAAAGCCCAACTAAGTGAAGAATTTGAGATGAAAGATTTAGGACCAGCAAAGAAGATACTTGGTATGGAGATTCTCGAGATAGAAAAGCAAGTAAATTGTACCTAAGTCGGAAGGGTACATTGAGAAAGTTCTTTGCGGGTTCAATATGCAGAGTGCTAAGCTGTTAGTACTCCTTTAGCGACCCATTTCAGACTTTCATCGGCCTTATCTCCTCAATCGGATAATGAGATTGAGTACATGTCACATGTTCCATACTCTAGTGCGATGGGATCTCTCATGTATGCTATGGTTTGTTCACGTCCGATTTATCATATGCGATCGGTCGCGGTTAGCGAGATACATGGCGAATCTCGGTAAAGAACACTGGAAAGTAGTTCGATGGATTTTAAGATACTTACGAGGCACTACTAATGTTTGCTTACAGTTTGGAAGAACTAAAGATGGAGTTATAGGGTATGTTGATGCTGATTTTCTGGAGACCTTGATAGAAGAAGATCTCTCACGAGTTACGTCTTTACAATCGGAGGTTGTGCAATTAGTTGGAAAGCCACTTTGCAAACTACGATCGCTTTGTCTACCACTGAAAGTCGAGTACATGGCGATTCTTGAGGCTTGTAAAGAAGCTATTTGGTTGAAGGACTATTTAGTGAACTCAATGAAGACCTTCAAATCAGCCACGATGATTTTGTGACGGTGAGTGCCATCTTTCTTACAAAAGATCAAATGTTTCATGAGAGAACAAAACACATTGATATTCGGTATCATTTTGTTCGTGATATTATTGCTCGTGGTGATATTGTTGTGAGCAAAATTAGCACTCATGAAAATCCTGCAGATATGATGGTGAGTCACTTCCTATAACCAAGTTTGAGCATTGCTTAGACTTGGTTGGTGTTCATTGTTGAAGTTAAACCCTTAAGGGTTTTTGGAAGAGGTGAAGAACTTGTTTATTGAAAGTTCGCGATGAAGAACTTGTTCATTGAGAATTTGTGTCAAGGTGGAGATTGTTAGAATTAAGTGACCCAAATTCTTATTTAAATAAAATACGATGGAAAATAAAATAAAAGTAAAATCCATATAGAACTAGACTTCTTTTATTTTATTTTAGAATAAGGTTTTAAACCTTATTAAACTCCATCTATTTTATATTGATTAGATAAGGTGTTTCAATCCTACTAGAATATGGCTTTGCAAGCCTATAAATAGACATAGTCTATTCCTCTTGTATTTGAGTAAAAATTTTTCGACATAGTGAATTTTCTTCTCCTCTGCCCGTGGTTTTTTTCCCGAAAGGGTTTCCACGTAAAATTTATGTGTTCTTTATTTTTATTTATTTTATTCTATTTTATTTTTCACATGACCTAATTATCTGAATTAACCGAATTAGTAATAGCGTAATACATATAATGTAAAACCCCTAAATCGTATCTGTCGCCAGAATAGGGTTACATAGCATTATCATAAAAACATAACTATATAACATACATTTAGTACTTCAACATAAACATGGCATAATTCATTCATATACATGCATGACGTCCCTTAATCGATCCCTCGAGGCCTTAGAAACACCTTAGAAATGATTAGGGACTAAATAAAAAAATATTTGGAACATTTAAGAAAAAGTTGGAAAAATTGAACTGTAGGGGTCACATGGCTGAGGCACACTCCTGTGTCTCAGGCCGTGTAACAATCGAAATAGGGACACACGACCGTGTCCTAGCCCGTGTTCGGTGCACGTGTAACTTTCAAAGTTGGGTGACACCTCCAAGCCGTACGCCTGTGTGCTAGGCCGTGTAACTGCCTGACTTGAATGCCTTTAAAACCTACAGGGGACACACGACCTTATCGTATGGCTATGTGTCACACACGGCTGAGACACACGCTTGTGTCTTAGGCCGCGTGGACATGAAATTGGCCAAAATCAAGCCATTTTCATCACCCATTCCAAGCTTGTACCTAAACACAATTTGTGCACAACTTCAAGGCATCAAAAACATACCAATACGTGCTTAAAATGACCAAATCAATATACCATTATCATACAACCAGTGAACCATGTAAGGCACCTCAATCACAATCAATCAAACATGCATAAACATATGCATAGTTAACCATATTTCAGTCATATCAAAATATACCATAATTTGACCTATTCTATGTCAATTTAAACTTACCACTTGTACCATTTCTCTCATGCATCAAATACACATAATGACACAATTCAAGCATTACTGAAATGGTACCAAACAACCAACATATATACATACCAAAATCAACATTTAGCATTCAACCAAACATTAAACATAAGGCCACCTATACATGTCATTATAACCTTGGCCAAAACATCAAAACTACCGATACAATCGCTGGATAGTGTGATAGATCTCCGACGAACTTCCAACTCGTCGAGCTTCCAATAATCTATAAAGTAAGGGAAAATAACTATGTAAGCAATGAATGCTTAATAAGCTCGTATAAACTTTAAATATAATATTTCATTTCGATAATGAACTTTGTAGGATAACTATAAACCCACACCAATACCATAAGATTTATAAAACTACATTAGCATCAACTTACAAATGAGTAAGTCAATCAACATCACTTATATTTTTCATTTTTATCATAATAGGATTTTATAACACATATTACACAATCATTAACCTTTTCATAAGACTAACCACTCCATTTACTTACTTTCCATTTCATTTACTTAGCATAAGTAAATTTCTCACATATAAGTACGTCATTCAACTCGTCAATCCTTTTATCATCATATTACATCTCAATTATGAACTTACCTTTTCTTACCCATTTTATTTGCATTATACAAGATATAAGCATAAACATCAACCATAACCACAAGCTTGACACAGGCCTAAACATCATCATCAATACACAAGTTAGTGCATTTATGTAACAGCCCGTTTTCAGTGAAATCAAAATAGTGGTTTCGGGATCACAAATTCGAGTTAAAAAGAAAATTTATTTTAATGTCATTGCATGGTCTATATTATGATAGGAAAGATATATGAAAATTTTGATAAGAAAATTTTACCAATATCATGTTTAATTAGGGAACGGACCAAATTGCATAAAATGAAAAAGTTGAGTTCTAGTAGCTAAAAGGATCAAATAGCTATGGAATTCAAAATAAGAGCCCTTATATGGTAATTAGACCATTAAAGAAAAGTTAGTAGATATTTTTGATGATTCATCCATGGAAAAATTAGAAAAGGATAAGGACTAAATTGGAAATGAGAATAATTAAAAGATGATAAATAAATTAAAAAGAAATATCATATTATTATATCATCTTTTTCCCCAAAATTTCTATGGAAACTCTCAAAAATGGAAAGCAAGCTTTCTTGGCTTAATTGGATCTAGAAAGACCAAATACGAAATTAGATCGAGGAAACTAAAAAGTAACGGATTAGTAGATTTTCGTATACGAACGAATATCAAGGTAAGTTCGTGTAACTAAATTGTGTTTATTTTATGCTTGAATTGAATGTGGTATGTGATTATATGAATTATATAAATGTTTTAGATATATGAAATAATCACATGTCCGATCATGTCCGGAAAATGTTCAATTTTGTTTGAATAATGAATTTCGATGGATACATGATTTCTCATATTGAATGTGGTCCTGCATATGTTGCAGACAGAATATAGCTCGGATGAGCAATGTTGTTATAAGCCCTCTTGAGCGTCTTGTTATATAGTTCCTGCAAGCATCCTGATCGGTAGTAATCCTGCATGTGTTGCACTCTACCGTAGTTCTTAGTTAGCGTCCTGTTACATGATTCGATCGGTTATGATCCAACATATATTGCGGACACAAAGGCAGCTATTCGTGAGTGTCGTAATATAGGCTCTTATGAGCTTCTTGACATGGCTTGCTTGAACTTCTTGTTAAATGGCTATCCGATGCTCCCTGATTATAACTCTTCGGAGTTACCTGTTAAGCCCTATGAGCTCCCTGATTAAAACTCTTATAAGTTTCCTATTTAGCCTGGATAAGCTTCCTAATACATGGCTCACATAAGCATCCTGTTACATGGCTCGAGAGAGTGCTTCCTGATTATATGCCCTAATGGGTACTCCTGAACACGAATTGACGGATTATTGTTTTGTACACCTTGAGTGTACTACCTAAGTATCCATCAAAATTTCAATGATTCAACAGATAAGACTCCCGAAATGAGAAACTATGAGTTAAGTGAATTATATCTCGAACGTTTCTGAAATACCTGGAAATTTGTAGCGTGATGAGCTCATCTCTATTTGCTTGAAATTTTATGTTATTTACATGAATAACATGTTGGATAAGTGCACGTGATTAGGAAATTGGCCAAAATGATTTGGATCATGATTTGTATGTTTACTTTAAATGAATAAAGATGGTAAGTCAAATTCCTGTTATACGAACTTATTAAGCATTAAATGCTTACTAGGTTTACTTTCCTCTGTTTTATAGTGCTCAGAAGCTCGTAAAGGTTGGAGATCGGTTGGAGTATCATCACACTATCCTCCAGCTCATTTTCGTATAAATAGAAAACTTACTTTAGTATAATGGCATGTATAGGCTATTGGTGACAAGAGAAGGCATGTACATGGTTGTTTGTAATCTAGCCATTGGAATGGCTAGAGTGATATGTTTTGGTACGTATTTATAAGGCCATAACATGTTTGATGTGTTTTGAACTGGTTAAATAGTAAGTGATATATGAACCAAATGGTGAATGAATTCGAGATAGTATAATTGATAAAACTTGTAAATTAAACATAAATGAAATTATGGTAAGTTAAACATTTGAACATATATTTTAATATGTCATACATAATACTTGTATTTGACTTGGTTTATATGTACCAAATTGGTTTGGAAATGTGTTGAGATATTATTGTAGGCGCAAAGTAAAATAGGTGAGAAATAAGGCTTGAAAAATAGCCTTATTTTGTCCACACGGGTAGACACACGGGCATGTGTCTTGACCATGTGTGACACACAGCCATGTGCATGGGCATGTGGTTTAGCCGTATGTCCCTTGCATCTTAAAAATTAAGAAACAGAATGTTCAGAATTGATTATATGGGCAGAGACACGGGCGTGTGTCTCAGCCATGTATGTCACATGGCTAGCACATGGACACGTGTCTTGGCCGTGTGAAAACTGTACCTAATTTTCAAAAATTAAATTCACCACACAGCCTAAAACACGGGCGCGTGGATGACCGTGTGACCGAAGTCAGAGAGTTACATGGGTAAGGACACGGATTGGGACACGGCTGTGTGCCTCGCATCGAATGCCCACACGGCCTGGCCACATGGGCGTGTGTCCCCTGTACCTAGGAAAAATTTTGAAATTTTGCGAAAAATTTTCTGAGTTCTCATTTAGTCCTGGCTCGATTCTAATGTGCTAATTGGGCCTCGAGGGTCCATAAAAGGAACACTATGATTGATTATGTATGATTTTCGGTTATGAATAGTAAATGACATGAAATAACTGTATATGTTCTGTAAACTCTAGTAATACTCTGTAACTCTGTTCCAGCGACAGATACGGGTTAGGGATGTTACAATTTATACATAACTCTTTTGAGATCAACCACATGATAAGCCATTTCATAAGAAAAATGTATCTTTTGATTTATTCAACCTTTTCATGAACATAAGCATATTTACATTTGGATACTTACAATTTCAATGTATATCATTAATAATAAGCATGATATAATCCAACCATAAGCTTGGCACAAGCCTAAGCACCATCAACAACACATGTTAGTGCATCAACTCATAGTTCACTTGAATTAACAAAAGGTAAGCTAGGTGTACATGAATATAATACTTTTGAATTCATCCATTTCATGAACATAAATATAATTTCATTGAACATTTCCATTTCAATCCTTTTCATAAATTCATGTCATAGTTCATTTAAACACTTACCATCCCTTTCTTTTTCATGCACGTTGAACCATTTAGAATAACATCAGATACGCGGGAAAGCTCACACAAAGTGTGCTAAACATATAACCTTTCCTTTCCTTTTCCTTTACATTGTTGCTCATACGAGCTGTGAAATGGGTCTACTCACACAAGTTGGCGGTTAGAATGTAAGCTAGGCGATACTGCTCACACAAGCTGTTGAGTATCTGCAACAAATGCCAGGCCTCAGTCATCGGTAGGACATTCAGGACCAGCACCTGAAACATGGTAACCCTAATGACATGTCATTTGTATCCTATACATTCCTGAGGTTCACACAGGGCTCGATAACCGTCAATTAGTCATAATGTGGATATAATCACATATATATATCGATTCAATTACATTAAAACAACACAGTAAACATTCAATTTAAACAACATTATATCGAGTACAGTTCATACAAACTTACCAGACTAAATTGCGGCCATGATTAAGTACAGAGGCTATTTGGTAATTTTCTCTTATCCTTGATTTCCACTCGTTCTTTATCTAAATTAACAATTTCATTCAATTCATTAATTTAGACAGAAAAACTAATCTATTTTATGTAATTTAATCTTTTTTTGACATTTTTACAAAATTACCCCCAATAAAAATGATGCTAGCTCACTCTAGTAAAATCAGACCATTCCTGTTATTTTTGAAAAAAGCGGCCCATTTCCGTATTTTTTTTTTGTTTTGGAAATAGGCCTTTTCTAGTCAATTGGTCTATTTTTTATGAATAGGATTCGAATTTCTATACATCTAACTCTTTTCTTTTCTATGCAACAAGTATTAGTGTTGTTGGAATTAGACTGGATCGATCAATCAAATTGATTGAACCAAAAATTACTTGGTATACTAAATCGGATAAAGGGGTTAAATTGATTTTTAAACAAATCACTCAAAACTGTGGTAAAATGTTGATTGAACCAATTTATAGATTTTAATATATATTTTAATTTTTTATTAATATTTATAAAATTTTAATTAATTAATTAATTATTATTGAATCGATAATCTATATTTAATTAGTTGAATCACCGCTTGAATTTTTAAAACATTTACAAGCATTGATTTTATGATCTCTATTTTAAATAAGCGTCAGAATATAAATGGTTTTTAAATCATGCATTGTTAGTTAATGAGAAATGAAAAATTAATGAGAAATGAAAAATTATCATAAACTTTAAAAATTAGTTTCATTTAACTTTATCTTTTAAATAATGTCTCATCATCTTATTAATTATAATGCACAAAATTATAAAATTTACAAATTGTAAAAGCATAAATGTCAGGTAGCATGTATTCCAACTAGGCCTTTATTTCTGGAAAATTTTAAGGAAAGCTCTTCAAAACTCTTAATCAGGAGAGTTACATATATTATATAAGGATAACTATTAAAATTATATATAAATTATGGTTTAATGTGTAATTATATATATGAACTTTGATTTTATGTAATTTTATATATGAAATTTTGATTTGATCTAATTTTTGTGAATTATTAACATAATTATTAATATAACATCATTTTATGTTTATATATTGCATATATAAATAATTATATTTATTCAATATAAAAATAAATTGATGTATTTATTTCTTTAAATATGTATGATTAAATCAAAATTAAAGTTTCAAGTATAGATTTGAATTACAATTAGAGTTTCACGTGTATAATTGTACTAAATTAAAGTCCATGTATATAATTGCATATTAAATTAAATTTCATGTACAATTTTGAGATTTATCCCATTATATAATTATGTAATGTTATTATCTAAAAATATGCATGACATTACAATTTTGTTATAATAATTTATATAATTTGATAGTTTGTAATATATGTAATACATAGATAAAATAAGTTTCATAAAATAATTCAAACTTTTACTACTTTGCATGATTTGATAATGTATTAATATAATTCGTAAAGCCATAAAATAATACTCAAATTCATAAAAGTTTAAGAAAGAAATAAAAAATGTAAAGTATAAAGGATATATGTATAGGGGCGGAGAGAGGATAGAGGAGCACACAATGGCCTTAGATATCACTTGTGACAAAAAAAAAAAATTTAAGTACTAAAAAAAAAAAGATATAACTTAGATACCAATTTGTGGGAATTGCAAATTATAGAAGTCTATTTAAGAGTTAAAGTATATGCCATATGTAATGGTACCATGATTAAGGCATGTCTTTTGAGAAAAAGGTAATGGCTTTGTGACAAGTAGTATCGGAGCAACCATTGATTGTCTGGTTTCACATTGAATGCCTAATGGGTGGGGTTAGTTGAGTGGACCAGTTATGACCAACGAGCCTGTGTCGAGGTAGCACGAGATTGAGTAGAAAAAATGTTACACTGAACACCCTAAAAAAAATTGAAAAGATGCATGAATCTCACGTCAGAAAGAAAATTCTCTAGATTTCAGCTTTAGCAGATAAGGTAGTATATTCTAATGTTAACGTAGGTTTATTGCTTCATAGTATCAGTAAGTATGTATGTATGTATACCCATTCAGTGAAGTTCCATACTGATATTCTCTCATTTACAACTAGCAAAAAGTTGTTAATTCTCAAACTACACATAGGCATACTAGTAAAATTCGATTCATTGTTCACGTCACCAGTCGAGAAACTCATGTCGGCACATATATCATATGCCTTGTTGTGTACAAGGTTGGCTCCTCAGTTCTTGTACTTCATAGTTCCTTTCTCAAATCCAATCGTAGGGAATTGCTTGGCGAACTCCTCGACATCGTGGAGGAGTTTTGCAACCTCAAAGTTGAAGCCGGATGTCGAAACCATTTTTTTCAAAAGAAAAAAGGGTCGACTTTTGTTTTTGAAAACAAAAATTGGAGTCGCCACCAATCCTTTTTTATGAGGTGTGATCGAGTCACCTTGTGATTGATTGTTTTAATAAAATGTTTTGATTTACTAAAACAACAGTTTTGGTCTACGAAATTTGAGAAAACGGTTTCGGGAGTTAGTTAAGCACGAGGAAGGATTAGCACCCTCGTAACACCCAAAATTGGTACCTAATTGATTAATTAATGTCTTAACATCAAAAGTTGAAAACCCGAAAAGAATTTAAAATACGATCCTCTCTTTTTTATTAACGTTAATTTTACAAAAAATGTTTGGATAAATAGAAGCGGATGCTAAAGACCTTCTTGTCCCGAAGTAATAAAATGTCACATCCAGTACGTTAGGACACGACATTTTAAACCTTTGAGAATAAGCTTGTCTTTTGATTTTCAAAACTCATGCATTTTAATTTTAAAAGGATATTCGGTCATTTGGGTCAAACGAGAAAAATCAAAACCCAGTACGTTAGGGCACGATCTCTCAAGTTTCTAAATACGGAACATTGCCTTATTTTGAAAATTTTCTTTTTATGAAATAATAGCAAATATGAAATTTAAAACGATGCGTATTTATTTTGTTTGAAGTATAATAAAATGGTACATTATGAATAAATACGTTGGGACCTAATTCTCGATATGATTTGAACAAAACAAACTAAAATGGCAATATGAACATGGAATAATAATGTACGAATAAAACGTTATGTTAATGAATGTCTATAATATGGAAATACTAACAAATCCTAGTATACATAATGCAATAACCACATACTATCACTTTAATACCAACACGAACAATCGAAGGGAATTAAGATAAAATAAACAACAAATAATTTCAATGATAACAAAAATAAAATAGGCCTTGAACAAGACAAAACCGATTTTTATGGTACAATAAGGACTAGTGAATACATAAATAGATATAAAATAAATATTGAAGAAAGTAGTTTGTAAAATATTGAAAATAGAAGAGTAAATTGAAATATAAAATAAAATTAAAGGAGCAATTTGTGAATAAATATACTATAAATAAATATAATAATAATAATATATAAAAATAATGATATTGATACATAAATATAAATATAAATATATACATAGAAATATAATAATAATAATAATAATAATAATAATAATAATAATAATAATAATAATAATAATAATAATAATAATAATAATAATAATAATAATAAAAGTTTTAAAATCATATAAGAAGACATAAATAAATAAATAACAACACGATATAAATAAATAAATAAATAAATAAAATGTTAATAACAAGAGTAAAAAAACATATATAAGAAAAATAATAATGAAAATAATATTAGTATATAAATAGAAATAGAAATATAATAAATAGAAATATAATAATAGTAGAAATATAAATAGATAAATAAAATTAGATAAATAATAATAGTATTAGAATAACAAAATAATAATAGTAATAATATATTAAATTAGTTAATTTGATAATAAAATAGTGAAAGAAGAAGAAGATTAAATCGAACCTTAAAGTAAAATTTTGGGGCAAATAAAAAATAAATAAAAAGAAATGGACCAATTTGAACGTGCGAATAACAAGGAGGGACCAAAAGGGAAATAATTCCCACCCTCCAAAACGCACAGCTTCAAGGAGGACCAAAATGCAGTCAAAATAAATTTTAGGGCCAAAATTAAAAATAATAAAAACTTAATTGCAAAACAATTGGACGAATTTAGAAAAAAAGAAATTAAAATGAAATTTACAAAATTCCACGTCAAATTGAAAGAGAAAAGAAAATAATTCAATTCCAATAGAAATAAGAAAAGAGAAAATAATCCAATTTCAAATTAAGATAGGAATACAAAAGTAATTGATTCTTTCAAAGAATAAAATACCCCTATTTATATATATGAGATTTACTAAAATAGCCTAACTAATTTAATAAATTAAAATAAAATAAAATAAATAAAACAAAAATAAAAAATAATATTTTCTTATTTTTGGCTTTTTACCAAGTCAATAAAATTTGACAATTACTTGGATTTCTCTATCTTTTTTATTTAACTCCAATTTAATGATTATCTTTTAATTTAACCATTTTTAACTTATTTTCGATTGGTTGCATCATTTGACTTTATTTATTTGATTATTATTTTGTTCGGGTAAAAGTCAAAATTAGCTATTACACCAGAAGACTGCAGAGTCGCCACGAAATCTTTCAACTTTGTCCCTGGTTTACAAAACCCAACAGTATGTACCTAAAGATCAGCAGTAATATTCAAGCAAGAGTAGGATCGGGAATCGAGGATAAAGGCTTGCAATAATAACCTTTAGTTTCGGCCTTGATTTTCAGTGCCAAGTTTACGGTAGCATCGAAGTACTCGGCTACCTTAACAAAGTCTCCCTCGATAAATCCCCTTGATCAAAGAGCTGGGGTACCTGAAATGCAATGGGATTCATCTAAGAACAACATTTACAGTATGAGGCTTTACCCATTCTGATGCCGCCACGAACCATAGCCGACACGTCTCCTGGTACCGTATTTTTGTTTGCTGCAATATGAACTGCTTCCAACACCTTTTCAACCCTGGATCCATCAATTCCCTATAGAGAAGACACTATAAAAGCTTAGCTACATGATATGGTTCATGCTATAAAGCACAACAATGAAGATTCTACTCTACGACCTTGTTCTTCAAGTTAACCAACACTAGATGGTTCTCGGTTCCACCAGAAACAAGTTCGTATCCCTTTCTGGCCAGGGTCTGCAAATTCAGTGGTTAAAAAACGACTTCATATACAAAGAGTAAGTTCTGCTATATCTTGCATATGATACCTGCGCAAACTTCGAGCAATTACTAAGAACTTGCTCCTGGTAGGCCTTATATACTGGAGTTGTTGCCTGTTTCAGTGCAACAGCTAGACCAGTAATCGTGTGATTGTGTGGACCGCCTTGAAGTCCAGGAAAGACTGCCTGATTGATTTTGTCTTCATAATCATACAAAACCACTTTCCCCTGTTTGTTAATCTCTTTCACTCCTTTTCTGAAGAAAATCATAGCTCCACGAGGTCCACGAAGCGACTTGTGAGTTGTGGTGGTCACAACATCGGCATACTCAAAAGGTGAAGGTATAACACCAGCTGCAACCAAACCACTTATATGTGCCATGTCTGCTAACATTATTGCCTTTTGCTTGTCACAAACCTGGTCAATACAAAACAAACATGACATCCAACATGATCAAAGCAGATAGGCTCAGATAAAAGTAAAGAAGGTTACCTTCCGGAGACGCGCATAATCGTATTGACGGGCATAAGCACTAGCACCAGCAACTATTAATTTTGGCCTAAAAATAGTTGCACTCTTCTCCAACTGAAATCAGAAACTTGGGTGTCAAGAAAACCGAATTCCGGCATGAGAAAATGAGAAGTGATGAAATAAATACCTGGTCATAGTCAATGTAACCGGTGCTCTCATTCAATCGATACGGCATTGTCTCGAAAATTATAGATACGGTGATATCTTTTTGGTATCGGTCTACCGATCACAAAAGCAACTATGTAAGGGCATATTTTAAAGTGTAGCAGAATTAAGGTATGCAAATTTAAAGTACCTGATAACCATGAGAGAGATGTCCTCCATGAGGAAGATCAAGAGCCATGATTCAATCATGAGGTTTCAATAGCGCGGTGTATACTTGGAAGTTAGCCGGAGAACCAGAAAGCGGCTGCACGTTCACTGCCGTGCAACATGCATATACCATTACTAATCTGTAAATACATCTGTTAAACAACTATTACTATAAACCTTACCTCCTCATTTTTGAGGATCCAATCTGAATGCTTCGAGAGCGCGGTTCTGACATAACGTCTCGGCCATGTCGATGTACCTGTAAGTAGGAAGTAAAAAACATCACTCAAACAGCCGAAGTCAACATAAATTTACTCAGTATGGTCACATGAACAACACAAAAAGATTAGCTAACATTGTAACATACTTATTGCCTCCATAGTATCTTGCACCAGGATACCCTTCACTGTAATTGTTAGTCGTGATAGAACCAACTGCTTGCATCACCGACACCGATGTGAAGTTCTCCGATGGAATGAGTTCAAGTCCCTTTTATTAAGACCAAACAGCTTTCAATTAAACTAACATTTAATGGCGGATAATTTAGCATGTAATTTTAGTCCATTGGGGAGCTTTTTGAATGGAGGTACCTTCCATTGGCGAGCTTTTTCAAGCTCGATGATATCAGCAATTTCAGGATCAACGACTTCAAGTGGAGCATTTAGTTGCTTTGGCCACTGTAAACAGAGCTGCACCCACCAAATAAAAAGATTAATATGAACGGAGAGAAAAACAAAGTAAAATTATACGTA
Organism: Gossypium arboreum; assembly: GCF_025698485.1. NCBI lineage: Eukaryota > Viridiplantae > Streptophyta > Magnoliopsida > Malvales > Malvaceae > Gossypium > Gossypium arboreum. The sequence goes on from NC_069071.1 coordinate 4,566,220, forward strand.
GAAGAAAAGATGAAAGAGAAGAAACCATGTAACAGTGGGAGGTGGCATTGGAAAGGGGACGAAAAGGCTTATCAATGGAAGAGGAGAGTCGACGAAATGCCATTGCCACGGCCATTTTCCTTTACTTTTGGTTGTTTTTTGTTTATGGGGGACTGAAGCTGTGGAGGAAGATCGCTTGGCTGAATTTGGGTGGGAAGGAAAATGGGAATCTATGTTTTATGATTTGCTAAGGTTTTTTAGTTTGTGGCATTAAGTGAGGATTAGACTTTGGTGGCTGAAAGCCAGTTGTCGAAAATTGTGGGTTTCAATCGGAAGTCATTTTCTTTTCCCATTATTTTCTCTGACACTTTCTCTCAAACCAAACGTCTTCTGTCTCTCTAACGAGTACCACTATCTTTCTATTCTAACGGGAATAATTATAAATTTAGCACTTTTGAATATTAGTCAATTTTACTTTTACTTTTTAAAATTAAATTTGGTTCTCAAAATTTTTAAAAAGTTTAATTCCATCGTAAATATTTTAAAAGAATTAAATTATTATTTTAATAAAAATATTGATTAAAATATTAATTTTTTAATATAACAATTCCTATAAAAATTCACTGTATAATTCATGTTTTTTTTATCAAAATTCATTTTCTTTAATTTTTATTTTTGAATGTTTTTATATATTTTTAAATTATTTGTTGATGTGATTTGTAAAATAAATAGTGTCATGTAATATTAAGTACACATAAATTACTACGAGGTTTGCCACGCCAATATTGTTAAAAATTAATATTTTAATTAACATTTCATTAAAATTGATTTGATTCTTTTAATAAGTTAACGACTAAATTTAAATTAATAAAAAATAAGTGTTAAATTAAAAAATGTAAATATTAAAATATAAATTTATCATATAACACCCTACCCTTAACCTGATCAACGAACTTAGATATAGGATGTAGCAATCATCACCAAAACAACTCAAAAATAGGCAATAAATCATAATACCAAAGCCAAACAAAAAAATCGTGACATATTAATGAGCAAATAAAGTGTTAAATGCATGAACAAGATATTAATAGAGCCCACACGCAAAAGTTTGTGATCAAGGTCAATAAAAATTGGAGTCAAGTTATGATTTTTGAGATAAAATATTAAAATATAGGGTTATGTCTCGAAACATGCTTCCATGTTTCATCATTTTTGTTTCAAAGTTTGAAATCTCAAGACAATGACTCTTATATCTTGAGACAAGTCCTTAAATCTCAAGACATTAGATTGAATTTTCAATACTTTAATTTCAATTTTCTTTATCTCAAAACTTGACGCTATATGTTTCTTATATTTTATATGATTTATGGTGTATTTCTAGTTTTGAATTTCAATTATGGGATTGATATTATTTTAAGATAAAAGTTGTTGATGTGTCATGTAATAACATTATCTGCTTATCGAAATTTTAAGTATGTCGTTCAATATTGTTGTCATTTCTACATCAAAAGTTTAAAATTTTAAGAATATATATTAAATTATGACACACTCACAATATGGGATAAACAAGCAATATATGTCGATTTTTTTATTGGCAAAAAAGAGGTCATTTTTTTTTCAAGATTTAGAAAATAGGCTGATTTTAGAGAGAGTGTGTGAAAACGTATGTCGTTCGATATTGTTGTCATATTTGCATCAAAAGTTCAAAACCTTAAGAATATATATTGAATTATGGCACACTCATAATATGGGCTAAACAGGCAATATATGTTGATTTTTTTATTGGCAAAAAATAGGTCATTTTTTTTTCAAGATTTAGGAAATATGCTGATTTTGAAGAGTGTACTGGGCACACATTCACACACTCTCTCCTCGGCCACCGATTTGTTAAGAGTTTTTAGGGTTAGGGTTTTTTTATTTAAGAATTAGGGTTTTCATTAGTTTAGGATTTTTTGAATTTTTATTTTTTTGAATGTTTTTATATATATTTAAATTATTTGTTGATGCGACGTGTAAAACAAATAATGTCATATAAGCATCAAGTATACATAGATTACTACGTGGGTCACCATGCCAATATCGTTAAAAGATTAATGTTTTAGCTAACATTTTTGTTAAAAAGTGGTTTGACTCGTCTTTTAAAAGGTTAATGACTAAATTTAACTTAATAAAAGAGTAGGTGTCAAATTGAAAAAAAATATAAATATTAAAAACTAAATTTATCATATAATATAGGATGTCACGTTCGTCACCAAAGCAACTCAAATAGGCAATAAATCATCATACTGAAGCCAAACAATAAAAAAAGTGACATATAAATTAATAAGCAAATAAAATATTAAATGTATTAACAAGATACTAATTGAGCCTACACACAAAAGTCCGTGATCAAGGTCAATTAATAAAAATTGGGGCTAAGTTATGATTCTTGAGACAAAATATCAAAATATAGGGTTATGTCTCGAGACAAGCCTCTATGTTTCACAATTTTTGCTTCAAAGTCTGAAATTTTGAGACAATGACCCCTACGTCTCAAGACAAGTCCATAAATCTTGAAACACTAGACTGAATTTTCAATACTTTAACTTTGATTTTCTTTATCTCAAGACTTGACACTCTATGTTCCTTGTATTTTATATGGTTTGTGGTGTATTTCTAGTTTTGAATTTCAATTATGGGACTAATATTATTTTAATATAAAAGTTGTTGATATGTCATGCAATAACATTATCTGCTTGTCAAAATTTTAAGTATGTCGTTCAATATTGTTGTCATTTTTGCATCAAAAGTTCAAAACCTTAAGAATATATATTAAAGCATGGTACATTCACAATATGGGCTAAATAGGTAATATATGTCGATTTTTTATTGGCAAAAAATAGGTCATTTTCTTTTTCAAAATTTAGGAAAATAAGTCAATTTTGGAGAGAGTGTGTGAAAGTATGTCCAGCTGGGTGTCCTTTCACACTCTCTCTTCTCGACCACCGACTTGTTAAGGGTTTTTTTGTGTTAGGGTTTTTTTGTGTGAGAATTAGGGTTTTCATCGGTTTAGGGTTTTGAGAGTAAAACTGTAAAAGTTTATAGGTAGATTTGACGGGTTGAGGATACGATAACTCCTCTGAAAACACATACATTTCATATATCATGTAGGGATAAGAACAATACCTTATAAACCCATCCTATGGAAGTCAAGTTTCGGGGTGGCAGTACTTGATATGGTCACGAGTAGAAGTCTAAGTGAAGGTCCCAGTCAGCAGCCGTTGTAAAGCCCCCACGCCCGAAACCGTCGCCAGAGTCGAGCTTGAGGAGTTAACGAACATAATTTATCAAATTAAGAACTTCAAATCTTTTGTTTCTACATTCACAGCTTTCTAGCTACTCGCGTCACAGTTACAAGAAAAATCATATCTCGAGTTAGGAAACTTGAAATTAATATCCGTAAATTTTCCCTAAATCTAGACTCATATATCTATTTAGTAATTTTTTTCTAGAATTTTTGGTTGAGCCAATTAGTACAGTTTATTAGTTAAAGTCTCCCCTATTTCAGGGTTTCGACTGCTCTGACATCTGTGTATTACGAATCAGATATCTCTCTATACAGAATTTAAATGACTACGAGGTTTGTTTCTCTTAAAACTAGACTCAATAAGGAATCTGTAAATATAAATAATGACTTCTAATTATTTTTTTACAATTTATTATGAATTTTTAAAGTCATAACAGAGGATCTAGAAATCACTCTGGCCCTGTTTCACAAGGTTTCAAATATCTCATAAAGTATAATTTATATGCCAGTTTTTTTTTTATCCATATGAAAATAGACTCATTAAGATTCAATTTCATAACTTGCTCATCATTTAATTCCATTTATACTATTTTTAGTGATTTTTCAAATTCATGTCATTGCTGCAGCAATATTCTGTTTTAAGGCAAATTTCATCTTTTCATGAGTTGTTATGAACTAGATAACCTATTAAACTTCCATGATATCAAACATGATCTAAATTTAACCATCACCATGACTTATCAATATCAAACATTTTCTCAACCAATCATGGCCATATCATAAAATTATTTACACAAAATAAATATATTGCTATACATGCCATACTTAAGTTTTACAAGCCATTTACCCAGATGAAAGTCCTTTGGATAGTGTGATCGAACCTTGACCCGTCCGATTCCCGAGCTGGCTTGTTCAAAACTACAGTAAATAAAGAGGAGGAGTAAGCATAAATGCTTAGTAAGTTCATATGTAAATAACAAGTAACATAACAATACAAATATACCAAACAACTTTAGCATGGTATCACCAAAACATATATCATATTTCTAAACATCATTCATCATCTTACTACCTTATCGTTGTTGTATCTATTATCAACCCGAGGGTTAAGAACATACCTGTCCAAAGTGTCCATTTCACAACACTTACCAAAACGTCGCTTGCATCTTAAGTGTTCTTTCATTTCACTAGAAATTTCACCCGTTGAACACATCGGAATACAACTCGGATACACGGATAATTTGCACATAAGTGCCTCATATGTAATCAAGAAATCATGTAACCCGCCCCTAAGTGAACTCGGACTCAACTCAATGAGCTCGGGCATTCGCATCCATAAGTGAACTCGGATTCAACTCAACGAGTTCGGATGCCTAGTTACATTTCACGAACTCGGACTCAACTCAACGAGTTCGGACATTCGCATCCATAAGTGAACTCGGACTCAACTCAACGAGTTCGAATGCTCAACCATCCTAGTGACATGTCACTTGTATCCTAATCTATTCCTAAGGTTCAAGCGGGCTTTTTCCCTCGATCTCACATTTGCCGTCTTCCATGGAATATCGGAACCGATACTCGGTAGCAATTCATATTTATCAAGTAGTAAACATAATTTGCATATTACTCAATATTAACCACAAAGCATAATATTTCACGATTAAAAATCAGCATATCATATAATTAACATTAATAACTTAAAAATAACATTTATGCTACATTATTTACACATGAACTTACCTCGTATGCGAAAATGGCTACTTTTACCATTTCGTCCACAACTTTTATTTTTCCATTTTAGCCCGAATTTCAGTTTTCCTTGCTCTATCATTTAAAATATAGTCTAATTAGGACTCACATTATTCAAATTGACCCAAAATCATATTTTGGCAAAATTACAATTTTACCCCTAAACTTTTGCATATTTACACTTTTGCCCCAAAGCTCGTAAATTAAACTTCAGCCTATTTTCTTATGTTTTATGACATGCTGATCATTTTTCCCTTCTATGGAAACATCAAATTCTCACTCTAACATGTACTTATGACTATTAGGTATTTTTACCGATTAAGCCCTTTTGCTCGTTTTCACTTAAAACCGAGTAGTACAAGTTGTCTAACATAATTTAAAACCTCATATTCTATCATAAAACACCAAAATACACAAATTTCACCTATGGGTATTTTTCCAAATATGAACCCTAGGTTGAATTATTGCTAGCATAAGCTTAATAGAGCTACCGGGACTCCAAAAACGTAAAAATCATTAAAAACGAGGCTAGAACGGACTTACAATGTAATACCCCATACCCGTACCTGAGACCGGGATAGGATACGAGGCATTACCGAGATTTTCAGAATAATTTCAATTAATTTATATTATTTAGTATTCATTTTCATGTTTCATGTAACATTCTTTTCATATATTCAAAAAAAAATATCATATAAAGTACGATACAATACTTAAATTTTCATATTTACATGCTCATGCAGGATATACGAACCTACCTGACTAAATTACAGAAATACCAAGATTTAGGGGCATATTGGTGATTTACCATATTCCCAAATTTCACCCAATCTTAAATTGATAATTTCATTCAATTTATTAATTTAGATAATAAAACAATTTATTCCTTTCAATTTAGTCATTTTTGACATTTTTACAAAATTACCCATAAAGTTTTACTTTTATTCAATTTAGTCCTTGAGCCAAAAACATACAAATTAGCCATGCTAGCTGAATATTCATACATATTTTTCCTCCTCCTCCTCTCCATTCCACATCCTTAGTATAAACAACACACTTGTAGGTAACATTATCCATAATTTTCACTATCTACTTATGTGAATATTCAAGCTGTCCATCTGTGTCATAGTCACTAAATTATTTTTATCTTGAGATACAAAACTCAAAATTAAGATCCTATAATTTTCCCTGAAGCTAGACTCATATACCTTATTACTATAAAAATTTCATAATTTTTGGTTGGGCCAATTAATACAGTTTATTCATTAAAGTCTCCCCTGTTCTGCTGTCTGACAGTTCCGACCCTTCTTCACTAAAAATTAATTATCTTCTTGTACAGGATTTGAATGATGTCCTCGTTTGTTTCTCTTGAAAATAGACTCATTCAAGATTCTAAACATATAAATTTAAGCCCCTAATTAATTTTATCCAACTTTTTATGATTTTCCAAAGTTATAACAGGGGAACTTGAAATCATTCTGACCT